>NC_086097.1:84520830-85139012 GCF_963921235.1 Mobula hypostoma
GTCTGAGGGGAGCCAGGACCAGCCTGGTCAAGGTCACTGGACGGTAGTCATTCAAAATCTTCGGTTGGCCCTTCCTGTGTGAGTCATACAACATGTGATGTCACTGCACACAGGCAATGACTTCTGATACCCATGCACGTCACTCGCATCGAGAACCCAGAACAAGATCTTAGAAATGTACAATGCACACATAAAGGATCTAATCGCATTTGGCGAAGAGGCTGTTGGGCAAATTAATTCACAAGGTGTATAAAATGTTTTACACCACAGCAAAGCCGTTCCAGTGCAGTGCCTCTGAGAGAGTTGCAGTCCCACAACGCTGCACCAGAGCATCATCCCAGAAAACAGTGGAAATTGCCCAATTCTGTATACGTCATGCAGACAATATTTGAGAACTGCAGTAGCCAAAGCGAGGGAGGAAAAATAAGTCAGTACGTTTCCATTTCTGATTGCCACAGAGTATTTAGGACATTGTACAGCAGGTCAACACCACTTCAACTTGATTTAACTGTGAGTCTCAGAGTGGCTAGCTACCTTATGCACATTTCCTCATACAAGATCCTACTCCAGCACTATAACATTGGTAGAAATCTTTCTTGTAGTTTTTGAACAGAGCTTAGGTTCTTCCCCTCCAAAGTTACAGCAGTGGAATAAAAGAAGTCTGAGCATATCACCGAGGAGACACAACAATAAATGGCCATGCACCACGTAGAAAGCATTCCGTTGCATGAACCTGCAGAGTTGTGGATGTAACTCAGCACACCACAAAAACCAGCCCTCACCTATGTGAACTCTGTCTATATTACTCGCTGCCTAGGTGAGGGTGCCAACAACATAATCAAAGACTCTACCCAAGCCAGACATTCCCCTTACTCCCCTCTCCCACTGGGCAGAATATAGAAAGACCGAAAAGCACATGATTGCATTGCCTTATGAATGTTTTCCATCTAACTACATTGATTATATTTTTTAAGGTCCTTAACTTCAAAGGGAAGGTATCTGTGTTATACATTCAGTAAGTCTGGCAGTATCTGTGGAGGGGAATAACCAATCAACATTTTGGACTGAGACCCTTCATCAATCCTGAAAATTTATTATACTGCTGTGTAACATGTAAACTAAAGTATGTTCAGGTCTTAAACTAAGCAGCTTTGAATAGTCAGGAAAATTTGCTAATCTGGTATCACCAGATCCTGAGGGTAACATGATTATAGGAGCTTTATCTTGGGCATATCCCTTCCCACCATTGGTAGTTGCCTCAGGAAGGCAGCATCCATCATTAAAGATTGCCACCATTAGGCTATGCCATCTTGTCATAGCTATCATCGGGCAGGAGGCATAGAAGCCCAAAATCTCACATCACCAGGGTGAAGAACAGTTATTTCCCTTCAACCTTTCTTTGAGTGGCTTCCATGGGTTTCTTTGTTTCCTGGCTGTCTGGAAAAGATGAATCTCAGATTTGTGTGCTGTATACATACTTGGACAATAAATGTACTTTGGACTTTCAACCATTTAGTTCTAGAGTTAACCAGCAAAACCTGAATCACAACAGTTTAGCAACCTTGTGACCACTTTACACTAAAATGGACTTGGCTTATGTTTTGCGTTCTAATTGTGTTTTCTTGTAAAAATTATGTATAATTTCTATTTATGTTTTCCTTATGAATGCTGCTTATATTATGATATGTGCCGGTGATGCTGCTGCAGGTTTTTCATTGCACCTGTGCAAACAGGTACTTGTACAGATGGCAATGAACTTCAAAGGTTTCAGAGGTACATTTAATGTCAGAGAAATGTATACAATATACACACTGAAATACTTTTTCTTCACAACCATCCATGAAAAACAGAGGAGTGCCTCCAAAACATGAATGACAATTAAATGTTAGAACTCCAAAACCCCGCCCTCCAGCTCCCCCCCACACGTAAGCTGCAGCAAGCAACGATCCCCTCTCCCCCACCAGCAAAAAAAATGCATCAGCGCCCACCACCGAGCACTCAAGTGTGCAGCAAAGCATCAGCAAAGCCACACACTTGCAGTACCCCAAGACTACTCGTTCACCCGATATTCCACGTACCACAGGCTCTCTCTCTCTCTCCCTAATAAGGGAGAAAGAGGTGTCTCCGTTTCACAGCCAGAGGGGAGACATAACAAACAACTCACTGATATACGATGTTAAAAGTCCATTGCGTCACTTTTTCCGAGCTCTGTGCCCAAAGAACTTGGGTCTCTGGGCACACAGCCAGCTGTCAGCTCACTGATTTCGATCTTCCGTCTCCCATGACACACCGGATGCCTGCAAAGACACCGACCTTTGGTCTGCCCATCTCCAGAGCCACGAGATCACGGATCCCTGAAGGCGAGCGAAGCTCTTAGGTTGTATCCTTGGCATATCAAATAACGGCCAGACGTGAAACCCCGACAGCAGGTCCCATTCCCGCAAAGAACCAAAGTCAGCATGCAACTCCAGGTCAGGGTCTTCAAAAGAACCCTGAAAGGGAAAAACAGAGATATTAAAGATGGAAATAAAGCTGTTTCTGAAGATGCAAACAAAGGAGTCTCCATTAGACGCCATTGTCACCTCCTCCTCCACTTAATTAATCTTGACCTTGACTTTACCTACAGTACTAAAGCAGGTCTGCAGACCCATACTCTGAGAGGATGAATCAGTCCTAACAACCATCCAAACAAAGCTTTGCAACCATTCTGTAAAACACAGGTTTGAATTATCAACTGACCATGCATTGTTGAATTGAGGACACCAAGCAGTTATTCCAATTGCTCTGAGAGATAGGAGTCTAGGTATGCTGTGTGTAAAACATGTTGGAATTGTCAATATGCAGGAGGTTGGCAGAAATACTTGTATTGGTCGAACATTGATAAAGTGCTGGAAGAAGATGTGTCCTACATATGGTTTGCTAGCAATGATGACCAAGGATATAGCCAACTCACCCCCAACAAGGAGCTCATATTGAAGTTCTGATGAGGACTTTTGGACCATAAATATTAATTCTTTTTCTCTTTCAAAAAATACTGTCTGTTTTTAATTCAGATTACCATGTGATTTTTAATTTCATGTCAAATTTTCTCGATGATTAGCTTCTTGTGTTTTTCAACAGATACCTAAAATGGACTGGAGTATGAAACTGGGGAACTTGCATGGTAGCAGAGGAATTTCTTTGAAGAGCTGAATTAGGTCTTTGCTGTGAATGGAATCCTGGCAGAATTAGTATCTGACAATAGATCCCAGGTCACTTTGTACTTATTGAAGGGTTTTAATGTAAAGTAGTAGCAGTAACTGTGCATTCACTACAATGTGTTATCCTGCTTCTGATGGGACAGCAGGAAAATCTGTACAAGCGCTATAAGGAACTTCTGAGGAATCAAATGATCTAAGATTACTCCAGCTTCATGAGAAATCATCTAACTTTCTATTTAGGTACTGCACAACTCTACAACTACAAGCAAAGCTGCTAATGGACACATAATGTCTTGGCATGCAAGATACAGCCCAACTTAGAGTGGAGTATAGAGATAGCAATTGAAGCAGAAGGCATTGTTCCAGGAAAGGGAAACCTATTTTGACTGAGTGCAAGTTGGAGAATTTTTTTTAATATAAATAGTTTATTTTGAAATAAAAACACTTAGCTTTGAAACGCAACAAGTCTCAGCAAGGAGTCTTGGTGAAGGAGTTTAAATCTATTAAATTTTTCATGGAAACGTATCAGAAATGTCCACCTACACAGATGACTAAAACAAGAGACAGACCCATATCGTCTGATCTATAAGACTGCATCTGCACATAGTCAATACAGTTGAAGAGCCACAGAATAGCAGTGAGTCATGTTAGTGAGAGGTTAATTTCCTGCAAGATCCAATTTTACCATAACTGTCTTAAAACATAATGAGTTGTGATCACTATTTCCCCGCTTAAATGTTTACCTATTATCAGGTCTGTCAACTGGTGTGCCTCATTTCCCAAAACTAGGTCCAGTATGTTCATTCAACACACATCAAAGTTGCTGGTGAATGCAGCAGGCCAGGCAGCATCTCTAGGAAGAGGTACAGTCGACGTTTCAGGCCGAGACCCTTCATCAGGACTGACTGAAGGAAAACACAGTTTGTTTGTTGTTTGTTGTTTCCAGTATGTTCATTCCTCTGTTTGGACTCTCCACATACCGTTTCAAGAATCCTGCCTGGTAGCACTGAAGAAGTCCGGCCCGATCTTTTTGTATTAAGAAAGTTCCAATCAATAGATGGACATTTGATTACAAATGTAATTAGTTCAGTACAACATTGTGGGCTGAAGGGCCCATTCCTGAGTTGTATGTTCTAGTTCTTTGCTCTAACTCCAGGGAGCTAAAGTCATTCACAATGATAACCCTGTTGTCTCTACGTTGTTCCCTAATCTAAATACTCTATAATCGATAAGAGGATTATTGAAAGACTTTATACTTTACTTTTACTTTATATTTTATTGTCGCCAAACAATTGATACTAGAACGTACAATCATCATAGCAATATTTGATTGTGCACTTCCCGCTCCCTGGATTACAAATCGATAGTAAATATTAAAAATTTAAATTATAAATCATAAATAGAAAATAGAAAAATGGAAAGTAAGGTAGTGCAAAAAAAAAGCGAGATGCAGGTCTGGATATTTGGAGGGTACGGCCCAGATCTGGGTCAGGATCTGTTCAGCAGTCTTATCACAGTTGGAAAGAAGCTGTTCTCAAATCTGGCCATAAGAGTCTTCAAGCTCCTGAGCCTTCTCCTGGAGGGAAGAGGGACGAAAAGTGTGTTGGTTGAGCTGATTGTGTCCTTGATTATCCTGGCAGCACTGTTCCAACAGCATGCAGTGCAAAGTGAGTCCAAGGACAGAAGATTGGTTTGTGTGATGTGCTGCACCATGTTCACGATCTTCTGCAGCTTCTTCCGGTCTTGGACAGGACAACTTCCATGCCAGGTTGTGATGCACCCTAGAAGAATGCTTTCTATGGTGCATCTATAAAAATTAGTGAGGGTTTTAGCGGAAAGGCCAAATTTCTTTAGTTTTCTCAGGAAGTAAAGGCGCTGGTAAAGAACCAACATGCATCAGGTTCTAGAAAGGAAATGGTCATTTAACTAAAGTCTTCAAGGTGCTTCAAGTGTTGTTGATTGAGAGCATGGGCCATAGATACTCAAAACTCCACAATCAGGAGAGAAAATGGCTCCACTGAAATTCTGCTGGGTTCCCAGAGACTTGGTAAAGCTACTGGGCAGAGGCAAGCTAGTAAATAAAACATCAGTGGGATTCTGTAACACCTCAGTAGCTACTGTTAAAGAAGAGCCAAATACTTGATGGGAAAAATGGGCAGCATGGAAGTGGGCAGCAGAAGGGTTCACTTCATGGTGTATGAATTCATGAATTCATGACTTCACGACATACAAGTGAGCACAGTGTTGAAACCGTTTAGAATCACTATTTAATTGGGAAATGGGATAAAGTAGTGGATCAGCAAGATAAACTATACATATGCACAGTACAGTTGAACCAGTGAATCTTTCACAGCAGATGGAAAGAATGGAAATATTCTTTAAAACCAATAGTATTTTTATAGAGGATGAAAATACAGTCACACAATGGTGCAAAAATGGAGCATAAAACTTCTCGTATTTTGCATTGTCAGAGGTTTAGTCAGCTCCATCATGGACACTAATGTCCAGAGTATCCAGGACATCTTCAAGGAGCGATGCCTCAAAAAGGCGGCATCCATCATTAAGGGCCTCCATCGCCCAAGCTACGCCCTCTTCTCATTGCATATTATGTATTGTATTCTACTGCTGCCGCAAAGACAACAAATTTCATGATATATGCTGATGATATTAAACCTGTTTCTGATACAGTACTGATTCTGATTCTGATGCTGAGAGCTATCACTGAGTTTTAAGTCCAGCACCCCTACACAGTACTAAAGATGGGCCATTCTCCATGATGAAGAAACTGGATTATTTTAATTCTCAGCCATTTAAATGATCAGAGAGACAAACTCAGCATCAGAAATCCAAGGACAGAAAAAACAGTAAGTAAAAGCATTATTGCATCAAAGAGTTAATGCAGACATTGCAGTTGGCCGTCATGGTAACATAGCGATCAGCATGACACTATTGCAGCTCAACTGTCAGAGGCAGAGCGCTCTGTTCTCAGTAAGGGCCTCACCTTTGTCCCCCTTCGCCCACACCTCAGCGAGTTCCGTGTTCGCCATGATGCGGAACTCTTCTTCCGCCGTCTCCGTCTCCGTCTCCAAGACTACTTCTTCGGCAAGGGCTCTTCCACCCCCACCGATGACCCCTTCTCCCGTCTTCAACCCTCCTCTTCTTCATGGACACCCCGCTCTGGTCTTCTGCCTGGTCTGGATCTCTTTATCGCTAATTGCCGACGGGACATCAACCGTCTCGACTTCACCGCACCTTGTTCCCATTCCAACCTCACTCCTTCGGAACGCTCTGCTCTCCACTCCCTCCGCACTAATCCTAACATTATTATTAAACCTGCCGATAAGGGGGGTGCTGTTGTAGTCTGGCGTACTGACCTCTACCTTGCCGAGGCACAGCGACAACTCGCGGATACCTCCTCTTATTTACCCCTCGATCGTGACCCCACTAAGGAGCACCAGGCCATTGTCTCCCACACCATCACCGACTTTATCCGCTCAGGGGATCTCCCATCCACTGCTACCAACCTTATAGTTCCCACACCTCGCACTTCCCATTTCTACCTCCTACCCAAGATCCACAAACCTGCCTGTCCTGGCCGACCTATTGTCTCAGCTTGCTCCTGCCCCACCGAACTCGTTTCTGCATACCTCGACACGGTTTTATACCCCCTTGTTCAATCCCTTCCTACCTATGTTTGTGACACTTCTCACACTCTTAAACTTTTCGATGATTTTAAGTTCCCTGGACCCCACCGCTTTATTTTCACCATGGATGTCCAGTCCCTATATACTTCCATCCCCCATCAGGAAGGTCTCAAAGCTCTACGCTTCTTTTTGGATTCCAGACCTAATCAGTTCCCCTCTACCACCACTCTGCTCCGTCTAGCGGAATTAGTCCTTACTCTTAATAATTTCTCCTTTGGCTCCTCCCACTTCCTCCAAATTAAAGGTGTAGCTATGGGCACCCGTATGGGTCCTAGCTATGCCTGCCTTTCTGTTGGCTTTGTGGAACAATCTATGTTCCGTGCCTATTCTGGTATCTGTCCCCCGCTTTTCCTTCGCTACATCGACGACTGCATTGGCGCTGCTTCCTGCACACATGCAGAGCTCGTTGACTTTATTAACTTTGCCTCCAACTTTCACCCTGCCCTCAAGTTTACCTGGTCCATTTCCGACACCTCCCTCCCCTTTCTAGATCTTTCTGTCTCTGTCTCTGGAGACAGCTTATCCACTGATGTCTACTATAAGCCTAGTGACTCTCACAGCTATCTGGACTATTCCTCTTCTCACCCTGTCTCTTGCAAAAACGCCATCCCCTTCTCGCAATTCCTCCGTCTCCGCCGCATCTGCTCTCAGGATGAGGCTTTTCATTCTAGGATGAGGGAGATGTCTTCCTTTTTTAAAGAAAGGGCCTTCCCTTCCTCCACTATCAACTCTGCTCTTAAACGCATCTCCCCCGTTTCACGTACATCTGCTCTCACTCCATCCTCCCGCCACCCCACGAGGAATAGGGTTCCCCTGGTCCTCACCTACCACCCCACCAGCCTCCGGGTCCAACATATTATTCTCCGTAACTTCCGCCACCTCCAATGGGATCCCACCACGAAGCACATCTTTCCCTCCCCCCCCTGCATTCCGCAGGGATCGCTCCCTACGCAACTCCTTTGTCCATTCGTCCCCCCCATCCCTCCCCACTGATCTCCCTCCTGGCACTTATCCGTGTAAGCGGAACAAGTGCTGCACATGCCCTTACACTTCCTCCCTTACCACCATTCAGGGCCCCAAACAGTCCTTCCAGGTGACTCACCTGTGAGTCGGCTGGGGTGATATACTGTGTCCGGTGCTCCCGATGTGGGCTTTTATATATTGGCGAGACCCGACGCAGACTGGGAGACCGCTTTGCTGAACACCTACGCTCTGTCCGCCAGAGAAAGCAGGATCTCCCAGTGGCCACACATTTTAATTCCACATCCCCTTCCCATTCTGACATGTCTATCCACGGCCTTCTCTACTGTAAAGATGAAGCCACACTCAGGTTGGAGGAACAACACCTTATATTCCGTCTGGGTAGCCTCCAACCTGATGGCATGAACATCGACTTCTCTAACTTCCGCTAGTGCCCCACCTCCCCCTCGTACCCCATCTGTTACTTATTTTTATACACACATTCTTTCTCTCACTCTCCTTTTTCTCCCTCTGTCCCTCTGAATATACCCCTTGCCCATCCTCTGGGTCCCCCCCCCTTGTCTTTCTTCCCGGACCTCCTGTCCCATGATCCTCTCGTATCCCTTTTGCCTATCACCTGTCCAGCTCTTGGCTCCATCCCTCCCCCTCCTGTCTTCTGCTATCATTTTGCATCTCCCCCTCCCCCTCCAACTTTCAAATCCCTTGCTCACCCTTCCTTCAGTTAGTCCTGACGAAGGGTCTCGGACTGAAACGTCAACTGCACCTCTTCCTAGAGATGCTGCCTGGCCTGCTGCGTTCACTAGCAACTTTTATGTGTGTTGCTTGAATTTCCAGCATCTGCAGAATTCCTGTTGTTTACTATTGCAGCTCGGGGTTTTCTGGAGAGTGGAGTTCTGTCCCAGTTCTGTTCTGTGAGGAGTCTCTGTCTGACCTCCCTGTGGAATATGTGGGGTTTCTCTGGTTCCACAATCTAAAGATATACTGGGTAGATTAAATGGTCTTTGTAAATTGTCCTGTGACAAGGTTAGAGTTAATTTAGGCTTGTTGGGGTTGCTGAGGTGCTGTGCCTCGAAGGGCCAGAAGAGTTTACTCCGCACTGCATCACTGAATAAATAAAGAAAGCAAATGACTCCCGTGAATTCTTAAACTGTGCAGAGTGGAAGAAGCTTGTACTTTGGGTGGGGAGAGTTGAATACCATGTGAAGTTTGCTTGGTTAAAGTCTCGATGGAAATGGCACCTCATCCATCACAAGCATGAAGGGGGTTCACAATGAGAACATAGAGTATAAATACTATCCTCAAATCAGGGTCACCACCATGCGAGTCCAATTACAAAAGCTCTCATCACATTAGCAATAGTAGCTAATCAACACCGGGTGGCTCCTATATAGGAGGTGAAATATTAATTGTATGAGAAGATGAGATACTTAACAATGATGCATTAATATAAGTCGAGAACAGCTAATCAGAACAGTGTTACCAGTGCAACATCTGCACAGAGGAAATTTGCCTGGCAGGAAAGTACAAGGGAGGGCTGCAGATCTTGGCACCTGGAGCTACAAATGGTCTGCTGCAGAAACTCAGTGGGTCAAGCAGTATCTGTAGGAGGAAAGGAATTGATGCAGGGTTCGACCTGAAATGTTGACAATTCCTTTCCTCCCATAGAGGCTGCTTGATTCATTAAGTGCAGGGGAGGGAGGGCGTGTCACATTGAAGCTGAGGGAGTTGAAACGGAATTCGACCTGCTGCTATGGTATTCTTGGAAACTGGAGGGAGCAGGAGAATATGAAATGCAGAGAAATGGCCAAATCTCAGAAATGAATTGGGCACAGCAGAGATACACTGTATACCGCAGGAAATTCAGCCTTTGACACAAAGTGCAATTAGTCTCAAGGCACACATGGTGAAATATTGAAGGTGCTAGGTGATTAAAACTGTCAAAGCCATCTTCAACCTATTACATTTCTGTTCACACTAACATACCATAAAAATGTCTTTCAATGGCAAAAACAGAGAAACACTGTTCAGCAGAACAAATGTTTCATTGTGCAGTAGCTAATGACTAAGCAAAGAAATAGTACTTCCAAAGGAAATAATCTTTATTTGTTCTGATAGGTCAGCAACTCAAAACACTAATTCTGGTTTTCTCTCTTGAAATGCTGCCTGAATTACTAAGTATTTAATGTGCTTTTTTACTCACTTTAAGACCTCAGGCATTCTTGAAGCACATTGCAGCCAGCAAGCTATACGAGGTGTAATAATCACTGATGTAGTAAAGGTGGTAGCCAGATTTCATACAGCAAATTCCCACAACCATTTATATGATAAACAACTGCACTATCTATTTTGTGTCGTTGATTGAGGAATAGATACTAGCCGAGACTACTATTTTGCACAGCAGTTGAATAAGGAACTAATTTTAACCTTCACCAATGAGAGGTCACCTCATTTTAAAAGGGAGCACTTCTAACAGTGCAGAACCTCACTGAAGCACCAGCCTAGATTGCTATGTTCAAATTTCTGGAGTGGGAGCCAAACTTTAGCCATCTGATTCAACAGATTAACCTGATCATAATTGTTAATTTTTGTAACTTCAAAACAAGTAAATTAATTAAAATGAAGATGGGGGTCCAAAAATACGGCTCAACTTTGAGTGACACGTGCACGTATCACATGGTAGTGTGATAACGTATGCAATTAATGTATTTTTACATATAACCAGTAATCAACTACTTAAAGGAACAAGAATACTTAATCAACCAATATATATGCTGGATTACTAAAACATATTAAATACACAATAATGGCTGTGATGTCTGAGATATTGCTCTGCATGCTTCGTGACATATCTACTGCAACGTCTGAGATATACACCACAACATTTTTACGGTGAAGACTATCAGATTAGCTTGTTGTCATGCACATCAGAGTGCAATGAAATTTGTTGCTTGTGTGAAAGTCGCAGGGTAAACAGTGTATACAGTATGAAAATGAGGAATACACAATAGTAAAGTAGTAATCACTGAACAGCAGAGTGGCACGGACTATAGGAGCACACGATGAAGAAGTGCAAAAAGAAATGCTGAGGTGGAGGTGACTTTCTACCCATAGGTACAACTGTAGGGTCAAGAACATGGTGACATCACCGGGAAGGGGACGTAAAAAATGCTGCTGTGGCTTCCAGTAAGATGGCGGCTCGTTCAGAAGCAGCAGCCTCTCAGTGGCCAATAAGTACTGCAGGTCTGCCCCAGCATCGTTGGCGGTGGATTTGGACTTGGTGCAGGCTGCGTTACTCCCTGCTTCAGAAAGGCATTGGAGTGCAGTCTGACAGCAAGTGACTGTCTTGGACGTTCCTCTGGCGATTGCAAGGTCCTGTTGGACATTGCTAATGCAAGGCACTTCAAGTCCATTTCCCTTGTTTGTTGGGGAGACAGATGGCAGCGCAGGTGCATGACCTAGGCTGTATGAGGACTAGGAGGGAGAGGGGGGAGGGAGAGAGAAGAGAGGGGGAGAGAGAGAAGGGGGGGAAGAGAAGGGGGAAAGAGAAGGGGGGAAGAGAAGGGGGAGGGGGAGAGAGGGGGGAGAGGGGGAGAGGGGGGAGGGGGAGAGGGGGAGAGGGGGAGAGGGGGGAGAGGGGGAGAGGGGGAGGGGGGGGAGGGGGAGAGGGGGGAGAGGGGGAGAGGGGGAGAGGGGGGAGAGGGGGAGAGGGGGGAGAGGGGGAGGTGGGGGTAGTGGTAGGGGTTAGGGGAGGGGGAGAGGGCAGAGGGAGATTGCCCGAGTGCAGAGGTCTCCAACAGCCGCATCTTCTGTCTCGATGTTCTGATCTCCACGACGTTCCAGTTGGCGACACCAGTGAGGAATCGAGTTGTCCACAGGGGCCTCCCAAGGCTGCTCCCCAAAGGTGGATGTCTTCCAGCCCGCTCCTGGAGATGTCGAAAACGCTAGGCTGCTCAGCGACCCCCGGCAGCTGGAACCCCCTGTTCTGTGCAGCTGCAGAGTGAGTGCAGCTGTAGATCACAGACCCCGACTGGACCCAAGCCTCCCTGAAAAGGAAAAAAGAGGCATTAAAGAGAGTTTTGCGGATGAGCTTGAAAAAGTCACTTTCAGCACCATCTTAGCTCCACCTCCTTTTGCACTTTGACATCCTTTTGACGTGGTTTCAAGTAGTTTTCCTCACATGCCCACAGCTGTGCACTTCAAGGAAGCCCTTATCCATGAATGTCTTGTCAGAAATTTGTAAAAATGAATTTGGGAGGTGGCAAGGGAATAGAGTAGGAATTAAAGTGAGTCCGCCAAATACTCCTTTTATCTTATTACTGCTAAAAGTCCTATGGTGGCTACAGGGGAGATAATTTATGGTGCAGTGGCTTATGGGAGTCCCATAATTTGTTGGAATATTTAGAGCACAGCTTGCCCAAAGTGTACATGATGACATCATGCACCATAACAGTGCACATTAAGGAACTGAAATTGCTCCCCAACACTACTTATAATGATTACATTAGCCTGATTTATGAAAGCCCTGTTTGTGCTACGTTAAGGCCTTCAAATTAAGATAAGTAGTCCAACAAATGTTGTAATGAATTTCACACAACTTGCTACTATCGTTGTTACGATACCTCTGAGAACATTCTCACTCCTAAATGGCTTGCAAGACATCACAGGCTTTGATAATGTCTCTTCAACTGTTCTCTATAGAAATGGTTTTGCTGGGGATATCTTGGTTAGAAAGATTTTTATCCCATTGTCTGTTTCCTTGGTAAGTTGCGGCAAGAAACATCGAGAAACGCAATTGTTTTGAACCAGCATCGCAGCGGAGCTTCAGTCAGGAATATTTGTTGGTTGACTGTTTAGCTATTTTCTCTGTTACTTTCAAATCCTTTCTCTCTTTCAAGTCCCATAAAGGTGTCAGGTAATACACAGAGATGTAAACACAGCAACAGATCTAAATGACGAAGTGTTTGATAGGAATCTGATCTTCATCACGTCTCCACAAGGATATTTTAAAATGCAGACAGATGCTACCCAATACAATTATTCTAAACTAATGGGAGAATACCAAGCGTCTGCACCAATCGCAATCAACTCCTATTGGTGCTCTATTGAATTATAAAACCCATAAGACATGGACAGCACTATTCAAAGATAAGGAACCCGTTTAAGAAAGGGGACTTACCAGTGGTTTTTCCTCCTTATTCCCATTTTTTTTGTCTCCCCACTTTGTTATTCTACATGCATAAGGATAGCAGGCTGGGTAAGTATTTCTACCTTACTATTAACAACTCATTACACAAGTATTATTTATTTTATTTAAAATAAAATAAATAGAAGTCTCATAGCTAATGTGCTCATAATTGGCCCTGCAAAAGCATTTTGACTCATCCTATCACAGATATTCTCTTTAATCTACACATTCCTTCCTCACCTTCCCTCACACTGAAAATCCAAATTACAGCTTGCTCTTTTCCAGTTCTGACGAAAGCTGTAGGTCCCGACATGTTAATGTCTTCTCCTTCCACTGATGCTGCCTGATCTGCTGAGTGTTTTGAGCAGTTCCTGTTTCTGTTGTTAGGATAGACCCAGCTTTAGAAATAACCACTGTTGATCCTCTTCTCACCTTCTCCACATTAAAATAGATCCTTTTAATGTACATTGATGTTACCAGGTCAACTTTGATAAAAGGAAATATATTGAACACAGAGTACTTTTTAAACTGCAGACATCACAGTGATGCAGGAAATGCAACGGGGGGGGGTCAAACGGACAAGTTCAGTTGGGCAGGAGCAGGCAGAAACTGTGGGTCGACCCTTTGTTTAATTTGTGATCCTTGGCTAGGAGATGGAAATGGACAGAGAGGGGTTGGGGAATGTTGAGTTAGGAGGCTCATTGCCACAGCCTCAATGCAACACGCACTTTGTACACAGCAAGTTCACACAACCAGAAAAATTAACCCTCCTCTGAGACTTTATTTTTTTAGAGATAAGGCACTGAACAGGCCTTTCTGGCCCAATGAACCACACTGATCAATAACCCACCTATTTAACTCTAGCTTAATCACAGGACAATTTACAACGACCAATTAGCCTACCAGTCTTTGGGCTGTGGAAGAAAACCCATGTAGTCACAGGGAGGAACATGCAAACTCCTTACAGACCGTGTTGGAATTGAACTCTGAACTCCAACATCCTAAGCTGCAATAGCATCATGCCAACCACTGTGCTACTGTGGTGCCCCATTGGTTGAGAGATAAATACTGTACAAAATCTGGGAAGTAATCTCAACAGTGATCTCTTTTAGTGGTCCCTGACAATTTAATGTTTAAAGTTTTATACAGACTTCTACTTCTCCAGCATGTTTGGCACTCCTCATAGCACTCTCTCGCAGTAAAGGACAAATGTGCGGCAAAGGTCTGGTGAACGTTCCCCTGCCACTCTCCTAGCCCCCCTCCTCTCTCCTGCCACCTCCGGAGAATTATGAACAACTGGTTGAAGCCTGGAGGCATGCCTATTTCAGAAACAGGAGCATTTTCCCAATCACACCTACACGTCATTCCCAAACCACATCAGGCAAGAAGCTACACGTTATAGAAACCAACTGGCCACTCATAAAAAAACTGCATCTTAGTTAACATAAACATAAGGTCTAATGCTAACCAAGGCAGAAGTCCCGATGGAACCATAGAATCCAGCAACAAAACTAAGTGCAAGCTACAACTCCCTGGTTTTGGCCCTGAAATTCAAAGCATGTTACAGAAGAATTATCTTGACCAATTGCCAGGGCTCCTCACTGCAGTATCCAGCACCCACTCCCTGCTGGGTATTGGGAGTGAAATATCCAGGTTTTACTGCATCGGGTGATGTCCTGACTTTCAATAGCAGTTCAATAAGTATGGACATGTTTAGGCTTTAAAAAGTTTTGGGAATGGAGGCTGCTGGAGCTCAAACTGGTAGAAATGGAATAATGGCAAAATGGTTAATGAGATTTAAATGAAGTAGCAGTGTAAGTACAATGGGGGAGAGTGAATAGAGTGGGTGAGTTCAATGACAAATCAGGTGCAAAAAGAAAAATAAAGGAAAAGAAAGATTTGGTTGAGAGATATGAATACATTAAATAAATGGAAAGGAACTCTAGTATTTTATTTGTTTAATACCTCCATAAACTGTTAACAACCTTCGGGACAGAGATTCTCCTCTGAAGCCATCCCTTAATTGTTTGCTTTCTGAGTCAGGAAGATTAAAATAGACATAGGGTGATAATAGCCAGATTTATGATTTTGTGTGCATTTGATTGGCAATCAACCCATAACAATGGACATCCATTTAAATTGAAAATATATATGCTACAAAACTTCATTAATGGAAATAACTCAAAACTATGTAGCTCAGCTGATTGAGTTTTTCTCCAATCTTGGCAATCCATTTGCCAACGTTTCGTCATCATACGAGGAGACATCATCAATGCTCTGTTCACTGGTGGTGTTTCCTTCGAATGCTTGGCTTTTATATACTTAGCAATCAGTTGATTGGTCATCATTATGGAAATGCAATTATGATGTGGGGGGCATTGCTGATTGGTTGTGTGGCAAACTCTGTGCATTGTCTGGAATTTTGCCCACATTGGCTTATAAATGAGATCCAGGTCTACATGTCTCTTTACAGAACTGTTTGTAGAAAGCCATGCTTCTAGGAATTCTCTTGCATGCCACATGCTTGTTTCGATTATGACTTTCACTGATGCCCAGTTGAATGCCCCTCTCGATCTTTAAGGGTAGAATCTAGGAAGGAAGAGTTGGTCATGTTGCTCTATAACCTGTTGATGTTCCAGGATCCTTCTAGACAGTTTTCTCCCAGTTTGGCCGATGCAACATTTGCTGCAGTCCCCACACTGGATTTTGTAGACCACACTGGTTTTGTCCAACAGCTTGGTTTGTTCTTTAGATCTGCTGAGTTCTCTCCTCAATGTTGCTGTTGGTTTATGTGTGACTGAATTTCTAAGTTCTTGGAGCAGTGGGGCTGTCATGAAGGTCGAGAGGGGTACAGATTGGACTGGGCATCAGTACAAGCAAACATGTGGCATGCAAGATAATTCCAAGAAGCATGGCTTTCTACAAACGATACTCTGAACAGACATGTAGACCTCGATCCCACTTACAAGCGAATACGAGCATAATTCCAGACAGCGCAGAGTTCACCACACAACTAATCAGCAGCAAGAACCACTCCCTATGTCACAACTGAGTTTCTGTAATGATGACCAATCAACTGATTGATAAGTCTGTGAAGGCCAAGCGTTCGGAGGACACACCACCAGTGAACAGCGCATTGATGTTGTCTCCTTGTATAGTGACGAAACGTTTGCAAATGGATTGCCAAGATCAGAGAACAAGTCAACCTAACTTTATTAATATTTTCACATGTTGTGTTACCCTGTGACATAATGTTGATATGTCAGTATTTGTCATTTATATACAACCCAGATGCAAACAGCTCAAAGTTCAATGTAAATTTATTATCAAAGTACGTATATGTCACCATATACTGCTCTAAGATTCGTTTTCTCGAAGGCATTCACAGTAGAACAAAAAATACAATAACATAATGAAAAAACTACATACAAAGACAGACAGAACAATAAGAAAAAGAAGGGAAGGTGTACAAATACAAAATAAATAATAATAATAATAGTAAGCAAATAAATAATACAGAGAACATAAGATGTCTCCCCTCTCGCTGTGGAACGGGATCACCTCTTTTTCCCATATTAGCGAGAGAGAGAGAGAGTCCATGGTATGTCGAATTACCGGGTGATGAGTAGTCTTTGGGATACTGCAAATCTGTGTCTTTCTTGATGCTTGCTGCATGCTTGAGTGCTTGGTGGAGGACGCTGATGCTTTTTTGCTGGTGGGGGTGGGAAGGTGTCGTTTCCTTGCTTATGCATGGGAAGGGGGTGCTGGGGGGGCTTTGGGGTTCTAACATTTAACTGTTACTCCTCTGTTTTCGTGGATGATTGGGAAGAAAAAGAATTTCAGGATGTGTACATTTCTCTGACATTAAATGTACTGATTGAGTTATTGAAAGTGAGTCCATAAGTTGTGGAATTAGTTCAGTGTTGAGGTGAGTAATATTAACTATGTTGTTTCAGGAGCCTGATGGTTGGAGGACATAAACTATGCGTGAAGCTGATGGTGTAGGACCTAAGGCTTCTGTACCTCTTTCCCGACGGCAGCAATGAGAAAAGAGCATGGGCTGGATGTTGGGGTCCTTGCTGAAGGATGCTGATTTCTTGTACAGTGCTCCCTGTAGATGTGCTCAGTGGTGAAGAGGGCTTTTCCTATGATGGACGAGGCTGTATCCACTATTTTTTGCACACTTAGGGCATTGGTGTTCCCAAACCAGGCCATAATGCAAACAGTCAGAAATGTTTTCCACAGTTTTCCCTATCACTGACATTAGACACACAACCCTTTAATTACTGGCTTATCCCCACTGCCCTCCTGGAATAGGCACACCATAATCACTGTGCTCCAATCTTCTGGCAGCTCACCTTCAGCCTGCGAGGATTTAAAATTTTGGGACAACAACTGTCAGAACTTCTGTCCAACAAGTAGCTCTTGATTCCCAAGTCCGGTGTATCCTGACCATGCTAAAATAATAACTGCTGTTGGCAATAAGGAACACAACCTCTCTAAAATATTTCAGTGATCTACCTTCGTTCAGGGGCTCCATTGTTACCTGCTACTATCATTGAGCAGGAGATACAGAGACCTTAGGTCCCACACTACCATGTTCAAGGACAGTAATTGCCCTACATCCATCAGACTGTAGAACCAGTGTGGATAACTTCCTCACCTCAGCTCTGAACTCACACCACAACCTGCCATCTGGCAAAAGGTACCAAAGCATTCGGGCTTTCATGACCAGACTGTGCAACAGTTTCTTTCCCCCAAGCCATCAGACTCCTCAACACTCAGAGTCCAGACTGACATCTACACAATTTATTATTATACAGTCGGCCCTCCTTATCTGCGAGTTCCGCATGCGCGAATTCAACCAACCGCGAATCGAGAAAACCTGGAAGTGCTCTTCCAGCACTTGTTCGAGCATTAATCGCCCCGCGTCTTGTTCGTTTGCTACTTCATTCCTGTGAAAAAATGGCTCCTCAAAAGCAACTAGGTGGTCAAAGCAATTCCTCAAAGGCTAAGAGGGAGCGTAAAGTGCTATCTCTTGCTGAGAAATTAGAAATATTAGATCTTTTGAAAAGTAGCATGTCGCATTCCGAAGGGCCGTAAGGTCAGTAAGAACAAATCGAGCATTTGCGCAATAAAGAAGAAAGAAGCTGAAATTCGTGGAAGTGGAAGTGCTGCCCCTACAACGGCAAAAATGGTCTCTCTGGTTCGTGATAAAGTGCTTGCAAAGACTGCAAAAGCATTAAGTGTGTGGCCAGAGGACATGTCACAGAAGCATATCCCCGCTGATGGCCAAATTATACATGAAAAAGCTCTTAGCCTCTTTGACCACCACTGTGATGGGGTTGAGGGGAGCGAGAGAAAAGAGTTTAAGGCTAGTAAGAGATGGCTGGCTGGCTATGTAAAGCGCTACAGCCTCAAGAACATAAAGATCACGGTAGAATCGGCATTGGCTAATGCCGAGGCCGCAGCAGCATTCCTAGAGGAGCTCAAGAAACTCATCGAAGAGAAAGGATACCTTCCAGAGCAAGTCTTCAACTGTGATGAAACGGGCTTGTTCTGGAAGAAGATGCCCAATCGTACCTACATCCAGAAGAGTGCCCAGCAGGCCCCGGGGTTCAAGGGCTGGAAAGATTGCCTTACTCTGGTGCCGTGTGGCATCACAGCAGGCCACATGATCAAGCCAGGCCTCGTCTACCGAGCAAACAATCCCCGGGCCCTTAAGAACAAAAATAAAAATTGCTTACCTGTGTTCTAGCAACTCAACAAGAAGGCTTGGGTGACAGCGATCTTGTTCTTGATATGTTTCCACCAGTGCTTCATTCCTGAAAGGAAGAAATACCTCGAAGAGAAGGGGCTGCCATTCAAGGCTCTCAACATAATTGACAATGCTCCTGACCATCCCCAATCTCTCTGCTTCACCGATGATAATGCCTCCTAACACTACTTCACTGCTGCAGCCACTTGATCAAGGCATCATCAAGTGCATTAAGGCGACTTACTCCCCCCTCACCTTCGGGAGGATTCGTGCTGCCCTTGATGCTAACCCTGACTGCAGCATCATGGATTTATGGAAGAAATTTACAACTGCAGATGCAATTGTGCTTATTGCAGAGGCTGTAGACGCCGTGAAGCCCGAGACAGTTAATGCATGTTGGAACCCCCTATGGAGTGAGACAGGCAGTGATTTCAGGGGCTTCCCCACTATTGATGCAGAAGTCAGGAATATCTTGAATGTTGCAAGGGAAGTTGGCAGGGAAGGCTTCTCTGACATGATCGAGGACGATGTCGAGGAACACGTAGAAGAGCATAGAGAAACCCTCACCAACGAGGAACTCGACGATCTGCTGAGATCCTCTACAGAAAATGACGATGATGATGATGAAGATTTAGAGGAGGCAGGGCCATCAATTTGGACACTTGAAAAATTTGCAGCAGTTTTTCAACAGATGCAAGTGTTAAAGGATATGATCCTTCGATGGAATGAAGCCTCCGTGTCACCCGAGGGATAACACCATGCCTAAAACCACTGCAAGATTTGTTTGAAGAGACAGCTTCCTATAACAATGTTTCTAACTAAACTATCTGCAATTCTAAAGTTTTGACGTTCAGTGCTTGAAGATCCTCACCCCTCAACCTCCGCAGCTCCTGACTTTAGTATTATTCAGCCTCCTGCAAAGCGTCCTTATTCCATAAACAAGACAGTGTAACAACTACTGTACAGGTATTACAAATTTTATTCGTTGTTTGATCATTATTCGCCTCGCGTCTCGTTCGTTCACTGCTTGTGTTGTGAGCGGGAGGGACATGGACCTTTTTTTTCTCGTCAATATTCCCTAAACAAACAACTATTTACATAGCATTTACATTGTATTAGCTATTATAAGTAATCTAGAGATGATTTAAGGTACTTGTATATGGGAGGATGTGTGTAGGTTATATTCAAGTACTACGCCATTTTACATAAGGGGCTTGGGCATCCACGAATTTGGTATCTGCGGGGGGGGGGGAGGGGTCCCGGAACCAATTCCTCGTGGATAAGGAGGGCTGACTGTATTGTAATTTGTCTTCTACTGTGCCTATTGCCTTGCTTATTAATTATCGTACTGCCCTGCACTGTTTTGTGCAGTTTATGTAGTCCTGTGCAGGTCTGTAGTCTAGTGCAGTTTTTAATGTTGTTTTACGTAGTCTAGTGTAGCCTCGTGCTGTCTCACATAGTCTAGTGTAGTTTAGTGTTGTTTCATGTAGCACCATAGTCCTGGAGGAACATTGTTTCGTTTTTACTGTGTACTATACCAGCAGCTTATGGTCAAAATGACAATAAACTTGACCTGACTTGACTTGAACCTATAGACTCACTTTCAAGAACTCAGCAACTCAAGTTCCCAATATTGTTTATCTACTTTTTAGAAAAAAATATTTGCATGATTTGCCTTCTATTGCACTTCAGTTATTTGCCAATCTTCGTATAGTTTTTTTTTGTAAATTCTATTGTGTTTTTACACTTGTAAATATGTGCAAGAAAATGAATCTCAAGGTAGTATATGGTGATGTATATGTACTTAGATAGTAAAATTACTTTGACTGCTCTCCAAGCTGGTTCTGTTAAGGCACACTTGAACTGTTTAGAAGCGGATTGTAACTCTGCATTGGTCAGCAACAATCCATTCCATGTAAAACCTTCTGACCCACTTTTTCCTCCACCTGATGGCGTATAGTTAACCTTTTATTCTGACAGCCAATCATAGAAATTGGAAGAAGTTTATTTTTCCCATTTTCTTAGCGTGAATCATTTCTCAGTCAAAAGCAATACTTAGATTTAAAATCCTGAGCACCTGAGAGAATGAATATACAAATATATCTCAGCATTTGTTCAGTCCATAATACACGTGAAACCTGCAGTTCCTTTATTAGAACAGCTGCAGGCTGTAGCTTTAGTGAAAATGAAAGGATGAATGCACAGAGTAATGGAACATTTTTCACAGGTGCTCAAACCAAATCCAGATTTTGGCATTTCTATAGAACACACATTTTTCACGTGGTTTCTTTTTTCAACAGCCAAGCACTTCAAAAGCAAAATAAATGAGACCATTTACCAGGCACCAATGAAAAAAAAAACTACACATTGCAAAAGTCATCCAAACAGAGCAAATCATTTTTACATTTCTCGAGAATTAACCGACTAAGTATGCCTTGTGTGTTGTGGCCAATAGTTTTTTTTTGATATTTTACTTTTTTTTAAATGACTAACGTGAATAGAGAGCCCAGCAATGAATTCTTTAAAAAGTTAAAAGTACAAAGATCGAAAGAAAAATTAAAATGCTGATATATAAAAAAGTAATAACATCTAGAAAAAAGAAGTTTAACTTTACAAGTAAAACTTTAATCAGGACTCAACTCACTGCATTTCCAGTACTTAATTTTTTTTCAAAGAAATGAAAAAATGAATATCTTGCTCCATCTTACATGTAGGTTTATGGCCTCCGTTTTCTTGGATTATCTGTTCATCGACCCTATTGAGGCATAAAAATGTTCCTTCAGCATACTTTCAAGTTAATTATAACCAACATTGATTTAAATCAACCAGTAGAAATAACGTAATTAAAATTGGATTAGAGAGCTTCAGAATCAGAAGTGGTCCAGTTGACTTTTGGCTAATCAGTTTCTGCTGATGAAAGTAGAAAGGAACATTTTGTGCAAAACTGATCAAAGTTTGCCCCCACCCCTCCAAAAATAAAACCACTTGACAGTGCAACACCGTGCTGCTGTTAGTATAGCCTCTGCCTCATAACTCAAGCAGCCGGGGTTCAATCCTGACCTGGAGAACGCTGCATGGAGCTTACACCTTCTGCGTAAGATGGAAAGCCTTCTTCAATATGGCGGTGATATTACTGATTTGGAATAATCACACATGACGATGGGTCAGCTTAACAGAGCGAGACCTTATTGAGCGATACCACAAAATCGTCCTCTCGCTCAGTGTCAACAAAAATGAAGAGTTGACTCCTGACTAAATAGAGAATGTTAACCAGAGATCGGCAGTAGGTTCAGCAGCTTTAAATTTCTGGATTGGATGATCTGTCCTGGACTTAGCATATATATGTAATCATAAGGAAATCGTGCCAGTGAATTTTTCTTTCATAGGAGGTAAGGAGCTGGTCAGCAAACACTCCAACAAACTTCTAGACGTACTGTTTAAAGTATGCTAACTGGTTGCATCATGGTCTAGTATGGCAATACAAATACACAGGGATGTAAGAAGCTGCAGAGGATACTGGACTCTGTTCTATACAAAACACCATGGACACATTCCTCCACACATTGGTAGTCCCTGCAGGGGGCGCTGCCTCAAGAAGATCCCCACCATCCAGGCCATGCCATCATTTCGCTGCTACCATAGAGCAGGAGGTCCAAAAGCCTGAAGTCTCACATCACCATGTCCAAGAACAGCTATTTCCCATTCACCATTTGGCTCTTGAAGCAATGGGCACAACCATAATCATTACAGTTTTGCAACACAACACGCACTTTGACAACTTCGATTAAAATGGACTTTCATTTGTTTGAATCGTGTTTTCTTGTAAAAAATTGTGTATGATTTATGCTTCATTTTTGTTTTTCTTGTGGATGCTCATTATATGATGCTGTGTGCCCGTGATGCTGCTGTGGATAAATTTTTCATTGCTCCTGTGCTTACATTAACTTGTTACTATAACAAAAAAGACAGCTTTGACTTTGATACATATTCACTTAAAATCTAGTTCTTCAGCCTAAAGAAGGCTCAATTCCAGAGACAAAGGCATTTCAGGACAACTAGACCAACTCAGACATACATGTTTTTGTTGAAATAAGGGGCTTAGAAAGAAGTAGCTATGAACCACCTGGCGGTTAAATTCAATGTGCAGGTAGACTGAAAAAAAAACAGGCTGGCACTGGATACCAAGAGAAGGAATTTACAGAATATTCCTGGGGTAAAGTTCCTTTCCAAGTCAACACAAAAATGAGCAAGAAGGTCCTGAAGAGTGGGGGCATTTCAATAGCCTTAAACAGCTGCTGATTTTTATTATAGGAGATCAAAGCAGAATATAAATTTACTACTTGCAAACTTTTCTCTATTTGACACTACCCAGGAAACAGCACGCAAAATAAAAGCAGGATGAAGGCAGAAAATATATTCAATAGCACCAAATCCAGAATTGCTTTTTCCTTATGGGCATCACCAGAAGCTGCTCTAAAAAGGCACCTTGTAAACATTCTATAAATTCCTTGTCTTGGCATCCAGAGCCAACCTAATTTTCTTTCAGACTACCTGCACATTGAAATCCCCCATGCCAACTCTAGTACAGGTCAACCTTCAATAATCCGACTACCTGTAATCCAGTTCCTTGGATAATCCGGCACAGATTATGTTTAATGTGATCCTTCTGTAATTCGGCACTTCCACTAATCCGGCACTCCTCAGGTCCCAGTGGTGCCGGATTAGTGAAGGTCGACCTGTATTACCTTTCTCACATGACTTTTCTATCTCCTGTTTAATTTGTACATGGCATCCTGGCTACTGTTTGGAGGTCTGTATGTAACTGCCATCAGGATCTTTTTTACCCTTGCAGTTTCTTAACTCTACCCCCAAGGACTCTACATCTTCTAATTCCAAACAATTTGTTTATAGATCACTACAGAATGTTTCTCTGGTGCTTCCCTCTCACTCCCCTCTCCCTGGTGATTCCTCTCTCCCTGATGAAGTCTCGGCCCGAAACATTGACATCTCTTTTCCATAGATGCTGCCTGGCCTGCTGATTTCCTCAAACATTTTGTGTGCATTCCCTTCTCCCATTCTCAGTCCACATTAGAGACCACTATCAGAATCAGGTTTATGTGTCATGATACCTTTTTGCAGCAGTGTGTATAAAATTATTACAGTACTGTGCAAAAGCCTTAGGCACCCTACCTTTATACATATGTGCCAAAGATTTTTGCTCTCTGTTGTATATATCACATCTATAAGAGCAGGTCAGAGGCTGGGGGTCCTGTAATATTTCTCACCTTCTGATACAGATGATACCTTTCCACCATCTACTCAGCATGTCAGGAAAATAGTGAAGGGACTGTGGCTGCAGTGTCCGCTGTGTACGAAATGAACTGCCATGATGTGTCCAGACCATTAAATCTATAATGTTTATAAGCAAGGAGGTCAAGGAAAGCAGGATCAAGGGAAAGCGATTTATTGAAGTAGGTTATGAGGATTGAATTACCTTTAAGATATCCTTCAGTGAAGATAATCAACATTCATCTGAACAACAACACAAAGCATTTCAAAAGATTTTCAGTAAAAGGAAAAGATAACTCTTAAAAGTTACACACAGTCAGATATAACAAAGAGCTTCCCTTTAAATGTAAAGTACACATACTGTGATACTCTTTGTGTATATGTAAAATTTTATATTTTAGAGCTGGGGTTAATAACATTTTTTATGCCATGGACCCCTTTGGCAGTCCACTGAAGCCTATGGCCCCTTCTCAGAATAATGTATTTAAATATATAAATTAAATATATAGGATTGCAAAAGAAACCAATTATATTGAAATACAGTCATCAAAATATAATAAAACAAATTTGTGATAAGTAACAAATGTGCTTCCTAATTCATTAAATAACAAGACCATACATTAAAATATAGACAACTTAAAATTAAATTTTATTTTTTAAAGATGTATTGGCGTGAAGGCTGTTGCTGCTTAGCTTGAATAAGAAATTAAACTGTGGGGTGGTCTTTGACAGAGCGACATACATGTAATATTAGACATCCAATGGATTTCAATTTTTTGTTATAATGGTTACAAGTGTTGAAAATCCTGATTCGCAAATATATGTTGTTGCAAATGAAATTAAAGTTCTATAGCTTATTTTACAAGGTGAGAATAGGCTTCTCTCACTCCAATAGTAGTGAGTAATGTAAACCTTACACAGTAATGTGCTATGAAAATATCTGTGTCTTCTATTGGTGACAAAGTCACAGGTACTGCTAGTACTACTGTGGTTTGTTGCCAACAATCATAATTGAATGGAATGCTAAATTTCAGATAGAAGTTAGTGAAAAATAGATGTAAGTTTTTCCCCATCCAAGTTCATGGACCCCCTGGAATCCATCCACGGACCATAGACTCCAAGTTAAGAACCCCTGTTTTAGAGTAGCGCAGTTCTTAAGTTTAAACTTAAACATAGATTAACTTTATTCTTTTGCCCCCTTGACCCCAAAATCCATTTGATAAACTAAATTCAACATCCCCACACTATTTATTCTATGCATTGACAATTACAATTATCGCTCTCCAAATATATTCTATATGCGTTGGGCATTTTCATGCCTTACAAGGGGCAGATTGGAAGTCTGTGTGGGGCGCCACTTAGAGGTAAACCTGGGGTTAATAGAGTGGGTGGATTTAGAGATGGATCAGAGAAAACAGGATAAGGTACTGGTACAAGCAAAGGGCTCGGAGAGGGTATTTCTTGGCCTGTCTTTGAATGCTTTCTAACTCTCAATGATTACTGATAGAAATGGAGGTGGGGCAGGAGGACAATGGAGAACCTCAGAAAATTATCATATAGGACATGAGCCTACTCATTAAACATGTAAGTAATAATCAGATGAGGACAAAAGGATGGAGGAGAAGGCTCAACACAGGAAAAGAAATAGTGCAAGGATGTTTGTTTACATTATTTCTTGAACTTGGTTTGGGTGGGGGGGGGTGCTGGTGGGGGTTGATAGTGACTGTGAAGGCCATTTGATTGAATGGAGAAAAGCATTTAACACAGTAGTAGAAGAAGAATGATTATTGTCATTGTGTCCAGATCCAATTGTATATTCGAGTTATATTGTTCAACAAGTTAGATTAGTTCATATCTGGAATCACTGCCTTTGTAATATTCTTTATGAAAAGTTCACCATTTATTACTACGTTAAAATTGGGCCGTGAGTGCTGCCAAACTGAAAGACTGGCAAAAGGAAAAATCTGGGGGAAAAACTGGGGGGAAAACAGACTATCCTTTTTTAAAATTTGCATTTTCACTTATAACATGTTAAAACTCCCCCAAATTGTGACAGCAATAGTCCAACATGGAAAATTCATCTGCAGTGGGATTTTTAACTTTGCTCATATGAGAATATCAGCTTTCACACACAGGTCAGACCAAGCTGAATCAATTGTCATGTTCACAAGTATTGGAACAATGAAAAATGTGCTTACCAAAATGGCTACCAATACCGTCTCCCGTAGAATGTTGCTTTTAAAGGACAGACATCAAAATTACATTCTTTGTCCTCAGTGAGAACACAGAACTCCTGCAATACCAAGTGCAGCCTCATTTCTGCTTTCATTGCTTTCCTATGGGGGACAGGATTATGGTCACTAACTTTCAGCTGCCTAGCCTCAGGAGTCCAGATTCTCCTGCTGACCCCTGCTAAATCTCAGAGTTTGTTGCTTACTGCTGCATTAAGCAGGTCACTCAAACTCCATAAACATGGAGGGAAAATTTCATCTACTGGAACTGACGCTTCCCCATTGGGAGTTCTCCCAAAGAGAGGATTGCAGCCGTATTTTTACGGAGACCTCTCTGGAAACTCATTACCAGTCCTGTAACCACCCACAGCTGGTGTTAGCACTTCTCATACAGTGCACACCTTTTGTTCACTTCCAGCTTCCCAGGTACATTTGGGGTCCTCTCCCATCATATCCATCATTGCCGCATCCATTCATTCAAAAGCAACAATCCCTACAGGGGCCTTGCTGAAATTGTGCATGTTTCTTCAAGAGGTGACCGCAAAGATTTTACCTGCTGCGCTACATGCTGCTGGAATGTAGCAGATTTCCAGTCGTACTGTGTACTGTTGTACAGGTAAATGTGCTCCATATAATGTACTCTTCAACAAAAGAAACTGTACACAGATAATAACATTCATGATGAAAGGTCAATGTAAGGACACTGTATATGTAAAATCAGCTCTCTATGTTCTTATCATTTCAATACTATTCCATGAGAACAGATTATGCTCAATTACCAAGACTCAAGTTAAATCATTTGACAACATTCTCCATATACCTCTCTCTCAATGCATTTCCACTCAAATCTTCCTGTGACAGCAAAGGTTACACTAATGCAAAACTCTTAAGCCTGTGGCTCTCACAGCAATATCAATTCTTTTTTCTGCTTCTGACCAATTCTGTTCCATGACATGAAGTAGTCATTTTTAAAGTGACTGAGAGAAACAGAAGTTTGTGTAAAACTTAGATTAACCTTCAACCTTTCTGCATGGAGTAAGTACAAACAAAGCACGAAGTACAAGTAAGCAATTCAGAAATAAACAGGCCAGGGCTCTCAATGCACACATCAAGCCAGCCTCACAGTTCTCCTGCAGTTTTTATCTTTTAATATGTATGGTAAATCCATTTAATTTTATTTTTGTCTGCAATTGGCACCCCATCTGTTCTGCTACTGTTAATGGCGCCATTACATTTCAGACCTGTTTGAAGACTCCCCGCATGCAATCTAGTTTGGCAAAATCTAGTACACCTTCCTGGCAAATGAACTGAACAGCATTTGACTATTAAAAAAAAGGGCACATCTGCTCAACATTATAAAATACTAATTCACAACAGCAAAACCCATAACTTTTAACAGACAGAAGGCTCCATGAGTAATATATTATGATTAAAACAACACTTTAAGCATATACACAACCTGGTAGAAAATAATTGATTATTAATACTATTGATTATTTAATACCCATCATATTTAAGTGAGTGACTATGTTTGGACTTAGTGGATGACCAGGGACTCTAGGGTAAAACATCACCCTGGAGCATCAGAGCAATTTTATCACAAGCTCCCTAAACTGCATGTAAACTGTTTTCAGCTGTGCAGTGCTGCTCAGCTGATTTATGGATGAGTGGCTGAGATATGCAGGTCACCAAAGTGCCTGCCTCCCTCCCCAGGCAAGTGCTGTTTTAGCTAATCTCAGGCAAATATGTGCCTGGTTCAGACTTGGCCTGTATTAATCATATGTGGGGCTGCACTAAAGATGCTATAACTGGGATAAGTTCCCAGCAATAAGGAGGATTAGTGAAAGTTCCTGCACATAATGGCAGCACAGTGAGAACAAAGAGTTTAATCAGCAGTGTAACAGTGAGTGGATGTGAATCTAACAGTGATTATAATAGGACCCAAGTTCAATACAGAATTTGAAAGAGGAGGACCAGGAAGCAGCACTTAGATACTAAATTTGCACAAAGCTGGCTTGTCCGTGATATGATAGGTTGTCCATGATAAGCTCAGCAAGACTTATGAATAAGGAATATCATCAAAGATGGTGCGAAAAAAGAATTTAACCTGATACTACACTAGCTTATAACCCAAGGGATAAGAGTGCTGTTTGCCCAAAAAAATTTGCTCAAGGACACTGAAAGATGGAAGGGGGCAAAATAATAGCAGAGGATAAGCCAATATTTGTACAGGCCCTGGCAACCAAGAAAGATGCATAGCAAATCAGATCTTGATAAAACTGTTTTAAGTCCAAGGGAATGTTTAGAACAACTTGCAAGAAATATCAAAAATAACATTGGTCCACAATTTGGAAAATGAGCAACCTCTTAAAGGCATATAATGATGACATAAAAGGAATTTAAAAAGTCAATATGGTGAACTATTACCTTACATTGATGTTTATAGTGAATGGAAAGGAAAACATACCAGGCATCCTGAAATTACTCATGAGTAAATTGCTACTCATGTCTGTGTTCACTGTCTACGGTCCCATCAGCCTGGACAAGTGCCTACCAGGTGCAGAAGATGGAGGCAGCAGAGGCCCCTCCCATAGTATCCTGATGGCAGTTCTAATGGAGACATTTAAAGGGATTCAGTTTAAAAATAATACAATAAAATAAACGCAATTAAAATCAAAATATTATAGACCCATAGAGTAATATAGGACAGAAACAGGCCTTTCAGCCCAACTGATCCATGCTGACCACAGCATCCTAATCTCCATGCCATGGTCAGCACAGACCAATGGGGCTGCCAGGCTTTAGAAAGTAATCAAAAACTTGACATTAAAGAAGTTGACTCATTTACCATTCAATAGATGGGTCCAGCCCTACCTTTAGAGTGTAGCAAAGCAGAATAAGGTCAGGTGCATGATCTTCTGATCTTAAGGATGTTTCAGTGTATGCAGACAAGTTTGAAACTTCCTGGATATCAAAAGGCTGATCACCATAAACCACTGATGACAGGTAAGCGCAGTTAGCCCCTTAAATAAAATTTGGGATATAGTCTTAGTATAATCCAAATCAATGAATATCACAATTACAGAAAAAAAGTGGAACTGAAGGTAGAAATGAAGATGATGTTCCATTTCAGAATGTTAATAAAAGAACCTGAAAACATTTGAAGGTTAATATATGGGTGATAATTCCAGAATTGTTCCTTTGATTGGAAAATTGTACACAATACTCCATTATTTAGGAAAGCCAAGTAGGTTTAAAAAAAAACAATTGTCTCAATATCTGCTTTCTTGAAATGGCTGGAGTTTACAGTTAAGGATGGAATGATTAAAAACCTTGAAAACTTTTGTGTATTTGTAAAAGGCCAGCTGTTTCTGACTAACCTGACTGAGTGTTTTGAAGAGATAGCTAAAGAAAACAAAAATATAAATGATGAGGATGTTACTTATCCTGATGTCTTGATGAAGAGTCTTGGCCTGAAACGTTGAATCTTCATTCCTCTCCGTAGATACTGCCTGACCTGCTGAGTTCCTCTAGCATTTTTTTTGTGTGTGTGTGTTACTTAGGATTTCCAGCATCTGCAGAATCTCTTGTGTTTGTGAGGATGTTATTTATGTGATTTTGCTACATAAAGTACCTCACAAGAGACCAATAGCTAATGTTTCTGCTTATGCACTTTAAACTATTGACCAGGTTGAGAAGAGCGGAGATTATAAAAAGGCAGTCAGTCTGGCAGTGCATTCCTGGGTGTGGTTTCTAAGGTCCCTGCTTTATTGTTATTATTATTATTATTCTGCCATAACTAATCCAATTTGTCAAAAAACCTAACCAAATGCAGAGTCACATGCAATATGATGGCTGCATAAATTACAAAGATTGAACGAATCAATTACAAGAATAAACAAGATTGTGGTAAATCAATTTTGATACAGGCAAGCTATTTGATAGAACTCGACAAAACTCTTTCCAAACACTGAACAGCAAGCAGCTGTGATGGGTCGATCAAATGCAGTGCATATACATGGATTGTTAAAGTGTCATTGACAACTACAGAAGATATCAAGGAAAGCAAATAGAATCCCAGCTGCGTAAAAGCATGGTAAGATCTCTGATAAACAAAGACAACTGGTCTGAAATTATCTGGACTAAACTACGTATACAGGAAATCTGAGAAAGGAGAATTGTCCTGTATGGTACAAAATAGCACCACCTTCAGAATCAGCTAAAATCAGATGACAACTAGAAGAATTTCATTTAGACTTTCCAGTTCTTTGATGATTATAGAGGCTAAAAATACTGTGTGTTTGGACTACCTACTGCTTTGTTACAAGGAACTATCAATGTTTTGGATTGAAACCTTGCATCAACTAACACTGACAATTCCTTTCCTCCCACAGATGCTGCTCGATCTGAGTTCCTACAGCAGATTTTTTTATTGCTCCAGACTCTGTAGTCTCCATATTGCTTTCTTAACTGGTTTCATCATTCAATGCAAGTGTAGGTTCTGCCTTTCAATATAATGTCAATCCAACTACTTTGTAATGTCAAAAATCAAATAGGACTAGCTAGTCATTGGTGATAAGAGATGAAATCACCCTAAATTAATGAAAATTTAAAAACCACTGAGGATGGAAGGAAACTGATAGAAGATCAGAAAATGTTGGAAACACTCAGCATATAGGAAAGGGAAAGTAGAATTCAGGGTTCAGACTGGAGACCCTTTGTTTCTCTCACCACAGACACTAAGTTTATTTTTCATCAACTGCTGGGTTATTTCAGGACCTAATGTAAGAAGGCTCAGAACATCTCCAGAAATGGCAACAGGATCTCAATGAAGATTCATGTCCTGTTAGCTCATCTATTCTTCTTGTAGGTTGAGTAGCATAATGGTCAGAATGGTCCAACACTAAAGATCAAGGGGAAGTAAATATCATATCATTCCTACAAGGTAGAGTAACATGTGGATTCCACTCTGGTAAAATGGATTCTTTCCAATCTGAGAGAAGAAGCTAACATCAGATTGGAAGATGAACATTGTAATTATAAAGGCAAAAAAATGTATTATTATTTATTTATTATTATAATTTCTTTCTTTTTGTATTGGCACAGTTTGTTGTCTTTTGCACACTGGTTGAATGCCCAAGTTCTGAGGTCTTTCAATGATTCTGTTATGGTTGTTATTCTATCATGGATTTATCGAGTATGCCCACATGAAACTGAATCTCAGGGTTGTATAAGGTGACATCTATGTACATTGATAATAAATTTACTTTGAACTTTGAAGATACATCGGGTTGCTGCAGATTATGAGGGGATTAATAAGATACAAGAGAGGCTCTTCACTGGGTATACCATATTCAAGTGCTTGAGACATTTCTCAAAGTACCAAGCCACTCTCTATGTACTGATCTCACCCAAGGCCAGAGTTCATTCCCCATAAGCTGCTAAGCCAAAGGGAGTGCAACAAATGGTACCAATAGCGAATATATCAGGCCTACACAGTCCACTACAGGTGCAAACCCATGAGCCCTTGGGATTGATGGCTGTCTACTATAGTGTAACATGATGTATTAAGGTTCCTGAAGTATAGTAGATGCTACAAGCATTATGGCTGCAAATCTGGAACCCAATTATGTACTTAAGTTCCAAATATTCAGCAAAAGAAATTACTTGGTAAAAATAGATTTTCCATTGTGAATAACAGCAGGACAACAACAAATGCCCGCTAATAGAATTTTACATATGTAAACATGAACCACTTGAAGGATGCTTGAGAAAATTGTTCAAGTTCTTTTAGCCTGTAACAGGGAATGTCAATACAGGAGAACCTGTAAATATCATGTACTTGGATTTCCAAAAAGCATTAGACAAAGTGTCATATAAGAGACTGGCACATAAATTAGAAGCCCATGGTATCAGAAGAAATGTGTTAAAATGGACTGAAAACTGGCCATTTCAAAGGAAATGGAGATTTGGAAAAAAGTTGTTCTTTTTTTCCAGACTGGAAGGAAGTAACTGGTGGAGTACAGTGGGGGAGGGGGGGGTCAGTATTTCTCCTGCAATTGATGACTATTGTATTGTGCAACATTTTCAACTTAGGTAAGAAGGGGAATGTTGTGATGTGATTCTGCAAAGGGATATGCAAAGATTGAACAAGTGGGTAAAGGACTGGAAAGCAGAGTGTAATGTGGGTAACTGAGAAGACATGTACTTTGGTATCAGAAATCAAAAGGCAGGTTATTATCTAAACGGATGGAGAGTGAAAATGAGTGAAATACTGAGGGATTTGGGTGCCCTAGTACATGAATCACAATAAGGTAACAGGCAGGTCTAGCAAGTAGTTAAGGTGGCAAAGGACATATTACCCTTCAATGCAAAGGAATTAGAGTTTAAGCATAATGATATTTGACTGTAAATGTACATGATGATGACATGGCCTCAACTGGAATACTGTGTACAGTTTTGGCCTCCTTACCTAAAGAAAGGTGCAATAACATTGGAGGGAAAGGAGATTCACCAGGCTAACTCATGGGATGAGAGTGTTGCCTGACCAAAAGAGACTAAATAATTTGAGCCTGTGCTCCTTAGAGATCAGAAAAATGAGGGGTAACCTTATTCAACTATATAAGATCCTAATAGGGCTTGACAGTGCAGATACTGGGGTTCTTTCATGAGAAGCAGAGTCTTGAACAAAGGACATAAAGACCAGATGAAACATTTTAAAGTGGAATAAATAGAAATTTATTCTAGCAGAAGGTGGTGAATTTCTGGAATTCTGTGTCCCAGCAGGCGATCAATGTTGGATCTTTAGAAATAATGAAATCAAAGGTGAATAAACTTTTAATCAATCAAGGAATGGGAGATGTGGCAGCTTAGATTGGTCATGATCATACTAAGTGTTTCAGGGTGTGACAGAAAGAGTGGTAGGTGCCCAGGAATGCACTGTTGGTGTGGTGGTAGAGGCTGATACGGGAGGGACATTTAAGAGACTCTTAGATAGGTACATGGATGTAAGAAAATGGAGAGGGTTATGTGCTGTGTAGGAGGGAAGATTGATAGTACAGTAGGTTTATATAGCCTCCAAGAGGCCCACAGCCTTGTCATAGGATTTGGACACTTGTGTATCTCAATAATCCGGAGAGCTATGTTGGCTGGAGTCAGGGCCTTGTGCTTTGGCTCTTGGTAGGGTCAACCTGTCAAAAAGGTCAAAGGGTAGAGGCCAGACTAAGAGTGATCCAAAGGTCCTCAGTGTTTGGGTTTTCAGCTCAGGTCTAACAACCATGACTGGTTTAAAAAAAAAATTAAGGAAACAGCAATGAAGAAAAAGTACTCCATTGCTGCCCTAAATGCCAGTGGCGTAACTGGCAGTAGGTAAGCAAGGTCTATAAGAGATTGTACTGTGCTGTATTGTCCCATCTTCTATGTCCAAATGTCTCTTCCAGACAAAATAGTAAAAGCATCATTATTACTGACATATAGTCATCATGAGATGGGTGAAAAATAGCCATTACTCCCAAAATAAAAGCCAGCTTGCCAGTACTTCAGAACCAAAGGCTCACACAAGTCTGGTAAGAAAATTGGCTGTGGCTTTTTCCTCAGTGATGGCTCAGCCACACATTGGTTTCAATGTAGAAAAAGTTCAGCAACTTTTAGATAGGGAAAATATATTTAAAAAACAGCAATCTATGGTGGTGAGACAGAGAAGATTTGAGAAAGCTTTTAACCTTTGTCTGCCTGCAGCAAGCAAGGATGCTAATTTATGAACATAGTATTTTTGGACAGCCAAGTTCTGGAGTGACAAAGGATTTATATGACTTTTTGATAGTTCTTTTACTTCTTGTATCTTGTGATGGTTGCAACACCACCACAAACTCCCCCTGTCGACACCACCAACCAACATGTGTTTGAAGCCAAAGCACTGTCAGTTTGTTGTAACTCACTTGCCTTGTGTTCCCCAAAAGACTTCAATAGAAAACAGGGTGTTAAACTTTGAATTATGGCTGCACTGAACTGCAAACATTTCACTTGGGTTTTGCTGTATAGACTCTGTGGAGTCTGTGAAGATAAAAAAAAAACGGCTTCTGAAAAGACAGGCAACTGTTACTGTACATGACCTTGATCGTGCTGCAGAAACCAATTGGAAAGCCAATATTTTAAATTGGCACCATACTAACAGTGTTAGTTTACATCATTTGGATCCAAAGTGAGTGTTTATTGTGGGTACAATCATTATCCAAGTTTTGGGAAGAGGGTTTTTCTTCAGTAAGAATGAATATCTTACGGGCCAATTTGAATAAAGCAGAGCATGTTAATTAATAACGCAGAGATGGGGCCCTCTTCCAGTTCTCCCCGGCTGTATATGTGGCTTGTTGAGATTTTCCAGCTCCTGTGGTAAAATATAAACTCTGAAAGAAAATGGAGTTGGATGCATCGTGGCTGTATTTCAAATACAATTCTGATCACCACAGGCAAGCTTTCTACATTAGAATCATATAGCAGACTCTGCAGCTCGCCACGTCAAATGCTGACCCTCAAGCACTCACTTATACTCATCCCATTTATCAACACTTGTGCTGCAGCCTTCTATGCCTTCGTGATGCAAGGGCTGATCCAGAATGTTGTGAGGTTACCTGCACCCACCATCTTCTCAGACAGTGTGTCAGTACTTGTTCTTACGAGGAATGGCATGCTCATTCTCTATAATTTCCTAAATCTATACATTGTAGTCAGAAGCCTTACCTGGAATTCAAAAACAAAAAAAAAGGCAGCATCTGGCCCAGGATCATGGGCTCAGTATTTGAACTGCAAACCAATTAGTCCAGATCCCTGCAAGATTATTCTTCAGGTTTCCCATTCAGCCTATCAAATCTATACATGCTCTTAGATAATCTTTTCCCTCACGTATGAGCTATGAGAAAGGGTTTATTAATACAATCCATTCTCCCTCCCATGCACAGCAATCCCACACACCTCCCCTGCCATTCACCTGCTCTAGGGGCAATCTACAGTGGCCCATTCACCCTCCAAACTGTACAGATCTGGGATGTGGGAGGATATCAGAATGTCTGGGCAAAACCCACACAGTTGAAGTGAGAACGTGCAAACTCCACACAGACAGGATTGAACCCAGATTCGGATTGAACCTGGGTCACTGGAATTGCCTCATTCCATTTAAATTCCTTAATAAACCTGTGCCCATTTCAAACACTAAATACAGGCCAGCAACAAACTGATTCCCCCTTATGTTTACTCTAGCTCTCTCACAAATGACCAAATTGTCCAAAACAAGTTCTTTAAAATGGCTGAAATTTCAGAACAGTTAGAATAGCAATAATTTCAGGGCAAAATCCAGCCACGTACCCTCTGAGCTCATGCCAGCATTGTGCATCAGAATTCAAAGCACTCCACTCCTGGGCAAGAGAATCCAATTCACTCCATTCCTGGGCTGCATCCTTCCAGTGATGCTCTTTGCTCTTGAATATTTGTCTTAGCCAATTCCTCTTTGAAAGCCGTAAGTGAATTGACTTTCATAATCCTTCCAAGTTTACCCTCCCTGATCACAGTGACCGAGTGCAAGGAAAATTGTTTATTCTTGTTCCTTTTGTTAATTTGATTATCTCGAGTCTGCATCCTTTGGTTCTTGACCCTTGATACAATTTGTCTTTGTTTTGAGCGTTTCCATCAAAACCCACTTCAAGGAGAGCTATTCCAGGTTTATTGGTGGGTCCTTATAATTGAAGTCTCTCAACCCATAATCTACTCCAGCTGGCCTTTGCTGCCCTATCTGCAAGCAGAGTAACACAGGACTCCATAAAAATATTTTTATGCAGAGAGAGGTGAATCTGTGGAATTCATTGCTACAGACAGATGAGGAGGCTAAGTCATTGGGTATATTTAAGGCAGAGCTTAATGGGTACTTATTTAGTAAGAGTGTCAAACATTATAGAGAGAAGACAGGAGAACAGGATTGAAAGAGAAAAGAAATCAGCCATGCTTGAAAGGGGCAGAAATAGGATAATTCTGCCCCTATTTCTTATGGTCTTATTATGTGGGCAAACCAGTGCCTTATAGTTTTCTTCAGTCCTGTACTTGGTCTCTTTTATAACAATCAGGATTTCAAATCTTTCAACAAGCTCTGCTGTCAGGACATGTACATATCTACATATATATATATCTCGACGAGGGGATCCCAAACATCTTATGCCATGGTCCTTACCATTAACCGAGGAGATCCATAGACCCCAGGTTGGGAACCCCTGCTGCCCTAGATCTTTCTTCTTCTGCACCCTTTTAGAATTGCTGTTTTAAATTGCATTGCCTCATTATATGTTTGTTCTCGTGTTCTCTCTCCCTCTCTCTCTGTCTCTCTTTCTCACACACACACACACACACACACACACACACACGCACGCACGCACACACACACACACACACTTACATGCAGTATGCAGTATATTGGCAATGGCCAACATTTATTCCTCACACCCAACTGCTCTTGAGAAAGTGGTGATGAGCAAACTTCTCGAACTATTGCAAATTCTCTGGTGGCGGTAGGCCAACAGTGTGTTGGGAGGGAACTCCAGGAACTAGATCCAGTGGTGATGAAGCACCAGGTATTCTTTTCTAAGGAAGGATCGTGGACCACTTGGAGGTGATGGTGTCCTTATCCTTCCTGGTGGAGGTCATGGATTTAGGAAATGTTGTTGAAGTAGCCTATGCAAGTAACTGTAGTGCACTTTGCAATTGCATGCATTGGGTGGTAAAAGAATGAATGTTCAGGATGGTTGATGGGGTACCAGTCAACATGGGCTGCTTTGCCCTGGATGGTGTTGAGATTTTTGAGAGTTGTTGACACATCAAGGCAAAATTCAAAGTAACTTTATTATCAAAGTACTTATGTGTCCGCATACACAACCCTGAGATTCATTTTCTTGAGGGCATACTCAATAAATCAACAAAACATAATAGAGTTAATCAAAGACTGCACCCAACAGGATGAAAAAGCAACCAATGTGCAAAAGACAACAAACTGTGCAAATACAAAGGAAATAAAGAAAAATATAATCATCATAATTATAAATATTGAGAACATGAGATGAATAGACCTTGAAAGTAGGTCCATGGGTTGTGAGAACAGTTCAGTGATGGGACGAGTGAAGTGAGTGAAATTATTCCTGCTGGTTAAAGAGCCTGATGGTTGAAGGGTAATAATATATCAACCATGAAGCTCTTGTAAGTGGAGGATATTGCATAATATTCCTCATTCGTGCCTTGTAGAGGGTGGAATGGCCTTGGGATGTCAGGCTTTGAGTCACTCATAAGAACCATAGAAAGGGTGCAGAGGAGACTTACAAGGATGTTGCCTGGATTGGGGAGCATGCCTTATGAGAATAGGTTGGGTGAACTCGGCCTTTTCTCCTTGGAGTGACGGAGGATGAGAGGTGACCTGATAGAGGTGTATAAGATGATTAGAGGCATTGATCGTGTGGATAGTCAGAGGCTTTTTCCCAGGGCAGAGATAGCTAACACGAGAGGGCACAGTTTTAAGGTGCTTGGAAGTAGGTCCAGAGGTAATGTCAGGGGTAAGTTTTTTACGTAGAGAGTGATGAGTGTATGGAATGGGCTGCTGGCAATGGTGGTGGAAGTGGATACAATAGAGTCTTTTAAGAGACTCCTGGATAGGTACATGGAGCTTAGAAAAACAGAGGGCTATGGGCAACCCTAGGTAATTTCTAAGGTAAGGACACGTTCGGCACAGATTTGTGGGTCGAAGGACCTGTATTGTGCTGCTGGTTTTCTATGTTCTATGATCTATATCCAAACTCTGACCTACTTTTGCAGTTACCATGTTTTGTGACTAATCCAACAGAGAGTACAGTCAACATTGACAATAATATCAAGATGCAGTGGTTATACACTCTCGTATTGGAGATGTTCATTTTCAGAAACCTCTGGAGAATGATCATTGCTTGCCATTTCTCATGTAGCTTGAGATGTTGAGTGACTGAAGCCAGCAATGGTTGTTTTGTTCACTAGAGAGTTGTGAATGCAGTCAAATGCTCTACAATCATGACCAAACTTAACAACTTCTGACATCTGTTTGCACCACACTGCAAAATGTCGATCTATTACAGCATTATTGGTCCAATGGGAAAATACCTTTTTAAGCATTAGATAGTGAAAAAATGGATAAACTTACCACAAGTTACCAACCTGTGAATACAATAGACAACTTGTCAGATTCAACCCTGTTGTTCACAAGTACCCTGCCAGAACGCAGGCATTATGTCGCATGTAGTATGTAGTGACACTTTTTCAAGCTGATTCAGCCAGAGCTCATGCCAAGGAGCAAATCCTGATTGCTACCTCAGAAGCTGCTGCACAATGCATGTGGATATACACACTGAAAACCGTGCACCATATGGCACGGCTGAATTGTTGCGTCCACAGCGGCTGTTAAAGTAAGGCTGTTTACCAACAATGGAATGAAGTTTGGATGGAAGATCTGTTCTATTTACTTACTCAATTAAGAGAGAATACAGGCAAGATGCCATATCAGGGTTTCCAGCTTGTTTTATGCCATGGACCAATACCATTAAACAAAGGGTCCATGGACCCAGTGTGGGAATCCCTACTCTACATCATGATTCCTACCAGCTCACATTGCTTAGCACTGCTCAGCATTTAAATTTCATCTGCCATGCATCAGCCCATCACTGATGGTGATCACTATCTCTCTCACTGAAAACATTAGGAAAGTTCCTCCCAGACGATTGCCTTTTTTCAGGCTTCCCTGTCACCACTGGTGATAAATTGTAAAGACTCCTGGTTATTCACAAACCTTATTCCCCCACAAAAATAATGTGAAATTGTCTTTGTTCCTGTATTGTATAGTTAAGCCTGGGTATCAATATCCTGCTTTTAAGAATCTCCAAGGCAAGCAATCCCATGGACAGCTTTCCTAAACAACTTTAAAGATGATTGTCCTTTTTCACGACTACAGGACTTAAAATCCTGTGGCATTACACTGGATCACCCACACTTAATCCTGCCAGGAATGGTGGAACAGACTCAATGGCCTAATTCTGCTCCTTTATTTTATGTTAAAAAGTGGTGTTCCTATTGAAGAATTTGGAATACCTGGAGCTCATCCAGAATCATTCTAATTAAGCCGATCCAGAATCAACGGCATGGACACTGCCAGTGACATTTCACCACACTTCTGGCATGGATCGCGTCCCCGTGGAAAGTCTGGGCTGAAGTTTATTATCGCTTCAGCCAACTTGTCAAGAAAGAAATATTGAGGTAATCGCTCATGCGGATCAAGTTTATATTTTAATCCAAACCCATCAGTCATTTCCTTTCCACCAAAAGTTTCTCAAGGGTGAGACTGGATAAATTTTCCCCAAACGTTTCACTGACGTCATGGAAAACGTCAGGTAAGCTTGAAGTTATAATCCATTTAACCCATACATGTCTTTATGTCAGTAAAGTCACCTTATGAACATTCAGAATAAAGACATGATTGTATTGTACATTCAACATCACACAGCCCATGATGTCCAGGATGCATTTTAGTTTAAAGTTGGTTTGCTTCACTCAACTTCACAGCGTGGGCAAGTGACTCAGATGACAAAGGGAACTATAGAACACTTAGAGATCAGTAAACATAGTTTGATGAGTTTTAAAATAGCTATAGAATAGCACAGATCTGGTCCAGAGGTTTAAGTTCTAAATTGGGGCATTGCAAGATGTTGATGGTGTAAGAATGGAGCTTGCGAAGGGTGCTTAAGGGATGTTTGGCAACTGGGAAATTTATAAACATGTGATAAAGAGAGCTCAAGGTCTGCATATTCTTTTTGAAGTAAAGTGCACGGCTGGTTGGAGTTGGGAACTCTGGATGATGAGATATATTGAGAATCTAGCCGGGATAAGGAGGCATGGGTCAGGTACAGACAGTGGGGATCAAGTGAATCCCTGGAGAAGGATTCAGGAGTGTACTCAAGAAGGAATTCAGTTCAATTCAGTTTTCCTTTATTGTCATTTAGAAATGCATGCATTAAAAAATGATATAATGTTCCTCCAGAATGATAGCACAAGAAAACACAGGACAAACCACATAATTATTTCATATAGTTACAACAGAGCAAAGTAATACCATACTTTGATAAGGAGCAGACCATGGGCACGGTGAAAAAAAGTCTCAAAGTCCCGATAGACTCATCATCCCACGCAGGCGGCAGAAGGGTGGAACTCTCCCCACCATGAACATCCAAGTGCTGCCAACTTGCTGATGTAGCACCATTGGAAGCACCCAACCACAGCGGACTCTGAGTCCGTCCAAAAACTTTGAGCCTCCGACCAGCCCCTCTTACACAGCCTCTCCGAGCACCATCCTCTGCCGAGTGTTTCGACCCCACCCTGGCTGCCAAGCAACAAGCAAAGCCGAGGACTTGGGGCCTTCTCCTCTGGAGATTCTGGACCGCACAGTAGCAGCAGCAGCGAAGCAGCATTTCAGAAGTTTCACCAGATGTTCCTCTGTGCTCTCACATCCGTCTCCATCAAATCAAGATAGTGCACGGCACCCTACTTGACAAATAAAGGACATCACCACTGGAGTGGCTGCTGTGAGCTGCATCGCGCCACCATCTTCCCGCCACCAGACGGGAAAATCAGTTGAGCAAAGAGAGAGCAGGAAATACTGTAGCTTTGGCAAAGAAAATTAAGAAGCATCTAAAGAGATTACATAAGTATATTAAATAAGTAATATAAGTATATTCAAGAAACGGGAGAGAGAATGGGGCACCCAAAAGACAAAAGGGGTTTGCAGGAGATGGGCAAGGTGTTCAATGAATATTCTTCCTTGGTTTCTACTGTGAAGTAAGACATGAAGATTCAGGGAAAGTTAGTGGAGAAGTCTTGGGGTTAGTCCATATTACAATAGTGGAGGTGCCGGGCATTTTAAAATGAATGAAGGGAGATAAATCTCCAGAGCCTGAAACAAACAAGAGAAAATCTGCAGATGCTAGAAATCCAAGCAACACACATAAAATGCTGGAGGAACTCAGGAGGCCAGGCAGCATCTACGGAAAAGAGTACAGTTGACACTTCAGGCTGAGACCTGATGAAGTTGACTGTACTCTTCTCCTTAGATGCTGAGTTGCCTGCTGAGTTCCTCCAGCATTTTGTGTGTGTTTCTCCAGAGCCTGACCTGGTTTATCCAAGAACACTGTGTGAGGTGAGAAAAGGAATTTTAGGAGCCATGGCTGAGAAATTTGCATCATTGTTAGCCACGGGTAACATGCCAGTAGATTGGTGGGTAGTGAATGTTGTGCATTTAAGAAGGACCGCAAAGAAAAATTGGGAACTATAGAATAGTAATTCTAATACATGTGATAGATAAGTTGCTGGAGAGGATTTTGAAGACAAGGGTTGATTACGGGTAGTCAGTATGGCTTTATGCTTTGTAGAGTATTCTTTATAAACTTTATTGAATTTTTTTGATGATTTCACCATAAAGGTCAATAAGGGGAGGACAGTAGGCATGATCTATATGGATGAGGTTGACAACGCACCGACCAAGAAGGGATCAAACAAGTTGTCCTTCCACATATTCGAAATATCTTGCAAATTACGGCCAACTGCTCCGAGAACATAGAAGCCAACAGCAATGTTGAGGAGACCAAAAGAACAAACCAAGCTATTAGACAAAACCAATGTGGTCTACAAAATCCATTGCGGGGACTGCAGCAAATATTACATCAGCCAAACTGGGGAAACCTAGCCACAAGGATCCATGGACATCAAATGGATGTAAAACAACCTGACGAACTCTCGCGAGTATCGACCAATGAAGATTGAGAAGAGCGCAAATTTGACTGGGCATCAGTGAAAGTCCTGGTGCAAGCGAACAAGAGAGTTCCTAAAAGTGTGGTTTTCTGTGACCGATTCTGTAAACAAGCACATGGACCTCGATCGTATATATGAGCCAATGTGGGCAAAATTCCTGACCACAATGCACAAAGTTTTCCAGATAGCCAATCAGTGATGAGATTTCCTCCCCACATCACAACTGAGTTGGCAAAATGACATCCCGTCAGCTGATTGAAAAGTATATAAAGGCCAAGCATTCGGAGGACACACCACAATTAACAGCACACTGACAATGTCTCCTCGCACGGTGACAAAACACTTGCAAGTAAATTGCCAAGATCAGAGAACAACTCAACCCAACTGTCTGTACTCCAGTAAAGCCTTTAATGAGGTTCCACATGGTAAACTGCTTTGAAAGATTAGATTGTATAAAATTAGGGAGAGTTGGTTAAACCGGATACACAATTGGTTTAATGCTAGGAAACAGACAGTAATGATGTAAGGTCGTAATTAATGGTGTACCTCAGGGGTCGGTTCTGGGACATTGTTGTTTGTCATCAATATCAAAGATTTGGATGTGAATGTACGAGGCATGGTTAGCAAGTTGCCAATGACTGTAAAATAGGTGGTATTATGGACAGTGAAGAAAGTTATCAAAAATTATAGAGGGATCTTGATCAGCTGAGTAAAAGCAAGTGGAGTTTAATTCAGATAAATGTGAGTGGTTGCATTTTGGAAAGCTCAATCAAGGTTAGGACTTTCAGAGTGTATGTTATCCCTAGGGGAATGTCGTAGGATGGAGGGACCTTATAGCTCAGATACATGATCCTCTGAAAGTGGAGTCAAAGGGAGACAGGATTGTGAAGAAGGCTTTTGGCATGTTGATCTTCATCAGTCAGGGCACTGAGTCTAAATGTTAGGAAGGCATGATGCAGTTGTACAAGACATTAGTGAGAACATACTTGTTCAAAGTTTAAAGTTCAAAGTAAATTTATTATAAAGTATATATATGTCGGAGATTCATCCAAAAACCATAACAGAATTAACGGAAGACCACTCCTAAAGGGTGGACAACCAGGGTGCAAAAGACAATAAACCGTGTAAATACAAAGGAAGAAAAAAGAAATAATTGCAACCCTCCACTGGTACTCATATACCAACTTGGCTCGTTAGCTAACTCTGCTAACAGCCGCCTGACTCAGCGGTGAGAAGGCCATCTTTCATAAGCAATATACGTCTGGGGTTGGTATGATTTGGAGCTCAACCAAACAAGAATGTCAGGATGTTCCAAATGATGGAAACTCGATTTGAGCAAATTCTGTATAAATACTGCCCATACACAATTATCGGAGGCCAGAAATGACAGATAATACACCAGCATAAAATTATAAAGTATATGTACTGAATTTACAGTTACTGAAAAAAAAGGAAAAATGAAAAGGCTCATTACAGTTAAACAGTCCAATATGTACATAAACCATGGTTTTCGGTCCGGCGCCGGACGCTTGGAGCGATTCGGTGGGAGGCGGGTGTCTGGTGCTCGGCTGGGGGCCGTGGTCGGCGACTTGGGCCGGGCCCCCCACCGGACTTAGTCTGGTAAGGAGGGTGTGAGGACACCCAGCAGGACTTAAAAAAAGACCTGACAAAGGGCGGATGAGCTCCTTGTGATCCAATGGCCATCTTCCATGGAAGAGATTAAAGCCTCACCACGTATCTACGAATCGTATGCTATGCACCTAGTTAGAAGAGACATGATGAAATTGGGCGCTGCACCGTGTGCCTGGACCTGCCCAAGGCCTCCGCCTAAGGAAGGGCCGAGCTCGAAGAAGCGGCCGCGGCTGGAGGCCGACACGACCTCGGGCTCGAGTTCAGCAGGGGCGGCGGCAGGCGATGCCAAGGTGGCTAGCAAGAACAAACTGGAGGAGAAGCTCTACTTGGTGCTGTCACAAGACTGAAGAAGATGGAGGTGCATAGCTGCCAATCCTGGATTCGGGACAGCACCCACTGACTGATGCACATAAAAATTGGAGCTCATTTCTGGAGTAGTCTGGGGTGGATCATTTCACTCACATGCTGAACCCATGTTCTGCGTGAAAGCACCTGCCACAGTCTGAATTTCCCTCAAAGACCATCTCAAATGAACTGCCTCTCTCAAGAGTATTGGCCCTTCTTCCTTGGAGTTACTCATCTGCACAAAGCACTTCTTGCCAGGAGACTCTCCTTCCACCGGCATTCTGCAGCATCTTCCCTTGTGTTCCGCTCCACAGTTCCTGCTAACAGGACCCCAAACCAGATGACTGTCCTTCAGAAATCTCTTCCTGCCCAGCTTTCTAGAACCTTAGCTACATCTCACAGTCCTGACTGGCTGACACAACATTCCTAGGTTGGACAATATGACTTCTTATTTTTAACTGAAGCTAAAACACTCTTACCAGCAGGATACACTGCTTTTACAGAAAACTGCTAACATAAAATACCTCATAGCATAGTGGTAGAAATCTTAACCGGGGCATTACATATAAATAATAATAAATAGATCAACAGTAAGTATCAAAACATGAGATGAAGAGTCCTTGAAAATGAGTCCATAGGATATGGGAGCATATCAGTGATGGGGCAAGTGAAGTTCTCACCTTTGGTTCAAGAGCCTGATAGTTGAGGGGTAATATCTGTTCCTAAACCTGGTGGTGAGAGTCCTGAGGCTCCTGTACCTTCTTCCTGATTGCAGCAGTGAGAATAGAGCATGACCTGGGTGGTGAGGGACCTGGCAATGGTTGCTGCTTTCCTGTGACAATGCTCCGTGTAGATGTGCTCAATGGTTGGGAGGGCTTTACCCATGATGGACTGGGCCATATCCACTACTTTTTGTGGGATTTTCTGTTGAAGGGCATTATATTTCTATACCAGGCTGTGATGCAGTCAGTAAGTATACTCTCCACTGCACATCAGTGGAAGTTTGTCAAAGTTTTAGATGTCATGCCGAATCTTCACAAACTTCTAAGGAAGCAGAGGTGCTACCATGTTTTCTTCACAATTGCACTTACATGCTGGGCGCAGAATGGATAGGTCATCTGAAATAATAACACTGAGGAACTTAAATTTGCTAACCCTCCCCAACTCTGATCCTTGGAGTATTGTGGAGTAGTTTGAGTATTGTGTTCAGTTTTGGTCACCCTGCCATAGGCAAGATCTGAAAAAGATGCAGAAAAGATTTGCAAATACGTTGCCAGGATTCAAGCGAATGAGTAAAAGAGAGCTTGGGCAGGTTAGGACTTTTCCCATGGGGTGTACGAGACTCATAGGTGATCTTATGGAGGTATCCTGGTGATCTTAAAATATCAAAGAGGGGTATCAACAGGGTGAATGCACTTTTTCCCACATATTGGGGATTCAAGAACTAGAGGGAATAGGTTTAAAGGAGAGGGGAAATATTCAATAGGAACCTGAGGGGTATCTATTTAACATACAGGGTGGTATGTATGTGGAATGAACTGCCAAAGGAAGTGGATGGGCTTGGTACAATAGCAACTTTTAAAAGGTATTTGGACAAGCACAGGGATAGAAATGCTTTAGAAGGTTATGGGCCAAACACTGGCAAATATAGGGTCAATTTGGATGGGCATCTTGATGAGCAAGAACTAGTTGGGCAGAAGGGCCTGTTTACAGGCTTTATGAACCTTTGACTCTATGACTGTGGCTACCAAGTGTCTGGAACAGTATAAGAGCATTGTACAAATATTTGGCCACTTTTCTAACCACAGGATAAAGTTCTTTTTTCATACTTTAATGGATCCCTCATCTATCAACTGCTGTTCACTGTTCCATTTTCCATTATCTGAAAATGGAAGTATTCAATTTCTGATTACTTCTCCACAGCAATTAACCCTAACTATGAGGCAAGGAGTAAAATCCTTGGTAGCCCCATTTGGAAAAAAAATGCAGACAGTTGCTCTCAAAAGTACTAATAAATAAGTTAACTAAGAACAACTTGGCATTATTACAAATAAAAAGTAAGATTATGGGACAAAAATGGATATATCTTTCACAGACTTGGGTCATTTCTAGGCACTGCTGGTAAGAGTTCTTTGTGATAAAACTCTAGGTACAAGATGATGTAAACAGAAAATATGAGCCATTATACCATTCAATATAATCATAACTAATCACCCAAATTCAGTACCCTACCCAAGCCATCTCCCACAGCCCTTAATCTCTATCATCACTGGAACTATTTCCAACTTGTTCCTGAAAACATTTAGTGATTTTTGTTTCAACGTCCTACTGTGGTAGAAAATTCCACAGGTTTACCATTCTCTGGGAGATGCAATTTCTCCATAGATCAGTCTTAAATGGCTTTACCCTTATCCTTAGACTGTAACACTTGGTCCTGGACATCCAGCCTGCATCAAATCTGTCCAAGCCTTTATAGCCAATGAAAAAATAGATCCCTTTGTACAATAGAAAAAGCAGTTTGCACCCAATTTCACCACCTCCTCTGTTAGCAAATTCCAGATGTCAATTAGTCTACATTTTAAAAAAACATGCCTCAAATCATCTTTAAAATCTTGTACCTCTCACCCTAAAACTATGTCATCTTGTTCTTGATGCACCTATATAGAAAAATGATTTAGACTATTTACCCCATCTAAGTCCCAAATAATGTTATAAACTTCTATCAGGATACCCCTCAGTCTCTTTCATTCAATGATAAGTAAGCCCAATCTATCCACTCTGTCCTGAAACTAAAATCTTCTAGTTCAGGCAATGTCCTGGTGAATCTCCTCATCACAATCACATCCTTTCCTTATAACCACATCTTCCCATAGTGTAATGACCAGCACTGCACACAATAATTCACATTCGATACTTGAGTGTTTTGCAAGCTTTCAACATAACATTCCCACTCTTATGTTCTATGTCCTAACTGGGAAGGCAAGCATGCCCTGCACCTTCTTCACCTCCCTGTGCAAGGAAATAAGGACTTGGACACCGTAGGTCTCTCTGTTCATTAACATTCTACAATTTCCTGTATATGTTCTAACACTAATTGATTTCCTAAATTCCATCAGATTGCAATTGTCAAAATTAAATTCTACTTGTTAACTTACTTATTTACTTAAGCCCATCACCCCTTCTGGTAATAGGCTGCCAACAGCAGCTCACTAGAGTCCTCCGTTCTGGGCCAGTTTTTCACTTCTGGGTGAAGATCCTTCCTCTTCCAGGGATGAGGTCCTTGGAGCTCTTGATGGTGTTTCTGTAGCACTGATGGGTTTTAACCGCATTGGGTTGCTAGCCCCATGCAAACCCTTCTCCTTTTGCAGCTGGGCTTGGGAACACCCAAAGTGGAGTTTACTTGTTGACACTCCACCCAAATTTCCACCGGATCATGTATCCTCTGATGTCTTAGACCTTTCTTGCAAGCGACACCACCACCAATTTTCACGCTATTTGCAAACTTAGTAATCATTCCTCCTACATTCACAACCAAGTATACAACACAAAATCAAGTGCCCCAGCATCAATTCCTGTCGTACACCAATGGTCACAGACTGTTCTGCATTCCTGCTCCATCCTCTGCCTCCAAGAAATTTTGGCTCCAGATAGCCAGGTCACCCAGGATCTCATGTGCCTTTATTTTCTTGACCAACCTACCATGTTGGATCTTGTCAAATATCTGTAAGTGAAGCTTATGAGAGGGTACATAATAAAAGATAATAATGGAAAAACCTTGTAGATTTGAATAATGAAAGAAGATCACTTAAAAGATTTTCCCAGGCATAACCATGGAAAAAACAGATATGGCAATGAAGACTTTGGAAGGATGGCGTGGTTAGGGACATATATATTCTCCCATCTAGGTGAAAGGATTGATGAGGAGCCCTTATCCACCACAATCTTACACATGGAGGTAAAAAGAATGACAATAACTTCTGGAGATCTGAAAACGCCCTTTTATCCATTCTGGGCATTGCTGTTAAGGGAAGCATTTATTGCCCTGGCCTAGGAGCCCATGTGCAGCAAGTCACCTATTTGAACCCCTTCAGTGAAAGTAATTCAACAATGTGCTTCCAAAGTGATCTCCATAATTAGGACTAAACCACACTGTAGAAAGAACAATGCATCTCCTATATGTTTGAAAGATTTACTCCCCAAGTTTGCAAGTGAAAAATAGTCTCTATGGTAATAAATTTATCAACTTCATGTCACCAGATTCAGCCCTGGCTACAAAGCGTCTTTAAAGGAAGCAGCTACAGAAACCATAGTTCTTTCTCCATGCATTTCCCTTTATCTTACACATGAAAATAATGAAACCATGTAATAATTGAGAAGTTCAGAAGACTTGGCTAAGGGAGTTTACTTCTATCTCTGCAGAAATGATTCATATTGTTTTGCAAATAATATATATTTTATTATTTCTCCCTGAAATTCTGTAACAGATATTCTAGAGTCTTAAATCATATCACAATGCTTGATCTCTTTAGTTGAACTTGACGCACATATGAAGTGAATTAATTACATAAAATTGATCTTTCCGTATTAGGAGAGACTGAACACTTTCTACATTTTGTTCACAGAATTAATCCATAATATGGAATTGTCCACATTCAGCACTATTGAAATGTATAATCTTTTTGTTGACCTGCTCATAATCCAAAACCCAAGTTGGGTGACAGAATAAATTGCAAAACAGTTTAGGTGTACTCTAACCTGGGTCCAAATCAAAGTGAAGACGAAATAAGGGAGAGAAAGTTTTTGCATGTATTGCCATGGTTTGCATTGGATATGGGCCCATGGGATGTACAGGTTAATCTGCAGTTAGAAGTCTGAAGCTATCGGAAAGTGGACACCTGGATATCCACGCAAATTAATGAGATAAAGAAGGCAAAATTGAAGAGGTCAATTCATTGGTATTGGTTTAATATTGTCATATGTACTGAGATACTATCAAAAGCTTTTGTTTGTGTCCCATAGATAAAGACCAAGGAACTGATTGTAGACTTCAGGAGAGGAAAAATAGAGGATCATTGGAGGATCAGAGGTAGGGAGAGATAGCAACTTTAAATTCTTTGGTGTTACCATTTCAGAGGACATATCCTGGACCCAGCATGTACATTCAATTGCGAAGAAAGCACAGCAATGCCTCTACTTCCTTACGAGCCTGCAAAGAATTGGCATGTCATCAAACACAATCACAAAGTTCTATAGATGTGTTGTGGAGATTATATTGATTGGCTGTATCATGGCCTGGTATGGAAACACCAATGTCTCTGAATGGAAAATCCTACACAAGGTCGTGGATTTGATCCAGTGCATAACAGTAAAGCGCTGCCAACTATTAAGAACATCTACATGAAATGCTGTCATAGGAAAACAACATCCGTCAGAGATCCTCACTACCCAGGCTATACTCATTTTTCACTGCTGCTATCAGGTAGAAGGTACAAGAGCCTCAGGACTTGCACCACCAGGTTCAAGAAGAGTTACCACCCTTCAACCATCAGGCTTTTGAACATAAGGGGATAGCTACACTCACTTGCCCAGCCATTGACCATAAGACCATAAGATATAGGAGCAGAAGAAGGCCATTTGGCCCATTGAGTCTGCTCCACCATTCAGTCATGGGCTGATCCAATTCTTCCAGTCATCCCCACTCCCCTGCTTTCACCCCATACCCTTTGATGCCCTGGCTAATCAAGTACCTATCTATCTTTGCCTTAAATACACCCAATGACTTGGCCTCCACAGCAGCTCATGGCAACAAATTCCACAGATTTACCACCCTCTGACTAAAGTAATTTCTCCAAGTATATTCGTAGTTGCTTGGATGCAACAGGCAGCTGTGGAATTCCTACAAAATAGATATATAGAACGCAACTGGGTGACCAAAAACCATCATAGAAATTCACAAAATTTATAATATTGAAAACAACTCATTTTGTAATTTACCCTCTGGTCAAGTAAATATTCCTGGTCGCATGTCATCTTGTTCTCATTGAGATGTTCCCACAACTAATGATTTCACTTTAAGGACTCTTTATCTTGTTATTTCATCAGAATCAGAATCATGTTTATTATCACTGGTATGTGACATGAAATTTGTTAACTTGGCAGCAGCAATTCAATGCAATACATAATCTAGCAGAGGAAAAAAATGATAAATAAAATAAAAAAAGTAAATCAATTATATATATTAAATAGATTTTAAAAATGTGCAAAAACAGAAATACTGTATATTTTTTTAAAAAGTGAGGTAGTGTCCAAAGATTCAATGTCCATTTAGGAATCGGATGGCAGAGGGGAAGAAGCTGTTCCTGAATCGCTGAGTGTGTGCCTTCAGGCTTCTGTACCTCCTACCTGATGGTAACAGTGAGAAAAGGGCATGCCCTGGGTGCTGGAGGTCCTTAATAAAGGACACTGCCTTTCTGATACACCGCTCCCTAAAGATATCCTGGGTACTTTGTAAGCTAGTACCCAAGATGGAGCTGACTAGATTTACGACCTTCCTCAGCTTCTTTTGGTCCTGTGCAGTAGCCCCTCCATACCAGACAGTGATGCAGCCTGTCAGAATGCTCTCCATGGAAGTGATATTATTTATTGATATTTATTTATATTTGCATTTGCATGGTTTATTGTCTTCTGGTTGATCTTTCATTGATCCTGTTGCAGTTACTATTCTACAGATTTGTTGAGTAAGCTCATGAAATTCTGTTTGCTAAATCACACCTGCTCCAGCCACAGGCAGAGATGAAGTTACTTTATTGCTGCTGGTGCTGCTCATACCTGGTGCTCAGCACGACAGAACACAAAGAGAAATCAACATTTTTGAAGAATGTTGTCTTCTCCATAGCTTCATCGGAATGTATCAGCTGGATCAGCCAATTGTGCTAAATGCTCTGTCTACTCCACCAAGCATTCCCACAAGTGTGTAATTCTATTCAAAACTAGAATTTAGCAGGACACTCACTGATACTGAAACCTAGACTTAATCAACACTTTCCAAGATTCTTCCCACTTCATGTCACAATCAAATGAAAAATCTAGCTAACGGCTTGCACGGCTACTGGCACCCAATACACTCTGCTGAATGAGTGCTCATCTGGCACGCCCCAAGCTCATTAAATGGCAAAATACATTCCTTTCACTCTGCAAGGTAATGCATGACAGAATATAGGAATTCTGCAGCTGTCTGTTCTCTCCGTGACTGCATGGATTTCCTCCAGGTGCTCTAGTTTTCTCCTACATTCCAAAGACGTACAGGTTAAGTAGGTTGATTGGTCACACGGATGTAATTGGATCATGCAGGCTCGTTGGCCTTGGAGGGCCTGATATGTGCTGTATCTCTAAATAGATGTAAATATCAAATTTGATTCTGCATGGAGGTCTGTTATGACAGCCTCTTCAGCAGTCCACCATGGTGGCCAGCTGCTGGGCAAGACAAACCGTAGATGGAGTCTTGGAGACAATCTCAACCATGAGACTGGCCAGGAGGAGGACTGGTGACCAGGGAGGAAGGAGGGTTTAATCTGCTGAAGGAAAACTGGTAGTAGAGGGATTGAAGGACTGGGTTGGAAACAGCATAGGTTGGAAACTCCAAAATATGCCCTTCATGTGCCAGGATGCTGCCTGGTTTAGAAAGTATGCATTATGATCAGAGATTAAGGGAGCTAGGGCTTTACTCGTTGGAGAGAAGGAGGATGAGAGGAGACATGATAGAGGTGAACAAGATAATAAGAGGAATAGATAGAGTGGATAGCCAGCGCCTCTTCCCCAGGGCACCACTGCTCAATACAAGAGGACATGGCTTTAAGGTAAGGGGTAGGAAGTTCAAGGGGGATATTAGAGGAAGGTTTTTTACTCAGAGAGTGGTTGGTGTGTGGAATGCACTGCCTGAGTCAGTGGTGGAGGCAGATACACTAGTGAAGTTTAAGAGACTACTAGACAGGTATATGAAGGAATTTAAGGTGGGGGCTTATATGGGAGACAGGGTTTGAGGGTCGGCACAACATTGTGAGCCGAAGGGCCTGTACTGTGCTGTACTATTCTATGTTCTATGTACCCTTCAGGTACAGCTAGAAGAGCATTGCAAGCCAGGTATAGGGAAAACTGGCAATACTACATAAATGAGACTAATGGTTAGATTCTTGAGCAGGCAAGAAAGTCTGAACCTGCTGGCATACATTGCTGTGACTTTCACAATAGTAATGTAACTTAGAGCCTTGCAGAGGATGAACTTTCATAACCACCCATCTCTGATCTTCGGCATTTACCCATTGGAAACTGGCAAAGAAAATCCTCAACTCCATCCAGTCCAATTGACCTGGACATCTTTTTATGCTTTTATATATTCTTAATTTTAGTTTTAAAAATTGGCAATCAATTTACAATTTTACAATCATTTTTGAATGTTTTAACATTTCTGAAAAATTCAAAACTCCTAATATGCCAGTTAAGGCTAGGGACGTGGCTACAACAAATTCTCCCCCAATATATATTTTTGCAACCCCCCTCTTACCCAACTGCACAAAGCCTCACTGGGAAGTCAACACAAGCAAGGTGCCAAAAACAATGTTTACTTAACCTGTAAATCAGAACTAAATTGCAGGCAGGATTTTGGCAACTGCTTATGATCCAACATGGGTTCATTCCTGTAGTGTGATGCTGACGAGTCTTGGAAGTGTTTTCTGACCTCCAAATATCCCCGTATATGTTCCTTGGCTGATAGTTCTACCAATTAGTAGGCTGGCTACTTCTATCATTTATTTAACAAGGATTTGCAGCTGATCTCCACATTTTAGTAGTCTCATTTTAGTGGTAGAACAATATAAACAGTTTCATCTGCCAAGGTCAACTAGATAATAAACCAGATGTCAAATACTTACGCTCAACATCCTAAAAAGAGTGATGCTCTCTGTGTGTTTGGACAAGAAGATAATTTTGGAAACATAACATTTAAAGAAATGAAGACCTTGCTATAATTATATATGCTATCGAAATGTACTGTAGTTATTTGATGGCGTTGTGATATGCAAAACATCTTACAACTTGTTAAATAATTTTAATCTGTAGTTGCAGCTGCAAGTCTAGAAAATCTTCCATTTGCTTAGATCTCGGAAATAATGATCAGATAATACGTTTTAGTGTTGAAGGTGAAGAACATAGAAAATAGAAGTAGAAGTGGGCTATTCAGTCCTTGAAGCCTACATGGCCGTTCAACATAATTGTGGCTGATCCTCCAAAGTTGGTCCCTTCTTCCTGCTTTCTCCCCATTTTACTTGATCTTTTTAGCTGTTAGAATCACACATAACCCCTTCTTGAATTATGATTTAATCTCTGCTGCCTGAGCTGCCTTACAACGTTGGGTAACAATCAATTGCTAAAACCTTGGATGCAATTTTTTTCCTATCATGTATGACACATACACACTGTTGTGCAGTTATTTGCAAAAATCCCAGAGATTCACCAATCTCTGGGGAAAATTGATTTCTCATATCAGTCCAAAATGGCTCCTCTGAATCCTTGGCTCTGGGATTGGAAGACTAGATACAAGAAAGCTGTTTCCATTGGTGAGGAGGTGTGCGTTTCATGATAATCTCTTGGTGGTGCTCTGATATGATGGATTTGTCGAACTCGTGTTCCCCCAACTTGGAACACCTAACGGTCAAATGCTCTCCATTCTAATTAGATAGGGAATTCTCATCTGTGATCCTTGCTGGAGTGTACATGCCACCAGAGGCTGACAATAATTAAGCGTTCGTGACACTGCATGATGACATCTCCAAACAAGAAACAGTGCATCCCGATGTATTTCAAATCATAGTTGGGGATTTGAACTAGACTTGTTTGAAGAAAACCCTGTCCAATTACCATCAACATATAACCTGTAGCATCAGAAGTCCCAGCATGCTAGACCACTGTTATATTAAGATAGGAATATTTACCGTTCCATGCTCAGACTGCATTTTGGTAAGGTGGATTACTTGGCTGCCCTTCTCCTACATGCGTGCAGGCAGAGGACAAAGAGGAATGCTCAGAAGATTAGACAACAAAAAGGTGGTCGCGGGATGCAGAAGAGCGGCTATAGGATTGCTTCGAGTCAGTGGACTGGGCTGTGTTCAAAGATGCGTATGAGGATCTGAATGAATACACCATGGTTGTTTACAGACTTTGTTAAAACAGCTGTAGATGAGCGTGTCCCCACAAAATAATTCAGAATCTTCCCCAATCAGAAGCCCTGAGTGAACCATGAGATCTGAAATTGACTGAGAGCCAGATAAGAGGCGTTCTGGTCTGGTGACCGAGAAAGTTACATGAGGTCCAGGTATGATTGCAGAAAGCCATTTCATGGGCGAAGTGGCAATTCCAGATCAACCTTGAATCAACGAAGGATGCTCGACAGTTGTGGCAGGGCTTGAATACTATCACCTCTTATAAAGTTAAATCAAGTGAAATTTTGGAGTACAAAGCTTGTATGTGATATTGAGGCCCTGGTTAAGAAAAAAAAGAGAGGTGCATTGCAGCTATAGAGAGGTGGGAACAATTGAGCATAAGAAATGCTGTAGAACACTTACAAAGGAGTCAGGAGGGCTAAAAGAAGGCCTGAAGTTGCTCTGGCGGACAAGGTGAAGAAGAATCTTAATGGATTCTACAGAAATTTTAAGAGCCAAAGGATTGCAAGGGACAAAATTGGGCTTCCGGAAGATCAAAATGATAGTCCATGTGTGGAGCCAAAAGAGATGGGGAAGATCCTGATGAAGGGTCTCGGCCCGAAACGTCGACTGTACCTCTTCCTATACATGCTGCCTGGTCTGCTGCATTCACCAGCATTTTTTATATGTGTTGCTTGAATTTCCAGCACTTGAAATTTCCTCATGTTTGGGAAGATCTTAAATCCGTTTTTGCATCTGTATTTACTTAGGAGACAGATACAGAGTCTATGGAAATGAAGCAAAGCGGCATCAGCTTCATGGACTATACAGATTACAGATGAGGAACTGTTTGCTGCTTTTGATGCCAAAGTGGTAGTAGATGGTTGCCTCTCTGACTGGAGGCCTGTGATTAGTGGAGTGCCGCAGGGATCGGTGCTGGGTCTGTTGTTGTTTGTCATCTAAATCAATGATCTGGATGATAATGTGGTTAACTGGACCAACAAATTTGCAGATGACACCAAGATTGGGAGTGTAGTGGACAGCAAGGAAGACTATCATAGCTTGCAGCGGGATCTGGACCAGCTGGAAAAATGGGCTGAGAAATGGCAGATGGAATTTAATGCAGACAAGTGCGAGGTGTCGCACTTCAGTAAGACCAACCAGAGCAGGTCTTACACAGTGAATGGTAGGGCTTTGAGGTGTGTGCTTGAACAAAGGGATCTGGGAATACAGGTCCATAATTCATTGAAAGTGGTGTCACAGGTAGGCTGATAGGGATGTAAAGAAAGCTTTTGGCACATTAGCCTTCATAAATTAAAGTATTGAGAACAGGAGATCGGATGTTAAGCTGAAGTTGTATAAGATGTTGGAGAGACCTAATTTGGAGTATCATGTGCAGTTTTGGTTGCCTACATACAGGAAAAATGTAAATAAAGTTGAACAAGTACAGAAAAAATTTACAATACTGTTACAGGATCTGGAGGACCTGAATTATATGGAAGGATTGAATAGGTTTGGACTTTATTCCTTCGAACACTGAAGTTTGAGAGGAGAATTGATAGTGGTGTACAAAATCATGTGGGGTATAGATAGGATAAGTGCAAGCTGGCCTTTTCCACTGAGGCTGGGTGGGACTACAACCAAAGGTCATGGGTTAAGGGAGAAAAGTTTAAGGAAAACATGAAGGGAAACTTCTTCACTCAGGGGATCATGAGAGTGTGGAACAAGTTGCCAGCACAAGTAGTGCATGCGAGCTCAAGTTCAACATTTAAGAGAAGTTTGGATAGGTACATGGATGGTAGGGGTATGGAGGGCTTTGGCCCAGTGCAGAGCAATGGAAGTAAACAGTTTAAATGGCTCAGCACAGGACCTGTTTCTGTGCCGTACTTTTCTCTGACTCTATGAGCCGGTGATATAGGATACAGCAAGGCTTCACTTCCGGATGAGTTTAATGCCTTCTATGCTCGCTTTGACCATCAAAAGACAGAAGCAACATCACAGACTCCCACATCCCCTGATGATCCTATGATTACAGTCTCTGAAACCCTCGTGCGAGTAGCCTTCAGGAGGGGGAGCCCAAGGAAAGCCCAGATGGGGTACCTGGCCATGTGCTGAAACCATGCTGAGAATTATTCAAGAAAGGGAGGGGGAAAATCTTTACTTGAAAAGGGGAAGAAACTTGCTAGCCCACCAAGGTATCTGGGAAGATTGGCATAGCAGAAGCAAATGTGCCCAAGTTATTGAAGGTCAATCAGAATACATCAGGAGGTAATGCAGCTGGTGGTTTAGTGACCCAATCAGGCCAATACTCATGGTTTTAAGTCCATTCTCAATCTCTTTTTTGGTACAGAGTCACTATTCCACACAGAGAGATTAAGCTGAGCCTGCTAATAAGTCTTGCAATCGTATGATGGCAATGCCCTGCCTCACCTTGGCCACTTCTCCACTACACCTCCAACCATATGTGTTTCTCTACCAAAATTTTTGTTCACCTTTGCTCTCACTCATTTCAGATTCCTGGTATAACTTTGTGGGATCATTGTAACAGAGTCACTCATTGATTGCCAAGACATGACTCTAGTGATCTAATAGTCTAAGTATCTCCAGCTCACGTATAACTGTGTAATATAATTGGAGTATTGCAAATGGAAAGCAATCAGCATTCAATGAGAAAACATGAAATTTTAAGCTATACTGCACAGCACACACAGAGAAGTTGAATCTTACTCAAGAAGGGATTACAGGTGAGGAAAAGGGATGAATGAAAAAAATTATGGAAGTGTAATACTGTCAGAAAGCATGTCAACTGAATAGAACTCACTTTCTAGATTCGGAAAATGCATCCATGGTGCTGATGCTAAGTCAGGCAACACAGAAATAGTCCCTTCATTATATTCTGCTGATCTGATCCACCTAGCACTCAGCTCTCACCTGTGGCTCCCCGTAGCTGTTTGCATGCGACAGCGGCCACACCCCGGGCAACGGCTTCGACAAGCCGGCTAAACCAGGTGAGGGTAGCCGACGGGTCTCAAACCCTCGGTGAGATAGGGAGTTGTCTATCCCAGCATGTGAAGACAGACTCCGGCTGACTGAGCGGACAAGACCAATAGAAGGTCCAATGGTCAAGAAGGCAGTCTCTGCAAGCATTGTGGAGTGTGTAGAGCACGACAAGACACAGAAGATATCCTGGTCATTCACTGTGCCTAGTCCCATCTCCAGCCGTCTCGACTCTTGTCTTGCTGCTGTACCCAGATGGGAATTGGGAAGAGAAAGTGAGGTTGACGCTGTGCAACTCTCCCTCACTTAAATCCAAATCAAGCGCTAGTCTCGACACCATCAATGCCAGCTTGTGGCGTGGTGGCATCAGCGCTGGACTTCGGTGCAAGAGGTCCCGAGTTCGAATCCAGCCGGCTCCCTTTCACGCTATCCATCCCTGCTGCGTTGAGTGTCAAACTAGCAACTCGACCTTGTAAAAGGAGTACTAATGGTGTTGAGGTCTTTATCGATGACGATGGACGAACCTTATATATATATATAACCTTATATTGTTACATTATTACAAGGTTACCGGCAAGGACTCACCCAGAGTATTGTGCACAGTTTCGGTTCAGTTCACGTTCACTGGATTAATTCCTGGGATGAGAAAGTGTCTTATCACAAACAAGTAAGGAAACTAGATCTATATTTCTTGGAATTTAGAGGAACGAGGGGTGATTTTATGGAAACATACTGCATTGTGACTGACTAGATGTTGATACGTTTCTACTAATGGAAGAATTGCAAATGAGGGGAAACAGTCTCAAGACCGGGGGCGGCCATTTTAAACTGAGGGTGTGGAGTTATTTTCCCCAGAGAGTTATGGAATAAGATGCTGATAATTCTTTGAAAGATCATGGAATTAATGCCTATCAGCAAATTGCACAGAAGGCCTGAGAAGATCAACAACAATCATATTGATGGGGGCAAGCTCAAGGGATGAACGGCCTATTTCTCCTCCTATGTTTTTTTTAAAATCTTTTTATTGAGTAAGTATACAAAAAGGTAAGCCATATAGGCACTAATACACTGTTAGAATATAATAAAATTACAGGAGATATTAATACAAAAGAAATGATACAAACAATGTAATTTAAACATAACGTACCAAGGTAACATAATAGTATACTAATTTTTATATATATATATCAATAGAGAAAAGGAAAAAAAACCCCAAAAAAACCCACCGTGCAACTAACTAAAAGCAAAGCAAAGCAATGGGCTAACTTGGAACCAAACAGAGTTAAAAAACTTAAAATCACGTCCTCAATCCCGACGTCCATTAAAAACAGTAAAAAAAAACAAGAAGGGTATATAAATATAGAGCAAAAAAAGAGGAGAAAAAAAATTACATTAAATGAAAATATTGAATAAAAGATCTCCAGGTCTGTTGAAATTTAAGTGAGGAATCATAAAGATTGCTTCTAATTTTCTCCAAATTCAAGCATAATATCGTCTGAGAAAACCAAAAAAAGGTAGTTGGAGCATTAAGCTCTTTCCAATGTTCTAAGATACATCTTTTCGCCATTAAAGTAAGAAATGCAGTCATTCTACGGGCTGAAGGAGAAAGATTACTGGAAATTTTTAGGTAGTCCAAAGATAGCAGTAATAGGGTGAGGAGAGATATCTATATTCAATACCTTGGAGATAATATTAAAAGTGTCTCTCCAAAAAGTTTCCAGAGTAGGACAAGACCAAAACATATGAATTAAAGAGGCTATCTGCCCCGGACATCTATCACAAAAAGGATTAATATGAGAATAAAAGCGAGCTAATTTATCTTTGGACATATGTGCTCTATGAACAACTTTAAATTGAATTAGGGAATGTTTAGCACAGATAGAGGAAGTATTGACTAATTGTAAAATCTGCCCCCAGTCATCCACGGAAATGATAGACCCCAATTCCTGTTCCCAATCTACCCTAATCTTATCAAATGGAGCTTTCCTAAGTTTCATAATAATATTATAAATCATAGCTGATGCACCTTTCTGACATGGATTAAGGTTAATTATAGTATCTAAAATGTATGTAGGAGGAAGCATTGGAAAAGAAGAAAGTATAGTACTTAGGAAATTTCTAACTTGTAGATATCAAAAAATGTATTCTTGATAAACTATATTTATTAGATAATTGTTCAAAAGACATAAGGGAACCATCTAAAAATAAATCCAAAAACCGTGAAATACCCTTAGTCTTCCAAATTTGAAAAGCACGATCCGTAAAAGAGGGAGGAAAAAATATGTTACCTAAAATAGGAATCGCTAGCCCAAATTGGTTAAGATCAAAAAATTTTCTGAATTGAAACCAAATACGTAAGGTATATTTAACTATCGGGTTAGATACCTGTTTAAGGCGTTTCAAATCAAAAGGAAGAGAGGAACCTAAAATAGAGCCAAGTGTATAATCCTGAACAGATTGTAATTCCAATGCTACCCATTTAGGAATGGATAGTATATCCTGGTCAAGTAACCAAAATTTCATATGTCGAATATTAATTGCCCAATAATAAAATCTAAAGTTAGGTAATGCTAAACCTCCATCTCTCTTAGCTTTCTGTAAATGTATTTTACCCAGTCTCGGGTTTTTATTTTGCCAAATAAATGAAGAAATTTTTGAGTCAACTTTATCAAAAAAAGAGTTTGGAACAAAAATTGGTAATGCTTGAAATATATATAAAAATTTTGGCAAAAAAAACATCTTAACTGCATTAATACGACCAATCAAAGTTAAATATAAAGGAAACCATTTTGATGAAAGTTGAATAATATGGTCAATTAAGGGTAAAAAGTTAATCTTAAATAAATCTTTGTATTTACAAGTAATTTTAATCCCAAGATATGAAAAATAATTATTAATTAATTTAAATGGAAAGTTATGATATAAGGGAAGTTGTTTATTAATCGGGAAAAGTTCACTCTTACTAAGATTTAATTTATAACCTGAAAAAAGACTAAATTGTGCTAATAGCTCTAAAACGGCAGGAATGGATTTTTGAGGATCCTCCTATGTTAACACGTGGAAACCGCAGATGCTGGAATTTCAAGCAACACACATAAAAATTGCTGGTGAATGCAGCAGGCCAGGTAGCATCTCTAGGAAGAGGTACAGTCTTCGTTTTGGGCCGAGACCCTTCGTCAGGACTAACTGAAAGAAGAACTAGTAAGAGATTTGAAAGTCTGTCTAGGTACCATATCCAATGCGGACATTGGTGACCATGGTTTTCCATATAGATCTAACCCTCGTTCTTTGGATGACTTCCATTTCCTCGATGTGTAGCCATCTGGCTAGGCTTTTGATGTATATAAGCCGAGGTCTTCCTCTAGGTTTGCTCCCCTCAATCTTTCCAGAGAGTATGAGTTTTTCTAGTTCATCTTTCTGCATGATGTGTCCTAGGAATCTGAGTAGTCTTTCTCTTATTGTTGGTATGAGTGATCGAACTCCTATGTTACAATCAGTTAAACTGTGGGCAGTGAGCAAGTGTTCTCGCCTGAACTTGTGAAAATGATATCTCTTATGGGAAGCGGAGTGGAGTGATGATGGCGCTAAACGGCAACTCCTTTGCTTGCATCTTTGGAAACAGCTCTATTTCCATCTTTAATATCTTTATTTTTCCCTAACAGGGTTCTTTTGAAGACCCTGACCTGGAGTTACATGCTGACTACGGTTCTTTGCGAAAATGGGACCCGCTCTCGGGTTTCAGGACTGGCCGCTGTTCGGCACGCCAAAGGCTCAGATTTGGAAGCCTAGGATCTCGGGCCGCCGGAGACAGGCGGATCGAGGGTTTGTGTCACAACAGGAGACCTGTGTGTCATCAGGGGAGTCGAAATATCTGCAGCATGTGCTCAGAGACCTGTGATCTTTAGGCACAGAGCTCGAAAAAAGTGACGTGGCAGACTTTTAACATTGTAAACCAATGAGTTGTTTGCTATGTCTCCCCACTCGCTGTGAAAACAAAGACACCTCTTTCTCCCTTATTAGGGAGAGAGAGAACCTGTGGTATGTCAAATACCGGGTGAACGAGTAGTCTTTGGGGTAACTGCAAGTCTGTGTCTTTACTGTTGCTTTGCTCACGCTTGAGTGCTCGGTGGCAGTGCCAATGTTTTTTTTTTGCCGGTACCGGAGGGGGATTGTTGCTTGCTGCCACTTATACGTGGGAGGGGGAAGCTCGGGGTGGGGGTGGAATTTGGGGTTCTAACAGTTGACTGTCTTTCATTCTTTGGGGCATTCCTCTGTTTTCGTGGATGGCTGCGAAGAAAAAGTATTTCAGGATGCATATTGTATACATTTCTCTGACATGAAAATGTACCTCTGAAACCTTTGGAAAAAAAATGGTTATTTCTCAGCCACGTAATAGCAGCTTTCTGGTGGATACCACTGTATAGTAGATTTGTTGGTAATTTAAATCTAATAATGGCAGCCAATGTTTCATTGTTAGAGAGCTCCAAAAAGTCCTTGTGGAAATTCAGCAAGCTGACCTACCGCTGAGGAAAACATTTCACAGCTGCAAAACTTCAACCTATTAACCATTTACTGTCATTTCTAAAAAATATTCAATTTAAATGACTTTTTAATAAATTTCCACCTCATGTTTCTCTTACTTAGTTTAGTCACCTTTGCAAGCAGTGACTTACAAATCCCACAACACACCTTTAAGACATCAACACATTTACGAGAAGTTTTATGTTTCATGTCTAATACTGTGAACAGCCACTTGATATATAGTGTTTTGTTACAGATTCCTTTAATAAAAAGTAAAGGATAGTTGCCAATGGCTCCATCTTGCACCAAAATTTATGTAACACTTATTGACCTTGGTAAATTGGGATAAGTAAAGGATATGTTAGGTGCTGGTTTGCTATAGTTCATATTTTACTATTATTAATATTGGCTACCAATAGCATCTCATCAAACATCTGACAGTTAGGAACTTTAATTCCAAGTGGGGGGGCTTTAACTGATTGCTGGATCATGTGTTTCCAGAGCAATTAAACTGTCTTTTTTGCAATAATTCTAGCTTATACTCATGAAATAAGAGCTCTCTAGAATTCAGTCTTCTATATTAAAATGCTTCCATTCCATAACCTTTACTTTTACTGGCTTTCACCAGTGTAATTTGTTCTGCCTTTTCAGAACAGTGGAGACTTTTATTTAAACCCATGGACGTGTGAAAGGGTGGTCACTATTTGCTGAAGTGGGGCAAGATTTTAACTTATTTTTCTTTGCAGAAGTTGTCAGCATTGCAGAGGAGGGAAAAGGAATCAATATTACTATAAGCCGACTGACTCTCACAGCTATCTGGACTATTCCTCTTCTCACCCTGTCTCTTGCAAAAACGCCATCCCCTTCTCGCAATTCCTCCGTCTCCGCCGCATCTGCTCTCAGGATGAGGCTTTTCATTCGAGGACGAGGGAGATGTCTTCTTTTTTTAAAGAAAGGGGCTTCCCTTCCTCCACTATCAACTCTGCTCTTAAACACATCTCCCCCATTTCACATACATCTGCTCTCACTCCATCCTCCCACCACCCCACTAGGAATAGGGTTCCCCTTGTCCTCACCTACCACCCCACCAGCCTCCGGGTCCAACATATTATTCTCCGTAACTTCCGCCACTTCCAACGGGATCCCACCACTAAGCACATCTTTCCCTCCCCCCCCCCCCGCATTCCGCAGGGATCGCTCCCTACACAACTCCCTTGTCCATTCGTCCCCCCCATCCCTCCCCACTGATCTCCCTCCTGGCACTTATCCGTGTAAGCGGAACAAGTGCTACACTTCCTCCCTTACCAACATTCAGGGCCCAAAACAGTCCTTCCAGGTGAGGCAACACTTCACCTGTGAGTCGGCTGGGGTAATATACTGCGTCCGGTGCTCCCGATGTGGCCTTCTATATATTGGCGAGACCCGACGCAGACTGGGAGACCACTTTGCTGAACACCTACGCTCTGTCCGCCAGAGAAAGCAGGATCTCCCAGTGGCCACACATTTTAATTCCACATCCCATTCCCATTCTGACATGTCTATCCACGGCCTCCTCTACTGTAAAGATGAAGCCACACTCAGGTTGGAGGAACAACACCTTATATTCCGTCTGGGTAGCCTCCAACCTGATGGCATGAACATCGACTTCTCTAACTTCCGCTAATGCCCCACCTCCCCCTCGTACCCCATCTGTTACTTATTTTTATACACACATTCTTTCTCTCACTCTCCTTTTTCTCCCTCTGTCCCTCTGAATATACCCCTTGCCCATCCTCTGGGTCCCCCCGCCCCGCCTTGTCTTTCTTCCCGGACCTCCTGTCCCATGATCCTCTCGTATCCTCTTTGCCTATCACCTGTCCAGCTCTTGACTCCATCCCTCCCCCTCCTGTCTTCTCCTATCATTTTGGATCTCCCCCTCCCCCTCCAACTTTCAAATCCCTTACTCACTCTTCCTTCAGTTAGTCCTGACGAAGGGTCTCGGCCTGAAACGTCGACTGTACCTCTTCCTAGAGATGCTGCCTGGCCTGCTGCGTTCACCAGCAACTTTGATGTGTGTCCCCTTAAACCTTACCAAATTTTATAGCTGTGCCATAGAAATTATCCTTTCTGGATGCATCATGGTTTGGTATGGCAAATGGTCTGCCCATCACTGCAAGAACCATAGAGAGTTGTAGACACAGCTGAGCACATCACAGAAACCAGCCGTAGATTCCATCTACATTTCTCGTTACCTCGGGAAGCAACCTATATAATCAAATAACCCACCCACTCCTGGCATTCACCCTTGGCCCCGCTTCCCCACACCCACGCCCCCATCAGATAGAAGATACAAAAGCCTGAAAGCACATGCCACCAGGCTCAAGAGAAGATTCTATCCTGCTGTTATACAATTATTGCATGGTACTCTAGCATGACAAGATAGACTCTTGACCTCACAATCTACCTCAGTATGGCCTCACACCTTGTTGTCTGCCAGCGCTGCTCTTTCTGTAGCTATTACACTTTATTGTGCATTTCGTTATCATTCCCTCTTGCACCACCTCAATGCACTGATGTAACAAATTGACATGTAGGGACAGTAAGCAAGACAAGTTTCTCACTTTTCCTAAATATATGAGACATTACTAAACCATTTCACCAATTAACTTCTTTTGAAATTGTGGTGACGATGCTAATGATCTGCATTTCTCACCAATGCCAGGCAATATATCAGCAGTCAGGCAGGGGAATCAACAAAACTTTTTCACCAAACAGCAGATTTTTCTTTCTCCCCTCCACCACATAAATCCAACAGGGATCACGTTCATTACCCTTACCCACCATCCATCCCGGTACAGACACTGAACACTGTGCTGCCCTTGAATTACAGCATGGAGTTATGTTTCTTCCCCACAGCAGTTCCACTAACATTAATCATTGAGGGTGTTACACTTACTCAAGTATTAACGCTGGGAGAGAATCAGTTCAAGCACACTTTTACGAGTGTTATGCGAGTTGCTATGGTTTGGGCTCTTCAGAAGCACGTCATTTAAAGTTTATTTTCCACCTTCCAAGTAAACCCGTCTCCACCCTGTCCAACACTATGGAACTGGGTTACTGCTGGCACCTTGCAAGTCAAGCACAGTTAAGCCTGCAACAAGTAAATGGGTTTTGGTTAACACATTGCACAATGTTTTTATGCTCGCTTTGACCTGCAAAACATGGAGACACCTTCACAACCTCACATAGACCCTGATAACCCTGTGATTTCCGTTTCCAAAGCCAACATGAGAGCATCCTTCATGAGTAGGAACCCACAGAAAGCATCCAGCACATACAGGGTACGTGGCTGAATACTAAAGACCTGTGCTGATCAACCGTCTGGAGTGTTCACTGATATCTTTAACCTCTCGCTTTGGCAGTCTGAGGTACCCACCTGCTTCAAGCAGGCTTCAATTATACCAGTGTCTAAAAAGAATATGGGAACCTGCCTCAAAGACTATCATTCAGTACCACTGACATCCACTGTGATGAAGTACTTTGAGAGGCTGGTGGTGAAACATATTATCTCCTGCCTGAGAAGTGACTTGGATCTGCTCCGGTTTGCCTACCATCACAACAGGTCAACAACAGATGCCATTGCATTGGCTCATCACTCAACCCTGGATCATCTGGACAGTGATGATGTATACGTCATGATACTCTCATCGACCACAGCTCAGAATTCAATACCCACCATCCCCTCAAAACTAATCAGTAAGCTTCAAGACCTAGGCCTCAATAATTCCTTATGCAACTGGATCCTTGATTTCCTCACTTGTAGACCCCAGTCCGTTTGGATTGGCAACAACATCTCCTCCACAATCTCCATCAACACAGATGAACCACAAGGCTGTGTGCTTAGCCCTCTGCTCTACTCACTTTACACTTAGGACTGTGAGACTAAGCACAGCTCCAACGCTGTATTTAAATTTGCTATTGTTCGTTGAATCAAAGGTGGTGATGAATCATCATATAGGAGGGAGATTGAAAATTTGGCTGAGTGGTGCCATAACAACAATGTCTTACTCAATGTCAGCAAGACCAAGGAGCTGATTACTGACTTCAAGAGGGGGAAACAGGAGGTCCATGAGACAGTTCTCAATGGGTGATCAGAGGTGGAGAGGGTCAGCAACTTTAAATTTGTTGCTGTTATCATTTCAGAGGATCTGTCCTGGGCCCAGCACATAGGTACTATTGCAAAGAAAGTATGGCAGCGCCTCTACTTTCTCAGAAGTTTGCAAAGATTTGGCATGTCATCTGAAACATTGACGAACTTATATAGATGTGAAGGTTATATTGACTGCTTGCATCACAGCCTGATATGGAAACGCCAATGCCCAAGAATGGAAAGCCTTTCAAAAAAATGGTGGATAATGGCCCAATTCATCACAGGTAAAACCTCCTCACCAATGAGCACATCTACATGGAGTGCTGTCACAGGAAAGCAGCATCCATCATCAAAAACCCCTAACATTCAGGTCATACTCTCTTCTCACTGTTGCCTTCAGAAAGGTGGTGCAGGAGCCTCAGGACGCACACTACCAAGTTATGGAAGAGTTCAAGGGCCTGATCGTTGAGGGGTAAATTTACGGTAAAGTTGCTCCTGTAAAAATGTTGCAATCACACAATGCCAAGATCACACAAACTTAAATATTTCAGATTTCAAGCAATAAGCAGAGGTCAACTGTAGCACTTTATCCTCCGGGGCAGAAGGCGGAGGTTCAAATCTCACATGATACATGCTCTAAATCTAGGCTGTCGCTGAGTGTGCATTGACAAGGGAATGCAGCAGTGCTGAAGCTGCAGATGTGAAAGATAAATCATCCAGGGTGGAACAGGGTCTCTCTTTGCATATTTCCCTTTAGGTGCTGGCACTGACTCTATTCTGCTAGGGAATGGCATCATCTCATCTACTCCTTATTATTAAATGAAGATGTTTTATAAATAAGGTGCATAATTTATTAAAACTGAATGCATGTTCTTTTTCCCAATCACTTCAGGAACAAACAGAATTTACAATCTCAAACTAACTTTTGGTCAACCAGAAAAAAACTAATTTGGTAGGCGAAACCTTGCACATTTTTAAATACTTTGAAGCTCACATAAAAGACCTTAATAGACCTTATCAAGTTTAATGGATGAGCCAAATAAATCAAAGAACTGGAACTAATCCTGATCAGTAAATCAAAAGTGTACACCTTATCAACGCTTGATGATGTAAATGCTCGCAAGCAACCAAAAGGTTAAAGGTTAAGTGGCAACTGGAGCATTCACCCATATGAACAACGTTAGATTTAACCTTTTTGGATTGTATATGAGTAATAAACTGCCATAAATCATCAGAGAGCTTGTAGCATGCAGCACAGTTCAGGAGGAGTTGTAGCTATAATCCCTACAAAATTAAACTCATAAATTCACTTTATGAGATTTAGAGAGGCATAATACAAATCAGTCACTGTAGGCATGTACAAAATGATTCATCTAAAACACATGATGAGATATTATTTATCTGAAAGGTTTCTCAACCTATTTTTGCCAGGTCTAGTATGGGAGGTTTATTCATGTTCCCCCCTTTCTACCTGTCCTCTTTATCTCCAATTCAGGAGCTTGGGATGTATCTTGACAAATTCGAATGTCTAAGCAACCAAACATCCAGACATCTATTCAAGAAAGGTTCAACCTGCCTTTCAACAAACATCATAATACTGGCCCATATCTTGCTGGGAGTATGATGGGATGTTGATGTACCAAATTATTAAGCCATAAATTAGTCAGAAAATTTGCAGGACCAAATCTGTGAAATTTGCTGACTGAATTATTCCCATCCTCTCCTTGTTCAAAACGAACTCCATCTGTGGCTCTCCACTTAATTTCTTAAAATATGCTATGAATTGCATAGTAATCAACTTGTCTATTAACAAAGATAATTGACTTCCAACCATCAGAACCATTTTACTTGTTGCCAGATCTGATTCCAACCCTTGGAATGCTTTCTGCTTGATGCTCATAGATCTCAGTTTTACCAGGACACCTTGCTGCCATTCTAGAATTCAGTTCTCTAGCACGCTTGGACCCAGTGGGATGAGACCTGAAGATACTTTGGAATCAAACAGTATCAGGAGTGAGGGAATAACTTTTTAGACTAGTCTATGGAGTATCAATCAAATAGACTGCTTTGACCTGGATGGAGTTTGGCTGCACAAGCGTTGTTGAGGCTGTCCTCATCCAGGCCATTAGAGAATATCCTCTTGTAGTGTATTCAATATTTCAGTAATATTTGAATAATACTGTACATATATTGTTTGATTAATTATTTGTTTGTTTCCATAATTCATTATAGCTTATATATAAGAAGTACATGAATGGCATATGTTATTACATCACCACATCATGTGTGAGCACATTACTAAAGAAAAGAAACTAAGTAGAAGAATATCCCTGGCTCCCACGTTTTTCTTTCCATTATTTTCTAGAGTTACAAAACATAACTGTGGTAACAAAATAGTTTCAAAATGAACCTGAGATGACTACCTATAGTACTGTGCAAAAGTCTTAGCCATGCAGGATTTTTATATGGTTTCAGATGGTATGGCTTCTGCAGAGTCCTGATCTCAATATCATTGAGGATGTCTGGGATTACCTGGAGAGACAGAAGCAAGCAAGACGGCCAAAGTCTGCAGAAGCACTATAGCAAGTTCTCCAAGATGCTTGAAACAACCTAACAGCTGATTTTCTTATAAAACTTCACAACAAGAGAAGTTAAGAGAAGTTACCTAAGAGAATTGATGCAGTTTTAAAGGCAAAGGGTAGACACACCAATTATTGATTTGATTTTTACTCTTTACTCTTTGATATAGTATTTTTTTGATATTTAGAGACTTTTCATTTCATTATTTTTGAAAGCATCTTCGCTTTACGGATTTTTTTTACATGTGCCTAGGACCTTTGCACAGTACTGTATCTGTTGAAGTGCAGCACATTCTTTCTTTGCAAGAGGAAAGAGATATTTGAGTTTTTAAAAAAGGCAAAAAATGGATGAAATTCACAGGTTCATAAACAATGATCACCGGGTGATAATAACAAGAATTTTTTTAAAAAAGTGGAAATGGCTGGCTGCAATGGAAAGATACACATATTTGATTGCGCAACAGATAATAGGATGATATATAGTGAATGAATAAAGCAGTATTTTGAAGCAAATGAAATAGCCAATGAAAAGCAAGTGCCAGTGTTACTGAGTGTAATAGGTGGAAAAACATGCAGTTTGCTTAGAAGTTTAACTGCTCCAACCAAAATAGCTGAAATGAGCTTTGCTGATATTATGAACATAATGCAGGAACATTTAGAACCAAAAACATTGTTGATTGCAGAATGCTTTAGGATTCCTAAGCAGAATATAAAGACATTTCAGCGTATGTGGCTGAATTGAAGAAATTGTCTGAACAGCACTAGTTCAGTGGTGGGCTTAATGATGCACTGAGAGATTGTTTAGTTTGTAGAATCTTACAAGAAAGCATTCAAAAACAGCCCCTAACTGAACCATAACCCACATTTAAAAGAGCGGATGAAATCAATGTATCGATGGAAACAGCAGCCTGAGATACAATTGAGTTGCATTCAGGAATGAAAGTGAGTGCAAATAAATTTACAACATCTAAACAGAAACCTGCCTGGTTGAACAAATTTTGTTACCTCTGTGGCAGGGGCTCACGTACGCCAGCCCAATGCGGGATACTGGTAAAACTTGCTGAGAATGCAACACATAGGACACGTGCAAAGAGCTTGTAAGGCAACCAAAAATAAATGGACTGTAAAAGGAAGAGAAAAAGATAAAAAGTCATATTGCAATTTCAAAAAGAGCAGAAATCTGCATGCTGTTGCTGAAAACTGACAACGATGAGATTGACATAGGACTCGGTAGCCTTGAGATTTACTATGTGAAAACGAACTGGTGGGAGATGTCTTCATTTTTTAAAGAAAGGGGCTTCCCTTCCTCCACTATCAACTCTGCTCTTAAACGCATCTCCCCCATTTCACGTACATCTGCTCTCACTCCATCCTCCCACCACCCCACTAGGAATAGGGTTCCCCTGGTCCTCACCTACCACCCCACCAGCCTCCGGGTCCAACATATTATTCTCCGTAACTTCCGCCACCTCCAACGGGATCCCATCACTAAGCACATCTTTCCCTCCCCCCCTCTCTCTGCATTCCGCAGGGATCGCTCCCTACACAACTCCCTTGTCCATTCGTCCCCCCCATCCCTCCCCACTGATCTCCCTCCTGGCACTTATCCGTGTAAGCGGAACAAGTGCTACACATGCCCTTACACTTCCTCCCTTACCACCATTCAGGGCCCCAAACCGTCCTTCCAGGTGAGGCATCACTTCACCTGTGAGTCGACTGGGGTGATATACTGCGTCCGGTGCTCCCGATGTGGCCTTTTATATATTGGTGAGACCCAACGCAGACTGGGAGACCACTTTGCTGAACATCTACGCTCTGTCCGCCAGAGAAAGCAGGATCTCCCAGTGGCCACACATTTTAATTCCACATCCCATTCCCATTCTGACATGTCTATCCACGGCCTCCTCTACTGTAAAGATGAAGCCACACTGAGGTTGGAGGAACAACACCTTATATTCCGTCTGGGTAGCCTCCAACCTGATGGCATGAACATCGACTTCTCTAACTTCCGCTAAGGTCCCACCTCCTCCTCGTACCCCATCTGTTACTCATTTTTATGCACACATTCTTTCTCTCACTCTCCTTTTTCTCCCTCTGTCCCTCTGAATATACCTCTTGCCCATCCTCTGCGTCACCCCCCCCCTTGTCTTTCTTCCCGGACCTCCTGTCCCATGATCCTCTCGTACCCCCTTTTGCCTGTCACCTGTCCAGCTCTTGGCTCTATCCCTCCCCCTCCTGTCTTCTCCTATCATTTTGCATCTCCCCCTCCCCCTCCAGCTTTCAAATCCCTTACTCACTCTTCCTTCAGTTAGTCCTGACGAAGGGTCTCGGCCTGAAACGTCGACTGCGCCTCTTCCTATAGATGCTGCTTGGCCTGCTGCGTTCACCAGCAACTTTGATGTATGTTGCTTGAATTTCCAGCATCTGCAGAATTCCTGTTGTTTGGTGACAAACAATATGGCTTACACCAGAAGTGAATGGCAAATTAATTAAAATGGAATTGGACACTGGCTCAGCTTTTTTAGTCTTTCCACAAAATGAATTTAAATGGCATTTCAAAGATACTAAACTGAAGCCTGGAGATATCCAGTTAAGAAATCATACCGTGGAAATTATAACTCCTGTGGATATGACATTCATAGTAGTGATATTTAACAGGCCACATTGGGCTTGATGGTGGTAAAAAGAGGAAGGCCAGTATTGCAGGACCATGACTGGCTGAGACAACTGCAACTTAATTGGAGGTTCACCCACAATCTGCATGCCATATCCCTTGCAATAGAGTCAGCTGAAAGTGAATTAATAAAGATACTGGGTGATGCCACAGCAGTGTTCAAGGATGGCATTGGAAAACTGAAACATATCAAGGGTAAAATGGTGTTAAATGATAATGCCACACCCAAGTTTTACAAAGCCCAGTCTTTATACCATCTGTGATAAAGTAGCCTGCGAGCAAGATCACATGAAGGCTGAAGGACTTATTTCCAAGTTTGAGTAGAATCCATAGGAAACATCAGTGTTTCTAGTAGCTAAGAAAGATGTGCCTGTCAGGATCTGTGGTGACTTTAAGATCATGATCAACCCAGTACTTAAAGTAAATCAATACCCTCTGCCCAGGATAGAGGGTACTTTTGCAAACCTTTCTGGAGGAAGCACTTCAGCACAGTAGACTTAGCTGAGGGCTCCATACAGATGGAGATGGAAGAACAGTCCAATGTGTTTCTCACCATAAACATTCACAAAGTGCTTTATTACTATAAAGTCTAAATTTTTGAGTAGCATCTGCACCTGAATTCTGGCAGACTGCCAAGGACCAGGCGCTGCAAGGCTGCCCAGGCACTCAGTGTTACCTGGATGACATCATTGCTACCAGTGAGGATGCCAAGGAACATCTCCAAAACCTCAAGACAGTATGAAAAAGATTAGAAGATTATGGCCTCAGAGCATGGTTCTTCAAGTGTGAATTCTTTAAACCAAGCATCACCCTCTGTGGTCATATCATTGACGTACAAGGATTATACAAGTGTGTTGAGAAAATTCAAGCTTTGGTGGATGCTTCATGGACAAAGGATGTTTCATATTTGAGCTTCTTTTTAGGATTTGTCAATTACCATTAGAAGTTCTTGCCAAACCTGGCTACTGCGCTCCACCCCTTGAACTTAATACTACAGATCGGGCGGAAATGTCAATGGACAAAGCAGTGTGAGGTGGCTTTTCAAAAGGCAATGGAAATGGTGACATCAGACACTATTCTCACACATAATGATCCACACGGATTGGTGAAACTTGCCTGTGATGCCTCTCCTTATGGAATTGGTGCAGTCATGTCACATGTTATGAGTGAAGGAAGTGAACACCCCATAGTCTTTGCATCACGTTCCCTGCTGAGAAAACTTATGCACAGCTTGACAGAGAGGCCTTGACTCTGGTTTGGGGTGTAAAACGTTTCAACCAGTACTTGTATCAGAAAGAATTTACCCTCATTACTGATCATCAACCACTGGTATTCATTTTCAGTCTACAGAAGGGTGTTCCACTAACAGCAGCATGGGCTCTATTTCTTGGTGGACACAATTATAAGATCGAATTCAAGAGGACAACGAATTGTGGAAATGCTGGTGGATTGTCCTGTTTACCCTTGGAAGTGGAAATACCTAAAAAGTTTTACAAAAGAGGACACTCCTCTTGACGTATTCTCCCTGACGTAAATTGAAAGTCTCCCTATTACAGCAGTGATGACCCAAAGGGAAACCAGAAAAGACCCCACACACTCTCAGGTCTACATGACAAGCCAAAGTGGCTGGAATTTGCAGCAGAAATTCCACTTCCTCCATAGTATCACTGCTGGGATGAACTTTCCCTTGACAGGGGTATCCTTTTGTGTGGATTGAGAGATGTTGCACCATCCAAGCTGACAGCTAAAGTGTTGGAGGAGCTACATGCTGGTATTCTAGGCACGGTCAAACTAAGAGTATTGGCTTGAAGCTTTGTCAGGTGGCCTGGCATAGATCAGCAGATCGAGCAGATTGCACGCACTGTTTGGGATGCCAATGCATGCAGAAGATGCCAAGAGCAGCAACTCCCCATCCCTGGGAAAGGCCTGCATTACCCTGGCAGAGGATTCAGGTGGATTTTGCTGGATCACTCATGGGCACAAAATTCTTGGCTGCAGGGAATGCAGCTACAAAGTGACCAGGAATGTTCCCAATATCCCCCACTACAGCCTCACACACTGTTGCTGTGTTGAGGAGCCTCTTCTCAAGGACTGGTGTTCCAGAACACGTAATCGGCGACAATGGACCATAGTTTGTTCCGGAACAGTTTCAGCCATTCCTGAAAATGAGTGGAATCAGACATATTACACCTGCACAAAACCACCCAGCTGCAAAAGTCTTGGAAGAAACATTTGTCCAGAGTCTAAGGAACACACTGCAAGCAATGTCAGCAGAACATGCTACTCTAACACGGAATCAGAAGGTCGCCAGTTTCCTCCTTGCATATCGCAATGCAGCACACACCAAAGCCAACAACTCACCAGCTATGTTGTTCCTTGTGCTCATACCTGGATCTCCACAAACCATATCTCAGAAGCGGGATGCAGGATAAGCAGCTAAGACAAATTGAGGGCTCCTCAGACAAAAAGATTTGATGCTTCACTCCTGGCGAAGGTCTAAGAGGTGATGAAAAGTGGGTACTTGAAAAGACTAGCAACAGAACTAGACTGCTCTCCTACACAGAGGAGATTGCATCTGGTGTCATCTGGAGATGATACATTGATCAGTTGAGGAGAGCAGAGTCAATTTTTAGTTAAGTAAGGCACCTAGAGCTGTCAGAACCATTTCCTGCAGTCCCAGAGTCATCTTCTACAACCACTACGGAGGAGGCCCAGAACCTGAGATTGTTTCACAGCCACAAGTCTCGCCTGTCAAGCAGAGTGACCACCTACCTGCCCTGCCTCCCAGTCAGGGAGATGTTATTCCACAAGAGTAAGAAATCCTCCACAGCGATTTAACCTTTAGGCCTGAATGGGGCAATTTAAAATTCACAATGCTGTGGATGTCTATATAATAGTTGTATCACACAGTGTATTGTAACAAACAGCCAATGCTCTAGCCACATATGGATCAGTCCTTTATTCAGAATGGATAATACCACACTAACTAACATTAGAAACATATCAATGCACTGCTGTAGATCTTCAGGCAGACTCACTTTGATAACAATGACATATGTATAAGAATCAGCCAATATTCCTCAAATTCTTGCATTCAAACAACATAGCTTTAACCAAAATACTTGCGACATAAATCTTATCTGAGGCTTTCAATGTTTTGTTTTTAACCCTTCTTCTGTACATTTTAAAAATAATTGAGTAAAAATTCATGAAGCGAGTGAGAAGCCTTCCATTGGCTAAGCTTGTTGAATATTTCAGATGCATCCTTGGACAAGAGGCACACTGTATATGCTTAGATTTCGTACTAAGGTAAGGTAAGCTTTGGAAAAAAAATGTACCGTTCAACTACAAGTTTTCAAGTAAGAATTTTAGCTAAAAGTTTAAAAGAAAACTTAATGAATAATGAAAGAAATAATCTTATTGAAAATAATGTATTTTGACTTAAAAACCTTTCATTGGACTTGTAAATTTTTAGTAACTGAGAAAAATAGTTTTTTTCAAAGAAAGAGGATAGTCTCTTGGTTGCAGGAAACAAATTTATCACCCATCCTGAATTCATGATGGACAATGCAGCTGCTCAAACTTAACATCAAACTCCCAATGCAGCAGCACCCAGCAGAAATCTAAGGTATTAGCAATTTTAACAAGTTCTGAGATTTTCTTTTGGACTTAATGACATTGGACTTTAGAACTGAATATGTTGCATACATATAAAATGAAGTGTTTAGTAAGAAATATCACTGATTATTTTCCAAGAAATGCTTTAACAATTATGATAAAATGGGCTTGATGAAACACTACTATTGCATGGTGTGGAGGGAGTTTGGGATGTGTGCAGCTCCATTTGGGATGGGCTTGTAATTACTACTACATGTGCACCTATTCATCAGTTGTATGGTCTGCCCAGTTAACTCGGAATTGGTGGTATAACAGAAAAGCTTTGAACTTGGCATTAGTCAACTTGAGTTTCAATCCCACTATGAGGTAAAATCTTACATTGATATCTGCAATGATGATGATAAAACCATAGATCATAAGACCATAAGGCAGAGGAGAAAATGGTTGGTTAAAGACAATCTGGTTTACTAACAATCTTTAGGGATTTCTTTCCTTAGTTGCTTGGTTCCAGATGTGACACCCAGGTGAACACTTACAGTATTGATGAACACAGTTCGCCAAACCCACTCAGTACAGCAGTGAGGTATGGACATTAACTGGTGACTTTGCCAGCAAGCCCACCTCTTCTTAAAGGAATAATTTTAAAAGCTCTTCAAGTCCAAAACAAAACATAAGTATCCTGGTGGTTTTAATTTTTAAAGGGAGGCATCTTGGTGCAAAGTAAACGTTATTAAGCAGGTGACATGTACAGGGAGTGTTCAAATGTATCGAGTGTTTGGAGAGAGTGCCACTGAATTTATATTTTAACTTTTTTTAAAGTTAAATAAACATGCCTTCTTGAAACAGCTGGCTCCTCTGTTCTTTTCATTAGGATCTGGTTTATAGATTCAGCTTGTGATGCCATTATCCTTGGCAGATATACAAGTTCACAATACAGATGTTCTTTCTCAATTTTGCACGTTCTGACTCTGATAAGATTATGATTCATCCAGGCCATATATTAAATTCATGCTAGGGAATTTACTTTTCAGCATTCCATGTGAGTCGGATTAGGCTGTAATCCACCGACGGATGATAACTATCAGTAAGTTAGAAAAATAAAATATTGTTTGTGAGAGGGATACCATCTAGATCTGTGCGTAAAATGCATCACCATCATCCAAAGTGAAGTAAGTTCATATTGGACTCTTCAAGGGGTGAACATGGGGCCATTGATTTAGCCATTAGGTTAGTATTCTCAGTGCTATTTTGAACTCATCATTGCAATGAAGTTCCTTGTAAGGCTTAATTGCAAAGCCTAGGTTCAGCTGCAGATTAGGCTAAGTGAGCTGGGGCTATGCCTGAGTAAGCAGCAACCTTACTGGCCAACAGTGAAAGAGGACCATGATCCTATGACTCTATGAGAAGGGCACCACTAAAGACATCCCTGGTTTTACACTCTAGTCCTCTGGAAATAAATGCTAACATGGCTTTTGGCTTCCTTTCTAATTCAACTTGTAAGTTAACCTTTAAGGAATCCTGAGCCTCTCTCATGCCTCTGCAATTTATTTTACTGAACTATAATACAGATATATCTATCATATTATGATAGCTGCCTCTTAAGAGTTCCCTTAACTTAAGCTCCATATTCAAACCTGGATCATTAAACAACACCCAAACCAGAATAGCTTTTCTCTTAATGGACTCAGCCACAAGCCGTGTAGACATTCTACAAACTCCTTCTCTTAGGACCCAGCACAACTTGATTTTCTCAATCTACTGGCATATTGAAATCCTCTGTGATCATTGTAACATTGTCCCTTTTACACGCCTTTTCTATCTCCCATTGTAATTTGTACCTCACATACTGGCTACCGTCTGGGGGCCTGTATATAACTCCCATCAGGGTCTTTTTATCCTTATAGTTTCTTTACTCTACTCAGACTGATTCTACATCTTTTTATCCTTTGGCACTTCTTTCTAAAGATTTGATTTAATATTTTCCCAAAATAGCTACCCTATCCCCTCTGCCTTCCTGCATGTCCTTTTGATATGTAGTATATCCTTGGATGTTAAGCTCCCATCTGTGGTCTTCTTGCAACCATCCTTCTGTGATGCCTACAGCATCATACTTGTCAACCTATAACTATGTTTCAAGACTGTCTACCTTATTCCTTGTACTCCATTTACTGTAGAGTGGAGATACCACCATGCCCATTCATAAAATGGTAAGCTTGGTTAAAAAAATCCCAATTCTAATCCCTACTCCTTAGTGATTTTCCCATTAAGTGGTATCAGTCCTGAAGACTCTTTCTTTTTGGAATTGGATGATAAATAGAAACATCTGGACAGCAGGGGCTCTGCCCGAAACATTAACTCTCCCTTTGCTTCCACAGATGCTGCCGAACCCACTGAGTTCCTACAGTGCTTTCTCTTCTCTCCAGATTCCAGCATCCACAGACTCTAATGCCTCTAGAAACAGAGTTTGGTCAAAAACGGGAATAGTGGCAATAATTCAACAACTTCCTGCCTGCCTAAATGATATAGGCCAGCCAATGAAAACAAATGCTTCATAAACACAAGGGATTCTGCAGATGCTGGAAATCTTGAGCAGCACACACAAAATGCTAGAGGAACTCAGCAAGAGGAGGGGAGGAGAAGATGGCAGCGCGACGCAGCACGTGTGGCTACTCCGAAATGATATCGTATTTGTTAAATATGGGCCGTGCACAATCCTGATTTGATGGAGACAGACGTGAAGAAGCACAGAGGAACATCTGGAGAAATTTCTGAAATGCCCGCTTCGCTGCCGCTGCTACTGTGCGATCGAGAATCTCTGGAGGGGAAGGCCCCAAATCCTCGGCTTTGCCTGTTGCCTGTTGCCAGGGCTGGGGTCGAAGCGCTCGGCAGAGGTGGTGCTTGGTGCTAGGTGTCGGAGGGCTGGTCAGAGGCTCGAATTTTTCGGACGGACTCAGAGTCAGACTGTGGTCGGGTGCTTCCAGGCTGTTGCATCGGCAAGTTTGAGGTGCTGGAAGCTCATGCCAGGGAGAGTTTCTCTCTTCAACCATCTGCGTGAGATGATGGGACTTTCGAGAGACTTTGAGACTTTTTTTTACCGTGCCCGTGGTCTGTTCTTCATCAAATTACGGTATTACTTTGCACTGTTGTAACTATATGTTATGATTATGCGGTTTTTGTCAGTTTTCCTTTAGTCTTGGTTTGTCTTGTGTTTCTGTGATATCATTCTGGAGGAACAAATTGTATCATTTCTTAAATGACAATAAAAAAGGACTGCCTGTCCTCATAATCTAATCTAATCTTATTTAAGTCAGGCAGCAACTATGGAGAGGAATAAGCAGGTGAAGTTTGGGCCAAGAACCTTTATCGGGACTGAAAAGGACTGGGGGGGGGGGCGGTGTGCGTGGAGAAGACAGAATAACAATGTGGAGGGAGGGGAAGGAGTACAAACTGGCAGGTGATAGGTGAAACCAGGTGAGGAGTAAGATGGGTGGGGAGAGGAAGGCAAAGTGCTGAAGAAGAAGGAATCAGGTAGGAGAGGACAATGGACCATGGAAGAAAGGGAAGGAGGAGGGGAACCAGAGGGAGTTGATGGGCAAGAGAGGAGAAGAGAAGGGGTGAGAGGGTAACCAGAGTGGGGAAGGAAAAAGAGAGAAGGAGACCAATTAATAGAAGTTTGAGAAATTGATGTTCATGCCATCAGGTTGGAGGCTACCCAGATGGAAATTGAGGTGTTGCTCCTGCAATTTGGGTTTGGCCTCATCATGGCGGTAAAGGAGGACATGGACAGACGTGTCAGAATGTGAATGGGATATTGAATTGAAATGGGTAGCCACCAAGAGATCCTGCCTTTTCTGGCAGAAAGAGCTTACTTGACGAACTCCGATCTGCATCGGGTCTCATCGATGTAGAGGAAGCCTCACTGGGAGCATCAGATGCAAAAGAGTGTCACTTCACCTGGAAGGAATCAGGGAGCAACACCAACACAGTCATTAATGTAGGGGAGAAAGAGTGTTACCAGTGTAGGCTTGGAACATGGACTGTGTTCACAATGCCAGTGAAAAGGCAGGCAGAGCTGGGGCCCATGCAAGTGTTCATTGGTCATGCCTGTTCCCTGAGGTTCAGAATTCACTATCTAAAACAATTTCGAGCACAAAGCTTTGTGGGACCATTCATTTCCCAAATCTCTTTCACAGGTTTTTGACATTCAAATAAATGGCACTGAATCATTTCTCACTGAATCTCTTTTAACGGTTTCAACCTTTCACCTAATTTTCCCAGTTAATAAAATTCATCCCCATTTTGCTACATGCCAGGAATTACAGACTAAAGATAAAATAAACTGAAGACTTTATAGCTATATCTTTGTTATAAACACCATATAATGAACTTCTTAAAGCTCCTGACACAAGCAAGCATTAGTGCGCATATTATCTCTCCTGTGGGACAACCTCACCTCATTCTACAACTATTCTTACAATTCAACAAATTTCTTTCTGACTTTCAGTAGATTGTTTTCATATAACAATCTTTGGCAGCAGAGGAGATGTTGGGGTAGGGCAAGAGAAAGCAGATAGCTGTTTGAATTCCAACATACCAAAATAATGAGCAAGAAACCATTAGCTGATGCATCCAGTGTGCCTCACACTCAGATCAGGAGCATTGTGACCAGGCAATATACTTGCACTTCAAGGAGACAGAAAGGGGACAAGAAAAATGGGAAAGATTCCCATAAGCACATGTTGACCTAAAGGTATTGCGAAATGGCACAAAATAGTTGTTCCGGCTCTGTCTCCCTTGCACCATCCGGTGCTCGGAGCACATAATGTTACTGCAGATGTCTGGTCATATTTACACTGCTGTAACTAGGTGACAGTACATACAGTGATTGTTATCTTGCCTAGATTACTAGTCACATAAGGGCTCAAATTTACTTCAAGGATTTAGTAAACCTAGTTTAAAACGAGTAAACTTGCACCAGTTGTGAGTGGGTTGTGGAGCACTTACACTGCATATCCATCTGTAATGACTATGTCATGTTCTCACTCTACTGAAAACTACATTCTTCCAGATGTGCACTGAGCAGTACTCCTGCAAGTCATTTTCAGGCTTATTACACTTACGATACAAAGATGAAAGACTGCTCATTAATTCCATATAGGAGGGAAGGAAAACTCAACAGACATCACAACTTCAAAACTAGTTGCAACAGGGCAACAGAGTTAAGCAAACCATTCTGTCTGAATTGCAATCTTTCTTTTCTAATCATGGGGTTTCATTTAAATCTAATTTAATTAGTATGTAAATGTAGATACTTGGACCTTAAGAGCCTCTAGATAAGGTATGAAAACAAGAATTAGATTTATTTAATTAGATCTTTTAATCAAATGTACTGTACATAGAAATGTACAGTGAAATGTGTCATTTGTGTTAACAACTAACATACTCAAGGGTGTGCAGGGGGCAGCCCACAACTGTCGCCAAACATTCCAGTGCCAACATAGGATGCCCGCAATACTCGTCAAAACAACAAAAAGACACAACTAAACAGAACATACCAAGCAACAAAGCAACAACAGCCAAACAAGCCCTGTTCTTCCCTCCCCCTCAATCACCCACCAGGTACATACACAGTATTCTAACAGCTGGTCAGGCCATCTTCTTCAGCCTCCAGCCCCCAGTAGGCATGTGGCTTTGCAGAAACTGGACCCGACTTCCCTTGAGGACCAACAGAGAGCCACAGTCTCCAGATCCTCGAACTTTTGGACTTAAGATCAACGTTTGGGCTTCATTCTGGACTTCCAATCAACCTCTGGGCTTCGATCCAGACTTCCAACCAATCTTTGGGCTTTGATCTGGACTTCTAATTGACCTTCAGGCTTAGATCTGGACTTCTAATTGACCTTCGGGCTTCTATCTTTGGTATCGACGCAGGACTCACAGATGAGGACAAGTAAGGGCTGAACTCCAGGCCTCAAAAGTCAGACACACCAAAGAAGAGACCTTGAAAACTAGGCTTCGATCTTTGGCCTCAGCCACATCTGACCATGCCCTTTCCACTTGGCTTCAAACACAGAACAGAGGCTTAGATTTCAGCCTGCTCTCTAAACCCACCCCACCCCATTTTTCTAAATAGTTTTTAATGATAAAAATTTATTTCATTTAGTGATGTCCAATGGTTGAATATATGAGATGGATAAATGTAGAATTTTGGATCTAACAAAATTAGAGCACTTGGGGTTATACACTGGCTAGGTTGAAGGCTGGTTAATGGTGGGGAAACAGAGCAAGATTTTCGAGCTGGAAGGTTTAAATGAAGGGATTGCTATGAGAATCAGTGGTGAGGTACAGGTTGTTCACAATTTACATCAATATTTATATATATATCCTAGCCTGAAATCTGATGGCAGCATAAGTTGTAAAGAGGATGTAGAAACGCTTCAAGAGGAGAGAGTCAGGTAAAGGGAATAGACTAGGACCTTGAAAATTGGAGAAGCACATGGAAAGATTATTAAGATATTATAGAGGCCAGGAAGAATTCACCTGGACTAAGGTGGACAGAACTGGTCTCCCTATCTCAGAAGATATGTTCTAATGATGGAAGAAGAGCCATAAAAGTTCACCAGACTGATTTGTGTGAAAGAAACATCTTTTATGAGAGGCAATTGAGAAGGCCAGGGTCTTTACTCCCTAAAATTTAGTGGTTTGAGTTTTGCTCTCATTGAAATAGACAAAATTCCTTCCAGGCTTAGCGGGAGAGATGCAGAGCAGATTTCCCTAGTTGCCCCAGGGATCACAGTCTCAAATGAGTGTTTTCAGTGGTAAAAATTTATTTTACCTAGTGGTGCTCAATGGTTGAAGATCTGAGATATTTATAAATAGATTTTTGGTTGCTTTTGTGAATCACGGGATATACAGTTAGTAGAGGAGATTGATGTTGAAGTAAAGGAATAACCATAATTTTCTTGGATGAAAGAGCAAGCTCTGATGCCTGAATGGTCCACTCTTGCTACTAGTTCTATGCTTTCATTAGAACATACACACACACAGGAATGCAGCAAGACACTGGGATGTCAGTGGTGAGATGCTAAAGACAGTGTTATTAGGACAGGGCAGGGGAATATGAGGCACGTTCAGGTGTTCAGGTATTTTTACCAGACACCATCCTGACTTGGGTATTTACATCATTGCTGTGACTCCCTAACCACTAGGACTGTGGTGGTGTTTTCATCAGAAGGGCTATGGTAGTTCAAGAAAATGACTTACCATCACCTTCTCAAAGGTGTTTAACAGCTGTGAAAAAATGAATAAATAAGAAGAAAATTTAAAAATGCAGATTAGTAACATCTAGAAGGAAGAAACTACAAAATTCCAGGAAGAGAAGCTTCTAATTGGGTTAAAGGAGCAGATGGATATTGATATAAAGACATATAGGTTACTAAAGCAGCACACACACAAATTGCTGGAGGAACTGAGCAGGTGAAGCAGCATCTGTGGAAATGACCAACCAGTCGATGTTTTGAGCCAAGGCCCTTCTTCAGGACTGGAAAAGAAGGGAGAAGACGGCAGAATAAAAAGGTGGGGGAGGGGGAGGAGGCTAGCCAGAAGGTGATAGGTGGAACCAGGTGGGTAGGAAAGGTAAAAGGCTAGAGATGAAGGGATCTGATAGGAGAGGTGAGTGGACCATTGGAGAATGGGAAGGAGGAGGGGACCCAGGGGAAGGTGATAGGCAGATCAGAAGAGGTAAGAGTCGAGATTGGGGAATAGAAGAAGAGGGGAGGGGGAAGGAAATTTTTTTTATCAGAAGGAGAATTTGATAGTCATGCCATCAGGTTGGAGGCTGGCCAGACAGAAAATGAGGTTTTGCTCTTCCACTCTGAGGGTGGCCTCATTGTGGCGCAAGAGGAGGCCATGGACCGACTTGACAAAATGGGAATGGGCATGGGAACTAAAATGTTTGTCCACCGGGAAGTTCCGCTTTTGGTGGACGGAGCGGAGGTGCTCAGCGCAATACCGAAAGTAGTGTTGCAGATTAATAATGTCATTGAGAAAAGTGAATCACAGGGTTTCTTCTCCAGAAGCATATAATAAAACTACAGAACATTGAACACATTATATCCTTGTTATATCACAATTAGAATATTATGAAAGTTATGATTCCCAAATTCCCATATAAAGAAACTTGTCGGATAGTGGAACTCATTAAATACACAGCTCCATCTAAGGAAAAGCCAAGTGAGGACGTAGAAGGATACTCGCAAAGCAAAATACTGAAGATGTCCGAAATCTAGTTTTTACAAATGTGCTGGAAATAGATAGTAGGTCACATAGCATCTGTGGAGAAAGACTCAAGGCTAATGTCTCAGGTTGATGATAATCCTACTGGGGTTAGAGAAAGTGGGAGGGAGGAGGCCAGTGTGGATCAAAAACAAAGCAATGGACCTTTGTGCTGTATGCCCTGCTTCTGTGCTCCATGAAAAACTTTGCAATACTTCTCATGATATCCCCATTATAAAGGAGCTGCTCCCCTGTGAAATAGGTGTAGTGAAACTGCGCACTCCCTCTTTCCAAACAGGTTTACAATTACATTAGTCTGCATATGAAACCTGTCACTAGCCTCTTTTTTGGACTTCAGGACACACACAATAAGAAAGTCAGACCTTGAAGTACACTTATTTTATCACCTAAATAGGCTGTTTAATTTAAAGAAATATAGTTTAAATTCCTTAAATGGGTAATCTTAAGCAATTGGCCTCAGCCAGTTTTGTCTGTCATAACAGACTCGGTGAATGGAGGAAACACAATAAACAGATTCCATTGGCCGGTATGGTTGGAATGTATTGTGTATGATACCAGGAGAGCAACGAAGCTCATTACTCCCATTTAGGAAGCAAATGTTCCTGCAGACAGAACTCTAGTCTCTCCACATTATTTGCAAGAGTTGGAACATTCAAGGAGTCATTTAGTAAACACATTAAATTGAATTGTAATCTTCCCTTTCCTCTCAGTGATGAAAATTTATGGATTTATTAATAAAATTTTTAAATGAATTATATTTATAGTTGAATGTTGGAAGTATTTACTTCAGCAGATTAAAGAATAATTTACATCCCCTTGTACTACACTCTGGCCAACAAGTGGATGAAGTTAATTTTGTTGATTGTGAGGCTTTCATGTTCTTTTTACTTTGTTAAAATGTTTCTCAAAGGATAATGAAAATATATGACCGAGAAGGAGGAAGATTTCCTGCGCACATAAAATCCGTACCACACACTGTGGCTGAAGTACAGCACTCGATCAGCACAATCATTTCTTCTTTGTAAGATGTAATCAAAAGCAATAATTTCCAGAGGCATCCAGTGGCAGTGGCCAATTTCCTGTGTAATTTATCTTTGTTTCTGATTTTTGGTGGTCCCCTCCTTTCCTTGTTTCATCCCTGTTTGCTGAGATGTAATTCTGAGGGCGCAGATGGCCCTCAGATAGCTGAGAGGCAGTTCCTCATTCGAGGAGGATATGAGAGCTGAATCTGATAGTCCTCTGCAAAAAGACACACACAAAGTGCTGGAAGAACACAGCAGGCTGGGCGGTATCTATGGAAATTGATAAACAGTCAACTTTTTCACTGAGACCCTTCTTCAGAACCTGGTCCTAGCCTGCTGAGTTTCTCCAGAGTTTTGTGTGTGTTGCTTTGGATTTAGAGCATCTGCGGAATTTCTTGTGTTTCTGATACTCGTCTCAACTGTAATTCACATCTCATGAGTTCCCAGTAGGACCCAAATGCAGTGCTAATTGGAGGTGGTCAGTCCAAACTCGGGCTGCTATAGGGATTTGGAATGAGCATTCATTAAGTGCAATCTCACACACTTTAGACTCGATCGGCAGGACAGAGACAAGAACAAGAGCTCTACTTGTTCTAGTTCCTTTATTTGCTATGGGGCTACAAAGCTACCTGTGGACTCTTCTTACCTTGCTGAGATTGGCCAACCCAGCCCTTACCAGAAACTAACCTCCAGGTAACACGACAGAATGTTGGCAAGGTTCCAACAGAAAAGCTTCAGAGCGGTGGCTACTGAAGACAGGACTTCCAAGTTCTCACTTCATCTTTAGAGACTGGCCTGAGATGAAGTGTTTTTCCTGCTCAGAGGTAGGATTCCACACAAGATTATTTGAGAGTCTGCTGGAATTAAATCTCACTGAAATCATTCTCTGAGGTAAATCTATCTGTCAGTACATGTTTACCATGGATTAGACAAATCAGAGAATGTGTGCACAGAGACTGAACTAGTCAGGTTGATGAACTGAAGGAGGCTGCACCTTCCTGTTGACTTTGCTGATACAGAAGTTCGGTTGTGGATGGGCGGAGATAAATTCCGGTCTCCACAGGTCTGGGATGGGGAGTTGTGCTTGTGCAGGTCCGGAGACCTTCTGTCTCAACCTGGATTGTTCGTTTATTGTTTGGAGATCAGTCATGAATTCGGCTTCATAAAATGATGTATCACATCATTTTTAGAATTAAAATTAGAATTTTATTTCTTACATCAATCTCACAATGAGGGAGTAAGAATCTTCATGTTGTGTCTCCGTCACTATGTACAAGCAATAAGGAAGAGAAATGTGGGAGGATATTGCCCGAACACTAAGATTGTATACATAATTGTTTTGTATACATGTATGTACAGTCAGATACAATGTACAGTCAGGTATGCAATCAGATCAATGTATATTGATCAATCCGTCTTCAGGAAATCTCATGAAAATGGATACAATGACCCAACACTTGGACCAGATCTCCAATGACCTAGCACTTGGACAAGATCATATCTCCAGTGACACGTAGTCATAGTCATAGTCATAGTCATACTTCATTGATCCCGAGAGAAATTGGTTTTCGTTACAGTTGCACCAACCAAGAATAGAGTATAAATATAGCAATATAAAACCATAAATAATTAAATAGTAATATGTAACTTATGCCAGGAAATAAGTCCAGGACCAGCCTATTGGCTCAGGGTGTCTGACCCTCTAAGGGAGGAGTTGTAAAGTTTGATGGCCACAGGCAGGAATGACACCACATTTGGATCAGCTCCAATCCTCCCAGACTTGAACCCAATTGCATTACCACTCAATCCTTCTCCAGACCAGATCTTATCTCCAACTCTCTGCATGTCCAGGTCCATTCTTGTCCTGTCTCACCCTGACAGCCATTCACCCGCAGATCAGGTTACATGTACACCTGTGTACATTTTTAGATCTCTAAGTGTCACTACCTGCAGAGCAGATCACATATTTAACTACCACCTCTCTTTAACTGGGAGCCATTCAGAAAACTTGTAATCTACATAGGCCTCACGCAGCACAGGGTCTCTCCTCAATGGCTGTTTTTCAGTGAGGAAATGTGAGATTTATTTAAATATTAAATGAAGTTGTCTACCCTGTTCATACAGAAGAGAAACAGTGCAACTGCCAATCTGTAAAGCTACACAGCAGTGCCCCATTCAGCAACCATCGGCTCTGTTCATTTTTTTACTTTGCTATCAAACACCTTACAAGATCATCAACATTGATGGGACTGTGACAAAGCCAAGTAAAACAGCACAAAAATAAAGGCAAAAAACCACTTTAATTCAGATCGGCAGGATGAGGATTTGATTCTCATAAGATGCAGAAGCAAGCCAGTCCAGACAACGTATACAAGAGAAAATCTGCAGATGCTGGAAATCCAAATAACACACACAACGTGCTGGAGGGATTTAGCTGTCCAGGCAGCATCTTTGGAAAAGAGTAAATTGTCGACTTTTCGGGCCGAGACCCTTCAGCAAGACATATTGATCTTCACAGTGACTGGCACGCTGCAGTTTGCAGAGCATCATACCTAACATGTTGTTCTCAAAGCATTCAAAGCACCATCCACTGCTGAGGAATCCAAGTTGAGTTCTGCTGCCCTTACTATGCATCTGTACACAGCTATGCAACGAGTTAAACAACTTCTCACATATTGCTTGAGATGGAAGCTTTCTTCAGAGTTTTTAATGAGATCTCTTTACTGAGAAACTGCAGTAAGTTCAGTAAAATAACTATTAAATTCAATAGAGAATCAATGCTGTAACATTGAAGCAGGTTTATGGGTTTGGTGAGTGAGACAGAAAACATTGACTGTGAATGAGTATATTAATCATTTATTTACAATCAGTAAAAATTCAACCATGCCTTCATCTTCCCCCAAGTTACACAAACTACAAAGTTGAATTTGCAGCCAACAGATACTTAGTTAAAAGTGCACGTGAAGCTTACCTTCAAGGGCTCTGCACAGCATGCCTTAGACAAAGGGAGAGAGAGAGAAGCTCCCACACATGCTACTCTTCATACCCTGGATACCCGAAACAGGACACTAGGTAACCAAACAATGGGAAGAGCAGCTGCAGTTTTTAAACTAACCAATCATGATAGAAGCAGCTTTTGACAAGCAGGATAAGCCAAGCCTCCCACAGGACGATTGCACCCCTAAATATACTATTACTAATACTTCTGATTCGTCTGTGTTAACCTGGTAATATACGTATGCAACACTCCATAACTACACAGTGTAAACAAGAGTAAGATAATTGCAAAAAGCTAAGCTTAAGCATAATATTCCCTTCAAATTATATCTACTAATTGGTTACCAATATAACCAAAAATATTGCTGTTTCAGGGGCAAATAAAGAGAGGACAGAGATGTATGTCTCTCCACCTTACATCTCAAATTGAGTCAAAAATTAACCCGTGCAGGATATGATATGGAAAACAGCTCACATATAGGCAGAGATGTTCATAGAAAATGAACTGTGCCTCTGGAGGTCAAAACACTGACAGTCTGGCATCCATGGGATGTCAAACGTAACTACTGAAACTAAAAGTCAAATGATCATTTCACTAAGTGTTTGGTAAAAGAAGTACAGTCTCAGAGAAAGGTCTTGAAAACAGTCTTACTACACAGAATTTATTCTCACATCAAAAATGCTGGCCTTGATAACATATTTGCTTGTGATGAGCAGAGAAGTAACATGGTGCTCACCCAGAATGGTGATTGGGTGAGATACCTCTTAAATGAGTCACTGTTTCTTAATATATCCTCTGTCTTGCAGTAGCCCCTCAGAGTCAAGAAAGGGACAGAGTTTACTAATGGGGCTTTGTTTTGGGAGAGATTCCTGCTTTGCAATGCTCTGTATAAACTTGCCTTTGAACAACAAGAAGGATTCTATCCTTTGCCTGATTCCATTGCTCTGTGCTGAGAGGTTGCTTACAGATGTGCCAAGCATTGCAAAGTCTGTCTTTGTCTACTGCTGTTGAGGAACAAGCAATTTGTGAGAGCTGGCCTGTTGCTCTAGTAAGTGACTTCCAGTCTGAAAAGCACTCAAAGCATGGACTGTGAATTTGGAGCGGTGAAAAATGAGTGATGTTTGAAGACATATTTCTGCATCTGCTTCAGGGACAGCTAAGCCAAACGATTCCTGCTGACAAAATTCCTGCTGAGAACCCACCAGGAATGCTGGCCAGTTAACCATGGTGAGCTGATCCTGCTATAAGAGGGCTTAGAGCCCTCTTATAGCAGGATCAGCCAGTCTGAGATCAAAAGGAACATAATCCCACTGGCTCTTCCGGGTTGATTGCCTGATACGGTTGATCCTATTATATACATAATTATAGAATCTCTTTGCTTCATTAAATATATAACTGAGCACAACCTTGCTGTTGGTAAAGAACTTGATATCGTCTAGTTGTGTGTCCTGCTCTTTGGTTATCATCTCTGCCATCTCATTATCGAATTCAAGCCTTGGTGCAGTGAGAACTGGTTTGGGCGCAAGCTTTGCCTTGCCCAGTATGAATCCAACTTCACTATGTCCAGCAGCATCTGTGACCTTCAGGTGCACAAACACAGCAATAGTTTCAGTTGACACCTCACAGAAGATGCAGACCTCTTTCCTTTGAGCTGTAGATAGTGGAATGTAGGTTCTTGGAATTTTCAAGTCTTTAAGATCCTGAAGGGAAGAATACGCTGCTTATGTTTCTCTTTAATGTATGGGACATCCTGCCCACAAGTATCTGAGGTCAATTCTCTTAACATGTAGCGTCCCTGGATACTGACTGGAGCTGCAAGTCCAAGAGGGTCAAATAGGCTATTGATAGTCAAAATCATGCCACAACATGTCAAGGGACTTTCGATAAAAGCAACCTGGACTGTAAGGGTGTCGGTAACAAGGTCCCATCCAAGGCCCAAACTGTGCTGCATAGGAGGGAGGTCATATCCAAGATCAAGATTCTGTACTCCTTTGGCCAAATCTTCAGACGGGAAACATTGCCTGACCTCTGCACTCTTGGACCAATCTTACACAGTCTGAGCCTTATGCACCAACATGTCTTGCACTGCTTTCAGCACTCTGTTTCTTCTGCACTAGAAAATGATTGGGATCACCCTCAACATAGAAATGCCTCTCTGTGTACCTCCATGATTCGGTTCTGAATTCCCCCTCTCCGACAGCTGTCCCCTTAAGACCATAGATTGCCACAGCTGGCAAGGGGCAGTTACCAAAGACATGGACTCTCATCCAATACTCCAGAATCTTGTTGCCCTGTTGGAGGTCATGAAACCACAAGGATCTGAGGGGGTCGATGATCCTCTCTCACTGGGAAGCTGTGGAGCATTTGTTTGATGTCTGCCATCACTGCGACAGACTCAGTTCTGAAACACACAAGGACCCCAAGCAGACCGTTATTGAGGTCTGAACCACGCAAGAACACATTGTTCAGTGATACACCTTTGAACTGTGCACTTAAATTAAAGATAATCTGCATTTGTTCTGGGGGCGGTAAAAACCAAAGTTAGGCAAACACCAGTTTTCTTTGTTGGGATCTGGTGGAGGAGCTAGCTCAGCATGCTTGTCCTTGAAGGGACTCTCCATGAACCCCGTGTATCGATCTTTCATTTCTGATTTCCTACTCAATGTGTGACTGAGGGACATGAGTTGACTAAGGGCCAGCTCTCCGTTGTTCGGTAGGAGTTGTGGAGAGCAAAAAGGAAGGAGAACTACCTATCTGCCAGATCTGCTTGAGTAGAGGTAAGTATGTCAGGGCGTTTGATTTGCTTATCACCAATCTTCCCTTTCATATAGATTCTACTCTCACAGGGAAGGAAATAACGTGGGCACTAGTTTTAAATGCACTGACAGTGGGCTAATGAGCACCATCGAGGCAGACTTCACCCACCGTGACCCAGTCCAGATCCAGGTGCATTGCACTGTTCAAGTACCTTATGTGCATTAGGAGAATCTCAGCAGAAGAATTAAGTGGGGGTATCTTGTCAGCTCTGGCCTTAAGATGTGAATAACCATGTGTAGCTTGGGGAGTTTGGAATTCATCACTGTTGTCGGGAATATGGTTGCGGTGAGGGTTGGTAAGGGTAGGCAGATCTCCTCTCTGTTGACACCATGCCAAATCCACTGGCTCTTCTTCCAGCAAATTCTGATGTTCCAGAACATGTCTTTAGAGTGTATGGGGAAACTGATATGTGCTGATCACATAGAAACATAGAAAGGCTACAGCACAATACAGGCCCTTTGGCCCATAATGCTGCGCCGAACATGTACTTACTTTAGAAATTACCTAGGGTTACCCATAGTCCTCTATTTTTCTAAGCTCCATGTACCTATCCAGGAGTCTCTTAAAAGACCCTATCGTATCCACCTCCACCATCGTCGCCGGCAGCCCATTCCACACACTCACCACTCTCTGCGTAAAAAACTTACCCCTAACATCGCCTCCGTACCTACTTCCAAGCACCTTAAAACTGTGCCCTCTCGTGTTAGCAATTTCAGCCCTGGGAAAAATCCTCTGACTATCCACATGATCAATGCCTCTCATCATCTTATACACCTCTATCAGGTCACCTCTCATCCTCCGTCACTCCAAGGAGAAAAGGCCGAGTTCACTCAACCTATTCTCATAAGGCATGCTCCCCAATCCAGGTGACATCCTTGTAAATCTCCTCTGCACCCTTTCTATGGTTTCCACATCCTTCCTATAGTGAGGTGACCAGAACTGAGCACAGTACCTCAAGTGGGCCATTGCTCTCAGTGCAGTGTCTGATAGCTTCACAGTTTTCTTGCTTGCTTGTTGTTGAGGCTCAGCACTTAAAAAATATTGAATGCTTTAGAAAGCGTTTGCACTCTGCAAATGTTCTTTCTTTCTCCGAATCCTCTGTATTCCCTTAAGGGCCGAAGATTCTTGTCGACTGGTCATTAGCTATTGAGGTTCATGATGGAGTTTTCTACTTCAGTTTTGTTGACTGTGATAGGGGCCCTGGTTTTCCATGCTTCTGCTGGAGACCTCTCTTTGAATGGCCTGTTACTGGAACTTGACAGCATAAAGCTTGGGTCATTTCGCCTTTCTGCATGGCAGCAGATGAAGTCCACAAAGAATGAAAATGGTGAATAGGGGCCATGACGCTTCATTGTATACTTGTGTAATGCGCTATAATGTTTCACTGCTAGGGTAATGGTTTCTCTGTAACAGCAATGTTTGGGTTATGACGAGAGATAACGGGGCCTTTGGAACGTATGTCAGTCAATGAGCAGGATGTTGTTCTTTCTTGTGGGTCTGGGAGCAGGAATTTTGCAGTCTTTTGCCGGGGAGAAATGAGGAGAGAAGACGCGAGTGGAGAGAGTTGGTAGACTGCCAGACGGAGTGGTGGAGGAGCAACGGTCTGAGGGTCGGCTACACTCAGAGGAGGTCGACGGGGAACAAATGAACAGAACCGTGAGCTCCAGTGTTGTGCATTAGATTGCTTCATGAGAATGGGCCCTTTTCTTTTTTTTTTGTTTCTTTACTAACCATATAGTCAAATTAAGAATTATAAAGCTCAATCGTTTAATCACATATTGTGTACTGTTTGTTATTTCATGGTACTGATTTGTAACAGGGGACACCGTGCAGCATCCACCCAAACAAGGTTTCTTAAGTTTGGCCAGGCCAAGGGCTGTCTTCCCCTAGGTTAAGCCACTAGCCGAACCGAGAGTTACATTTGAAACATAGCTTTCCACTCTTCTTGAATATTGTTTTTGTAGTTTCTCCATTATAGGGTTTATTTCTTTTGCTGTATCCAAGAAACTCAGCCCGAGTAGGTAGCCTTCATTTTTTGCAGTTCCAATAACAAGCTCCTGTAGCTACTGTGTTCTTTGTGTGAGAGCACTAGAAAATTATCGGGTATGCTGAAGAAGGATTCTTTGAGAGTCAGAGCCTTTGTCCAACCTCTGTAAACCCTTAGCTGGATTATTAATAGGAACTGCCCTATCCCTTCAGATGTTGCAGTGACGCCCCATCAAGCCACTCACAGAGGAGGTTTAGCTCTTCACTAGCTTTGAGATTTAATGGTTCCACAGCACTGCGAAAGCTCGAATTCTAGGACAAATAACTGGCAGACTGGTTGTTGAACACTGTTAGTCCTGCTGTGATTAGGTTCCAATGGGCCAGATACCAAGCCAGCTCTAACGTACCTGCTGCTCCTGAATGAGAGCATTGTTGAGATTGGTTTGCCAAATGTGTTTCCTGGGATGGTTGGAAGTTCAGTCTGTCTATCTCTGTGCAGATGGGATTGACATCAGTAGCTACTCTTGGTGCGGTCTTTTCTGTGATGAAACTGCAGAAGGGGGTGTTGTTGCTGAATGTCAATACCGTAACTATGAGAAAGGCATGTAGGCTGCTTGGTGTGGCCAGCTACTCCTTGTAGAGTGGGTCACATCATGCAGCACTGTCTTTTTCATAGTCAAAATGCATTTGGACATATTCTTTAGTAAGATGCATTGACTGCTGTGATGGCAAAGCACAACTAATTCCAATTATACACTCACCACCTTCTACGTCACCTGCCACTTCATGCACCTTTGCCTCTGCTGAGGCAGCCTCAGCTTCACACTCTTCCTTGAGTGCACTTAATGTAGCCTCTACACATGCTCGTTCCCTGTCGCTAAATGCTTTCTCCATGTATGCCGGTGATATTAAACCTGATTCTCAGCTTCCTACATTTGCATCTCAACTACATGCTTAGCAAACTCTGCTCTCATTCTTGCCATTTCACCTCCTGCTGCAACTATGCTAAATTGTGGCTCAATTTACAGTTGAGCATCATAAAGACACGATAGATGAGTCACATTCTGAACTGATTTCCAGGTCTTGGTGATTGACCTTGCTTGGATTGGAAGCTGACATTATCGGCAATGGAATTCCGACATGTCTCCGGTCTCGGCCTCTGAAGACAAGTTCTCTTTTCACTCTACTGCCCTGACTGCGCATCTGTACACAGCTATGCAGTGAGTTAAACAACTTCTCAAAAATCACCAATAGATTCAGATTCACATAAATTGCTGTTTCAAGGGCAAATAAAGGGAGGATAAAGACTTGTTTCTTTCCACCGTGCGCTTCAAATCGAATCAAAAACTAACCACACACACAGGAAATTATATGAAAAACTGCTTACGCTTAGGAAGTGATGTTCTTACAAAATGAACAACGCTTCCAGAACATGAATAATCTTAAGATCAAAGCAGAAAGAGTAGTCCCAATTGATATAATTGCCAACAACTTCTTTTCTTGAAATTATTGAGCGTTGTTCATCCCATGAGTCATAGCTCAGATTGGAAAGACTTTGTAATAAAGTGATTTAAAAAAAACTAAGAAACCTAGACCGTTTCTCTTAATTAATGAGGGGAACGATGAAGTTCTGTCATATTAGCCCAGATCATTTCCTCTTCAGTTGACAGCTCCCTAGAGAAATGCTAGCTGACAGCATTGCATGGATTGTTCTCTTCTTGACTTCTCTGTAATGCAGAAGTATAGAATGTTCAGTGGTTCATAGGAGAACACCATATCGAATGTACCTGATCTGATGCATTTGCTTAATAACATAATGCTGAATACAATAAAAAGTGATTAGTTATTTCTCTTTATTTTACTACTAGTATTTTAAATTGAGTTAATGTATGCATTTTTAAAAAAGTTATAACAACTTTAATTCATCCAATTATATTTATCAGGTCATTCACAGGACAAAAGGGGGGGGGGGCAGAACGGCAGAATTTACCACCTGAGACCCAGATGCAGCACATGGACTGGTTCGTTGTAATGAGGTCTGTAGTATGATTGAATATGCAAAGCAGTGCCAGGCTAATGTGGCCACTAGGTTGCAGAGGAAGCTATGTGGGACGAGCAGGGTGATTTTCCTTTAAAGAACTTGCACTTAAAATATGGATACCACCTGTTTCTAGTGAACCAAAACAGTATTAGCACAGATGTCATGTAAGTTCCTTGTCAAAAATTTGTGAAATCTGGTAAAGGACAGTTAAAGCAGTGTGAGAAAGAAGCATTAAAATAGGACCAGTCTGCTTCATATTCAATTATACTTTGCCAGGCTTTCAAGTGCATGCTCCATAGCATCCAGAGAGCAGAAACACACACATGGACTGCTGGGGAGGAGAGAGAGGCTGCAGGCAAGAGGGACAGGTTCCGGATTTACAGAGGGGGACCTGCCAAAGAAAGGCATCCCAGTAGGAAGTCATGCATTATGGAAGGTGGGCAGTAGCCCAACAATTGCCACCTCTAGGAATGAGAGTCCTTACATAATGGAGCAATTTTGGCAAGGTATCTCATATTGCACACACAAGCCCCGGCCGGTTCATCCCTAGATGAAGGTTGTTCTGCACCCTCTCCCCCTATCAGCCCACCATTCAAGAGATCAAGCCTCCAAAGCCAGCATAATAAAAGGGTCACTCAGTGTCCTTCATCTCCACCACTTAGACCTAATTTCTTCGGATTTTTATTTCCATTTCCTGAAGTGCGACTAATGGGAGAGTATTTGTAATCAGCTAGTACATACATAACAAAACAAATGGTTTTCTGCTGTGCCCTATGATCCCATTAATTAATCAAAAATTACTCAAAATTAATCAAAAGAAATTAATCAAATTTGGCCATTTTACACTATAACCTAAAGTTAGAAGTGCCTATGTCTTTCTGTTAAAATGGCTGAGGGGAGGCAGTCAATTTAAAACAGGTATGTTCTGCTAAGATCATCACAGTGTGTATGTTTTACAAATGATTTTCTGTCATAACATGTGGATTTGGTCCAGGTGTCTGGTTACTTAAGTGAGAGAGCAATCCAATATCCTTTTTTTTGTAGCAGACAGCTGATTTATACAGTTACTATTGCAACAATTCTGAATTATGCAAGTACTTACTAAAATTAACTTGTCTAATTTATCAAATTCCATACAGTAATTATGCACTAATTTGATTAATCACAGATCAGAGTTAAATTTTACTCAACTTTATAATGCATTAATTCAGCATGCTTGTTTTATGATTTTAGCAATGACATAATGATTATTCACATTTAATCAACGAGTAATGCAGTTGAGAATTTACTTTAAGTAAAGCAGTTGTACCTTATCATTTACTTTGTCAAATTAGAGATAACGAGATTGTCTTTATTCCATTTTGATGAGGTAAGACCTGAAAGAGGAGTTGATTTGTGCCTTTTTTTTTTACCTACTCTAGGGGTAGTTTTTGATTAACCATTGACTTTCTTACCCCACTCAATGGGATGTGGATGTCAGCAGCAACACTTGCAATTAATTGCCTTTGAGAAGCAGTGGTGAGTTAGCTCCCTGAACTGCAGCAGCGTGCACAGTAACAATGCATGTAGGTGGAGAGTTCAATGATGCCCAGCAATGATGAAAGATATTATGTTACAATAAAAAGGAGAAGGATGATCCATGCATCTAATTCTGTAAACTATTACCTTCATGAAGTGGGAAGTCACTCTCACTCTCCCAAGTTAGCTGTCATGTCTGCATTTGGACCAAGTCTGTTATGAAACCACAAGACCATAAGACGTTGGAGCAGAATTAGGCCATTCGGCCTACGGGCTCTGCTCTGCCATTCAATGATGGCTGATTTATTATCCCTCTCAACCCTATTCTCCTGTCTTCTCCCTGTAACTTATGACGCCCTTACTAATCAAGAACTTATCAACTTCCACTTTAAATATGCTCAATGATTTGGCATTCACAGCCATCTGTGGCAACGAATTCCACAGATTCACCACCCTTTGGCTAAAGAAATTCTTCCTTATCTCTGTTCTAAAGGGAAGTCCTTCTAATCTGAGGCTGTGCCCTCTGGTCCTAGACTTTCCAACTATTAGAGACATCATCTCCACATCCACTCTATCTAGACCTATTTGGTAGGTTTCTATGAGATCCACCCTAATTCTTATAAACCCCAGCACGAATAGGCCCAAAGCCACCAAACGCTCCTCATACATTAATCCTTTCATTCCTGGGATTAGTAAGCCTCCTCTGGACCATCTCCAATGCCAGCACATCCTTTTTTGGAAATGGAGCACAATACTCCAAACTGCTCACAATACTCCAAATGCGGACTAACCAATGCCTTTTGTAAAGCCGTCACATTACATCCTTGCTTTTATATTCTAGTCCTCTGGAAACGAATACTAACATTCCTTTTGCTTTCCTTACTACTGATTCAGCTTGCACATTGACCTTTAGAGAACCCTTTACTAGGAGTCACAAGGTGTTTTGCACCTCCAATCTCTGAATTTGTTCCTTATTTAGAAAATAGGCCACCATAGCATGACCGTACACTACCCTGCACTGTATTCCATCTGCCACTTCCTTGGACAATCCCCCAATGTGCCCAAGTCCTTCTGACGACCCTCTGCTTCCTTGGCATTACTTGCCCCTCCACCTGTCAGGAAAGTCTGGAAACAAGTGTCCAAAAAGAACTGCAACTGAGCAGATTGTTTGTAATTAAGTTCTGCTTGATTGCACTGTGGGTGATTGTTTCCAGCAACTTGTAATGATTATGAGTTGGCTGATGGGACAGTTCTTGGGATGACGGAACTTGCCTGGCACCTTCTCCTGAGAGAGAGGGAAGAATGTCCGGAATGCCGATGTGATATGCTTTATATAGCCAGGTGTCTTCCCAAAGCGTGTGAAGGTTGTGTTTATAGGTTGCAATATCACTAAACTGTGTTTATGACTTGGTATAACCTTGGGATGATGGAAAGCTATGTTGATTGATAGAGATGATTTTCAGGTATGCTGCATGAAGCAATGTGTCAGTGTGAATGCTGCCAGTTAACTCTAAATTACTTCTGGACTCTCAGAAATTCCTTAATTGTTAATAAAACATGGAGCAAAGTTCAAAGTTCAAAGTAAATTTTATTATCAGAGTACATATATGTCACCATATACAACTTCAGGATTCAAACCTTCAAGCCTCAACCTTATGCTTAAAATCCATCTGAGTTCACCTCACAAAAAATGAAAGTCTGTCTCTTTTTCCAGTTCCACAATTCACCAGCTATCTTTCCACCAAGTACATTAAATGTTTAAATTGTTAACAAGATTCCAACTCAAAGATAAGCATTGCAAATATTTATAATATTTCATTCTGTGGCCCCAGCATATCTGGGAATGAGTAAAGGGAATGAAATATAGCTACACATTGGACATATCTGACACACACTGGCAGGGACCTGGGCAGAAGTTATTTGAACCTTGATTTCTCAATAGAGTCAGATGTAGCGCATACTGTATAAGGGCTGGAGGAGGTGACAGAAACAACCAAAATAGTGAAACATTTGACTCATGCCTCAAATGAGAGTTGTAATCTGATCACTGTTACTCAGTGGAGAAACATGCCCTGAGCCCACTAAGCCCCACTGAAGCCCACACTCAATGATTTAGGAACAGCTTCTTCCTCTCCGCCATCACTATTTATTTATCTTGGAATTTATTGTAATTTTGTGTCTTTGAACTTTACTACTGCCACAAAAAAAACAGATTTCACATCATATGAGATAGTGATAATAAACCTGATTTTGATTCTGAAGCCCACTGAGTATCCATCTGTTGTGCCATTTACCAGCACTTAGATTGATCAGCATTGTTGATGCACTACAAGAGAAGAGAGGGTTACAGGGATCAGGCAGAAGAAGAGGAGAAATTTTATTGAATAATAGAGCAGGATTAAAGGTCTATATGGTCTACACCCTCTCCAGTTTCCCATTTATGGGTTTATGAAACCTAACTGTACACAGGAAGCCAATGAACATTGAGGTAGAACAAGGTTTAAGGGGATTACTCCTGGAATTCCTCACATAACTACTTCATCACAGACCTAGTGGCCTGAGAGTGGGGGTAGTGTTTTGTTGACCATTGCCCCACCTTGCCACCATTAAAATAAATGCCCTGTGGGTGCACAGTGATTACATTCAGTGATCCCTCCCCTTCTTAAAAGTATGGCATCAGGTGGCATAGGCTTGCTTCAGTGGTGACACAATTGTCTTGAAATTATCCAGATGCCTCACAGCTTGGTATGACAGCTGCTCTGCGCAACGCCACAAGAAATCACAGAGATTGCCCAGTCCACCATGCAAAGCAACCTCCCCTTCATTGATTCCATCTACATTTCCCACTGCCTCAGGAAAGCAGGCAACATAATCAAGGGCCCTTCCCATACCAGTCAGTCTCTGTTCTCTCCACTCCTGTTGAGTAGAAGCTTGAAGGCTGAGAGTTCAAGAGTCCATTGTTATCAGAATGCTAAACTCTTGAACACTTGATCTCACAATCTTCCTCACTGTGGTCCTTTCATTTTAAGTACACTTTCTCTGTAATTGCCACACAATGTCAGCATTCTGTTTTCTTTTTCCTGTATCAATGTAATTACGTATGGCATAATCTGACTGCATGGCATGCAAAATCGAAGTTCCTCGCTATACCTTGGTACATGAAACAGTAATAACTCTACAGTAATAAATTAATTGTGGTTAGTGTGGCCCAAAGCAAAAAAAAGATGGTTGATTTGTGTAAGTGCCTAGTGCTTTGCATGAGATACATACACTGAAATCTTACGTATCACAAGGACAAATTGAAGCAAGACCCCTGCAGAGCAGCAAATCAGTAGGCATTTTTGTTGGTGATTGAATTTTTGGAGCTGGGATCAGAGAGGGAAAAGGAGATTAGTTGGTGCCAGAGGAGAGAGGAGGGTTGGGGTGTACAGGGTAGGTGATGTGGGAGGAAGTTGGAGGCTCCAAGGACCCAAGAGGTGATGGTGGAGCCTGAGATTCATGGGGTTGGAGAGTGGTGGTGGGTGAAAGGAAGCCACGGGGCACAGCAGCAGTAAGTAAGTCTTGCTCGGGGGGGGAGGGGGTGGCGGGCGGTCAAAGTCCAGGTTGGAGCCAGAGCTAGAAGCCGTGCAATTTGCAGTCTGAAGGTGTCCGGGGTCGTGGGAACCGGCACTGGCGGCGGTTGAATCCGAGTTCCCGATTGGCTTGGGGATTGTTGGAACTGGGGCTGGTGACAATAGTGTCACCGATCCAGAGGCGTCCAGAGGCATTGGAGCCGGCGGGTGGAGTCCACGAGATCCGTGATCTGCAGGCGTCCGATCAAATTGGGCCAAATGGAAGGCAGAAGAGATCGCAGTCTGGAGGCGTCCAAGGCCATTAGAGTTGGAGAGGGCAGGATCTGTACCCTGGAGACAGGCGATCTTCCGATCCTTATTGGTATTTTGGAATTTTTTACTCAAGAGATGATGGCTCTCATTAAATAATTCTCATAGACAAGCTTGTACATCTTGAAGTTAACTGAGTGTTGAGATCATGGCAAGCTTTTGGAGAGCTGCTGGAATGACAAGACATCTAACCACATTTAGTCTCCCGACTTGCATAGTATTTCCTTTGTCATGGATGAATGAGTAGAGCATTGCATCTTCAAATCTTGTTCCTTCAGCTTAAAACCGATAGAATTTATTTCACAAAAAAAATTAAGAGACTACTAGACAGGTATATGGGGGAATTTAAGGTGGGGGGTTATATGGGAGGCGGGGTTTAAGGGTTGGCACAACATCGTGGGCCAAAGAGCCCGTACTGTGCTGTACTATTCTATGTTCTAAAACAACTAAACATGATTCACATCAAGTTTTATACATCCCACAGATTTCATCTCACCTAATCCCTCCAATGGATAAAATTTGTAAAGATTTCAATTGTGTTAACCCATGTAACTCATGAATACTCTACACCTACAAAGACCCTAAAATTGAAATAATGCTATCACCTTGTGACTATTCAAGGGCAGACACCTTGATGGAGATAGTTGTCTCTTCAATTACCAATGCAGTTACTTGTAGAACATATGTTGGACTAAAGTGGGTAAAGGAGACAATCAGAATGATGAAACAATGATCTAATGTCCCATGACTTTTCCTCAAAGGGGAAGGCCTTTACTTAATGCACATTTTCATTCCTGCCAAGAAATGAAAGCAAAAGGATTGATCAGACTGTACAGAGCGGATAGCCTGTGGGAGCTGCATTGCCAGTTCCACTTGCTCACAAGCAAGGGGAGAGTAGCCAAATCCACACATCCTCCTATTGGCCTTTAAATAGAAGCAGCTGACTTCCTATCTGAAGGGCAACACTGCCAACTTGTAATGATGAAATTGCTGAACTGGTGCATCATGAAAACTAGTTTCTTCTGCAAGCCCTTCAAGCTTATATGTCCTGCACACTTAGCATCTTCATTAAACCAGATAGTTTCAGTGCATCTTAATTTGGCTTGTTATAAGCTGATTCCAGACAGCCTTTTGCCCATTTGTTATGATGAAGTTAGTTTAAAATTCTGTAAGTGTCACATTCCTCTGTGCACTTTCCCTCACTGATAGATTAACAAGGAGGAAAGAAATCTTTGCTTCTCTAATTCGGAGTGAAGCAAACTGCTCAGGGAATAACTTATTTCAGCTGAAAGGGAAGGCACAGTTTTAACCTAATCACCCCAGTGGGGCTGAAGGAGTGCTGATTACCATCCCTGCACATTCCGGTTCAACACCATGTTATATAGGCTGTTTTGATTGTGAAGAAGGTGCCCATTGCAGGCAGTCAGGACAGTAAGTAACACATAATGTCACAAGCACCCCAGTGAGATATTAACTCAAAAGTGCCAAAGTTCCTCCCCACTCTCCAGCTTCCCAGGAAAGTCTGGCAGGAATACTGCATTGGGCCATTGAGTTACCGAGTCAAACAGAACAGATTCAGAACCTTTGGCCTACCATGTCTTTGCTTACACTCCGGCAGCCACTTGCACTGATCCTACACTAATCCAATTCTATACTCCCCAATTCCCATTAATCCACCCACAGGTTCGATCATTCATCAACACGCTTGGATTGATTTTCAGTGGCAAATTAATCTCCGGGATGTGAGAGGAAACCAGAGAAATGCAAATGGCCATAAGTGAACACAAGAGAGTCCTGAGCTTGAACTCAGGGTTTTAAAGGATTCAGGAGAATTTCAGTAAACCCTGTCTTCTCTGCTACTTTAGGACTGTCAGTGAGTTTTATCTGCTCATCAGGGGTGTCAATATCCCTGGACAGAGCCAAATGGACTGCTGCTGTCCTTAATGTATCTCTCATTTCCTCCGTACTTACTGCCTGTAACACCAGGCTCAAGGACAGCTTCTACCTCACTGTTATAAGACCACAAAATGATTCTCTAATGAAATAAGTAGGACTCTTGACCTTACAATCCACCTTGTTATAGACCTGCACCTTATTAATTGCCTGCAATGCACTTCCTCTGTAGCTGTTACAATTTATTCTGTATTGTTAATATTTTAACTTGTTCTGCCTCAGTGCACTGTGTAATGATCCGATCTGTATGAACAGTATGTAAGACAAACTTTTCACTATATCTCCATACAGTGAAACTCAATTCCAAATCCAACTGCCCTCTATCAGCTGCCAGCTGGTGTTGCTTCCTCTTTGTCCTCAAAACCTTCCATGGCATTCAATCCAGCCCTTTAGGGTTTCTGCGTTACCTTCACTCCTCTGCATCTAGCTTCTTCAGATTTGTGCTTTTCAGTGGTCCATCTCTCTGAAATGAAGCCTCCAGCACCCAGTGCTCCAAGTGAGGTTGCAGGCCGTGTTCAGAGAAATGACAGCAGCTACTGAAGCTTCAGTGGATGAGGAGGTTGGTGAAGAATGTCTATTCAGTACAGCAATAGGCAGCTGTTAGTCTCGTGAGACCATGGATTTGCACCTTGGAAGGTTTCCTGGGCAAGGTTGTATGGAAGACTGGCAGTTGCTGCAAGTCTCCTCTCTCCACACCATCGACGTTGTCCAAGGGAAGAGCCTTGCTCAAGGACACAGCACACTGCCTCAGCCAAGGCTCGAACTAGCGACCTTCAGATCACTAGACCAACACCTTAACCACTTGGCCATGCACCAACACAGTACAGCAATAAATACATTTGGAAAGGCTGTGATGGAGAGGAAAGAATTGGGAGACGTTCGAAGAGAGGCTGAGAGAAATGTTGTTAGATGTGGAGATAAAGGGTGTAACTTCACATAAAGAGGTTCGGCCTGCTCTAAAGTGAGGTTGGCACAGGGACATAGGCAAAGTGACGAGGAGCACATCCCCTCTGCCAGGTGATTTGTAGTCCAATAATTTATACTGCACTGGCCTCGAATTATCAACCACATGGAAATTCCACACTCATTTTGTACCCCTCTACCCAGTCAGCAGTCTGTTAAAACTAAAGCTTTTAATTGCCTGCCTCTAGGGGGTGATAGCTGAAAGCTCTCTTAAAAGTTCAAAGTAATTTTTTTTCAATTTATTTATTTAGAGATAGAGTGCAGAACAGGCCCATAGGGATACAGCACAGAACAGGCCTTTTTGGGCCTTCGAGCCACTCTGCCCAGCAACCCGCTGATTTAAGCCTAGCCTAATCATGAGACAGTTTACAATGACCAGTTAACCTACTAACTAGGATGTCTTTGGACTGTGGGAGGAAACTGGAGCACCCAGAGGAAACCCACACACACGGGAAAGAATATACAGACTTGCTTATAGAGGATGCTGGAACTGAGCCCCGAGCTGTAATAGTGTCGCACTAACTGCTACACTACTATAGTGCCCTTGTCACAGTGTGTTTACAATGATAGGAATTTGTTGTGGAAAATGCTCTTATAAAAGTATTTCCTCAAGCTCCAATTATAGGCTGTAGCTATTTTCTATTTGAGAAAATGCAGCAGCCTGATTTAACACAACAAGGAGCATGACAGGCACATTTTTATTCATTACAGGATGCTCAAGTTGTTGGCAGGGCCTGCATTTATTCCGCACCAATACTTGCCTTCTTGAACTGCTGCAGTCCTTCAGGTTAGGGCACACCCTCAGTATTTCAACTCAGCGACAATGAAAAAACAGCAATATCTATCTTCAGGGCTGCATGTGACTTGGAAAGAACCTGTAGGTAGTGGTGTGGCCATCTGCCTGTTGTCCTTGGTGATAGACATTATGGCAAGGGAAGATGCTATTGGAGTACCTAGGTGAGTATCTGTAGTGCATTCTACAGATGGTACATGTTGTGTACTTACTATTTCAATAATATTTTAGTAATAGAAACATAGAAACATAGAAAATAGGTGCAGGAGTAGGCCATTCGGCCCTTCGAGCCTGCACCGCCATTTATTATGATCATGGCTGATCATCCAACTCAGAACCCAGCCTTCCCTCCATACCCCCTGACCCCTGTAGCCACAAGGGCCATATCTAACTTCCTTTTAAACATAGCTAATGAACTGGCCTCAACAGTTTGCTGTGGCAGAGAATTCCACAGATTCACCACTCTCTGTGTGAAGAAGTTTTTCCTAACCTCGGTCCTAAAAGGCTTCCCCTCTATCCTCAAACTGTGGCCCCTCGTTCTAGACCTCCCCAACATCGGGAACAATCTTCCTGCATCTAGCCTGTCCAATCCCTTTAGGATCTTGTATATATTAGTTGATTAAGCATTCCTGTTTATTTAAATAATTAATTATGTGTTGTATGTAAACCACGTTAACTGCATACATCAGCACACTACCACATGATATCTGTAAACCTTGCTTAAAGTATGGACACGTATTTTGGACTCCCGTGTACTTCCTTGAACTGCTTTAATGTTTTGAAGCTATAAAAGTTAACAGTACACACTACAGTTGCACTGCCTTGGTGGAGGACGAGCGAATGTTTAGACGGTGGTTAATGGGGTGCCAGTCAAGCAGGTGAGATTTTTCCCCTGGATGTTGACAAGTTTACTGAGTATGGATGAAATTGTACTCATGTAGGCAAGTGGAGGGTGTTGTTAGATTAGGATCTAAAATGTCATTTTACTTGTAGCTTAACTTTCTTTGTGTTTGCATAATCACCTGTTTGTAAATGTTCAATGAATTTTCAGTCATTTGCAGCATAGCCAGTTCTTCATATCATTGTAAATTATTTGTCTGCAGCGAGTGTCACGCCGTAAGTGGAACCGTCTCGTAGGCTGTTCTTATCAAGGAACTTTCATATCTGTGTAGTTTGAGCCAGTTTCCAGCATAAGACAACCATAATTTTTTTGCAACACACACAAAATGCTGGAGGAACTCAGTAGATCAGGCAGCATTTATGGAAAAGAGTAGAGTCGACGTTTCGGGCTGAGACCCTTCATCAGGACAGGTGAAAAAAAGAGGAGGTGTCAGAGTTAGACTTGTGTTTGTCACGTTTGTATTGTACAGTGCTGATGCTGCAAAAAGCTAATTTTCGTGGCATTTATGGCCTGTGTATGTATGCTTATGACGATAACTTTGAAACTGAATGGCAAATCCAGTAGATTGAATGAAATGTTGATTTTCATCCTATTCAACATTATGTAAAATTGTTTGGGTGAAGTGGCATAATTTAAACAGAAACTGCTGGAACTACTCAGCAGGTCGGGGTAGTATTTGTGGATGGAGAAGCAGTTAGTGTTTCAGGTCTGAGACAATCTGTTAGGACTGGGAAACTTTAACAAGGAAAAATGTTCTTTTTTTCTGCACAATACTCACAAATTGCTGAAGGAACTCAACCGGCCAGGCAGCGTCTACGGAAAAAAGTGCATTCAACGTTTCGGGCCATAACCCTTCAGCAGGACTGGCTGGAGCAGCGGGTCTGGGGAAGCACACATTGAAAGAGTCGGAAAGCAGCAGGGATCACAGCGGGGGAGCAGTGACAGACAGTTTCACTGAACTCTCGCCGAAGGGAAGATTTAAACTTCTTCAGGGCAGGCATCCCTGGAAGAGACTTCACAGAGTAGTAATCAAACCGCAAACAAGAGAAAATCTGCAAATGCTGGAAACCCGAGCAACACACACGAAATGCTGGAGGAACTCAGTAGGCCAGGCAGCATCTATGGAAAAAAGTACAGGGTCCTGCCGAAGGGCTTCGACCTGAAATGTTGCCTGTACTCTTCTTTATAGATGCTGCCTGGCCTGCTGAGTTCCTCCAGCATTTTGTGTGTGTTGCTCAGATTTTATCTTGTTTTTCTTTTTTTCTGTACATTGGGTGTTTGATTGCCTTCTTTTTTTAATGGTTTCTATTGGGTTTCTTTGTTTTGTGTCTGTCTGTAAGGAGACAAATCTCAAGGTTGTATAAAGTATACATACTTTGATAATAAATGTACTTTGAACTTCATACACATGATGCCCTCCCATCATGCTTATCTGTTAATGCGTCTAATTCTGTTTGTTTCCTAATGAAAGTGCTCAGATAAAATTGTCCTCTTTGTTTAAATAAAACCCTTTCACTTGCAATATGGATTGTTACATGTTCATGAGGTTGGATGGGTCAGCACTTGCATGGGGTTCCGGATAGGTACACAGCTCTTGCATGGGATGCTGGACAGGTTCGTCCCATTGAGGTTGCATACTGGTTAGCACAACGCTTTATAGCACAGGCAACCCAAGATCATTTCCTGCCGCTGCCTGTAAGGTTTCTGTACGTTCTCACCATGACTACGTAGGTTTCCTCCGTGTGCTCCAGTGTCCTCCCATAATCCAAAGACGTACTGGGTGGTAAGTTAACTGGTCATTGTAAATCGTCATGCGATTGGGCTCAAATTAAATTCGGGGATTGCTGGGCCGCACGGCTCGAAGGGTTGGAAGGGCCTATTCTGCACTGTATCTCAATTAATAAATAATCTTGGCTCCAGATCCAACAGGGTTCCATAATCACTTCTGACTTGTTTCTTGTAGATGGTAGATAGGCCTTTAGGAGTCAGGAAACAAAAGCAAAGTACCTCATCTTTGACCAGAGTATTCACGTGACTTGCCCAGTTAGGTCTCAGTGGTACTAACACCACATTGTTGATGCTGGAGGTTTATTGTGAGCAATGTCCAGTGTCAATGGTTCAACTCCATTGTGTTGGGAGATGATAAAGGGTGATTGATGGTTGGCATGGAATCATTGGGCAAGAGGTCCTGATTCTATGCTCTATCTCTTTGATACTGTAACTCTCTGCTCACTACCTGGGCCAGTGATCATGCAGATCCTCATTACCACTCACCAATCCATACTGTAACCTCGTCATGATCTCAGAACAAGGGCTTTTTTCTGTTCTGAGGACTTGCAATTGGAGTTGAAGGCGTAATCATCCTTAAGCCTGCAGCAGAGAATTCCATTCCCTCACGAATCCCTCTACAAAGAAATTTTTCTTCTGCTCTGTCTCTAGGTGATAGTTTAAAATTGACAACTTCTTATCGATTACCTCACGCTTAAACTTAGGCGAGCATCCATCAAAATGGGGCAGCTGGCAAGCCTGTAATGAACAAAGATTAACACTGGAATGACGGCACAACTTCCTTTCTTCCATTCTCAAATTGTTGCCAAAACAACCGCAATTTGAAATTAAAGAAGGAATGATGCAACATGACAGCAGCAATATTTATTTTTCTAAGTTGTTGATTAACTGTGCTGTGTGACTGAATGGAAAGGCTCCAGCCAGACTGGAGACATCAGGTCTAAACCCAACACCAAACAAACCTAGCAGTGATGTGGAAGAACATCAGGGAATTTTATTTTCTGGCCCCATCTTCAAGTTCTTGATTTCTCAATCATGTATGGCCACTTTACTCCCATCCGATAATTAATCCTGTACACATATTGACAGCAATTTTCCCCACATAAAGGTGATGTACAACCCAAATTCTGATTAGCTGGAATAAGGGATCACTTCTTCAGCTCAAAAGAAATCCTTTGTAACCAGATATTTCTAAACAATCAGGCAATGTTCTGAGACACAGGATCAAGTAGGACAAAAGCAAAATTGCAGATGGGTGGGTAGAAACTATTTTATACACGACAACAACTTCAAATTTTCTGATGACACCACTGTTAGCCAAAACATGAATGAGGAAGAGGAGGTTTACAGGAATGAGATAGTTCAGCTGGCTGAGTGTCATAACAACAACCTTGTGCTCATTGTCAGCAAAACCAAAGAACCGATTGTGGACTTTAGGAAGGAGAAACTAGGCAAGCATACACCTGTCCTCATTAAAGAATTTGTGCTGGAGAGGATGAGGAGCTTCAAGTTCCCGGGTGTCAACATCTTGGAGGATCTATCCTGTCCCCAACACATAAATCAAGGCGCATCAGTGTCTCTGTTTTCTTAGAAGGTTAAGGAGATTTGTCATACTTCGAAGATTCTGACAAACTTCTACAGTTATACTGTGGAATGCATTCTGGCTGGTTGTGTCACAGCTTGGTATGAAAATTCCAATCAATGGAAAAGCAAGAGGCTACAAAGAGTGAAGGCCTCAGCCATTTCCTTCACAGGTATAGCTCTCCCTACTATCGAGGACATCTACAAGAGGTGATGTCTCAGGAAGGCGACATCCATCATCAGGGACATCACTATCCAGGCCATGCCTTCTACACAATGCTGCCATCTATCAGGAGCTGCAGGAAACTAAAGACCTGCATCTCAAGGTTCAATTGCCCACCACCATCTGGTGCTTAAACCAACATGAAAATCCTTAATGCTCCCTCAGTTTATATAACAGTCAGAATCAGGTTTAATATGACCGGCACGTCGTGAAACTTGTTAACTTTATGGCAGCAAGACAATGAAGCACACAATAAGTAAATATAGAGGAAAAAAACTGTATTACAGTAAGTATATATATATATAAAACTATTAAATAGTTAAGTTAAAATAAGCAGTGTAAAAAAAGTAGTGAGGTAGTGTTTGTGGGTTCAATGTCTATTTAGAAATCGGATGGCAGAGCGGAAGAAGTCATTCCTAAATCGCTGAGTGTGTGTCCCCAAGCTCCTGTACCTCCTTCCCGATGACAAAAATGAGCAGAGGGCATGTCCTCAGTGGTGCTGTCCTTAATGATGGACGCCACCTTCCTTGAAGATGTTTTGGATACTGCGGAGGCCTGTGTCCATGTTGGAGCTGACTAATTTTACAAATTTCTGCAACTTACTTCAATCTTGTGCAGTAATTTCCACCCCCGCCACCCTCCCGCCACCCGCCGTACCAGATGGTGATGCAGCCAGTCAGAATGCCCTCCATGGTACATCTGTATAATATTTCTTTATACTTTCTCTCTCAACTTGTACTAACGTCATTGCATTTATTCTGTTTATTTTGTTGTGTAAGTTATGTATGTTAATTTAATTTTATGTTTACTTGTGTTTGTCATGTTTGTACTGTACAGTGCTGCTGCTGCAAAAAGCTAATTTACGTGGCATTTATGGCCTGTGTATGTATGCTTATGACGATAACTTTGAAACTGAATGGCAAATCCAGTAGATTGAATGAAATGTTGGTTTTCATCCCATTCAACATTATGTAAAATTGTTTGGGTGAAGTGGCATAATTAAAACCGAAGCTGCTGGAACTACTCAGCAGGTCGGGGTAGTATTTGTGGATGGAGAAGCAGTTAATGTTTCAGGTCTGAGACATTTTGTCAGAACTGGGAAACTTTAAAAAGGAAAATATTCTTTATTTCTGCACATTGGGTGTTTGACTGCCTTCCTTTTTAATAGGTTCTATTGGATTTCTTTGTTTTGTGCCTGCCTGTAAGGAGACGAATCTCAAGGTTGTATACAGTATACATACTTCGATAATAAATGTACTTTGAACTTTAAACCTTGGACACACGATGCCTCTCCCATCACGCTTATCCACTAATGCGTCTAACTCTGTTTGTTTCCTAATGAAAGTGTTTGGATAAAATTGTCCGCTTTGCTTAAATAAAACCCTTTCACTTGCCAAATGGATTGTTACATGTTCATGAGGTTGGATGGGTCAGCACTTGCATGGGGTTCCGGATAGGTACAGAGCTCTTGCATGGGATCCTGGACAGGTTTGTCCCATTCAGGTAGGATGAAAGAAACATGATTGACAAGGGATGTGGAATTTTTGAAAAATATTATAATACATAAGACTCAGGGCTAGATGGAATATACCCCAGATTACCATGTGGAGCAAGGGAAGAGATTGCTGCACCTGTGGCAATGATCTTTGCATCCTCACTGGCCTCAGGAGTAGTGCCAAAGGATTAGAGGATGGCAAATGTTGTTCCTTTGTTCAAGAAAGGAAACAGGGATAGCAACGGGAAAAAGGTTGACTGCCCATAACTATCCACAGATGCTGGCTAACCTGCTGATTCCATTCTGCAACTTGCTTTTTGCTTCAGATGCTCTGCCTGCTCAGTCCAGTTCAGTGGCAGAGGGAAAAAAGATTGGGGTCCACCTTTGAGTATGGAGATTGAGTGAATCGCTAACGCACCGTGAGATGTGGCAGAGATCATATGGTGGGTTGAAGGGCCTGCTTCTCTGCGATACAACTCCATCAGCAGCAGCAACCTAGAATGAGATAGAAGCCAGTGTAACGCTCTGTAAGGTTTCACTGCTAATGTAATGGCCTCTCTGTGATGTTTCACTGCTAATGTAATGACTTCTCTGTAGCAGCAGTGCTTGGGTTACGACTACAGATAACGGGGGCTTTGGAATGTCTGCCATCCAATGAGAGGCATGGTTTTCTTTCTTGTGTGTCCGGGAGAAGGTTTTGTGGGAGAGAGAAGGTACCAGAATGGGGAAGTCATAGTCTGCAGGACAGCGTGGACTTGGAATGGGGTCAGGAGTCAACACCCGAGGGGAAAATCAATGGAGAACGAACAGACGGGAAAACCATAAGCTCCAACATTGCATATTAGACTGTTTCATGAGAATTGGCCTTTTTTCTTTCTTGTTTCTTTACTAAACCTATGGTCAAATTAAGAATTATAAAGCTCAATTGTTTAATTGCATATTGTGCACTGTTTGTTATTTCGTGGTGCTGATTTGTAACAGGGGAACACATCACACAGCATCCACCCAAACAAGATTTCTGAAGTTTGGCCAGGCCAGAGGCTGTCTTCCCCTAGATTAAGCAGCTAGCCAAAGCTGAGGAAAGTGGGCTCAACCCTGATGACATTAAACTCATGGCACCCAACAAGACTGTCATTGAGGTCACTGGAGCCCAAGGATCTCAATGTAGCCAAGCAATGCAGTTTCAATGTTCAACCTTAAGTAGGGGAAACAGTGTCAGTGAATCTTAGTTCCTTTATATGTAAATGAGAACTGGTGTTTTAGACCAGTGAGTTAATAGATTTCACTACTGTTGAAGCTGTTGTCATCATTTTTGGGGGCTTACACTGGAAAAAAAATTGTGTGATGAGATGCAAAACTGTCGAAAAGTCAGGAGTTGAATTTTCTGTTGGCTGATGAGATTCTGAAAGTTGTACAATTAAGGCCAATTTTCAGTAACAGGGTGCCATATTTTCTTGCTGTTGCGTGAGTGAATTTCTAAACTATTCTTCAAGAACCTTGACAAAATATCCCAACACATCAATGCTTTTTCTAATACATGTGTGAAATTATATAGAAGTATCAAATTTATTCACTTTCTCTGAGTTTTCAAAATAGCAAGTAATTAGAAATAACTTAGAATTGATCTTGAAGTTGCCCCGAGCAAAGTTTAGTGTTTGAAGTTCCCTGGAGTGTTGTGTTAACAGTTGAAGGCTTCAGTGGTAGCATTCTCGCCTGAACATAAAGGTTTTGGATATAAATCCCACTTCAGCAAAATATCCATTAAATAAATAATCTGATTTCATATTTTAAAAAAATCAAGCTCTCAGTGTTGAGTGATGCAATGAGAAACATAGAACAAAAATTAGCAGGTTCTCCCTACAAGTACTCTTGAAACCATGCTTGTCAGTATTTATAGCTGAAGTGGTTAATTTCTTTGCCAACAGTGCTTTATTTTAAAATTCTACAATTTTATTTTAATTATCTTTGACCTCATTATTTTTTTTAATGCTTGAATTCCTCAGTACCTTATGCTGAGCACAGTCTTGGACACTGCCAGCAATCCAGACTGCAGCCAGTCTCCAGCATTTCAAATCAGCCACCAGGGAAATACTGCTGGAGTGCGAGTAAAGAACGTGCTTAATGCTGCAGCTATTCACAGTCATTGAGTGGCAGAGACAGACACAGCCCTTCTGCCCATCCTTCCACTACTGCTGGCCATTGTCCTTATCGATACCAGTCCCATTTACTTACAAGAGACTCGTGGCCCCCAACGCCCTAGCAATTCAAGTGCTTGTCGTAATGCTTCTTAAATTTTGTGAGGGTACTTGCCTCTGCCACCTTTATAGGCAATGTGCTCCAGATTCCAATCAACATCTGTGTGAAAAAATCCCCCTCAGATCCCCTCTAAGTCTTCTACTTCTCACACTATTCCTATGCTTTCTTATTTTAAATACTCCCACCACGGGAAAATAGATTTTTACTATCTACCCTACCTTCCTCCCCCCAACTCACCTCAGAATTTAAAGAAAGAGATGAAGATTAGCTTTATTTGTTGGTTGTATATCGAAACATTAATATATACAGGGAAATGCATTGTTTACATCAAACCTAATCAGCCTGCACTTGCCAGCACGCTTCTGGCTCCAACATAGCTTGCCTACAATTCACTAAACCTAGCCATTTGTCTTTGGAATGAGGGAAGAAACCAGAGGACCTCGAGGAAACCACACGATCAGTGGAGAATATACAAACTCCTTACAGACAGTGACGGTTGATTGGAGCTTGATCAGTGATGGTTGGCGCTGTAAACTGCTTAACTACAGAGTCTTTAATCTTTATGTACCTATGCCTTCTTATTTTAGACACTCTCACCACAGGAAAAAGACTTCTTACCCTACCCTAACTCTCCCCATTAGAATTCTTTATACCTCTATCAAGTTGCCCCTCAGCCTCCAAGACAACAAACCAAGTCTCTGCAGTCTCTCTTTACACTGAAATGCTCCTTTCCAGGCAGCCTCCAGGTGAATCTCATTTGCCCCACATTTCCAAGACATATCGGCAATTTAGATATTCTCTTGGGCAAAGACTGCAGATACAAGGACCCAACAAAAAGGGATAATTGCTTTGCATAATCTATACAAAATCAGACTTTTCAAGCCAAATCCAGGTAGGATCTCTGTCTAGCAACAGTAGCACTGAAGACACAAACAAGATCATGCAGGACTTTCAACTGACTGAATGGACTATAGCTCCAAGTGTCAATTTCCTGGGGTACAATAAAAGGATTGCCCAGAGATCACAGAGAGGAGCTTAGACCTAATGTGATTGGGTGAAATGGATCATAGCAAAATGGTATACAAAATGGCCACCCTCAGGGAGGAGAAGCAACACCTTATATTCCATCTAGGTACCCTCCAATCTGATGGTATGAATATCAATTTCTCCGTCCAGTAAACCAATTCCCCCCCCTCTTCTTTTAACCCCAACTTTGACCTTTTAATTCTTCTCACCTGCCTATTACTTCCCTCTGGGACCCCTCCTCCTTCTTCCCCATTTCCTATGGTCCACTCTCCTCTCCTATCAGATTCCTTCTTCTCCAGCCCTTGACCTTTCCCACTCATCCGGCTTCATCTATCACCTTCCAGATAGCACCTTTCCCTCTCCTCCCCCAGCTTTTTATTCTGGCATCTTCCCCCTTCCTTCTCAGTCCTGAAGAAGTGTCTCAGCCTGAAATATCGACCATCTATTCATTTCCATAGATGCTGCCTGACCTGCTGAATTCCTCCAGCATTGCGCGTGTGTTAAAATGGTATACAAAATGGCCACCCTCAGGGTGGAGGACCTTATATTTTGTGTGTGTTAAAATGGTATACTTGCTTTATATTTCCTACAGGTTCTGTTTCTTTTAATCATGCTCTTGAGACACATTTTTATCATGTTACACTCTGACACAGCTGAGACTGACCTTTCTGACTGGAACCATTGTGGCTGGAAATGTGGATAGTGGTGCAATAGTCTTGCAGAGATTTAGCCGTTGCCTTGATGTCCTCAGGCTGACCTGACAGGGTGACACTCAGACAGTCAGATTGATGGATGAAAGCAGGAAATGAGGCTGACAAGCTGAAAATTGGATTCCAACACCAAGCCACTGGGAACAGCGCAAGATTCCTGGCCCCATATAAAGGTGATAAATTGCGGGTGGGATGTGGAAATAGTTGATTAAAAAGCTGCCAAACCATGAGTAATTAAACGGTAAACAAGTCTGATAGTTCTCAAATGACAGACCACTCTGTTTACACCAGAACATTTTGTGGTTGGGCTCCATGTTAAGTTTAAAGAATGACGGAGTCACGACAGAAGATTTCCTGCAGTACGTAAATGCCTCATGCCTCAGATGCTGCCTTCTTGTGAGGGACGGTCCTTCTCACCACCTTTTTGGAAAACTGCTCTTTTGTGAGTTCTTGACCTCTGCAGCAATGTGGTTTAACACCAGGAGATCCTAGTGAAACACGGATTGGGTATCAGTACATAGGTTATTGCTGAGTTACTGTCACTTTACAGCACCACTGATAACCTCTGCTTATTCTCTGTCACTTTCCTTATGATGGAATATGCTGATGGGGTGATATTAGCTGGACTGCATTTTTTTTAACGTTTTTGTTTTTTATTCTCTCTCACCATCTGCCACACACCCAGTTTGACAACTACAGGTATGTCCGTCGTCTCCTGGCCGCCAGATATCCTTGATGATGGACTCACCTACAGCACATTCTGTGCCCTAGTAACACCGAGTGTTTCTTCTAACCAATGGAGGAGGCAGCTGGTAATCAGCAGGATGTTTCCTTGTGCACGACTGTTTTGCTGGTGGAGCACGTACGCAGTCGAGAGCCAATTTTTGACCTTCCTAATCCAAGTGCATCCCCAAGTGTGTAGCCTCTTGCCACCATGTCTGATGGGTCTAACCAGCAAATGGATGTGATAGATGCTGAAGAGGGAATAGTGGGCTTGTTGGACCAGAACAGCCTGTTACCTTGTTCATCATCATTACGTGCTGTGTTGCATTACATCGCCGATCACGATCATGAACGTTCTTGGCAATTTTTCCTACAGAAGTGGTTTGCCATTGCATTCTTCTGGGCAGAACCTTTACAAGACGTGTGACCTGAGCCATTATCAATACATTTCAGAGACTGTCGACCTGGTGTCAATGGTCGCATTACCTGGACTTGTGATATGCACCAGATGTTCATACCACCATCCACCACCTGCTCCTATGGCTTCATGTGACCCTGATCGGGGGGCTAGGCAGGCGCTACGCCATGCCCAAGGGTGATGTCCAAGGCAGCGGAAGGAAGGAGTGCCTTGTACCCCCTTTATTAGAGACTTATCTACACCCCGCCACTCTCTAAATAAAAAAATATATACACAAATATTGGGCTGAAAGAACATTACGATTCTGTGAACACAATAGTGTCGATCTGCAGGCAAGGCTCTGCAAATATCTGCACCAGTCTACAGATATTAGGGAGGTGTATGTCATACACTTGCAATAAAAGGGATGAGGCTAGGCGTGTCACTGGTTTAGTCAAATCTGGTGACTAGGTCAAGGCTTGATGGTCCTTGTTTTTTCTCACTATGTTTTGACATTGGCAAGGATATCTGCATGAACCATCCTTGAAACAAACCTGGTAAATTATAGCCAACTTTTGTGGTGGTCTGAAGCACACCAATAGCTGGGTTAAGTCTACCAAAACACATTTCACTTCAGATCTTCAAGAGTTGATTTTTGATCCATTAATCATAGAATTATTCCAGTTATGCAAGATGGAAGGATCTTGAAGAGCTCTAGTATTCTCATTCCAGATGGAAAGTATTAATTTGTCTCTTTTATTTTAACATCTTCTGTAATCTCACTTTCTGATGACCAGGACCATTGAGGAGGATGGGGAGGTGGGTGGGGTGGATATGGAGAGAAGCTGAGTGACCGGAACATTGGCCCCTACTCGCTAAGAATTACTAAGCACTTTCAGGACAAATACAGAAGTGCAGAATGCATGTGCATTGAGCATGCCAAATCGTGCAGGTTTACATTGCTGAAGAGGCTTTTGTTACCAGACGCTCCCAACCGCACTAGCTTCCAGGACTTAGAAGCCCTAATTCTCCAGAGTATGGATAGCTGGCATGGCCCCTATAAGGGTTCAGGACGGTCCACCTAATTGGCAATCATGTCTTGGGCACCAAGAATTGAGTATGTAAAGAGTACCTGGACTGAGGTTCGGAGCTCAATCGTAAGTTCTACTAGTGATATCATCTAGCGTTTGTTTTGTGCTCAGATCCAGTTTGATATCGTGTCTCGATCCTTGCTTCGGATACTCCATCCTTGTCAAGGTCTCTGGTCACAGGTCTTGCTGCCCATCAATTACTCACAAAGTCAGAAAATACTGGAAATGCTCAGCAGTTCGGCCTGCATCTGTAGAAAGTGAAACAGTGTTAATATTTTAGGCAAGTCTGAGATTTTTCATCTGGAAGGATTTTAGATATTAAGTGCTAATTCCTCTTGACTTTCCACAGATGCTGACTAACCAGGATGAATATTTCCAGAATTTTCTATTTTTATTTCAGCATCTGCAGTACTTCTGACGTTCAGTCACTAATAATTCACTGGGCTTCTCGGAGGATAGAACCTGGTGCCCGTCCTGACATCCAGGCAAAGAAACATGTTCAGGATGCTGAGGTGAGATCTGGTGCTGGTTACCTAAGCTCTAGCATTTTGCTCAGCTGCGCTGGCCTTAGCAAAGTTCTCATTGATTGGGGCTGATCAACAAGATGGGATTGTGGAAGCTGTTGTTGAGCTAAGGAGAAAGAGAAGAATGGAGAAAAGCACACAGACAGAAATGGGAAGAAAAGTCATGCAGAAGAGAGAATGCCAGAGAGGGTGCCACACAGTGTGAGCTTTGTTCTGGCCTATTAGATCACTTTCTTGCAGCTTCCAAGGGATTTATAACACCTGGAATTCATTTCTTAGAAAGTTGGCAATGGATCTTCTGTTGCCACCTTTAATCATAGGGTCATAAAATAATACCGCAAGGAAATACGACTGGTTCATGAGAACCGCAGCATTCTCCCTGCTAGTCCTAGTTGCACATTTGACCCATAACCCTCCCAGCCCCTCCCTCCATGTACAGTACCTATCCAAACGCCTCTTAAGAGTTATAATTGTACCCTGCTTGACCACTTCCACTGGCAGCTCATTCCAGGTACTCACTACCCTCTATGTAAAGTTACCCCCCAGGACTCGTTTAAGTCTTGCCCCTCTTGCCTTGTATCTGTGCTGTCTGGTTTTGGGTTTCTCAGCCCAGGGGAAAACCATCCACCTTATCCATGATTTTATAAACTTCTATGAGGTAAACCTCTTCAGGTAGCATTGTAGTTAGCGTGATGCTTTTGCAGCTCAGGGTGTCAGAATTTGGAGTTCAATCCCGGCATCGTCTGTAAGGAGTTTGTACATCCTCCCCATGGACTGCGTGGGATTTTCCTGGCTGCTTTGGTTTTCTCCCACAGTCCAAGGATGTACCAGGTAGGTTAATTGGTTATTATAAATTGTCCTGTGATTGGATAGGGTTAAATTATGGTTGTCGGGGGTAGCTGGAAGGTGTGGCTCGAAGGGCCAGAAGGGCCTATTCTTCTCTGCGTCTCTAAATAAAATAGAGTAAATAAAATTTTCCTGTGCTCTTGGGAATAAAATCCAGCTGGCCGACTTCTCCCCATTATCCCTATTATAACCTTATCATTTGTTAATTTATTAGAGGTAATATTACTTTGTGTGTTATGTGTGTGAGTTATAGGTACCATGTTGTGCACCTTGGTCTAAAGGAATGTTGTTTTATTTGCTGATATACATGTATATGGTTGAATGACAATATTTATTATTGAACTTGAAGTCAAACTCTGGTACTCTAGCCTGGGCAGCATCTACGTAAATTTCTTCTGCTCCATCTCTAGCTTGACAATACCTTTCCTATAGCAGGGTGACCAAAACTGTATACAGGACTCAAAGTGTATCCTCACCAACAAGTTAAGTAACTGCAAAACAACATCTCTATTCCAACCTAGTGCCCTGACAGATGAAGGTCAGCATACTAAATTCCTTCTTCACCTTGCCTACCTGTGTGGCAGCTTTCAGCAATCTGTGCACTTGTACTCCTATTTCCCTCTGTTCCAGAACATTTGTCAGTGCCCTGCCCTTCACCGTATAAGTCCTACCCTGGTTTGACTGTCTAAAGTGTGTCACACTTATCTAAGTTGAAATCTATTTTCTCTTCTTCAGCCCATCTCCTTAACTGATCAAGATCTCTCTGCAATTTATTGTAATCTGCTTCACTATCAACAAGACCCACTAATTTAGAATCATCAACATACATGCTAATTGTGCATTGTATATTTATATCCAAATCATTTACATAAGTAATGAATAACGAGGTTCCAAAACTGACCACTGGGGCACCCTACTAGACACTGAAAAGTGACTTTCAAATATCGTACTCTTCTTCCTATCAATGAGCCAGTTCTGAATCCACCTCTCTAGTAACCCCTGGAATCCCATGCAGCCTAATCTTCCAGAGTAGCCTGCCATGCAGCATCTTGTCAAAAGCTTTATTAAAGTTCATGTAGACAACATCTACTGCTCTATCTTCACTGTCTCTCTAAGCTACCTTTTCAAAACTCCAAAACATTCATCAGACATGATCACCCATGTACAAAACCATGCTGATAATTTAGGATCGTCCTTGACAATTTATGTGAAGGTAGATCTGGTTCCTCAGAATTCCTTCTAGTGACTTTCCTACAATCAAATTCAAGCTCACTTATAGTTCCTGGCTTGCCCTTGCTACCCTTCTTGAGCAATGGGACAACATTAGCCACCCTCCAATCTTCTGGAACTTAATTAGTAGTTAACAATGAAACAAATATCTCTATGAGAGACTCTACCATTTCTTCTCTAGCCTCTCATAAGGTATGGGGTGTGTAATTGGTTAGGCTGTGGGGATTTGTCACTTTAATGCATTTCGAAGTTGAAAATACTTCTTTCCTTGTAATATGCACATGATCCAAGACCCCATTACTTAGTACCCTTACTTCTTTGGCATCCTTAGTAAACAACAAGGAGAAATAGATAATAAAATTTTCAATTCTCTCCAATCGCTTCACACATCAGTGGGCCTGATGGTCTTTAAGACAATCTAGTCTCTCCCTAGTCACTCTTTTATGTTAGTATTACTGAGGAATCTCGGTCTTATTTTTTAACCCTTCCTGCCAAATCTATCTTATAGCCTCTTTGAGTCCTCCTAATTACCCTTTTAAGCCTAGTCTTAAACTTTTAATATTCTGAATTGATTTTATTGAATTGAATTGACTTTATTTCTTATATCCTTCACATACGAGGAGTAAAAATCTTTACGTTATGTCTCCATCTGAATGTGCAATGAGCAATTTATAGTAATTTGTAATAAACAGTATGTACAAAAGAACAGTCAATATAGCTTAAAAATACAATTGTGTCAGCATGAATTAAGCAGTCTGATGGCCTGGTAGAAGAAGCTGTCCTGGAGTCTGTTGCTCCTGGCTTTCATGCTGCAGTACCGCTTCCCGGATGGTAGCAGCTGGGACAAGTTGTGGTTGAGGTGACACGGGTCTCCAATGATCCTTTTGGGCCCTTTTTACACACCCGTCACTGTAAATGTCCTGAATAGTGGGAAGTTCATATCCACCCATGTGCTGGGCTGTCCCTGCGATTGAGGGAGGTACAGTTCCCATACTAAGCAGTGATACAACCAGTCTCAATTGTGCCCCTGTAGAAAATCCTTAGGATTTGGCGACTCAGGCCAAACTTCTTCAACCATTTTGATGTATAAGAGGCGCTGTTGTGATTTTTTCACCACACAGCTGGTATGTACAGACCACGTGAGGTACTCAGTGATGTGTATACTGAGGAACTTAAAGCTGTTCATCCTCTCAACCCCAGATTGATTGATGTCAATAGGGACTAGCCTGTCTCCATTCCTCCTGTAGTCCACAACCTTTGTTTTTGTGATATTGAGGGAGAGGTTGTTTTCTTGACACCACTGTGTTAGGGTGATGACTTCTTCTCTGTAGGCTGCCTCATTATTATTTGAGATAAAGCCAATCAATGTAGTATTACCTGCAAATTTAATCAGCAGATTGGAGCTGTGGGTGGTGACACAGTCATGGGTATAGAGAGTAAAGGAAGGGGCTTAGGGCACAGCCCTGAGGGGCTGCTGTGTTGAGGGTCAGAGGTGAGGATCCCACTCTTACCACCATTTAGTGAGGGACTCACTCGTACCCAATGTATGCTTCATTCTTTTTCTTTACCAAAATTTTGATATATCTTGTCAGCCAGGATTCACTGAACTTGGTAAGTCCACCCTTCACCCGACCAAGAACAATCTGCCCCTGGACTCTTGACATGACCATTTTAAAAGCCTCCCTATTGCCAACCATTCCTTTGCCTTTAAATAGAGTCATCCAGTAGATCCCAGCTGGTTTCTGCCTAATGCCTTCAAAGTAGTCCCTGCTCCAGTTCAGGACTTTTGCCTGTGGGACCTTTTCTATTTTAAAACCAATAGAATTGAGGACACTGGACCAAAGTGCTCCCCAACTGCACTCCCCAACTTGACCACTTCATTCACAACAGATCTGGTATTTCTCCTTCCTGAGTGGTTCCTTTATACATCGTGTGAGGAAACTGTCTCGGACACACTGCAGAAATTGCATCCTGTCCAAGCCCTTTGGACTCTTGGTGGCCCAGCTGAAAGCAGAAAAATTGAAATCTCCCACAAGCATTACCTTCTCATTCCCACAACCACCTGCAATTTCTCCACACATCTGCTCTTTAAGTTCCCATTTTTCTGTCTTTTGAAAGTTGTTCTTGTACCTCTTCTTCTATTGGCTGATTTCATATTTTAAAAGTTGCCCTCAAGTTCCTCTTAATTCCTTCCCCTTCCACCTTAAACTTGTGCCCTCTAGTTCTTGGTTCCCCATCTGTTCCCCTCCTGATTTTATAGATCAATTGTTTTTGTGCCAAAGGCTGACCATTTTGCTGTGTGAAGCAGTTTCAGTTGCTAACACGACAATGTTGACAAATTAACATCATTTCTTCCCCCTCTGTGTCCACTTCTGTGGTCAACAGGAGTTGCTTTGCTGTTTTTCACCTTTGATGTCTTTTCAGCTGAAACAGAGTGTTTGCAACTGTTTACCAGTTTCAAGAGAGGTGGATGGAGTTAAAGTGGATCAAAAATTCACATTCATGCTTTGGTATTTTTGAAAGGTCAGTGAACAAAGAATTTAACATTGATCTGAAATACTATATTTAAGTGCATAGCAAAATGATGCAAGAGTATATATTTGTATGACCCACTGGCCTAGAAATTACTCCATGTTGAATTTGTGGCATTTAAACATTGTATTGATAGAAACACTTTGTGTGTGGAAATCATATTATGAGCTATAACTTCAATTAAGAAATTAATAGTATGGTGTTGCTGAGTTTCTCCTGTGTAACTCTGTAGTGAAACTGTCATTTTTGGTTTTAGAACAGTATTCCCAATGGACTTGTTGCAAATTCTTACAACTGTCAGCATGTCGCACTTCAGAAACAACCTTTGCCACTGGTGCTTAAGTGGGACACATCACAGTACAAACAACAGTCATTCAAAAACTGCATTCATGTACTTAAAACAACACTATCTCAATCATAAGGGAACAATTGCCATTGGATCTATGGAAGCTGCAATGACGGAAGTTTTGGGAGAGAGTGCAAAACAACACTTGAAAGAGTCATGTTCCTTGTGCAATGGGATTTTAGATACTCTTCAGTGCTAAATCCAAGCATTTGTGACAGGAAGTTACATGAACTGTTCAACTGGCCCCTTTCTGCTCACTCTCTCCCATAACAGTGGTATCCACTTCCCAAGAGATGAAAATGCAATACTTGTAAAAACGTGGGCACAATTTCTGAATGCCTACAAACTGGGGAGACCTGCAATGCTTTCTGCAGCGGGCTGAAGGAAAAGTAGATCGGGTATGGGGTTGGAAGACTTCTCAAATGCAACGGTGTCCAGCAAGCTGAGATGTTGTAGACATTAGTGGCTGTACCTTGGAATGATCCTCGATCTAGGACACTGAGAGAGATCTCCACAGACATGGTATCCCTATACGCAAAGTGGCTGTGTTTGGAGACACTGGATTGATTTGAGTGATTTTCCTTGATAACACTTTGTCACAGAGGAAATAAGGCTAGTAGGGACTAGTTTCGTAACTCAGAACTGTTTTTCAGTGCACTGCAGATGAAATTTATGTGTTGCGTCTTTGTTGCCATCATTCAGGGGAAGAATGAAAACCCTTCCAAAGTGGGGAGACAAATTTCCCAACATGCATAATAACACACAAGGTGCACAAAATTACTTGACTCCAAACTGAGCCCACTTTCAACATCACCCACTTTTGTTTTTCTTTCAGAGTTGTGTGAATGAAGTCAGGTTCAGTATGCTTGAACTCAAGGATATCTGAGATTTGACCTCTGGACTATAACATTACAAAGAGTTGACTAGAATTGTTTAGGTTGTCAGGCCCAGTTGAACAATGAAGGAAGAGGGAAATATCTTTCTAAGGAGGAACACAGAAGCTGCCATTATGAATTGCTGGCTAGCTGTATCACACACAGTGCTCAGTGTTTCAATCCAGTGGAGAGAAAATAATATTTCTTTCTACAAAATAATTGCAGGAATAATTGTTCAAACACCCTTCCCGCTGGTGTGAAGACTTTGAATGGGGCTAAGTCTAACTCACAGACCATTGCCCAAAGTGATTATTATGCAAGGTAAAGCCTCCTGTGTAATGACACCACGTTGACTTGGGCACCATCCTTGGCTAATGAAACTCTTTTTTTGCTTACCGCAATGGTCAGATCAGGCAGATAGCACCATTCAAAGAAAAGCAGGAAATTCTCCCTCCTGCTCACTTCCTCCATTAACCAATCCGAAAGAAAACAACTTGATTATTTGATCATAAAGCCAAAAAAAAATCCAGAAACACTCATTAGGTCAAGTAGCATTGGCAGGAAAAGAACCAGTTAATGTTTGAAATCCAGGACCCTTCGTCAGTGAAGCCTGCAATATCTATGTTCACTCCACCTTCTACTATGGCCTGATGGAAAGTAGATGAAGTTTCTTTTCCTTGAACCACCTCCCCAATAAAACAGTGACAGGTGAGGCACTTTGGTCCTGAAATGTTAACTGTTTCTCTTTCCACAGTTGTTGCCTGACTTGCTGAGTACTTCCAATATTTTCTGCTTTTATTTCCAACTCTCAATAAATTCAGTTTTTGTAATTAGTTGTTGAGATGCCATTCACAGTAAAACATTTGTAAAGAAAAAAGACAATATACTCAATTCATGTAAACTTAATCTTCAAGACTTCAGCAAAAAAACACAAATCAAAAGAAGATATTTCTTAGGAGATTGGACAGCTGAAACAAGCACAATTTCCTCATTGCACCAATACCATTTTTATAAGCTTGCTACAATTTTCATACTTATCCTGCCCCATGCTCAAAGCAAACTTTCATCTCACCTAACTGACGAAATCCTTTCCCTTGCTGAACATTGCTTAAATATTAGAATGCACTTTTAGACTTCACACTATGTTGGAATTTCCAGATCATGCACGAGTTATTTTTATTTTACCACACTGCCATCTACAGCTTGTGTGTGATAGAGCAGCTTATGGAGTCACAACATCATTGAGAGATACAACATGGAAACATACCCTCTTGCCCATTGAGTCTGCTTCAGCCATCAGTCATCCATTTATACTAATCCTACATTAATCTCATACTCTTTATTCTCCCTATGTTCTCTTCATCTGCTTCTGGATTCGATCACTCACCTACACACGAGGGCAATTTAACCTACCAACCCATGTGTCTTTAATACGCCTGAGAAAGCTGGAACATTCAGAGGAAATCCATGCAGTCACAGGGAGAAGATACGAACTCCATACAAGTATCACCCGAGCTCTGGATTATACCCGGTTCCCTCGCTCTACTAGTTGTGCCATTTATTAAAAGTTAATGAGGCCAGAGCATCGCTTTAGCACTGGCTCTGATAACGAGATCGTCGGAATTCCGTTTCACCGTGAAATGAAACTGACAGCTGCTTTAGGGTTACTGCAATGAACAACTTGATGCAGGAAGCCTAAATTTGTTCCAAGCTTTTTGGTACACTCTCCACAGACTGTTGTTTACAACCGATAAATACACATGACATATATACAGAAAGTTGCTGGAAAAGGGCCAACAATATTATGGAGGATCCCACCCACCCTGCTCATGGACTGTTTGCTCCACTCCCATCAGGGAGGAGGATATATAGTATCCACACCAGGACCACCAGTCTCAAATGCAGTTACCTTCCTGAAGCAGTAAGGTTGATCAACACCTCCACCCACTAACCCACCCCACCACCGCCACTTTATTATTTCCTGTCAGAGTACCTTATGTATGGACACTCCTGTACCCAGTATCACTTTATGGACATACAATCAATCTATGTATATAAGCTAGCTTATGCATTTATACTTACTGTGTTTGTTTATCTTATTGTGTATTTGGGCTGCATTGGATCCAAAGTAAAAATTATTTCATTCTCCTGTACATGTGTACTGGAAATTACATAAAACAAGAATACTGAATCATTAACATAATCAAAGGACACCCCTTTTTTTGCTGCACCCCTCAGGGAGGAGGTACAGGAGCCTGAAGACACATACTCAATGTTTTAGGAATGGCTTATTCTCCTTTGTCATCAGATTTCTGAACAAGAAAGGAAGTTCACAAAAATTATTCTGGGATTGAAAGGCTTGTCATATGAAGAACGGTTGATAGTTCTGGGCCTCTACTCACTGGAATTCAGAAAAATGAGGGGGATTTCATTGAAAACTATCAAACGTTAAAAGGTATCGATAGAGTTAATGTCGAGAGAATGTTTCCTATGGTAGGGGAATTTAAGACTGGAGGACACAGCCTCAGAATACAGAGGTTTCCTTTTAGAATGGAGATGAGGAGGAATTTCTTTAGTCAGGAGGTGGTGAATCTGTGGAATTCATTGCCACAGGCAGCTGTGGAGGCCAAGTTAGTGGGTATATTTAAGGCAGAGGTTGGGTAGATTCTTGATTAGTCAGGGCACGAGGGGGTACAGAGAGAAGGCAGGAGATTGGGGCTCAGAGGGAAAATGGATCAGCCATGTTAAAATGGCGGAGCAGACTTGATAGGCCAAATGGCCTAATTCTGCTCCTACATCTTATGTACCTGTGAACCCTACCATGTTATTTTCCTTTGGACTATTTATTTATTCTTGTAACTTAATTTTATGTTTTGCACTAATTGCAGCCACAAAGCAACGTAATGAGAGTACATAATAAGAATAAGTATCAATGTCGACATATATTGATTGGCTGCATCACGGCCTGGTATGGAAACACCAATACCTCGAATGGACAATCCTACAAAAATCAGTGGATACGGCCCAGTCCATCACGGGTAAAGCCCTCCCCACCATTGAGCACATCTACTCAAACCATTGTCACAGGAAAGCAGCAACCATCACCTGGGACCCCCAACACCCAGGTCATGCTCCCCTCCCACTGCTGCTGTCAGGAAGAAGTTACAGGGACCTCAGGACTCACACCACCAGGTTCAGGAACAGTTATTACCCCTCAGCCATCAGGCTGTTGAACAAGAAGGAATAACAACACTCAAATGGTTCAAGTGGTTCCATTTAATGTCATAGAATATGTACAGTATACAACCTGAAATACTTGTCTTCACAGGCATCCACGTAAAACAGAACTCCAAAAGAATGAATGACAGAAAAACATTAGAACCCCAAAAACACACTCTCCAGCCCTCCCCCATGCAACCAGCAAAAGTATCAATGCATCAACCTCCCACCTCCCCGCTGCCCGTTTCAGCAAAAATCGCCAATACCCACCACTCACCAAGCAACAGCAAAACTCCCCAAAGAGATACCACGATCTGCAGTCAACAAAAACTATTGCTTTTCTTACAGTTTGTCATGCCACAGGCTCTCTCTCTTACTATCAAGGGACAGAGAAGCATCACCCATTTTCACAGTGGAAAGGGAAAGCGACAGTCGCTGTTACAATATTACAGTCTGCTGCATCGCTTTTTATTCTGAGATTCTCCGACTCAAGAATCAGCAGAAAACTCTCCCCACCTTCAAGAGGAAGAGAGGGAGAGTGAGACCGCTTCACTACAGCGACCTCTTTCCATGCATCTGGTGCAGTGAAAATCCTGATGTTCCATCTCCTACGACACCTCAATCGGCAACACTGGCCTGGAATCGGTTGTCCACAGGGCCGCAACCCAGAGGCGCCATCTTTTAAGCCATGCCTGGAGAATGTTGGAAAACAGTCAGCTGGTGAGCTCCAGGTTGTGGAACTCATCTGCTGTAAACTGCAGTTTGAGTGCCACTTGCAAATCCGGACCTCGATAGAACTTGAACCATCTTGGAAAGGGGAAAAAGGCATTAAGGAGAGGAATTTAAGCTGTTTCCACAGATGAGCTGAAAGAGGCAGCCACTTGGTGCCATCTTTGTGGGAACTCAACTTCATTTGCCCCTATGGAAAGAACAAGAAAGAACATAATAAGAATAAACTAACCCACATCTTCAAAGTTGGGCTCAACAGGTAGACTGAAACTTTTGGAGATGTTGATTATATTTTTATCACAAACAGGAGAAAATCTGCAGATGCTGGAAATCCAAACAACACACACACAAAATGCTGGAGGAACTCAGCAGGCCAGGCAGCATCTATGGAAAAGAGAACAGTCGATGTTTTGGGCCACTTTCAAAATAGAAGGGAACCAATTGGTTCATCAAGTTTATGCTGCCTCTCAGAGCAATCCCATGCCTTCACTTATTTTCCTGTAACCTATTCTCTGTCATGTGCCCAACAACTCCACCCTGCGCTGGAGGTAAGAATCAAAGCTGGGTGCCTGTGAGATAATCTTCAGTGCCATTTGCCAGTCTCACAAGATTGATTTCATTTGCCCATAGCGTGTGCCACAGCTTGTTCTCTGAATCCTGTCAAAAGCCTTCTGAAGGTCTATGGTTCATCTTGAGTTGGCTTTTCTATTTTCAGCATTTTTCCATAATTTTGTAAAGTTCATACATTCGCAGACTTTCCAAAACAAGCTGATTCCTTTCCGAGAATGTTATCAAATGGCTACATCTTATAATCTCACATAAATCTGCCAAGATACTTGCAATTTATTCCAATCATCGGTTTTGCTATCTTCACTGTAACTCCATCGACTCACTGCACTGAGACTTGTTCCTTCTCCTAGACAAATTAGAATTATAGTGTCTGGACAGCTGCTACTAACTTAGTATTTATTTTTTTACCATCCCGCATTCAGGTTCTCCTGGAAAGACACAGCCCCATTTTTGAGGATTTAATGGATTGAAAGATCACTTGCTTTTTAGAGGTTGGTTACAACAACCTGCTCCTGGATGTTTGCTTTTTTTCCAACAGCTCCTTGAAGCATTTCCTTCCTGCACAATTCCTGATAATTTCCATTTAGTTGGAGGGTGGCCTTGTTTTTCTTTGATGTGCAAATTTCTTGATATCTGCCTACACCGATAAGTTGCGTCATTTTGCAAACATTTGCTATTTGTCGCAGGCAGTTGCATCCTCTGCTTGTGTCATGAGGGTATGGATAATATTGTCGTGTGGATGTATTTACTAGGAATTTGACCTCCCAATATAGCACATTAGTGGCAGACCAATTGATTCAAAGAGAGAGTGAGCTTCACACAGGGCGGGAGAAGAGTGTAAAAAAGGGGCTTAAGAAGAGTGTTAAAAAAAGGCTTGGCGCATTAGCGGCGGACCAATCAATTCGAAGAGGGAGTGAGCTTCACACAGGTTGGGGAGAAGTGCGCAGACACAGTAGCTCGTCATTGTGCAGGGATGATGAGAATGCTCCAAAATAAAAAAGGGACACTGTCCAGCAGAGCAGTTGTCGGAGTAGTGCAAGTCAGAGTAGTAGGACTTTGGCTCATTGGGGCTTCGGCAAGGACAGGTCTAGGCGAGGTCGGTTATTTTTTTTTCCTCCCTCTAGCAAAAATTGTGGGTATGACTGCGAGACCAGTTTTCTGTTCTGGGTATCAGATGTGGGATGTCCAGGAGACTTCTAACCTTCCTGATGGCCACATCTGTGCCAGGTGCATCGAGCTGCAGCTCCTTAGAGACCAAGTTAGGGAACAGGAGCTGCAGCTCGATGACCTTCGACTTGTTAGGGAGAGTGAGGAGGTGATAGGTGCTACAGGCAGGTAGTCACCCCAGGGCCACAAGAGACAAATAAGTGGGTGACCATCAGGAGAGGGAAGGGAGGCTGTCAGGTAGTGGAGAGCACCCCTGTGGTTGTCCCCCTTAATAATAAGTACTCCATTTTGACAGCTGTTAGGGTGGATGACCTACCTGGGGGATGCAACAGCGACCGTGCCTCTGGCACTGAGTCTGGCCCTGTGACTCAGGGGTAGGGAACGGAAGAGGGTTGCAGCTGTAATAGGGGACTCTATAGCTAGGGGGACAGATAGGCAATTCTCTTGGCACAAAAAAGAAGCAAGGAAAGTAATTTGCCTCCCAGGTGCCAGGGTTCATGATCTTTCTGAGTGTGTCCAAATATCCTGAAATGGGAGGGTGAGCAGCCAGAGGTCGTGGTACATATTGGTACCAACGACATAGGTAGAAAAGAGGGCGGAGGTCCTGAAAGCAGAATACAGGGAGTTAGGAAGGAAGCTGAGAAGCAGGAACTGAAAGATGGTAATCTCAGGATCTGTGCCACGCGACAGTGAGAATAGGAATGGAATGAGGTGAAGGATAAAGGCATGGCTAAAGGACTGGAGCAAGGGGCAGGGATTCAGATTTCTGAATCATTGGGACCTCTTCTGGGACAGGTATGACCTGTACAAAAAGGACGGGTTACACTTGAATCTGAGGGGGACCAATATCCTGGTGGGGAGGTTTGCTAATGCTATTGGGGAGGGTTTAAACTAGATTTGCAGGGGGGTGGGAACCGAAGTGGAGAGGCAGAGGATTATAGAGACTATTATAGAGCCATTATAGAGACTTGGATGTCTCAGGAGCAGGAATTACTGCTGAGTATGCCAGGCTTTAGATGTTTCAAAAAGAATGGGGAGGGAGGCAAAAGAGATGGAGGCGTGGCATTGCTAATCAGGGATAGTGTCACGGCTGCAGAAAAGGATGAAGTCATGGAGGGATTGTCTACTGAGTCAGTGTGGGTGGAAGTCAGAAACAGGAAAGGGACAATAACTCTACTGGGTGTTTTTTATAGACCTCCCAATAGCAACAGAGATATTGAGGAGCAGATAGGGAGGCAGATTCTGAAATTGAGCAATAATAATAGGGTTGTTGTGATGGGAGATTTTAACTTTCCTAATGTTGATTAGCATCTCCATAGCGCAAGGGGTTCAGATGGGGTGGAGTTTGTTAGGTGTGTTCAGGAAGGTTTCTTGACACAATGTGTAGATAAGCCAACTAGAGGAGAGGCTGTACTTCATCTGGTATTGGGAAATGGACTTGGTCAGGAGTTGCATCTCTCAATGGGAGAGCATTTTGGAGGTAGTGACCACAACTCTATCTCCTTCACCATAGCGCCGGAGAGGGATAGGAGCAGAGAATTTGGGAAAATATTTAATTGGGATAGGGGAAATATTATGCTATTAGGCAGGAGCTTGGGAGCATAAATTGGGAGCAGATGTTCTTAGGGAAATGCATGGCAGAAATGTGGCAAATGTTCAGGGAACATTTGGATGGAGTTCTGCATAGGTATGTTCCATTGAGGTAGGGAAAGAATGGTAGGGTTAATGAACCATGGTGTACAAAAGATGTAGAAAATCTAGTTAAGAAGAAAAGAAAAGCTTACGAAAGGTTCAAGAAACTAGGTCCTGTTGTAGCTCTAGAAAACTACAAGGTTGCTAGGAAGGAGCTTAAGAATGTAATTAGGAGAGCCAGAAGGGGCCATGAGAAGGCCTTGGTGAACAGGATTAAGGAAAACCCCAAGGCATTCTACAAGTATGTGAAGAGCAAGAAGATGAGCCGTGTGAGAGTAAGACCAACCAGGTGCAATAGTGGAAACGTGTGCAAGGAGTTGGAGGAGGTAGCGGAGGTACTTAATAAATACTTTGCTTCAGTATTCACCAGGGGAAAAAGACCCCGGCAAATCTGGGGATGACTTACAGTGGACTAAAACGCTTGAGCATATAGGCATTAAGAAAGGTGATATGCTAGAGCTTTTGAAAAGCATTAAGTTAGATAAGTCACCTGGACTGGATGAGATATATCCCAGGTTACTGTGGGAAGCGAGCAAGGAGATTCCTGAGCCTCTTGCAATGATCTCTGTGTCATCAATAGGGAGGGGAGAAGTATCAGAGGATTGCGGGACTACAAATGTTGTTCCCTTGTTCAACACAAAGAGTAGAGATAACTCAGGAAATTATAGACCAGTGAGTCTGACTTCAATGGTGGGCAAGTTGTTGGAGAAGATCCTGAGAGGCAGGATTTATGAGCATTTGGAGAGACGTAATCTGATTAGGGATAGTCAAGGGTAGGTTGTGCCTTACGAGACTGATTGAATTCTTTGAGGATGTAACAAAGCACATTGATGAAGGTAGAGCAGTGGATGTAGTGTACATGGATTTCAGTAAGGCATTTGATAAGATTCTTCATGCAAGGCTCCTTCAGAAAGTAAGGAGGCATGGGATCAAAGGAGACATTGCTTTATGGATCCAGAATTGGCTTTCCCACAGAAGGCAAAGGTGGTTGTAGATGGTTTGAATTCTACATGAAGGTTGGTGACTAGTGGTATTCCGCAGGGATCTATTCTGGGACCTCTCCTCTTTGTGATTTTTATAAATGACCTGGATGAAGAAGGGTGGATTAGTAAGTTTGCAGATGACACAAAGGTTGGGGGTGTTGTGGATAGTCTGGATGTTTGTCAGAGGTAAGATGCAGAACTGGGCTGAGAAGTGGCAGATGGACTTCAACCTAGATAAGTGTGAAGTGGTTCATTTTGGTAGGTCAAATTTGAAGACAGAATATGACATTAATGGTAAGACTCTCGGCAGTGTGGAGGATCTGCGAGATCTTGGGGTCCATGTCCATAGGACACTCAAAGCTGCTGTGCAGGTTGACAGTGTTGTTAAGAAGGTTTATGGTGTGTTGGCATTCATCAACCATGAGATTGAGTTCAAGAGCCGTAAGGTAATGTTACAGCTATATAAGACCTTGGTCAGACCCCACTTGGAGTACTGTGTTTAGTTCTGGTCACCTCACTACAGGAAGGATGTGGATACTACAGAGAGAGTACAGAAGAGATTTACAAGGATATAGCCTGGATTGGAGAGCATGCCTTATGAAAATAGGTTGACTGAACTTGGCCTTTTCTCCTTGGAGCAACGGAGGATGAGAGGTGACCTGACAGATGATAAGGGGCATTGATCGTGTGGATAGCCAGAGGTTTTTTCCCCAGGGCTTAAATGGCTAACATGAGGGGGCATAGTTTTGAAGTGCTTGGAGACAGGTACTGAGGGGATGTCAGTGGTAAATTTTTCACACAGAGAGTGGTGGGTGCGTGGAATGCACTACTGGTGGCGGTGGCGCAAGCAGATACAACAGGGTCCTTTAAGAGCCTCTTAGATAGGTACATGGAGCTCAGAAGAATAGAGGGCTATGCACTAGGGAAATTCTAGGCAGTTTCTAAAGTAGGTTACATGGTTAGCACAACACTGTGGACTGCAGGGCCTGTAATGTGCTGTAGATATCTATGTTCTATGTTCAATACGCCTCACTGCTCTAGTAGTTAGAACACAAGAACATAAGAAATAGGAGCCAGAATAGGCCATCTGGCCCGTCCAGCTTGCTCTACCATTCACTAAGATCATGGCTGATCTGGCCATGGACTCATCTCCACCAGCTGCATTTTCACCATAACCCTTTAATTCCCCTTCTATGCAAAAATCTATCGAACCTTGTCTTAAAGATATTTACTGAGGTAGCTTCCGCTGCTTCTTTGGGTAGAGAATTCCATAGATTCACCACCCTCTGGGAAAAGCAGTTCCTCCTCATCTCCGTCCTAAATCTACTCCCCTGAATCTTGAGGCTATGTCCCTTAATTCTAGTCTCACTTACCAGTGGAAACAACTTTCCTGCCTCTATCTTATCTATCTTTTTCATAATCTTATATGTTTCTATAAGATCTCCTCTCATTCTTCTGAATTCCAGCAAGTACAGTCCCAGGCAACTCAATCTCTCTTCATAGTCTAACCCCTTCTTCTCCTGAATCAATCTGGTGAACCTCCTCTGCACCACCTCCAAAGCCAGTGTATCCTTCAAGTAAGGAGACCAGAACTGCACACAGTACTCCAGGTGCAGCCTCACCAGTACCCTTTATAGTTGCATTACCTCCCTGCTCTTTAAATTCAATCCCTCTAGCAATAAAGGCCAACATTCCATTTGCCTTCTTGATAGCCTGCTGCACCTGCAAACCAACCTTTTGTGATTCATGCACAAGCACTCCCAAGTCCCTCTGCACAGCAGCATGCTGCAATTTTTTACTATTTAAATAATACTCTGCTCTTCCATTTTTTCTTCCAAAGTGGATGACATCGCACTTACCAGCATTGTACTCCATCTGGCAGACGCTTGCTCAATTACTTAACCTATCTATATCTTACTGCAGACACTCCATATTCTCTGCAGAATTTGCCTTTCCACTCAATTTAGTATCATCAGCAAACTTAGATACATTACACCAGGTCCCCTCTTCCAGATCGTTAATGTATATTGTGAATAGTTGCAGGTCCAGCACTGACCCCTGTGGCACACCACTTGTCACTGATTGCCAACCAGAGTAATAACCATGTATCCCATTTGTGTGTAACCTCTGGGACAATTTCTTTTAGGGACATCTAGTGTCCGTGGTATTCCATGTACTGGATGTACACTGGGAAAGTGTTGTAAAACAGAGTGACCTGGAAAGTGGCATTGTAGGAAATTAGGGTGGTGAAGAAGGTCTTTGATGTGCTGCTCTTCATCAGTCAGGTCACTGAATATAGAAGTTGGGATGTTACGCTGCAAGATGCTGGTGGGACTGCATTTAAAATACTGTATTCAGTTTTGGCTCCACTATTATCAGAAAGATGCCATTAAGCTGGAAAAGGTGCGGAAGAGATTTATGAAGACGTTGTTAGAACTTTAAGACTGAATAATGGAGAGAGATTGAGCAGGTTGGGTCTTTTTCCATTGCAGTGTTGGAGTATGAGGGCTGATCCCATAGAGGTGTGCAAAACCGCGAGGTGCACGGATAGGGTGAATGCTAAGTTTTTCCCTCCGATTTGGGGAGTCAAGAACTAGAGGGCAGAGGTTTAAGATAAGAGAGGAAAAAATTAATAGGAATCTGAGAGGCAACCTTTTCACCTGTAGTGTAGTTAACACATTGAATGACCCGCCTGAGGAAGATATATTAACAACATTTAAATAATATTTTAACAGATCCATGGATAGGAAAGGTTTCGAGGGATAGGGGCCAAATGTGGGCACATGGTACCATCTTACATGGGAATCTTGGTAGGCATGGATCAGTTTGATCAAAGGGTCTGTTTCCATGCTGTACGACCCTATGTAACCCACCCCTTTCTTTTCCCTTACCTATAGCTTCACTGTTCTGTCCATTGATTGTTGCCACTTTGTTCTACATGTTACTTTCATCAATGTTACCTTCCTCTGCATCAAGGTTTGCAAATGCCTGTAAGGTTTATGATGCTTCAGAGAACCCAAGCTTACTGACCCCCTTATTTAGCAGTTCATAGTTATCAGATTCAGCCTGATACCACCCTATCACAGCTACTTTCAGCGTGTTATGATGGACCCAAGTGGTTAAGGCATCGGTCTAGTAATCTTAAAGTCACTAGTTCGAGCCTCAGCTGAGGCAGCGTGTTGTGTCCTTGAGCAAGGCACTTAACCACACATTGCTCTGCGACGACACCGGTGCGAAGCTGTATCGGCCATAGTTCCCTTCCCTTGGACAACATTGCTGGCGTGGAGAGGGGAGACTTGCAGCATGGGCAACTGCTGGTCTTCCATAAACCTTGCCCCGGCCTGCGCCCTGGAAACCTTCCAAGGCGCAAATCCATGGTCTCATGAGACTAACGGATGCCCATATATATAAAAAAATGACGAACCCCAAGATCCCTCTGTACATCAACACAGTGAAGTTAGTAAGGCATAATTTGCCTTACACAAAACTATGCTGACTGCAACTACTTAGGCTATGGTTTTCCAACTGCTCATAAATCCTTTCCCAAAGAATCCCCTCCAAGAAGTTTCCCGTCGCTGACTTGAGATGCAGTGGTCTATATTTTGTGGGATTATTTTTATTTCCCTTCATGAATAATTGAACGGTATTACCTACCCGCCACTCCTCAAACCTCGCCTGCTGTGACTAGGAAGGTCACGAAGATCTCACCTCCTCAGATGTCGCATCTGAGTTGTGACCTCCGTTGGCTTCCTGTTTTCTACATTTTCTGTATGTTCCAAGTTAAACAATTTTGCACTTTTGTTTTTGTGACGAGAACTTCATTCTTCACACCATCGGCTTCCTTTCAGCTTTCACCACTGGCGGACACGGACTCCTAAACGACATCATACTGAGCAGCTGTTGGTTTTTTTTTCCATTGCTTTTTTCTGATACACATTCATCTATTAGATGAAAACTTTGTGTCTAATCTTAAACCTAGAGGAGTGAGGCGTTTGTTTTATCTGGCTCTAACTCATACCAAAGCGAAATTACGGAAACCGGCAGGAGACATTGGAGATCGTCAGACCATGCAAGTTGTCCTATCAAAATAAGGCACAGGTAGCAGGGAGTAGCGAACAGCAAAAAAAAATCAGTTCCACTTGAACAATTGTAATGCTCACGTTAAATGGAGTGATTCGTAACTGATCTGAATAAAGGAAATGTTTAACTTTACTTTAGAATAGGTTGTACAGGCTAGCAGCCGGACGGGATTGGTGGTGTACAAGCGGAAGTAGGTGTGCATCGATAAAACGTTTCCCCAGCACCCAAACCCGGTCTGTGTTTTTCGTTGTCATGGACTATCTGAGAGGGAGCAGAACACTGAGGTTCGGGCTGCCGATGCTGGTGAGAGACTGTGTGGGACGAGGACAATAAAGGGATTGAATGGAGAAATGTATGTTTGTTAGGAGACGCATGTGGGGGATATTTGTGTGTGTTTGTTTTTTGGGAGACACGCATGTGGGGATGTGTGTGTGTAAGTAAAGTTGTAAGCACAAAATAATCTGCAGATACTGGAGTCAAAGCAACACTCACAACACGTTGGAGGAACTCAGCAGGTCGGGCAGCATCCGTGGAAAAGATCGGTCGACGTTTCGGGCCGGAACCCTTCGTCGTTAAGTAAAGTTGTAGATGGGCAGAGGAGTCCCCTAGCCCATACATCTCCCCCTTCTGTAGTAATTAGTTGATCACATGGTGGGAAGAGATTGACACAGGGACGAGACGAAACACCACTTTGGATTCATAGAAGGTGTACATTGGAATGACTTTTTATTTTGAGATACTAAGAAATGGAATTTAAAGGGGTCAGAGGCTACAATGGAAATAAATGTACAAGTAGGAAAGTAAATGACTGTTGGCCTTTATCTGAGACATTGATATTCAAAATGTGATACAGATCCTTAATCTGACTTGGCGTGAAATACTGTAACAACCTTCATAAATGAATTTCCTTTAAATGGTTGCAGAAGTTCTCACTGTTCTCCATTTATTATTCAAGAAAGCAGTTTTCATAAACTTGTTTTACTCCTTTGAAAGATTTGAATGGTGACCTATTAATAGAACGAATCAGCAATTTGATTGTATTGCTACAAAGAAAGTATCCTTTCTGTTGAGGTAACACTGATTATTAAAATTAGAAGATGGAGCATTTTTCACATTGTGGTGGAACTTCCTGGATTTGTCCTCCAAAAACCTGTGAATGCATAAAAAAAAATTAGGAGAAGTCTAAACTGTGTATTGCAAACAAGAGAAAATCTGGAGATGCTGGAAGTTAAAGTAATGCACACAAAATGCTAGAGGAGCTCAGCAGGTCAGGCAGCATCTATAGAAAAGAGGAAGCAGTCAACGTTTCAGGCTGAGACCTTTTATCAGGACTTGCTCTGCCATTCAGTAAGATTTTGATGTGATTGTGATCTTTGCTCTGTTTTCCTGCTTGATTCCCATGATAAGTCAACAATATAGAAATACAGATACATGAACCAGCAGCACACATAAAATGTTGGAGGAATTCAGCAGGTCAGGCAGCATCTATGGATGGAAATAAACAACCAATGTTTCAGAATGAGATCTTTCATCAGAACTGGAAAGAAAGGGGCCAGAAGCCAGAATGAGGAGGTGCAGGGGGGAGGAGGAGGAGTATAAGCTGGCAAGTGTTGGATGAGATCAGGTGAGGGGGGAAGGTGGGTGGGTGGGGAGGGAGGAGTGAATGATGTAAGAGGCTGGGAGGTGATAAGTGGAAGGATAAATGGCTGAAATAGAAGCAATCTAATAGGAAATGGTTTATTTCTTAAACACAAATGTTTATTCCATAAAAATAGTTTCTTTGCAGGGTGTAGCTATCAACAAAAGTGAATAATCAAAGTGATTCAATGTGTGGTCCAAAGGACTAATGATATTCATGGCTGCTTTTTGTCTTTGCCACACTTTTGTTCATTGTGTTGTGTGACTCTCCGCAGGCTTTGATTTTCTCTCTCCAAAGTCCTCTGTATTGTAGTAGCACAAAGATGAGAAAATCTTCAGATGCAGGAAATCTGGGTCTCGGCCCGGGACGTTGACGGTTTACTCTTTTCCATAGGTGATGTCTGGCCTACTGAGTTCTTCCAGCATTTTTGTGTGTTCTGCTGTATTGTTATGGTTCAATTATTGGCTGATGTCTAAATCTGCTTGATCTTAATTTCACCCATGGCCTTGACTCTTGTATGTGAAATGCCAAGAACATCATTTTCCCAATATTTTATATTTCCAGTTGTAAAATCTGATTTGTCATATTTTTAATTTGTACTTGCTATGAATTCCCATATTCATGCAAATAATGGAAATCTCAGTTGCTTTATAATATCAGACATCCCACCCTACAAAAACTCATTTCAGGGAGGTAGCACCGTCAATTTGCGGGAGACTCCTGGAACTTCCGGGCGAGGTGAGATGTCTGCAATAGAGTAGCTCTTTAGCAGCTAGCCAGCTAGTTTAAATAACATTAGCTACACTAATGAACGAATGACACCTGTTAAACTCACCTCAACATGTCTTTTACAGTCTTAACCCCCCATGGACAATAGAAAAGTCACTGTTGCAAACAGTGCAGTGAGCAACACTGTCATTATTTTTGACCCCTATTAGGCAGGGGTACACTCTAGTCTGGGGTGACGTACGTTTTATATTTTCTATTTTTGGAACACTCTGCCATGGTTCGTTTGTGTTCTCTCTATCTCTCTCTATCTCTCTCTATCTCTCTCTATCTCTCTCTATCTCTCTCTATCTCTCTCTATCTCTCTCTATCTCTCTCTATCTCTCTCTATCTCTCTCTATCTATCTCTCTATCTCTCTATCTCTCTATCTCTCTATCTCTCTATCTCTCTATCTCTCTATCTCTCTATCTCTCTATCTCTCTATCTCTCTATCTCTCTATCTCTCTCTCTCTCTATCTCTCTATCTCTCTATCTCTCTATCTCTCTCTCTCTCTCTCTCTCTCTCTCTCTCTCTCTCTATCTCTCTATCTCTCTATCTCTCTATCTCTCTATCTCTCTATCTCTCTATCTCTCTATCTCTCTATCTCTCTATCTCTCTATCTCTCTATCTCTCTATCTCTCTATCTCTCTATCTCTCTATCTCTCTATCTCTCTATCTCTCTATCTCTCTATCTCTCTATCTCTCTATCTCTCTATCTCTCTATCTCTCTATCTCTCTCTCTATCTAAAATTGATTTCCGTGATATTATATATAATTTGTGGGCATCAGGGAGCCACTATCTATATGCGGGAGATTGCCAGAACTTCCAGGACAGGCAGGATATCTGTAGTATTATGCCAGTGATGATATTACAGCACATGGTTTACACAACATAAAATTTCTTGCTACAGATGATAGAATTCTGAAGTAAACAATGAAAACACTGGTAATGCTCAACAGGTTAGGCAGCTTCTATGGAAACAGAAAGTGGGTGAAAATTTTCAGATTCATAACATGTGAGTTAGGAATCTGAATAGTGGTTGATGTGTCTTGTTCCGCTGGGAGTCTGTGACTAATGGTGTTCTGGAGGGATCTGTACAGGGACCTCTGCTCTTTGAGACGTATCTAATTTACTTAGCTGAAACTGTGGAATGGTAGGTTAGTAAGCTTGCAGATGACACAAAGTTTGTAGCTGTTATGGCTACTGTAGAAGAGTTCCAAAGGATAAAGTGGGATATAGATAATTTATGGCACACATCAACTACAGCCATGCAGATAGCCTCAATCCAATATAATTCACCTACTGCCAAAACAGGTCCAAGGCACATGCCATCTTCCTGGCCTTAAGCTCATCTCTGGAGCATCTGGATAATAAGGGCACTTATGTTAGACCATTGTTATTGACTACAGATTCACTTTCAATATTATAATTCCTAACAAACTCATCTCCAAACTCCTGGATCTGGGACTCAACACCTCTCTTTGCAATTGAATCCTTAACTTCCTGACCAACAGACTGCATTCTGTAAGGATAGACAGTAACTCCTCTACTACGATTGTCCTTGACAAGGATGCCACACGACTGCGACCTCAGCCCCTACTCTGCTCCCTAGGCATTCACAACTGCGTGGTCAGATTCTGTTCTAACTCCATCTACAGATATGCAGATGATATTGCCGCAGTGGACTGAATCTCAAATAACAATGAGTTGGAGTATAAGAAGGGGAGAGAGAGCCCAGTAGCATGGTGTCACAACAGCAACCTTTCCCGTAATGTCAGCAAAACAAAAGAATTGATGACTGACTGATGATGCAGTGATGCGGTCAGGCGGTTGAGAGCTTCAAGTTCCTTGGAATGAATATCACCAATAGCCTGCCCTGGTCTAACCATGGAGGTGCCATGACCAAGAAGGCACCTCTGCTTCCTCAGAAGGATGAAGAAATTTGGCACATTTTACGTTTTACTGTTGGATGCACTATAGAAAGTAGAGCTACTAGGACTTGATGTTTCAATCCCCATGGTAAGTTGGCACTCTCGATGTTGGCAGTGGGTTTGGAGTGGTGACAAGGAGGGAAGGTAGGTACATCATCGGGGTCATTAGATGGGCACCCTCCTTCTTTGACGTTTCATTGATAAGCCCACGACGTCTCCAGAGGGCTCAATGGTGCTACCTGGATTACCAGATACACCCCCCTCAGTTCCATACACTCCTGTCTTCATCTTGCAGCCCAGTTGTTGTCTTTCCTTTTAATTCAAATCCAATTGCTGCTTTCTTCTGCTGCGTTTGACAAGGACTTGATTGCTTGTTGGAGGGAGTGACCCTTCACTCCCATCTTCTTCAATAGACTGGTCGTAGATGTAGCAACGAATCCCCTGCATCCCACTTCTACAGGGAAAATCTTGGTCTTCCAGCCGTTCTGGGCAGCTTCAGTTGCCAGTTCAGAGTATTTGGTCTTTTTCCTCTCATAAGCTTCTTCTTCACCATCTTCCCATGGTACTGTCAATTCCACAACATATGCCAGCTTGGTTGTTGTGGACCACAGGACCATGTGCATCCTATTCAGATGCTTCATGGAATGATGTGACAACTGCTCTGTCTGAGACCACAAGCAAATGCAGAGAGCTGTGGGCAGGGCTCAGCACATCACAGAAACCAGCATCCCCTATGGCCTCTCTCTACACTTCTTGCTGCTTTGGGAAAGCAAGCAGTATAATCAAAGACCCCACCCACCCTAGACATTCTCGTTTCTTCCCCTTCCATTCGGCCAGAAGCTATAAAATCATGAAGGCACCTTCCAGAGCAGTCAAGAACAGCATCTGTCCTGTAAAAAGACAATTGAGTTGTCTCCTTGTACAATAAGGTGTATTTTTCACATCGCAATCTACCTTGTTATAGCCTTGCACTTTATTGTTTGCCTGCACGGCACTTTTTTTGCAACTTCGCTATTTTATTTTACATTATGTTATTATTTACATTTGTACTACCTTAATGCACTGTTGTAATGAATTTATCTGTATGGATGGTGAAACAAAGTTTTTCACTAAACCTGGGTACATATGACAACAATAAACTGATTTGCCAGTGTAGTATAGAATGGAACTTTATTGTCATTACTCAAGACAACGAGATTGCCGTGCTACTCCAGTCCATGCAAAGCAGATATTTACAGTGCATGTGTATGGCTTAATTTAAAAAAGATCCTATATTTCCATGTAGCAAATGACTTTGACAGTCCATAACACTCAAAAGGCCGTTGGCAAGCTGGGCTGTAGCATTATTCAGCTGCACAACAGCCCTCAGAAAGCAGCTGCTTTTCATTCTTCCCGTCTTGGCTAAGATATTTCTGTTCCTCCTACCAGATGGCAGGAGATTGAACAAACAGTGCCCAGGATGGTTTGTGTTTTTAATGATGTTACGAGTGCGGTGTAGGCATTGCGAGTTGTGGATTGTCTCCAGGTCCAGCAGTTGACCAACTACTTTGCACTTTCAGATGTGGGTGGAGAAATGACATATGGAATTTAATCCAGGCAAATGTGATGTTTGGCACTTCCTCGCTTGTAAAGGGAAAGTATACAGTTTATGGCAGGACCCTTAACTGTATTGATATACAGAGGGAATTTTGGGTCTAAGTCGATTGCTCCTTGAAGGTGGTGCGCAAGTTGATAAGAGTGGTTAAAAAATATTGTATGGCATTGAGTTAAAGAATGTTGTGTTGCAGCTTCATAAAACTGTGTTTAGGTCATATCTTGAGGATTGCGTTTAATTCTGGTCACCCCTTTATAGGAAGGATGTTGTGTCTGTGGACAGAAGTGGTTTACGAGGTTGCTTTTTGGATTACAGGGTAAGGAGAGACTGGATAAATCGGGGTTGTTTACTCTGAAGCAGTAGAGGCTGAGGGAAAACATGGAAATTCATAAAATTATGAGACATGAGGATAAAGCAGACAGCCAATATATTTTTCTCCCAGGGCTAAAATGTCTAATACTAGAGGGCATGCATTTAAGGCAAGAGGAGGCGTGTATTTATACAGAAAATCATCTGTGCATAGAATGCCCTGTCACGGGTGGTGATGGAGGCAAACATGAAAGAGATATTGGAAGCTCTTAGATTGGGCACATGAATATGCGGAAAATTGAGGGATATGAAGGCCATAAGACGTGGAAGTAGAATTTGGCCATTTGGCTCATCAATTCTGCTCTGTCATTCAATCATGGCTGATTTATTTTCCCTCTCTACCCCATTCTCTTGTATCTTTTCCTAACCTTTGATGCCCTACTATTCAAGAACCTATCTGCTTTAAATATACCCAATAACCATGACAACAAATTCCACGTATTCTCTACCCTCTGGCTAGAGAAATCCTTCCTCATCTATTCTAAAGGGGCATACTTCTATTCTGAGGCTGTACCCTCTGGTCCAAGGCTCTCCCAGTAATAGAAACATCCTCTCATTTCTATTCTATCTAGGCCTTTCAATATTTGGTAGAGTTCAATGAGATTGCCATTCCCCCCCCCCCATTCTTCTAATCTCCAGAAAGTACAGGCCCAGGGCCATCAAATGCTCCTCACATGTTAATCCTTTCATCCCCAGGATCATTTTCATAAACCTCCTCTGGACCCTCTAAAATGCCAGAAGGCAGAAGAGATTAGGCATCTTTAGCTTAATTAGTTTGGCTTAGCATCATGGGTTGAAGTTTTTTATCTCATCTGAAAGTCAGCACTCCAGTATCTCTGTAGAGATTCAGTTTAGATTATATGTTCAAATCACTGGAGTAGGCTTTGAACCAAAACTCTTCTGACTCAGAAGCTCAGTTACTATCAATCTCTTGATGCTAATGGGTGGTGCTGCAGATTAGCAGGCACTAAGGAAGTGCAGTGTGCAGGTGAGCTGAATGACCTTTTTAAAACATGTACCTTCTTGCATCTGGTTGACATTTGACAACATAACAGGATCAGTTAAGGTTAGTGTATTTAACCTAATCCAGGTTAGAAAACAGAATCCATTGATAAACTTTTCATGACTCTCCTGATCATTTTTACCTGTTGCCTCCATTCTTACCTGTCGAACTGTAGGTGCAGAATCACCAACATTGGCTACTATTCTCACTCCTGGAGTTGTTGCAGTTGAAATATTTGGTCCTCTCCAGCCCTTTATCTTTACCATCCACCCAACTTCACCTATCACCTTCTAGCTAATCCTTCTTCCCCTCCCCCCCCCCACCTTTTTATTCTGGCATCTTCCCTCTTCCTTTCCAGTCCTGATGAAGGGCCTCGAAATGTTGACTGCTTATTCATTTTTATAGATGCTGTCTGACCTGCTAAGTTCCTCCATTAGTTTGAGTGTATTTATTTTGTCATCTCCTGTTTTGTACAAAAACTATTGTCCAAAATTAAGGCAAAATTAAATCATTAATACAATACTGGTACAGCCTCTCATTTCTTGACACCCCCCCCCACTGTTTTTAAATTGTCAGACAGCTTATGTCATTTTTCCAATCGCTATTTAACAGCCAGTGATATTTTTTTTTTAGTAGGCACATGTTCTTTCAATATAGATGTGCACCCAAAGAAAATAAGTTTGAAAGGTTTCTTAAAATGTGCATTTTATTGTATGTTAGTGGGCAGGGTCTGATTCGATAAAATAATATGTAAGCCAGCAGAAAAAATTGCAAGAATTACAATGCAAGTGGTTTGCCTATAACTCAGTTTAAAATTCTCAGAACTTTTAGCAATAGAATCAAGACACTACCCCATTAGAGAGACTGCACTACTTTTCCAATAGCATCATGACACTAAACTATTAGAAGCCATTAGGGTTTAGGTATATGGATTTTTGGATGTTAATTTTCTAATGTAAATGATCCTGATGCCTAAAAAGGCATGCGTTCAAAGATACAAAAGTCTACGTGTTTAGCTTCACTGAGATGGTTTAAGAACAGCTGATAAAAGGTTCATAAAGCCGCAGAAATGTAAAATTATGTTTAAGGCTTTTGTACTGTATTGTTTAAATTCTGGGTATTTTGATAGAAGATTGTATTGTGCTAATAATCAATAGAGGATCAGAAATGTGAATAGAATGGAAATCAGACACAATGCAGTTTTCTTTGAGCTTTTGTACAAAAAAACTGTAATTAATCTGTACAGTTGTCTTTGTTTAGGTGTAACTTTTGAGGATGTTCCACCCCGGTATATTTAGCCATCATGAAAGAATCTTTCAAAGCACCAAAGAGCCCTGAAGTGTGAATCATAAGTAATTTTAAACAGCAGATGCAGGGGCAATGCTGATCTGGTGCTTCATTACGATAGAAAAACTACAGGGGGAGACATAATCAAGACGAACAACAGAAAATCTTTTTAATAAGACAAAAATAATTTAAATGTTTTCTTGTTGCAAAGCATGGTGATCTTAAATCTTGAATTCAAAATGCCGTAGGATGTGGAAGAACTGAGTAGAAATGTACTTGTTATTATCTACTGATAACAATACCTGCAATTTCACAGATATGCAACCATTCTTACTTTTCCATTATTATAAACGCTCACATTTATTGAGAAACATCTTTATGCCTGTTCTGCCGCTGGCCTTTAGGACAGCAATGAAGATCCCCATCTCTGGCGGTGTTCAGGGCTTCCTTCATTGTGTCCGTAGCTTCCTCTCAGTTTTCACTACTGCCAGTCATGCAAGTCCTGAGTGGAGACTCAGAAATACCGTTGCACTCAGATGTAGAAGGATTTTTCATTGCTGTTTCCACAACAGTTCTGTTTTACCAGTCAGGGTTGTTGGCCCTGGGCTGAGGCCCTGAACCTTCAGGACCGGTGGACCACTCTTAGTCTGTCCTTTCCCCTTTAACCAGTTTGGCATGGGTGACCCTGCCAAGAGCCAAAGCATAAAGCCCTGACTCATGCCAACATCCAGAGGCTCTCTGGGTCACTGAGGCATGCAAGCCTCCAAACCACAACATGGTTGTAGTCCTCTTGGAGGATTGAGAAACATACTGTGACATGCCTAATGTGGGTGCAGATTCTTTCAGAAAATGCCTGGATTATTGAAATGATTGAATGAAAATAGATCAGTGTATTGACTATAATGTCTTACAGATCACATACTATTATTATTACTGTCACATTCCTTCTGGGCACGCTAGTGTAGCAGTTAGTACAACATTTTAGAGTAACAGCGACCTGGGTTCAATTACTGCCAAGGAGTTTGTATGTTCTCCCCGTGACTGTGTGGGTTTTCTCCGGGTGCTCTGTTTTCTATGCATAGTCCAAAGATGTACTGGTTAGTAGACTTAGTGGTCATTGTAAATTGTCCCAACGTTATGCTAGGGTTAGAATTGGGCTGGGTTGACTTGAAGAGCCTGTTTCGCGCTGTATCTCAATATATAAATAAAAGTAATTGAATATGTTTAATCTATGCTATCTGCTGGTTAGAATCTCAACTCAATATTTGTGATTGTTGAGTCATTTCTGGGTAAAAGTGACATTTAGACCAAAATAATTAATTCCTGAGTAAGGGATTTATCAAAAGCCTGCAACAATAAATAATTACCAGTGCCATTGGAAAGTTAACTGGGTTTCGGAAAAGATTCTTTCATTTCCACAGGAGTTGTATGATGCTGTCTGTAGGTTCTCTGAAAGGGAGATGGACATGGTTCTGTTATAGTTCAGAGATGGTTATGGTTTCTTGGGAATCAAAATTATCGTCAGTGTCATGTCATGAAATTTATTGGTTTGTGGCAGAAGTACTTTGCAAGACATAAAAATTACCATAAGTGATAAAACAAATAGTGCAAAAGATGAACATTGATGTGGTATTCATAGGTTCACAGACTGTTCAGAAATCTGGTGGTGGTAAGGAGGAAGCTGTTCCTAAAACTCTGCAGTAAGTGTGGGTCTTGAGGCTTCTGTACTAATGAGAAGAGGGCATGCCCTGGATGGTGACAGTCTTCAATGATGAATGTCATCTTCTTGAGGCACTGCTCTTCATTGTACATCTGTAGAAATTTTCCTTCAGGCTGCTCCTGCTGGAAAAGCAAATACAGTAGTGAGAGTGACCGGGTGGCATGTCGGGGCCAAGACAGCAACCTGCATCACTGTATTAGACCTCTGTAAACCGTGTTCTACCGATTGATGAGGTAAGTGGATTCCTGTTCACGAAAAGGGAAGGATTATCATCTTGATATGTGACAAAGTCATGGAGACAAATACTAAGAGCATGTAGCTGATCTTGATCTAAATAGGAAATGTATCCACTGCCCTTGAAGGCTAGAGTACTGGGTATTATTTACTGAAGGTACCACTGCAACCAGGTGATATTGAGGAGCATTTAGATTTAATTGAGCAAACATAATGTCTGATAGGTATTTAATATCTGAGTCCTAGGAGACCGCAGATGCTGTAATCGGCAGCAAAAAAAACCTACTATAGGAACTCAGTGAGTCAGGTAGTGCCACGTGTTAATGAAGGGATGGTTGATATTTTAGGTTGAGACCTTGATACAGAATGTCAGCTTGAAACGTTGACCATCCCTTTGCCTCCACAGATGCCGTCTGACTTGCTGAGTTCTTCTAGCAGTTTGTTTTTGTTTTTGGTTGTATTTGAGACAGTGGTTCTACTGAATGATTAATAGTCAATAGACAATAGGTGCAGGAGTAGGCCATTTGGCCCTTCGAGCCAGCACCGTCATTCACTGTGATCATGGCTGATCATCCACAATCAGTATCCAGTTCTTGCCTTATCCCCATAACCGTTGATTCTGCTATCTTTGAGAGCTCTATCTATCTCTTTCTTGAAAGCATCCAAAGACTTGGCCTCCACAGCCTTCTGGGGCAGAGCATTCCATATATCCACCACTTCCTGGGTGAAAAAGTTTTTCCTCAACTCCATTCTAAATGGCCTACCCCTTATTCTTAAACTGTGGCCTCTGGTTCTGGAGTCACTCATCAGCGGGAACATGCTTCATGCCTCCAGTGTGTCCAATCCCTTAATAATCTTATATGTTTCAATAAGATCCCCTCTCAGCCTTCTAAATTCCAGAGTATACAAGCCCAGTCCAGTCGCTCCAACATTTCAACATATGACAGTCCCGCCATCCCGGGAATTAACCTTGTGAACCTACGCTGCACTCCCTCAATAGCAAGAATGTCCTTCCTCAAATTTGGAGACCAAAACTGCACACAGTACTCCAGGTGTGGTCTCACCAGGGCCCTGTACAGCTGCAGAAGGACCTCTGCTCTTGTACTCAATTCCCCTTGTTATGAAGGCCAGCATGCCATTAGCTTTCTTCACTGCCTGCTGTACTTGCATGCTTGCTTTCAGTGACTGATGTACAAGAACACCTAGACCTCATTGTACTTCCCCTTTTCCTAACTTGACTCCATTTAGATAATAATCTGCCTTCCTGTTCTTACCACCAAAGTGGATACAGCACAGATACAGGCTCTTGAGCTCAACGAGTCCATGCTGACCATGTTGTCTAGCAGGATGGTCCCTATTTCCTATGCTCATCCCATATTCCTTCAGGCCTCTCCCCTCCATGTGCCCATCCAAGTGATACTATCGTTCCTGCCTGAACCACTCTGACTTCTTATTCCATAAGCTTGCCATTCTCTACGTGGGAAAAAAGTTGCCCCCTCGATTTTGGGCTCCCCTACAGAAGTGGTTAAAAGACTGTTATCACCTGCCTAACCTCTGCCTCTCAATTTTAACCACTTCTGTAAGGTTGCCTCTCACTCTTCTATGTTCCAAGAAATAAATACCTAGCCTGGCTAGCCTCTCTCTGTAATTTAGGCTCTCCATTTCTTGGCAGAATCCTTGCAAGCCTTTTTGTGCACTCTTTCCAGTTTAGCCACATCTTTCCTATAACAGGGTGACCAAAATTTTACACAGTACTCTAAGTGCAGCTTCACCAATGACTTGTACAACTGCAACATAATGTCTCAATGCCCTGACTAATGAAGGACAGCATGTTGAACGATTTTGTTACCACCCTATCTACTTGTGATGCTGCTTTCACCAAACTCTGCACTTGTACGTCTAGGTCCCTCTGTTCCATTACGCTCCCCATTGCTTGCCATTCATAATGAAGTCCCATGCTGGTTTGACTTTCCAAAATACATTAGCTTCCACTTCTCTCTATTGAAATCCATTTCCCACTCCTTGGCCCAATTCCCCAGCTAATCAAGATTCCCCATGTAATCGATGATAACCTCCTTCATTATCACATTTCCTAATTTTGAGTAATTATGCAAACTTACTGATCAAGCTTTACGCATTCACATCCAAATCATTTATATTTTTTTTAAATGAATAACCAGATTCCCAACACTGAACTCTACAGCACACCACTAGTCACCCATCTCCATTCTGAGAAACACCTTCAACCACCACCCTCTGCTTCCAACCTCTGAATCCATTTTGATTCTACATTGCTGGCTTTCCCTGGATTCCATGGGAACTGATCTTCCAGACCAGCCTGTTATACAGTGCCCTAATGTACCATTTAGGTTACATTATAAAACTCTAAATGATTTGTCAGACATGACTTCCCACATCCCAAGCCATGCTGACTCTTCCTAATCAGACTCATCTATCCAAATGCCTATAGACCCTGTACCTCAGAATTCCCTCCAATAACCCCCGCCCCTGATGTTAGGCTGACCGGCTTGTGATCCCCTGACTTGTCCTTGCTACCCTTCTTATACAATTATCTGCCTTCTAATCTTCTGGAATTTCACCGATGGCTAATGATGAAGCAAATATCTCTACAAGGGCCTCTGAAATTTCTTCTCTAGCTTTCCACAAAGTGCAAGGATGTACTTGGCCAGGCCCTGGGGATGTATGCACCTTAATGCACTGGTAAGGCTGTAAATACCTCCTCAGTGTAAATATGAATGCTTTCTCTGAAATATCTCTACTTGTTTTCATTGTCTTTAGAGCATCCATAATTTTCTCCTCAGTAAAAACCAAGGAGAAATGTTGTGAACTCGGTCAGCTCCATCATGGGCACTAACCTCCCCAGCATCCAGGACATCTTCAAGGAGCAATGCTTCAACAAGGCAGCTTCCATCATTAAGGACCCCAGTTACCCAGGACATGCCCTCTTCTCATTGCTACCATCAGGAAGGAGGTTCAGGACCTGAAAGGCACACGCTCAGTGATTCAGGAACAGCTTTTCCCCTCTGCCATCAGATTTCTGATTGTACATTGAACCCATGAACACTACCCCCCATACCAGTAGATAATGTACTGTACTGTAGTTAGCTTCAGTTCTATAACGATAACTGGACTAGAATGCCAGTGCAGTAATTTGGTCTGCAGATGTTTCTCAGTTACGTAGAGGTGTAGAAGAGAAATGTGTTTTGGGCAATTGAAACAAACAAGAACATCTCATGCACTCAAACTTTATTTATATTATCAAAAAGCTCATTCAGATTTTTAAAATCAGAACACTTACTAAATTGGGAACAAATATTCAGCACAGGCATTAACTGCAATTTATTGCTTATTAAACCTAGAGCAATAGCATGAGTCATTTTGAAGGAATATTATTGTTCTTTAAGACTTGAAGCACAGAAGCACAAATTTAAGTGTGTGTGGGCAGAACGAAAAGGTTACAAATAAAATAATTGCTGTCACATGCGAAATGGAAAACTTGGCTCAAAATCTGCTGGAATGTGTCATTACAAACTATTCACCTTTTTGTTAGGTCTTTCTCCTCGTCCTTTAAAGAACGTGTGATGCACGTTGCTAGAAAGGAAGCATTTAGCAGGCGGCAAAGGTAAACTGTATTTATGGTGAATGAAATAAATTGCAGAAACTCGTAAAATTAGTCATTTTCATCATGGGTACTTGGTAGTATCCAGGATATGTTCAAGGAGTGATGCCTTAGGAAGGCGGCATCCATCAAGCGCGACCCCCACGCCCAGGACATGCTCTCTTCTCATTGTCACCATTGGGAAGAAAGTACAGAAACTGGAAGGCACACACTCAGTGATTCAGGAACTGCTTCCCTTCTGCCATCCGATTTCTAAATGGACGTTGAACCCACGAACACCACCTCACTACGTTTTTTATTTCTGTTTTTTCAACTATTAATCTTAACTTCATCTATTCAATACACATGTATGTACTTAGTTTTTTTTTCCTCTATATTTATTTATCATATATTTTATTGCACTGCTGTTGTAAAGTTAACGAATTTCATGACATATGCTGGTGATATTAAAACTGATTTTGATTCTAATTCTGATGGAAGAAATGAAGTGTCTTACTGCAGAGATTTAAGAAAAGAGAATGAGAAGCAATAACTGGGAAAGAAACGGGGGCAATGGGAGTTCATTTTAGGTTCTGAGAGGGAAAATGACTGGATTGAGAGAGAAGGAAATTATGTTTCACTATTTTCTCTTTCTGTATTACAGAGGCTAAGTGTGCTTTCTACAATACTCTGAAATAGGTGAGATGATTGATGGTGAGCTTTTGTGCAATGCAATTGAAAGAAAGTCATCTGTTATTTAATAAGACAACAAAGAAAACTATGTTAAAGATACATGGTATTATGTTCCTAGCAAATTCTGAGATTACATATTAGAACTTTTATCCTGAAAGCATAGACCCGTGCTGAGTAAAGTTTACAAATAATCATGCCCATTGCCATTTTACCTGCATGAGTTTAAACTCTGTGTCAATGAATTTTTCCATCATGGGGAATCATAAGGAAATCTATTTCTCTCCTAGATATGAAATATCTGCAAGAGGCATTGACTAGAAACCAGCAGAGGGAATGAGGTTAAATTTTGTATTTATGCACCTTGTCTTTCCCACTTTGTCAGAGAGCAACATGAAGACCAACTTGAAACCTGTTCCTCCTTGTACTGAGACTCCAGAGTTCTCTCAGGACCTGAAACTGAACTTTTGATCTACATAGCAGGGCTGAGAATTTTTTACTCACCAGATCATTGCTTGTAAACATTTTTATATTATTATATAACATTTGTTATTATTATCTTTGGATGCAGTTTTGTTAAAGCATTTCCATTGGTGAACTGCATTTTGCACTGTGGATTATTGAGGGCCAGAACTGCTTGACACTGGGCAAGGTCGTTTGATTCCAAACAATTGGTTTATTGATCATTACAGAATGTCTCTTTGGTGCTCTCCCTCTCCTCTACCTTCCCCATTTCCCAACCATGATTTCCCCCCCCCCCCTCTTGGAGGAACAAAACCTTATATTCTGTTGTGGTAGCCTCCAACCTGATGGCAAGAACATCAGGTTCTTAAACTTCTGGTAATCCCCCTCGCCTGCTTCACTATTTCACATCTCCTTTTCCCTCTCTCATTTTATCCCCTTGCCTGCCCATTGCCTCTCTCTGCTGCTCCTTCCTCCCTTTTTCTTTCTTCCATGGCCTTCTGTCTCTTCTTTCACCAATCAACTTTCTAGCTCTTTACTTCATCCCTCCCCCTCCAAGTTTCACCTATCACCGGGTGTTTTTCTCTCCCCTCCCCCCACTTGCTAATCTACTCCTTAGCTTTTTTCCTCCAGCCCTGCCGAAGGGTTTCGGCCTGAAATGTCGACTGTACTTTTTCCATAGATGCTGCCCAGCCTGCTGAGTTTCTCCGGCATTTTGTGTGTGTTCCCTTCTCCCTGCCCCTTTACCCACTCTCAGTCCATAACAAAATCAGGTTTATCATCATTCATCATGTCATGAAATTTATTTATTTTTTGCAGCAGCTGTACAGTGTAATACGTAAAATTACTACAGTACTGTGCAAAAGTCTTAGGCACCCTAGCTATATGTATATGCCTAAGACTCTTGCACAGTACTCCAGCACTGCATTGCTGGAAAAGCTGAGAATGCTTTTCGATAGATATAACATTCTACACAAAAGCAAAAGGAAAATATCTGGTGGTTCTTGTCTATTACTTTTTATTAAAAGGCAAATATACTCTATGTTCTAAGGGACATAAATTGTGTTCTATTTTTGAGATTGGCCTTGTGGTGGATGAAATGGAGAACGCTGTAAATCTAATTCTACCACATCTTGACCTCAAACCACTATGACAGATTGGCAACCAAACTGATAGCAGCATGCTCATTCTGTTAAATGTCTTCATGCATTTTGAGAATTGCTTTGTCATTTGCATCAACCTTTCCTCTCTATTGCCCCAGTGTTATACCTACCAGTATTCTTTTTGGTGTATCTAGAAACATAGAAAACCTGCAGTACAATACAGGTTCTTTGGCCCACAATGCTGTGCCGAATATGTACTTGCTTTACAAATTACCTAGGGTTACCCATAGCCCTCTATTTTTCTAAGCTCCATGTTTCTGTGTTGTCATTTCAGACTAGAAAGAGGTAACAACAGAGAATCCTGTATTGAATACAGCCATCTTCATAGTGTGCAGCAACATCTATTGCAACAATCTCAAGGTCGTCCAACATAATACACTTGTTCTTAAAGGGACATTGACACTAATGTTGCACTGAGGCGCAGATAACTTGGAGTTGGCTTTAAATGAGACACTTGCCAATGGCACTCGGCACTTGTCCTTAGGCTTCCATTCTTGATTTTTTTGGTATCCCTCAAACTTTAGTATCCACAATCACTGGTCTAGTTGTAAAAGGTTCATCTTATGGCATCCTGCATGCATTGTTAATGTGTCTGAAAAGCTGCCTGCATAAATTTATCTACCAACCTATTGGGATGGTGGAGTCTGTAATCTTTGTGGGTTGATTCACCATATTGATAGTAGTTTATTCTGTTTGCAGAATCCATATATGAATCAGAATCAGGTTTATTATCACTGGCACGTGACGTGAAATTTGGTAACTTAGCAGCAGCCGTTCAATGCAATACATAATCTAGCAGAGAAAAAAAATCATAATAATAACTAAGTAAATCAATTATGTATAGATTTTTTAAAAAATGTGCAAAAACAAATACTGTATATTTTTTAAAAAGTGAGGTAGTGTCCAAAGATTCAATGTCAGTTTAGGAATCGGATGGTGGAGGGGAAGAAGCTGTTCCTGATTCACTGAGTGAGTGCTTTCGGGCTTCTGTACCTCCTACCTGATGGTAACAGTGAGAAAAGGGCATGCACTGGGTGCTGGAGGTCCTTAATAATGGACGCTGCCTTTCTGAGACACCGTTCCCTAAAGATGTCCTAGGTACTTTGTAGACTAATACCCAAGATGGAAGGCTGACTAGATTTACAACCTATCTCCATAAAAATGGTACAAATTTGCAAATGGTAGCTCCATATTAGAAAATAAGCGTGTCACATTTCCAATCCAGTTCTTGCTTAAATAATAATCATTCCTTCAACTCTGAAAGTTTCAGATTCCATCTCTGTTCTTGCTACTCTGGGATCTTAAACCATACAACTTGATTCAAGAGGAAGGAATTTCTAGAGCAAAGAAAACAGACCGCTAGAGAAACTCTAAGCATCTAAAAAGGCAACGGGATAATCAAATGTTTTGGGTTGCGATCTTGCATCTGGTCCTGCTGAGCTCCTCCAGCAGTCTTTTTGTTCCACATTCCAGCATCTGCAGTCTCTTGGGAATACAGAAAGAAATTCTGATCTGGTGTTCGGATTTGTATTGAACCTTAACCTCTCCTCGTACATGGTCCTGAGACCTGGAGTACTTACAGCATCATCATCAGGCACTGGAAAAAACTTAAAGATTCAAAATACATTTATTACATTATACAAGAATGTATACATTGTACAACCTTGAGATTTGTTTGCTTACAGGTAGCCACAAAGCAAAAAACCTGAAGAACCCAATTAAAAAAAAGACCAACACCCAATGTGTAAGAGAAAGGGAAAAAGTAAACGAGTCATGCAATCTACAACGTTCTGAACCTAATTGAGTTCTCAGATCCAGACCCAGAGTAGGCCCAAGGTCTTACTTACCAGTTTGTCGTATTAACGGGCACAGAGTACACCATCAAGGCAGTCTTCATAGCCTCAGCACCATGGAGAGCGGAGTGACCATCTCGGAGAGGGAGCGAAATCAGCTCTCGCCTTGGATTCGGACACCTTGTCTTTTCGGTCTATCTAGGCTGACATTTAAATTGACCAAACAATGGATCGTATTTCACGTTGTACCCAGAAACCACTGCAGTGAAAGGCTGCATTGCCCTGGAGAGAGGAGTGAACATCACAGGGAGCAAACGAAGTCAGCTCTTGCCTCCAATCTGGTCCGGTGATTAAAATATCACTCACAATGTCTCTGCAAAATACTAAGTTTGTACTTCAAATTCACTGGTAGGAGGAACAAAGTATTGCCATTGTCCTTTTCTGAGCCCAAGTCCCAGTATCAAATTGTAGACAATGTAGCCAAATCTGTTGTGACAGAGAAAAAGATCCTGAATAGTACTCATTGCTTCTCTGACCCCTAGGAGCCTCTGGCTAACAAAGTGGAGAGTTTGAGAAGGGATTCAGAATCTCAAAACCAAAAATAGAAACACACAGAGGTTCTGTTTAAGTGACAGAAGGAACACATCACCTCTCAAGCTGTCCATCCAGAGGATCCATCAGCACCTCCTACCCCATCTGTGAAAGGATGTGTGGTTTTTACATTGACACTCTCAGGACAGGTTTCCCACGCCATCTGAAGGTAGAGCATTCCTCCTACCCCATCTGTGAAAGGATGTGGTTTTTACATTGACATTCTCAGGACAGGTTTCCCCCGCCATCCGAAGGTAGAGCATTCCTATGAAACGGTTTGTAAGCTAGAATGTCGTAAAGTGAAGAAGCAATTGCCATTTATTTATATGGGAAAAATTTGTGAGCATTGGCAGACCCAAAAAATAACCTACCAAATCATGCCAAATAACATATAAAACCTAAAATAACAGTAACATATAGTAAAAGCAGGAATGATATGATAAATACACAGCCTATATAAAGTAGAAATACTTTTCTACAATCATTGTCGAGCTGTCCACTGTAGCGAAAATCTCACGCAAGTGCTCTCGGCAGATACACTCTCTCCAGTAACCTTTAAGCTATGAAGCTGCCAAATCATACCAAATAACACATAAAAATACACAGCCTACATAAAGTAGAAATAATGTATGTACAGTGTAGTATCACTTACCGGAATCCGGAAGACAGCACCAAGCACACTGATGATAGTGTGTTAGGCTGAGTTGTCGGAGGTTGGGGTGGTGCAGTGGTCTGAGTCCCCACCCTCAAGGCCGCGGACTGATACATTGCTGTGAAGAATGCAGCGGTACAGCGGTAGCCGGGACGCACCCAGCACATCTAAGGAAAAGGCTGAAATAAACAAGCTAAGTAATTAGGTGCCGCCCGGCAGGTAAATGTCGGCCCAGATCAGAGGCGACGCAATCGGCAATTACCTCTGATCTGGGCCGACATTTAGGTGCCGGCCGGCACCTAATTAATTAGCTTGTTTATTTCGGCTTTTTTCTTAAAGATGTGCTGGGTGCGTCCCGGCTACCGCTCCACCGCTGCATTCTTCGCAGCCCGGTATCGGTCTGCGGCCCGGATGTTGGGGTGGTGGGACACTAGAGTGTCATCTCATCGTCGTCTGTTTCCATCAGGGCAGGCAGGTCATCTTCTATGTCTGCCTGCCTCGATGTCGAAGATCGAGGTTCGTCATCTGCTGTGGCTGATGAGGAAGGCTTGAAAAATGGCAGTATGCTTGACTGCTGAGCCTTGCACATTTTTCTGTCACACAGTTCTTTGTAAGCACTCAAACCATCCTGCAAATATGCCCTAAACCTATGTACCCTTTCAAAATTAAAGTTGTACTTTTCTGCAATCATTGCAGCAAAAATCTCATGCAGTTGCTTCACTTCACTTTCGGTCCGTTCGCTACTGCATTCGGTTTCAATTGTTATCCTTTCCTCTTCCAATTGCATCAACTCTTCATCTATCAGTTCTTGGTCATGGGATGCCAAAACCTCTTCAACATCATCTTCATCAACTTCCATAAGCCAAACTCACTTTGTCCTTACTTCGTTCACCACGATTGAAAAGCTTAATTATGTCTAGTTTTACGCTAAGTGTAACACCCTTACGAGCTCTTTTAGGCTTTTCCGATACCTTAGAACTCATCTTGCTAACGGATGCTCAAAATAAATCGATGTAAAGCACAGATGCTCACAAGCACGTGTTTAAGCAATGCCGGCTAGAATGCAGTTCCGGGGGAGGAGCTTGGCTGCTTGGGGTGCGCGCTGCCTTTTTTCATAACAGTGAAAACACCTTCTGTTAGCGAAAACAGGTAACTAATGTAGGTCTTTTGTAACAGTGAGGTTTCGTAAAGCGAAGGTTCAAAAATCGGAGGACACCTGTACCTATAAAACCCAAGTGGGTGAAAATCTCCTTTGATCCTGAGTAACTGCCTAGGAAGAAGGAGAATTATTCTTCGTCCAAGGTCATGGTCACATTAGACAGTTATCACTTTGTACAGCTGGGTTCCCATGTGCAGTGCAAATGTTCTAGTCCCAAAACTACAGTGTTGTCTGCCTTTCAAAAGGACCTCATTGGCTTCAGGTGCGTTGGAACATTCTGAGAGCACCAAATATGTTGCAATTTTTTTTTATTCCTCCATTTAAATTTTTTTTTTGTTCTCTGCAATACTTAAGCCTTGTTGCGATTACTGGGTTAGTTAACATAATGGCACTTGAATCAAAGCTGCATGTGACAAGGAAACTTGCCAAGAATGTATTTCCAGGGCTTTTCAGCTTTTTGGAGACTTTGATATTAACCTAATTACTAAATAATTACCATCAACAAATCACTTTTACTATCAGAGGAAACAACACATTGGACCACTGTTACACTACCATTAGGAAAGCCTACTGTGCTATTCCATGCCTTCACGTCAGAAAGACTGATCACTTGGCTATACTCCTACTCCCTGAGTATAGGCCAATACTGAAGACTGCAGCACCAGTAGTGAGGACCAGGATGGTATAGACAAGGGACGCACAGGAGCATTTACAGGACTGCTTTGGATCAGTGGACTGAACTGTATTCAGGGATTCATCTTCAAACCTGGATGAGTGTGTCACAGTTGTTACCGACTTCATTAAAACCTCTGTTGGTTATGGCTAGAATCATCTCCTGCCTTATCAAGCACCTGGACCCACTGCAATTTGCCTTTTGCCGCAATAGGTCCTTGGCAGACACAATCTCAATGGCTCTTCAGATGGCCTTGGATCACCTGGACAATACTAGTACCTATGTCAGGATAACTATGAAAACTTGCTGTGCATTCCCAAATCAAAGCCTTGGATGAACCAGAAAGTACGTCGTCTGTTAAGGGCTAAATATGTGGCATTTAAGTCTGGTGACCCAGATCTGCACAAGAAAACCAGGTTTGACTTTTGGAGGGCTATTTCAAGGGCGAAAAGAGGATTCAGAGCCAGGTTGGAGGCAACATCAGATGCACAACAACTCTGGCAGGGTTTGCAAGACATTATTCCTACAAAGCAAAACCTAATAATATGAATGGCAGTGATGCTTCACTACCAAATGAGCTCAGTGCCTTCTATGCCCGCTTTGAAAGGGAGAATATAGCTACAGCTGTGAAGATCCCTGCTGCAGCCGGTGACCTTGTGATTTCTGTCTCTGAGGCGAATGTTAGGCTGTCTTTAAGGAGGGTGAACTTACACAAGGTGGCAGGCCCCAATAGAGTACCTGATAAGTCTCTGAAAACTTGTGCCAACCAACTGGCAGGAGTATTCAAGGACATTCTTAACATCTCAGCGCTACGGTTGTAAGTTCCCTCTTGCTTCAAAAAGGCAGCAAATATACTAGTGCCTAAGAAGAGTAGTGTGTGGGCTGCCTTAATGACTATCGCCCAGTAGCACTCACATCTACGGTGATGAAATACTTTGAGAGGTTGGTTATGGCTAGAATCATCTCTTGCCTCATCAAGCTCCTGGACCCACTGCAATTTGCCTTTCGCCACAATAGGTCCTTGGCAGATGCAATCTCAATAGCTCTTCACCTGACCTTGGATCACCTGGACAACACAAATGCCTATGTCAGGATGCCGTTTGTTAACTGTAGCTCAGTGTTTAACACCATCATTCCCACAAGGCTGGTTGATAAGTTACAAAACTTAGGCCTCTCTGTGCTATTGGATCCTTGACTTCCTAACCGGAAGACCACAACCTGTGTGGCTTGGTGATAATATCTCCTGCTTGCTAATGATCAACCCTGGTGCACCTCAGGGGTGTGTGCTTAGCCCACTGCTGTACTCTGTTTATATCCATGATTGTGTGGTTAGGTGTAGCTGAAGTACCATCTATAAATTTGCTGATGATACAACCATTGTTGGTAGAATCTCAGATGGAAATAAGGGGGCATACAGCAAGGTACACCAGTTAGTAGAGTGATGTTGCAACAATAACCTTGCACTCAATGTCAGTAAGATGAAAGAGCTGATTGTGGACTTCAGGAAGGGTAAGACAAGGGAACATGAACCAGTCCTCATGGAGGGATAAGAAGTGGAGAGAGTGAGCAAGTTCAAGTTCCGGGGTGTCAAGATCTCTGAGGATATAACCTGGTCCCAACATATTGATACAGTTATAAAGAAGGCAAGACAGCAGCTACTTTATCAGGAGTTTGAAGAGATCTGGTTTGTCAACTAAGACACTCAAAATTCTACAGATGTACCATGGAGAGCATTCTGACAGGCTGCATCACTGTCTGGTATGGGCATGTGGGTCCACTGCACAGGATCAAAAGAAGCTACAGAAAGTTGTAAACTTAATCAGCTCCATCTTGGGTACTAGCCTCCATAGTACCCAAGGTACCTTCAAGGAGTGGTGCCTCAGAAAGGCGACATCCATTATTAAGGACCACCATCACCCAGGGTATGCCCTTTTCTCATTGTTACCATGAGGAAGGAGGTTCAGGAGCCTGATGGCACACAGTGCCAGCATCTTCCCCTCTGCCATCAGATTCCTAAATGGACATTGAACCCATGAACCCTACCTCACTTTTTAAATATATATTATTTCTGTTTTTGCACTTTTTTTACTGTATTTATTTTTCTTTCTATATTATCATGGATTGCATTGAACTGCTGCTAATTTAACACATTTTGTGACACTTGCCAGTAATAATAAACCTGATTCTGAAATCTGAATTAAATGCTCAATACCAATATACTGTACTTCTGATTTTAATTATGGTAAAATCTCATTTTATACATAATATTTGTAAATGATTAGCAGCTGTTCAATTCAGAACATCAGTCAAAGTTTAGATGCTAGAGTAGTTGTAAAGGAAAGATGAGATGGTTAGAGTGAGTGGCTTCCCTGAATGTGTTGTGACCCATCTTTTGTCCTTTTATTTTTTTCTGGCTGGCTATTACATAACTGTATTTTAATAAATCTAAGTAAAACTCTTGGCAGTGCTTTAGGCTGAGTTAAGATCATCCACAAGAATCCATTATAATGAAGTTAAGACTTCAGTTTAACGCTTTACAGATTTTTAAGCTTTTTAAGGTCCGTTTATCATGTTTTTTCCCCAATAAAGCAAATGAATGTCAGCTCTTGTTACAAGATCTGGAATATGTGACCCAAAAGTCCCTTTATCTAATGGTGAATGAAGAATACTTAATGTCAGTTTAGCTTCTCCTCTCTGCCTTTCACATATTTGTCCAAGACTGTGGAATCCTGTGACACTGCCACTGGGTGCTGCCAGTGTGAATTCTCTCTTTGCTTATTGTGTTTGACAAAATATTTTGGATATGAAATGTTCTGTACAGCTGGTATTTTTTTTACACACTGATTAAAATGAAACCTTATTTTGTGTGTGTTTCTTTTCACCAGTATGTGAACTTCTGTTAACAACTACTATAATTTACAAAAAAATGCCTTCTGTGTACTTTCAAAATGGATATGCATTGCATGTTTAATACAAAAAAATAGAGCTGGGATTAGTAATTTAAAAGGTTAAGGGTGTAAGAAATTATTCAGTTTACAAACATTTGATTTACAGATTTTTGCTGTAATACCATTGACCTTGTTCGGTATACATTTGGTATACAAAATCAAAGGTATTTTTTGCCAGAGCAAATAATACACCACTCTCCGTGCATTGGAATGCACTGCACCCAAATGCTGTAATACTCCTTTTAATTTATAAACTTTTGCTTCCAGAATTTATCCTTTGGTAAATTGAGGAATTGCTGCAGTTTGGATGTACGTGCTCTCTATAGTGTTGCAAATTGTATTGACGGTATTGAATTTTCTTCAAGCAATGCATTTGTACATAAAGCCACACAAATGCTCTGTATGAAATGCTTGACTGCAGTCGATCGTTTTCATGTATCTTCCTGTCATTTCATGACCCTATCAAGCTCTTGTACTAATCAATTAGAATTTCCCCTGCCTCTAAAACTTTAATGATTTTATGTTTGAGATGAGATGGCAGGGTAAATGTGCATATATACAGTACATGTTTCAGATAGGTTAGGTAGATAAGGTTGTAAAGAAAACCACATTGGCCTTAATAAATCGAAGTATTGAGTATAGGCGATGAGATGTTATGTTGAAGTTGTACAAGACATTGGTGAGGCCTAACGTGGATTATTGTGTACAGTTTTGGTCACCGACTGATGGGAAATATGTAAGTAAGATTGAGTGAGTGCAGAGAAAACTTATAAAGATGTTGCTGGGTCTGGAGGACTTGAATTACAAGGCAAGATTGAATAGGTTGGGACTTTATTCCTTAGAACATGGAAGATTGAGAGGAAATTTGATAGAGGTATACAAAATTATGAGGGGTATAGAATCGGTAAATGCAAGCAGGCTTTTTCTACTGAGGTTCGGTGGGACTACAACTAGAGATAATGGCTTGTGGGTGAAAGGTGAAAAGTTTAAGTGGAACTTGAAGGGAAACTTCTTTACTCAGAGGGTCATGAGTGTAGAACAAGATGCCAGTGCCAGTGATGCATGCGAGCTGGATTTCACCATTTAAGAGAATTTAGATAGGTACATGAATGGTATTGGTATGGGTATGGGGGGCTGTGGTCCTGGTACAGGTCAATAGGAGTAGGCAATTTAAATGGTTTGATGTAAACTAGATGGGCTGAATGGCCTGTTTTGTGCTGTTCTTTTCTATGACTGTATGACTAACAGATCAGTTATAGTACCAATCTGATCCAGGTATGTTCCATTTTATCTTAATTATACTTCAGACTTTTTGTTCCATTCTTTTTTTATATTATTTCATTCTGACTAATATTTTAACTTTTGACACCCCTGCAAGTTAATAGCACAATCGTTAGACTATAATTAAGCAGATTCAACTTCGTGTAACTAGCAGCATGGATAAAGTGGACACCAGTAAGTGAACTAGATGTGGAGATCCGACACATTCCCACAAAAGGCTTCTGCACAAGTATGTAAGACATTGATAAATATTTTAACAGGAATAGTAGACTGGGTATCCATCTCTGATAAATCTGTATTTTTAAGATGGGAAGCTATAACTAATGAGTACCATACTAATAACTGCTGCAGCCTCAACCATGTAAGTTGGTGGTTCTAATGAAAGTACAGAATGTATTGCAGCCTATCCTGTTATTAGAAAGGTAAGTTTTCAAAGCAAGTTGTGAGAAAATACCATGTTCAGGGGGACGTAGAAATGTTAAGCAGGTCGGCAAACATTTGGCAGATGGAGTCTGATTGAGGTTGCCCATATTGGTAGAAAGAGAATATTGTTTAAATGTAGGGACTACAGAATGCAGCTGTGCAGAGGGATTCACAAGTAATTAGAAAGAAAAAAAATGCAATGTTAGCACCTACATAGCAAGAAGGACTATAAACATAGGGAAGTCTTGTTACAGCTGTATAGAGTTCAGCTGAGACCAGGCCTGGAGTACTCCACTATAGCATCTTTGATCAGAAGTGTTAACGCTGTTTTTCTCCCCATATTTTAGATTCCCAGCATCAGCATTTTTATAAAACATTTTTACTCTGCAGTTTTGTTTTCTGCAGTTAAGGAGACATACATGAGTAGTGAAGAAAGCTCATTGGGTTGATTCTTAAAATGACAGTCTTTCAGTATAAGGAATAATTAAGCCACAAAAATCTATACTCAGATTAGAATGGGTTCCCAACCATTATTATACCATGGACCCCTACCGTTAACAGAGGGACCCGTGGAACCCAGGTCGGGAAATCCTGGTTCGGTATTCTCTTTGAAACCCAGGATGTTGAGGGGGCTCAGGGTGGTGAGAGGTATGGAGGGCTATGCTCTGGGTGTAGGTAGATGGGCTACACAGCAAACCATGCTGGTATGGACTAGATGGGCTGAAGGACTTGTTTCTGTCCCATAGTGCTCTTTGAGTTTATGGGGATCAAGCATGAACATGGAATTGCAGATCAAAACTGTAGAATGCTCCAGATATGGAAGAATCCAAACCCTGTACAGTTGTAGCAAGATTTCTTATTTTTATGCTCCCTCTCCTTATTAAATGGTTAAGGAGTCTTAAGATGCCATTTGGCCTTCTGTTCTTACTGCATATGCTACTTGCTAATCTGAAACCATTCAAAAAGTACATAAGAAGGCCATTTGTTCTATTCTGGCCTTGCTAGCCCTTTGAGTTCAATTAATCCATTTCCTTTTCCCTTTCCTCATGTTCGTGCAGATTTTTTTTTCATATCTATTCAATTACCTCCAATACTCTTTCAACTACTGCCCTCTAGATCATCATAAATAGTAGGAGATTCTCAATATCTCTCTGCCTGTTCTTTTCTAATCATCTTAAACATGGACTTTGGTTTTGAATCTGCCTTCCAGTAAAGGTATCTTAATATGTACTTTATCAAATAATTTTGAGTATGTGTATTAAATTTTCCTCTTCAATCCCTCCCCCCATTCTATAAAGAGGAGAAGGATGTTTTCTTCATAAAATTGAAGCCTCCTTTTATTTTCTGGGTCTTTGCCTTGATGCAGATTCAAGACCATAATACATAGGAACAGAATTAGGTCTTTTGGCCTATCAGATCTGCTCTACCATTCTTTCATGGCTGATCAATTATCCCTCTCAAGTAAGACCATAAGACATAGGAGCAGATTTACTTCAATAACATTTCAATAACAACCTTTTTTTTTACACAGTTACTTATTGTTGGAGGATCCTTCGGTCTCCGTGAGTTTACCCAAGTTCGGTATGATGTCCAAAAGGTGAAAAGAAAGGTAAGCACTAGAAGAATCTAAAATTAGTGGTAGACTTGATTTGAAAACTGTCTTGCAAAATGAATAATGTTGCAAAAGATACCATTTCACAGCAAACTATTTTTGTCCTAACTGCTGCAATTTACCATTATTTTCATTGCCTTGCCTTGATGCCATGGATTTGCACTGGAAACAGTGCATAACCTAACTTTTGCTGCATGTAATGACTACTGAAGCATTTCAATAATCCCTTAAAATAAAACACTCCTATCAAACTAACAGCATTGTTAATACAGGAAAGGAAAATACGTTTTAGCTCTGTATAGATCGGTATATATTGTTCATTTTCAAATGGCTGAATAACGAAGCAAGTTCCAGTGATCATGGTACTCATCCCTGGTCCTGACTGACTTCCTTGTGTTGGTGTATGGGTAATTGGCTTCTAATTAGAGTCATGCCACCGATGGCCAGGATTTCCTGTTTAGCAGTGAAGAACAACATTTAGTGTCGACCTTGAAGAAACCAATCCACAAAACTTCAACTGGTGGCAATGGATTTCCATATTCTCATTGTGAATGTCTGTCTGCTTCTGTTCTAAAGAGAATCTGTGACTTTAGTCAATAGTGATATCATGGAGTAAGCTCAGTAGCCAATTGGTTGGAGAAGTTCCGACATAGCAATCAATTCCAGAGTGAAGAAAATCACCGATTTTTAAAATATTTTGAACACTTTACCAGAGATGAAAATAAGAATGTAACAGATACATGAATGGGACTAGAAGTTGAAATATCAATATTTAATTTGGGGGAAAATGCCAAATTGTACCCTTAGTTTTTAATTTTTAAAATCCTGGAACTTTGAAATAATTAGACTTCAAAAGAAAATGAGGACTTCAAGATAAAGACTGGTGAGACTCAACATGTTAGTTAAGAATTCTATAACATTTTGTGAAATAATGTGTTTTACACCAATGAGTGTTAATAAATACAGTTCACCAGTTCTGTCTTATTACCTCAGCAACATGCATCTTGTGTAAAACAAATTCTGGTTTTCCATTTTTAATGCTACACGTGCAGAATCTAGAAGTTGTAGTCAGTCTTTCAGTAATGATAACAAATGGTTCTGTTACTGCAATTGCAAATTCCTGATCTGTGTCTGCTTTCCGTTTGTAATGTGAAAGCCAGAATGTAATTAGGCTGCTTAATTGAGAAGGAGCTATAATGCTACTTAATACTTTTGTCAGTTACTGTCTATGAACTTTCTGGACAGGAAGCTGAATTTTCCTTTCAAATACCTATGCTTATGACTATGGGAGGAAAATCTTTCTGTTTACTTTTTTGATAGTTGCTCATTTGGAATTAAGAGCAAAATGTTGTAATAAGTTATAATTCATTTTGTTTAATGTGAGAGAGATTAGTAGCAACAATGTTCTTGTAGCTTCTTGACCTTGAGCAGGCAAGGACCTTTCAAAATATTGGATATGATTATTAGTATTACAGCGTGTTCACATAGCATTTATAGCAGTGTCTCCAGAGCAGATGTCATGCATACAAGTCTTTCTGGATTTCTGAATGTTTGGTTTACAATTTTCACTGTAATGCTTTGATTTTTGGGATGCATTTCTTTAATTTACGAATCTGTATTTCAGAATGACTTTCTCCATGTATAGGAATAGATTGTATCAACATTCCATAATGCATTTTAGCCATCTTTCTTAACTACAAAATTTAAAAAATGAAGTGTTTCCATCAGCATCCTTTTTGTAAATTGAGGAATGCTTGTTATTCTATTTCTACGGGCTTCATGCAGCTTGTAAACTGTATGAATTCCAGAAGAGGTTCCATCTTCAGGAAGTGTAAAGCCTTTGCAGCATAATTTCTTTATGTAGTGTACTGTCTGTCGGAATACTTCAAAACAAGCTTAATGAATGCAAACCAAAGTGGACTAATTCAGTGCCTTGAATGTATATTGATGCCGGAGTACGTGTGATGGTTATAACTGGTGGCCTATAACATGAAGAGTGTGATCTGGCTACCTGTATTCAGAAACATGGATGCTCTTACTGGTCATACCGATTGATGGTTAAGGACTCTTCATCGAACTAAATGTTGTCTTCTGGCAATTGGGTCCTTTTTTCCCCCTTCATAAGTTCTTCTTGAATATCTGCAAAAAGAATTCAATGTTTTACTTGTAAAATGTTTGTCTCCTACACCAGTAATCCCGTAGGCATTCTTTTAATATTATTGATTTAGTTCCAATATATTCAGTTGACTGTTGTGGAATAATTCCTACAGAAAAATGATGACACTTGCTTTTTAATAACAATCTTAGCTGACTGCACTGTAAAATTATACTAAAGACATAAATCTTCTACTCCCAAGTGTGTACAAAATTTCAACAGCTGTAGTTTTAGTTTCAGGGTTTCATTGCTTAATAGCATTTTATCTGTGCTTTTGTGAATGAGTTTTTGGTCACTGTTAATAATGGCTTGTTGGGAATACTATAGCTCTATAAGATGGTAACCAGTGAAATTTTGGGCAAATCTAGAAGCAAAAGCACATCTTTTCAAAGTAAATTTTATTATCAAAATGCATATATGTTAACATATACAACCCCGAGATTCATTTTCGTGTGTGTATGCTCAGCAAATCTGTAGGACAGTAACTGTAACGGGATCAATGAAAGATCAACCAGCATGCAGAAGACAATCTGTGCAAATGAAAGTATAAATGTTACTCAGTAAATAAGAGATTGCTCATATTTCTGTCATTTGTACTGATAGCTTGGCTTAATGTTAAATATTGCATAACTAGATTGAAAGAGTGGGGTGTTCTCGCAACTTTTCAACCAGCTTTCAGTCACCTCTGTTAAGCAACGTCTGGTTGTCTATTCCTTAATTCAGTTTTTTTTATTATCTTCCTATGTTGTATATCTTCAGGCTAATGAATTATTTGGGCAAGATGTATAATCGAGTGAAACTGAGCATCAAACAAATAGATAAGCCCACCAAAGAACGTGGTTAATTGCAGTTAGTACTTCATTATGAGACCATTTACACTAATGAACCGAATCATTGTTTCAGCTCCCGTTACATGGAATACCAAATGAAGTGCATCTTTGATGACAATAGAAAATGTGGAATGCTTTTGTGTAATTATGAAGTGTTAAACATTAGGCTTGTTCTATTCCCCTGCCCCTGTATTTTACACAAATAATTTGCAAAATTTCAAAACATAGTTAATATATTTTTAATGCGTGTTCATTTTTCAGGATATTGGTATCACTGAAGAGGCAAGCAATTATTGCCCTTGAGAAAGCAATGAGTTATCTTCTTGAATCACTAAAGTCCTTCTGTGGGAATTATCCTTTTTCTGGTGTAAAATGGAGTTAATGACCAAAATTTGCTGTGAACAACCTGCACTTGTCATCGACTTCCAAAGTAAAGCTGTACAGTGAAATATTTTGGGGAAAGATGTCCCATCACTGGCAGTGAGAATCTGTCTGACAAAAAGCTCTTTCATGCTGTAGATATGCAATGTTGTGACTACAAAAATTATCATGCAGGAATGTGGGAAAACTGACAGCTCTCAAAGACATACTAGCTGGAACTGATTGCAACTAAATATTTCAGATGTAGAAACTTTTTATACAAAGCAAGTTTAAATTTTCTAAAATATTCAAACATTTAGATGAAATGTGAAGAATATTTTAGAGTCGCAGAGTGAAAAGACATAGAACTGCGCCCCACTGACAATAAACCATTCATTTTTACACTAATCCTATATACTCATCCCTACAATCCCATCAACTCCATCCCACCTTCTACCTTGATCTTACAGTCCAAGGACTATTCCTAGCAGCCAATTAATCTACCACAGGCACAATTTTAGGGTGTGGGAGGAAACCAGAGCAACTGTTGGGAAACCCATGTGGTCACAGGGAGAATGTGTAAATTGCACACAAACCACACTGTGAGTCAGGGTGAACATGGCTCACTGGTAGCCTGGGTCACTGAGGTTGTGAGGCAACAGGTTTGCCTGCTGTGCTGATATAAAAATAAGCTCACAAATACCTTGATGCTCACAAGCAAAGTGCAGGAAAAACTCAACAAGTTGGGAAACATCTATGGAGGGGAATAAACTTTTGACGTTTCATACCTACGTCCTTCAGGATGTTTAGTCAAGATTACCAGCATCTGCAGAATCTCTTGTTGCCGCACATCTGACCCTGTCTGTTGAATTGAATGCATATGGTGGGAAATATCCAACAATTCATGTTTCCATGCTACACACACACAAAATGCTGGAGGAACTCAGCAGGCCAGGCAGCATATATAGAAAAGAGTACGGTCAAAGTTTCGGGCCGAGACCCTTTGGCAGGACTAGAGAAAAAAAGATTAAGAGTAAATTTTAAAAGTGCGGAAAGGGAGAGAGAAGCACATTAGGTTGGAAGCTACCTAGATGGAATATAGGGTGTTGTTCCTCCAACCTGAGTGTGGCCTTGTTGTGACAGTAGAGGGGGCCATGGATTGACGTATCAGAATGGAAATGGGAAGTGGAATTAAAATGAGTGGCCAGTGGGAGATCCCACTTCTTCAATCTATGGCAGGTCTCACTGATAGACAGGAGGCCGCACTGGGAGCACTGGACACAGTACGTGACCCCAACAGACTCACAGGTGAAGTGTTGCCTCACCTGAAGGGACTGTTCTGGGCCCTGAATGGTGGTGAAGGAGGACGTAGCCTAAAACCTAATGGCATGCATATCAATTTCTCGAACTTCCGGTAATGACACTGCCCCTTTCTCCATTCCCAAAACCCTTTTTCCTCTCTCACCTTATCTCCTTGCCTCATCGCCTCCCTTTGGTGTTCCTCCCACCTCCTTTTTCTTTCTTCCATGGCCTTCTGTTTTCTCCTATCGGACTCCCCCTTCTCCAGCCCTGTATCTCTTTCACCAATCAATTTCCCAGCTCTTTACTTCATTCCTCCCCTCCCCATTTTACTTTATCACCTTGTGTTTCTCTCTTGCCTCCCCCACCTTTTAAATCTTCTCCTCATCGTTTTTTTCCCCCCATTCTTGCTGAAAAGTCTCGGCCCGAAATGTTGACTTTTTTCCATAGATGCTTCCTGGCCTGCTGAGTTCCTCCAGCATTTTGTGTGTGTTGCTTGGACTCCCAGCATCTGCAGATTTTCTCTTGTTACATGTTTCCATGCTAACTTGCTTGTGGGTCCATCATTGGCATGCACATTGCAGAATTGTACTAAGCTCCTGATGATAGTTATTGATTCTTGAGTATTCACACTTGCTTGCATAGCACAGAAAAATCCCAAAGTTGTGAAGGACCTTTTTTTTTTAAAAGGAAGTGATGGTAGTTTCACCATACGGTTGTATTCTGTCCTTGAGTGTGTTGCAGATGTATGGTGTGAAATTATATTAGGTATGTTACTTGGATTTTGTGCAGCTTTTTTTACTACCTCAAAACAGTTTTTTGGAATTGATATGAAAGCTATGGATGGTTTAGGAAGTGAGTTAAGCTCCATTCTTGTGTTCATTCCCTAAGTATTATTTGTTATATAATCCACTTGAAAGCTTATTTTTTTTTGTTGTCAGAATTTTCATTGTCAACTGTCCTGACGTTTGCAGTACCTACAAGTTAATTTCGAGTGCCTTCTAATACTTTACAAAAGGAAGCAAATAGTGCAATTGAGACCCTTTTCCAAAGATAAATTCATTTCTAGTTTTTAAAAATGTGTATATTCATAATTATATAACAGTTGGATTACAATTACATTTTGTATTTTTTGCTGTAATCATGTACATACATTTGTCTGAGGTAATATTGCATTCCTCATAAAGGGATTTTCAATGTCTATATAAAATTTCCTGTACAGTCCAATTTGCTGATTTACCAATATTGATGCACAATGAGTGTTTGCACAGTTAATTGGACAGTCCAACCTTGCATACTCATGTATTCTGAACTTTCTGCTGCACAGAGATCAGATGGGGAAAAAGTGATGATGCAACCATGCGTCGGTTTTTCTGCTGTGCATTTTTCTTGCATGCCCCGATCAGGAGTCTGCTGAGGAACGAGGCATGAAGCACAAATTTTTCAGATAATTTTGAAGTATTTTGAGTCAGCCGCAGATGGCTTTTTGGCGACATTTAAGATGAATGTAGTGGAATGGCTGGAGCAAAGGGATTCTTAAAAATGCTTTGCCGGCAGGAATTTTTTTGAGGGAGCTGTGAGGTAGGATAATAGAAATTCCTTCCAAGTGACCCAATAAGTAGAAGTGGTAGCATGTTTTCATTTTCTAATATCCAGAGTTGTGAAACTAAAATTCTGCAATTCTTCCCTATCAGACAGAAAACGAGCATAGCTTAAATGATTTCAAAGGTAACTTAAGTTTTTTTAAAAAAGAGATACCAGAGACAACTGAAAAGATAATGGATTGTTTTGCAGAATTAGCTTTGGTGTGTGCTGACAGCACAAAAGTTAAGGAAAGTTAATTAATGTGCAGCTTGATTTAGCTGTGGCCAAATTCATTGTTCCTGATATTTTTGTTGAGGAAGTTGTTGTTGAGTATGACTTAGATCTTCTGTAAAGAGGCTTTAGAGACAAGACAGAAAATCAGAATCAAATTTATTATCATTGACTTGTGAAATTTGTTGTTTGAGGTCGTAATACAGTGCAAAGACATAATATTACTATAAATTACAAAATTAACTAAATGGTGTCTGATAGAAAGAAATAACAAAGTTGTGTTCATGGACCATTGGGACATCTGATGGTAGAAAGGAAGGGGAACAAAATTGGTGGATATGTGTGGAACAAACTGTCAGGGGTTGTGCTAGAGGCAGATACATTTTAGAGATTCTTAGATCGGCCCATGGAGGAAAGAAAAATGGAGGTCTGTGTGGGCAGGAACTGTTAAATTAATCATCTAGTAGGTTAAAAGGTCGGCAAATGGCATGCACCAAAGGGCCTGTGCTACCTATGTCTGTTCTATGGTCTATGATAACACACACAAATGCTAGAGTGTGGAGAATATTGCCTTTTTAAGCATGTAGTTTGACGTCTTAATTCGGTACTTGTGTGCAGTGGCTCACAATGACTGCATGCACACGCATACAAGGAGATAGAAAAACACCCCACTTAATGAGACAGGTGAATTAATTAAGGAAGAAAGAAATCCAGACAATGTATTCTGGGCACTTTTATTGCCTACCACCTTTCTAAAAAAAAACTTGCACATGTTTAAATATATAAAGTGTAATTCGCTAAAAGTAACTTGTAACTTAAACAATGGTGAAAGAAATGTAAAGAATCACTTGTGCAGGTTCCTTCTAAAAGTGGCCATTTAATATTTGTTTATATTAGTGGAAGCACAAATGCTCTTGGGCATTACTGTATCAACTGGAAATGCGCCAATGCATTTGGATTTCTAGAAATCTTAAAATGAGTTTTATTGAATCTGGCTTGGGAATTCAGTAAGAAATTATAAATGGATAAGGAACTGGCCTGGCAGGAGAAAACATACAGCAAAATATTTGAATGAAAGCATTCATTTCTAATTTGAAACAACAACTTGTGATCTGTCGTCCTCAAATTTGAGCCCATCATAATCTGCTAATGTGGCCGAACAAACCAAATCTAGTTAATGCAGTATTCCTGAGCTCATTAATCTTAACTGGTTATCCACCAAATTCCTACCCTTGTTTTAAGATTAGATGTTTTGGCCTATGGAGGAAAGAGGTTGGACAGATTGTTGGATTATTATTTTTTCCCTGGAGAGATGGAGGCTGAGGGGGAACTCTGTTTGAAGGATATCTCTAAGAAGCTGTAGAAGATTCTCATAGGGGAGGGGAGCAGCCAGAGGTCATGGTGTACGTTGGCACAAATTATGTAGGTAGAAATGGAAGAGTTCCTGCACAGAGGGTATAGAGAGTTAGGAAAGAAACTGGAGCAGGTCCGTCTGTCAGGAAATGTAAGGAAAGCTTGACCTAAACGTAAAGCAGCAGAGAAGATTTAGTAGTGAGCGAAGACTTCAATAAAAAAAAACTGCAAAATAACAAACCATGAGTGCCACAAAATAACAGCAAACAGATACTTAACAAGACACGGCAACAAGGTAAATGAAGGTTAAATTAACTGGTTGAGGTTGGCTAGTTCGATGGGTGAACAAGGACTGTGGTGACAGCTGGGTTTAAATAGGCCTCAGGTGATGAATTCGAAATCAGTGGCAGGTGATTCTTGGTAGCTGGGTGGAGACTGGGAGGGGCCTGCCTATGCAGGTCTGATAGGAACCACCCCCTCCCTCCTACCTCTGGTTGATAGCTGATGGCCCAGGGCGATCCGGATGGGTCCAGTGGAATTCCTCTGAGCAGTGGATCCATAATGAAACTGGACTGCACCCAAGACCTCTCCTCCAGCCCATACCCTTCCCAGTTGACCAGGTAGTGCACACCCCATCCACGATGATGTGAGTACATCAACCGGTGAACCATGTACACTGGACTTCCTTCCACCATCTGATGCTCAGGAGATGCTGGCTCTGGTGGGTTGAGTGGTTCATGGACAACGGGCTTGAGGCAGGACACATGGAAGATAGATGTGATCCTGAGGGATGGTGGCAACTGGAGATTTGTTTGATGCCATGGTTAATTTTGAAGGGACCAATGAACTATTGTGGGAGCTTCTGGGAGTCAGTGTGCAGGGGCAGATCTCAGGTGGGCAGCCAGGTGCGGTCCCTAGGCCGGAGTAGACTGGCTGGGTGCTGGCGGTTGGCCTGGTGGCAGTAGGCATGGTTGGCTGCTAAGATGGACCTCTGTTCCCTCTTCCAAGCATTCTGGCTGCGGTAATCCAGGGCCCTGACAGAAGGGACCTTCACCGTGGGCTCCTCCACGGGAAACAACTGGGTTTGGTAGCTGTGAAGCACTTCAAAGGGTGACATATCCGTGGCAGAAGAGGTATGTAGGCTGTGGGACAGTTCTGCCCAGAGCAGGTATTACTTCTAAGTAGAAGGGTTAGAGGCGGCGAAGCATTGCAGAAACTTCTCCACTTGCTGATCATCCCTTTCCGATTGACTGTTGGTCTGTGGATGATAACCAGAGGACAAACTCACTGAGGTGCAGAGGAGGGAGCAGAGGGCATGTCAAAGGCAGGAGATGAGTTGTGGGTCCTGGTCTGATGCAATGTCCTGAGGAAAACCATGGCTGTGGACTACATGTTGGAGAACGAGGTCCGTTGTCTCAGTGGCTGCTGGAAGTTTTGGGAGGGCAATGAACTTGGAGAACTAGTCCACCACTGTCTCAATCACCATGGCTCCACCAGGAGGTGGCAAAACATGTTGAAATTCCAGGCAATGTAGGACCATGGATGTCAAGGGACTGGTAGGAGCCCAGAAGGCTGCTGATTGGAAGAATTGGACTGGGCACATTGAGGGCAGGCAGCAATGAAGTGACATACATCTGTAATCATGGTGGGCCACCAGACTGGCATCACAGAAAATCCAGGGGTCTGTCACGTACCCAATGGAGTGCCTCAGAGCACGCTGCGATTGCCAGGAATATCAGAAGGAGCAGGTTCATGCTGTAGGTCCCAGTGGACCTGGTTCTCAAGATCCCAAATGAACCGCCTGAGGAATTGCAAGGATGGAATGATGGGCTGAGGGTCAGTCTCCATTTTAGCTGGGTCAAACTGTCATGTTAGGGTGTCCACCTTAGTGTTCTTGTAACTGGGTTGTTAAGGGATGACTGACCAGGGTTTGCTGGAATGAGATGGCGAGTTGGTTGAGTGCTGCTTCTGGATCGTGTACTCAAGTACTCATTAAGGCAGACAACTTCCTTTAGGTGTGCAAACTCTGCTGGGTCACCCATCCCATCAGGAACTGTAGGGGAGGCTTGACTCAAGTGCAAAGCAGCTGAGACAACTTAGTGATGATCAATCAGTTTAATAATAATCTGCAAAACAGTAGACTATGATGAGCCACAAAGCAAGAATGAACGATACTTAACACAACAAGGTAACTAAAGGCTGGCTGGTTTGATAGGTGAACGAGTACTGTTGTTGTATTCTGAGGTTTTATGGTGTTTTCAGATGCATTACCAACACCTGAACTGGAGTATGAGACTGTGGATGAGAAATGAGGAAAAAAATCTGCAGATGCTGGAAATCCAAGCAGCACACACAAAATGCTGGAGGAACTCAGCAGGCAAGGCTGCCTGGTCTGCCAAGTTCCTCCAGCATTTTGTGTGTGTTACTGTGGATGCCAGCTGGGTTTAAATAGGTTGTAGGTGATAAATTGGAAACGAGTGGCAGGTGATTCCTGTTAGCTGGATGGAGACTGATAGGTGTCTTCCGGTGCGGGCTTGACACAAAAAAGGTAGTAATTTCTGAATTATTCCCAGTGCCGAGTGCTAATTAGGGCATGAATAGCATTATAGCACAGATGAGCAAGTGACTGAGGAACTAGTGCAGGGGACGTGTTTTCATGTTCTGGGATCATTGGAACCTCTTCTGGGGCAGGGATTACCAGAACAAGAGGGATAGGTTGCACCTAAGCTGGAGGGGAACCAATATTCTGGCTGGGAGGTTCACTACTGCTGCTTGAGAGGGTTTGAACTAATTTGGAAACCAGAGCACAAGGTCAGAAAGTGGAGAGATGGAGAGGAAGGTAGATGTCCAGATCAGTAAAAACAGCCAGGAGCAAATTAATAGATACGTGTAACAGGATGGATAGTACGAAGTTTATGTATTTTAATGTGAGGAGTTTTATGAGTAAAGGTGATGAAATTAGAGCAAGTATAGAACATGGAACTATGATGTTACGGCCATTACGGAGACTTGGTTCTGAGAAGAACAAGAACATGTGCCTGATATCCTAGGGTTTCAATGTTTTAGAAGAAAATAGAGAGGGAGGTTAAAATGGGGGGGGCAGTGTTGCACTACTAATATACTCAGAAGGGACATAATGGAGGGCTCATTAACTGAGGTGGAACATATGGGTAGAACTCAAAAATAGGAAGAGTGCAATCATTCTGATGGGATTGTACTACAGACCTTCCAAAAGCCACCAGGATTTTGAGGAATAGATATGCGGGCAGATTAAGGAAAGGTGTAAAAACAACATGGGTGTTGTCAAGGGGGAGTTTAGCTTCCCTAATATAAAATGGAATTTTTTCAGTTTAAGAGATTTGGATGGGGCAGAATTTGTTAGATGCATCCAGGAGGGTTTCTTCATTAAGATGTAGATAATCCAACAAGAGGAGGGGCTGTGCTGGACCTGGTGTTGGATAATGAGTCAGTGGGTGAGCAATTAGGGTACAGTGACCACAACTCCTCAAGTTTTAAAGTAACTATAGATATGGACCTTGTGGGAGAGTATTAAATTGGAGCAGGCAAGTCACGAGAGCATTACGAGGCATGTGTTTTTGGACAAATCTACATCCAACATGTGGAGGTGTTTAAAGACCACCTGCAGAGTACAGCACCAGAATGTTCCAGTCAGAAGGAAGGATAGGATGGCAAGGTGAGGAGGTGTCAAGGGAGGTTTCATTAGGTACATTTAATGCATCCAATATACATCCTGAAATTCTTTTTCTTCGCAAACATCCACGAAAACAGAGGAGTGCCCCAAAGAATGAGTGACAGTTAGAACCCCAAAGCTCCCCCCAACACGCGCAAGCAATGACCCCCTCCCCCCAGCCCACCAGCAAAAAGATCAGCGCCCGCCACTGAGCACTCAAGCATGCAGCAAGCATCAGTAAAGACACAGACTTACAGTACCCTAAAGGCTACTCGTTCACCTGGTAATTCAACATAGGACCATAAGACATAAGAGCAGAATTAGGCCATATGGCCCATTGAGTCTACTCTGCCATTCAATTATGGCTGATTCTTTTTTTCTATCTCCTCTTCAGCCCCAGTTCCTGACCTTCTCTCCGTAACCTTTGATGCCATGTCCAATCAATCTCTGCCTTAAATACACCCAATGACCTGGCCTCCACAGCTGCACGTGACAACAAATTCCACAAATTCGCGACCCTTTGGCTAAAGGAACTTCTCCACATCTCTGTTTTGAAAGGGCGCACCTCTGTCCAGAGACTCTGCCCTCTTGTCCTAGACTCTCCCATCATGGGAAACATCCTTTCCAGATCTACTCTGTCTAGGCCTAATAACATTTGAATAGTTTCAATGAGATACCCCCCCCACGATTCTTTTGAATTCCAGTGAGTACAGACCCAGAGCCATCAAACGTTCCTCGTATGATAACCCTTTGATTCCTGGAGTCATCCTTGGTGCTCTCTCCACATACCACAGGCTCTCTCTCTCCCTAATAAGGGAAAAAGAGGTGTCCCTGTTTCACAGTGAGAGGGGAGACATAACAAACAACTCACTAATTTACAATGTTAAAAGTTTGTTGTGACGCTTTTTCCGAGCTTTGCGCCCAGAGAGTCGGCGCTAGAAAGGCGCAGCTCTTTGGACACACAACCCACGGCAGCTAACTCACTGCTTCTGATATTCCGTGTTCTCCCATGACACTTGAGTCAGGGGCACTGGCCTGGAATCAGCCTGTCTCCAGAGCCTTGAAAATCCGGCACCCTGAAGATGTGCTTGTCTTCCAGGCCACGTCCTTGGGGTATCAAAAAGAGGCCGATTGTGAGGCCCAGAGAGCAGGTCCCATTCCCGCTATGAACCAAAATGAGAGTGTTACTCCAGGTCAGGGTCTTCAAAAGAACCTTGAAAAGGGAAAAAAAGAAATATCGAAGATAGAAATAGAGCTGTTTCCGAAGATGCAAGTAGAGTAGTCGCCGTTTAGTGCCATCATAACTTTGCTCCATCCCTGATTAATTTAGTCATGAAAAATAAGGAGAAGTATGTAAATCTTAGGAAACTAGAATCAAACAGAGCCCTTGAGGATCATGAAGTAGCTGGAAAAGAACTCCAGAAGGAATTGGGAGAGCCAGGAGTGTGTGGGGGTGGGGGGGAATAAAAAGTCCTTGGGATGCTTTCAGAAAACTGTGGAAAATACTGTGTTTGTTGGTTAGGTGGGAAGAAGTTAAGGAGACAGGTGAGGATTGAGGGAGTCATGTGAGAGTGTGAAGGATTTGGTGTGTGAGAAGAAAATGTAGACTAGGCTATAATCGAGAGGCTGAAATGAGCTTGAAAGGGAGTTCTGTGGGAGATAGGCAACAACAGAAGTGCCAGTGAAATCAGATTATTAGAGGCTTGAATGTAAACCAAAATTGCCTCCTTAAAGTAAAACTCTTTTCATAATAGTCTCTCTCGTGTCTTGAATTATGAATCTGGCCTTTCTCTATAATCCACTTTCCCACACCCTCCACCCCAAAGTTTTGTAATTGCTGCAGGTTTGCGTTGGTTCAGTGAAGGCAATAATTTACATTAGGGATTCTGTTGACATTTCACTGTTACAGCTATTTAAAGTTTAATAATGCTAGTAGAATTCTTGATGTAATTGGATGCCAATCATTTTATTCCCCTCAATTTGACATATACTGAATATAAGTACATTGGATTTTAATCTTTTGTGTGCATTAAAGTTCTTTTTTCTTTGCCATATGTAGAAGTAGAGTTAGCAATATTTTTATAAATGCTATGTAAATTGCAGAGTGTTTTAACTAATCCTTGTAAATTCCTGTCATAGTAGTGAAATTACTCCCATTATCCTCTTTCTTACTAAACTGGTTTTTATTCCTTTGTTGCTGAAAAGGATTTTTGAATACCCTTGTCTGGCTACTGGCTATTAAACCATCTCTCACTGCTCCCCATCTGTAATTTCTTCGACTCTTCAACTTTTCGACCACACTTTGACTCAGACTCGCTATCACAGCCATATATCCTTTCTTGGAACGTGCCTCCGTCGCCAACTTACTCCAGTTGGCTTTAGGATTCGTTTCCAAGCCTCTCAATTTGGACCTTCTGAGGATCCCAGGTACTCACATTTTATTGACTCTGCCTCTCGCCGCTTCTCCTGTCAAGCTCTGAAGGCGACTGTCTCCACCATGAGGTGGTACTTGGTGTCCCTATCCCAGACCCTTCCACACCTTCGGGACACTTTCTTCGCCGTCTGTAATGGTCCTACCCGTTATTTCATCCTCCGTCGGATTCACGCCTGCAATCGCCATTTTTTTGACTTTGTCATGTTAGGCAAAGATCGCAAGATCCTACATCTACGGACTCCAGAGCCTGCTGGCCCTGAAACTAGCAGGCATGAACTTCAGATTGTGGCCCCTGCCATTGATCTCGTCGGCTTCAACACCTCAGGGCATATTCAAAACCCGGACTCCAGCAACAACCATGGAGACATTCAAAGTGATTACGCAACCACCAGCTGCGACTCCAGCCTTGAACTCCAGGCCGAGTCTTTATGTGCTGCTGTTGTGACTTCCGTCTCCCCTTCCCCCACCAATACTCTGCAATCCCGTCTCCCTCAGATCCCACCGTCAGCTCCTGGGCCCTCGGAGGCTCCATCTTCCTCTCACCCCAACTCTCCCCTCTCCATTGACACACCCAGCCTCCCCCCCTCCCCCTTCTGATCCCAGCTCTCATCCGTGCCGGGTCTTTACCATCCCCTCCGACCTTCAACTGTCGGAGGCAGAACGTTCTGTTCTCAGTAAGGGCCTCACGTTTGTCCCCCTTCGCCCACACCTCAGCGAGTTCCATGTTCGCCATTATGCGGAACTTTTCTTCCGCCGTCTCCGTCTCCGAGCCTACTTCTTCGGCAAGGACTCTTCCACCCCCACCGATGACCCCTTCTCCCGTCTTCAACCCTCCTCTTCTTCATGGACACCCCGCTCTGGTCTTCTGCCTGGTCTGGATCTCTTTATCGCTAATTGCCGACGGGACATCAACCGTCTCGACTTCACCGCACCTTGTCCCCATTCCAACCTAACTCCTTCGGAACGCTCTGCTCTCCACTCCCTCCGCACTAATCCTAACCTTATTATTAAACCCGCCGATAAGGGGGGTGCTGTTGTAGTCTGGCGTACCTTGCCGAGGCACAGCGACAACTCACGGATACCTCCTCTTATTTACCCCTCGATCGTGACCCCACTAAGGAGCACCAGGCCATTGTCTCCCACACCATCACCGACTTTATCCGCTCAGGGGATCTCCCATCCACTGCTACCAACCTTATAGTTCCCACACCCCGCACCTCCCGTTTCTACCTCCTACCCAAGATCCACAAACCTGCCTGTCCTGGCCGACCTATTGTCTCAGCTTGCTCCTGCCCCACCAAACTCGTTTCTGCATACCTCGACACGGTTTTATCCCCCCTTGTTCAATCCCTTCCGACCTATGTTTGTGACACTTCTCACGCTCTTAAACTTTTCGATGATTTTAAGTTCCCTGGCCCCCACCGCTTTATTTTCACCATGGATGTCCAGTCCTTATATACTTCCATCGCCCATCAGGAAGGTCTCAAAGCTCTACGCTTCTTTTTGGATTCCAGACCTAATCAGTTCCCCTCTACCACCCACTCTGCTCCATCTAGCGGAATTAGTCCTTACTCTTAATAATTTCTCCTTTGGCTCCTCCCACTTCCTCCAAATTAAAGGTGTAGCTATGGGCACCCGTATGGGTCCTAGCTATGCCTGCCTTTTTGTTGGGTTTGTGGAACAATCTATGTTCCGTGCCTATTCTGGTATCTGTCCCCCACTTTTCCTTTGCTACATCGACGACTGCATTGGCGCTGCTTCCTGCACGCATGCAGAACTCGTTGACTTTATTAACTTTGCCTCCAACTTTCACCCTGCCCTCAAGTTTACCTGGTCCATTTCACCTCCCTCCCCTTTCTAGATCTTTCTGTCTCTGTCTCTGGAGACAGCTTATCCACTGATGTCTACTATAAGCCTACTGACTCTCACAGCTATCTGGACTATTCTTCTTCTCACCCTGTCTCTTGCAAAAACACCATCCCCTTCTCGCAATTCCCCCGTCTCTGCCGCATCTGCTCTCAGGATGAGGCTTTTCATTCTAGGACGAGAGAGATGTCTTCCTTTTTTAAAGAAAGGGGCTTCCCTTCCTCCACTATCAACTCTGCTCTTAAACGTATCTCCCCCATTTCACGTACATCTGCTCTCACTCCATCCTCCTGCCACCCCACTAGAAATAGGGTTCCCCTGGTCCTCACCTACCACCCCACCAGCCTCCGGGTCCAACATATTATTCTCTGTAACTTCCGCCACCTCCAACGGGATCCCACCACTAAGCACATCTTTCCCTCCCCCCCTCTCTCTGCATTCCACAGGGATCGCTCCTTATGCAACTCCCTTGTCCATTCGTCCCCCCCATCCCTCCCCACTGATCTCCCTCCTGGCACTTATCCGTGTAAGCGGAACAAGTGCTACACATGCCCTTACACTTCCTCCCTTGCCACCATTCAGGGCCCCAAACAGTCCTTCCAGGTGAGGCAACACTTCACCTGTGAGTCGACTGGGGTGATATACTGCGTCCGGTGCTCCCGATGTGGCCTTTTATATATTGGCGAGACCCGACGCAGACTGGGAGACCGCTTTGCTGAACATCTACGCTCTGTCCGCCAGAGAAAGCAGGATCTCCCAGTGGCCACACATTTTAATTCCACATCCCATTCCCATTCTGACATGTCTATCCACGGCCTCCTCTACTGTAAAGATGAAGCCACACTCAGGTTGGAGGAACAACACCTTATATTCTGTCTGGGTAGCCTCCAACCTGATGGCATGAACATCGACTTCTCTAACTTCCGCTAAGGCCCCACCTCCCCCTCGTACCCCATCTGTTACTTATTTTTATACACACATTCTTTCTCTCACTCTCCTTTTTCTCCCTCTGTCCCTCTGAATATACCCCTTGCCCATCCTCTGGGTCCCCCCCCTTGTCTTTCTTCCCGGACCTCCTGTCCCATGATCCTCTCGTATCCCCTTTTGCCTATCACCTGTCCAGCTCTTGGCTCTATCCCTCCCCCTCCTGTCTTCTCCTATCATTTTGGATCTCCCCCTCCCCCTCCAACTTTCAAATCCCTTACTCACTCTTCCTTCAGTTAGTCCTGACGAAGGGTCTCCGCCTGAAACGTCGATTGCACCTCTTTCTACAGATGCTGCCTGGCCTGCTGCGTTCACCAGCAACTTTGATGTGTGTTGCTTGAATTTCCAGCATCTGCAGAATTCCTGTTGTTTGCTGGCTACTGGCTACCATTTTTAATCTTTATTTGACAATTTAGTTGCTGTAAATGGCATAATCAGATAATAGGAGATTGTTCAGCTAATTCTCATCCTGATCTCCTCCAATGGCTTGTGATAGTATATTTTCTAGCCAAGATTGGTAGGAAGTCATTTGAAGCTAGCGTTTTGGTGTTTTCTTCTTGCCTGCCTTGCCTCATTCCTTCCTTAATTTTGGGTCACTGAACTGATATTTGTGACATTAGTCTAGATTTGGGATGGAATTGGAGAGCTTGCATTGCTCAAGGTAACCACTTGCAGTCATAGTGAGGGAGTTTATTTTAAAATACTTGTTTTGTGCCATGTGAAACCTCAAATCCATATCTTTTTTGGGGTGAGAGTGGTATTCTTGATGTAAATGCATTATTAACTAAATTGAAAACAGTATTCAGACAATTCAGACAATGACGTGGGTAGGAAGAGTGAGGAGGTCCTGAAAGGTGAGTTTAGGGAGTTAGGCACCAAGTTAAAGGACAGGACCTCCAGGATAGCAATCTCAGGATTGCTACCAGTGCCACGTGCAGGCAGGTTTAGAAATAGTAAGGTAGAGCAGATCAACACGTGGCTGAAGACATGGTGCAGGAGAGAGGGCTTCAGATTTATAGATAATTGGGCAGTTTTCCAGGGAAGGTGGGACTTGTTCCAGCGGGACGGTTTACATCTGAACTGGAGGGGGACAAATATTCTTGCAGGTAGGTTTGCTAGAGAGGTTCCGGTGGATTTAAACTAGATACGGGGGGGGGGGAGGGGAATCAGAGTGTGGGAACAGATGTAGGGGAGAAGGAAGAAAAAGAAAATAGTAAAGTTGTTCGCACCATTAGAGATAAACAGAGAGTAAGAGGTGGAAAATTTCTAAAATGCATTTATTTTAATGCTAAGAGCATTATAAGAAAGGTGGATGAGTTTAAAGCATGGATTGATACCTGGAAGTATGATGTGGTAGCTATTAGTGAAACATGGTTACAGGAGGGGTGTGATTGGCAACTAAATATTCCTGGAATTAATTTTTTTAGGTGTGATAGAATCGGAGGGACAAGAGGGGGAGGTGTTGCATTGCTTGTCAGTGAAAATATTACAACAGTGCTCTGGCAGGATAGATTAGAGGGCTCGTCTAGAGAGGCTACTTGGATGGAATTGAGGAATGGTAAAGGTGTAGTAAAACTTATAGGGTGTATTATAGACCACCAAATGGGGAGCGAGAATTGGAGGAGCAAATTTGTAAGGAGATAGCAGATATTTGTAGTAAGCACAAGGTTGCGATTGTGTGAGATATTAATTTTCCACACATAGACTGGGAAGCCCATTCTGTAAAAGGGCTGGATGGTTTGGAGTTTGTAAAATGTGTGCAGGATAGTTTTTTGCAGCAATACATAGAGGTACCAACTAGAGAAGGGGCAGTGTTGGATCTCCTGTTAGGGAATGAGATAGGTCAGGTGACAGAGGTTTGTGTTGGGGAGCACTTTGGGTCCAGTGATCACAATGCTATTAGTTTCAATATAATTATGGAGAAGGATAGGTCTGAACCCAGGGTTGAGATTTTTGATTGGCGAAAGGCTAACTGAGGAGATGCGAAAGGATTTAGAAGGAGTGGATTGGGATAATTTGTTTTATGGGAAGGATGTAATAGAGAAATGGAGGTCATTTAAAAGTGAAATTTTGAGGGTACAGAATCTTTATGTTCCTGTTAGGTTGAAAGGAAAGGTTAAAAGTTTGAGAGAGAGCCTTGGTTTTCAAGGGATATTGGAAACTTGGTTCTGAAAAAGAGAGATGTCTACAATAAATATAGGCAGCATGGAGTAGATGAGGTGCTTGGAATATAAAGGATGTAAAAATAATCTTAAGAAAGAAATTCGAAAAGCTAAAAGAAGACATGAGGTTGTTTTGGCAAGTAAGGTGAAAATAAATCCCAAGGGTTTCTACAGTTATATTAATAGCAAAAGGAGAGTGAGGGATAAAATTGGTTCCTTAGAGAATAAGAGTGGACAGTATGAGTGGAGCCAAAAGAGATGGGGAGATTCTGAACAATTTCTTTTCTTCGGTATTCACTAAGGAGAAGGATATTGAATTGTGTAAGATAAGGGAAACGGGTAGAGAAGTTATGGAAACTATGATGATTAAAAAAGAGGAAGTACTGGAGCTTTTAAGAAATATACAAGTGGATAAGTCTCCAGGTCCTGACAGGATATTCCCTAGGACCTTGAGGGAAGTTAGTGTGGAAATAGGGGCTCTGACAGAAATATTTCAAATGTCATTAGAAACGGGGATGGTGCCAGAGGATTGGCGTATTGCTCATGTTGTTCCATTGTTTAAGAAGGGTTCTAAGAGTAAACCTAGCAATTATTGGCCTGTGAGTTTGACATCAGTGGTGGGTAAATTGAGGGAAAGTATTCTTTGAGATAGTATATATAATTATCTGGATAGACAGGGTCTGATTAGGAACAGTCAACATGGATTTGTGCGTGGAAGGTCATGTTTGACAAATCTTAGTGAATTTTTTGAAGAGGAAAGTTGATGAGGGTTAAGCGGTGGATGTTCAGAAGGGCCTTTGACAAGGTTCCACACGGAAGGTTAGTTAGGAAGGTTCAATTGTTGGGTATTAATATTGAAGTAGTAAAATGGATTCAGCAGTGGCTGGATGGGAGACGTCAGAGAGTATTGGTGGATAACTGTGTGTCAGATTGAAGGCCGGTGACTAGTGGTGTGCCTCAGGGATCTGTACTGGGTCCAATGTTGTTTGTTATATGCATTAATGATCTGGATGATAGAGTGGTAAATTGGATGAGTAAGTATGCAGATGATACTAAGATAGGTGGAGTTGTGGATGATGAAGTAGGTTTACAAAGCTTGCAGAGAGCTTTAGGCCAGTTAGAAGAGTAAACTGAAAGATGGCAGATGGAGTTTAATGCTGATAAATGTGAGGTGCTACATTTTGGTAGGACTAATCAAAATAGGACATACATGGTAAATGGTAGGGCATTGAAGAATGCAGTGGAACAGAGGGATCTAGGAATAATGGTGCACAGTTCCCTGAAGGTGGAATCCCATGTGGATAGGGTGGTGAAGGAAGCTTTTGGTATGCTGGCCTTTATAAATCAGAGCATTGAGTATAAGAGTTGGGATGTAATGTTGAAATTGTACAGGTCATTGGTGAGGCCAAATTTGGAGTATTGTGTACAGTTTTGGTCACTGAATTATAGGAAAGATTTCAACAAAATAGAGAGAGTACAGTGAAGGTTTACTAGAATGCTACCTGGGTTTCATCACCTAAGTTACAGAGAAAGGTTGAACAAGTTGGGTCTTTATTCTTTGGAACATAGAAGGCTAAGGGGGGATTTGATAGAGGTATTGAAAATTATGAGGGGGATAGATAGAGTTGACGTGGATAGGCTTTTTCCATTGAGAGTGGGGGAAATTCAAACAAGAGGACATGAGTTAAGAGTTAAAGGGCAAAAGTTTAGGGGTAACTTGAGGGGGAACTTCTTTACTCAGAGTGGTAGCTGTGTGGAACGAGCTTCCAGCAGAAGTGGTTGAGGCAGGTTCGATGTTGTCATTTAAAGTTAAGTTGGACAGCTATATGGACAGGAAAGGAATGGAGGGTTATGGGCTGAGTGCAGGTCGGTGGGACTAGGCGAGAGAAAGAGTTCGGCATGGTCTAGAGAAGCCGAGATGGCCTGTTTCCATGCTGTAATTGTTATATGTTTATATGGTTATAATTCAAAGTAAACAATGTAAGTATGTACACTCATGGCCACTATTGCCATCAGTATGATGTCAGAGAAGTGCAGTCTCATGGAAATGAATTTGTATAACACGTTTAAACTATCTCAATTCCTCACAATGAATTACATCAATGAATTGTCTAAGTTAAGCACACAGCTATGTGGTGCACAACAAGATCCCAAAATCAATGGGAGAAAAGGCTAGAAAATCTTTTAATAGTTGAGACAGGAATGCAAACCCAAATGGGGGTAGGGGAAGCCAGATATTCTTGCATTTATACCAAGATTTTTCAGTATGTGCTTAAATGTGCAGGTGAACAGAGATCTTGTCTTTCATTTCAAAAGTGCCTCAATGCTCTGATCCTTCAGTTGTACAGAAGCTTTATTTTAAATTTGATGTGGCAATTGGACATTAACATTACTCCTGATTCTGAAGTTTTTTATTGGTAGAGGTGCATTGTCTTCCTGATGATTCCAATTTTAACTTGTCCTTGGTCATTTGGAAAAAAATGTTGTCGAGCTATGCACTTTTTATATACTGTACAGTATTTTGTGTAAGTGGGCGACCTCTGACATAATCCAGCAATAATTGTTCAAGTGCCTTTTATAATAGTCCACATTAAAATGAAATTGCTTCATTCTACAACTTATTAGACCCAGTTTAATCAAAATATATCTGGGCCAGCATTATGATGTGGATAATATAGGCTTAATTTTAAAAACTCACTTGTGATTTCATGAAGTTATGAGTTATGCTGTCAGTAAGTGTAGATATTTATCAGATTTATAGTTTTGACATGGCTTTTGTGTTAAGTGTATAATAATGTGATACAACATAAATTTCACTATTGATATTCAAAGCAAGTTTGTTAAAATTATTCCTCTGAGTCAGAATGAGAATTATTGGTGCTTGCAATGGAGCCTTTGGAATTCATGACCTGTATTCCCTGGAAGTAGAATAATTTAAGTGGAAGGGACGGTGTAAGGGGCTAGAGGAAGGAATGAAATTTGCACACACTTTAGTTTCTACTCCTGTGCTGTTCAAAAGATTAAAAGGTGATTTACTGAAGAGATTAAAATGTTAAAGAAATTTGTTAGGTAGGGCAGAAGCTTTTTTTTCCTTTTGGTAGAGGAAATCAGACCAGAGTTCTAATTTTAAGTGTAGGGCTTGACCAACCTGGAGTGAAATCAGAGTGCATCTTTACACACAAGAGGTAGTGACAGAGCCTGGAACACTTTTTCATCAAAGCCCATAAATTGCTGAATTAGTTGAAAATTTTCGAACTGTAGTAGTTAGATTTTTGGGTTGGCCGAAGTTGTTCAAAAAGTCACCAAACTGAGTAACCACCCAGTATTTTGTTTCTTTTTCAGATTGGGAGGATGTAACTCTTGGAGTACCCCAATACTCATTTCTCTACTATTTAGTTTCAAGTCTTTTTTCTGTTTGCTTTTGATAAATTGTGCCTCAACTTAACCCAAGTGGTCTTATCCCAATTTAGAACTGGTTTACATTTCAGTCCTTTCTCTCATCATGTTAAATTGAAGATTGTCTCCACTGTTTTCTCCCCAATGCCCTTTCCACTTTTCCAGGTTTATTGGCGAAAACTAAGTCTTGTACTGCCCTCTCCCTTTGGGACTTGCTACACTGTGATTCTTTTAAAGAAATTTCTGAAGTTTCAAGAATTATTTTATAACTTACTCAAATACTCTATCTAGTTAATGCTTTTGAAGACCCTTATAATTACTGCCTTGCTATTTTCACACCCGTAATTTGCCAACATGTTTTCTCTTTTATCTTTTTCTGACTTGGAGGTCAGCAGTACAAATGAGGTTTAGAGCAGCCACTTTTTAATAGAATGGCAGAACAGGCCTCCTTCTGCTCTAATGTTTCCAAACTGTTCAAATAAACTTATACTTGCATTTGGAAGTTATTAAATTTCTAGATTCAGAGGTGTGTGTGTGTATATATACACACACACACACACACACACACACACACACACACACACACACACACACACACACACACACACAGTGACAAGCAAAAGTTTGGGCACACCTGGTCAAAATTTCTGTTACTGTGAATAGCTAAGCGAGTAAAAGATGAACTGATTTCCAAAAGGCATAAAGTTGAAGATGACACATTTCTTTAATATTTTAAGCAAGAAAACTTTTTTCCATCTTTTACAGTTTTAAAATAACAAAAAAGGAAAAGAGCCCAAAGCAAAGGTTTGGGCACCCTGCATGGCAGTACTTAGTAACACCCCCTTTGGCAAGTATCACAGCTTGTAAATGCTTTTTGTAGCCAGCTAAGAGTCTTTCAATTCTTGTTTGGGGGATTTTCACCCATCCTTCCTTGCAAAAGGCTTCTAGTTCTGTGAGATTTTTGGGTCGTCTTGAATGCACTGCTCTTTTGCGGTCTATCCACAGATTCTCGATGATGTTTAGGTCACAGGACCGTGAGGGCCATGGCAAAACATTCAGCTTGCGCCTCTTGAGGTAGTCCATTGTGGATTGTCCATTGTCATTAACCTGTTGCAGAAGCCATCCTCTTTTCATCTTCAGCGTTTTTACAGACGGTGTGGTGTTTGCTTCCAGAATTTTCTGGTATTTTATTGAATTCGTTCTTCTCTCTACCAGTAAGTGTTCCCCGTGCCACTGGCTGCCACACAAGCTCGCGATGATCGATCCGCCCCCGCACTTAATAGTTGGAGAGGGGTTCTTTTCATAAAATTCTGCATCCTTTTTTCTCTGAACATACTTTTGCTCATTGCGGCCAAAAAGTTCTATTTTAACTTCATCAGTCCACAGGACTTGTTTCCAAAATGCATCAGGCTTGTTTAGATGTTCCTTTGAACCTTTTGAATAGAACTTTTTGGCTTGAAATATTAAAGAAATGTGTCATCTTTAACTTTATGCCTTTTGGAAATCCTTTTGTAGTTGGGTGCCCAAAACTGCTCACAGTAATGCAAATGTGGTCTGGCCAATGTCTTATAAATCCTCAACATTACATCCTTGCTTTTATATTTTAGTCCTCTCCAAATGAATGTTAACTTTGCATTTGCCTTCCTTACTGACTCAACCTGCAAATTAACTTTCCAAAGGTGTAATTTAATGTTAGAGAAATGTATACAATATACATCCTGAAATGCTTTTTCTTTGCAACCATCCATGAAAACAGAGGAGTGCTCCAAAGAATGAACGACAGCTAAATGTTAGAACCCCAAAAGTCCCCCCCAGATCTCTCCTCCTGCGAGCAACAATCCCCCCTACCCCCCACAGGCTTTAAAAAAAAGCATTGGCACTGCCACCGAGCACTCAAGTGTGAGCAAAGCAATAGCAAAGACACAGACTTGTAGTTACCCCAAAGACTTAGTGTTTCACCTGGTATTCGTCATACTGCGGGTTCTCTCTTTCCGTAATAAGGGAGAAAGCAGTGTCTTCATTTTCCCGGCGAGTGGGGAAACATAATAATCAACTCAGTTTACGATGTTAAAAATCCATTACGTCGCTTTTTTTGAGCTCTGTACCTGAAGATAGCAAAGATCCCAGGTCTCCAGGCATAGAGCCGTAGATATTTTTACTCCTCCAATGACACACGGGTCTCCTGTCGTAACACCAGAGCCCCGAGATCCTAGGCTTCTGAATCCAAGCTGGACTCTTGGGCCAAGCCTTAGGCATATCGAACAACGTCGAGTTATGGAATCCCGAGAGTGGGTCCCATTCCCGCAAAGAACCGCAGTCAGGTCAGGGTCTTCAAGGGAAAAATAGAGATATTAGAGATGGAAATAGGGCTATTTCCAAAGATGCAAGCAAAGGAGTCTCCGTTAGGTGCCATTAACCCTCCGAAGCTCCGCCTTCTTTAGACATTCTTGCACAAGGACTCCTAAATCCCTTTGCACCAACAATTTCTGAATTCACTCCCCATTTGGAAAATAGTCTATGCCTTTATTCCTTCTACCATCCACTTCCCTATACGTGCCACTTCTTTGCTGAATCTCCTAATCTGTCAAAGTCCTTCTGCAGACTTCCTGCTTCCTCAACATTGCCTGCCTCTCCACCTATCTTTGTATCATCCATAAACTTGGCCATAAAGCCATCAATCCTGTCATCCAGATCATTCGCATATAATGTGAAAAGTAGTGGATCCACACCAACCCCTGAGGAACACTACTAGTCACTGGCAGGAAATCAGAAAGAGGCCCTTTTTATTCCCACTCTTTGGCTGACTGACAGAAGCAAACTGCTGTCCATGATAGTATCTTTCCTATAATACTATAAGTTCTTATCTTGTTTAGCAGCTTCATGTGCAGCCTCCTTTGTCAAAGGCCTTCTGAAAATCCAAGTAAACAGCATTTGCTAACTCTCCTTTTTAGAGGATCTGTCCTAGGGCCAGCACCATCATAAAGAAGACGCAACAATCCCTGTACTGTCATCTACAACTTTGACAAACCTTTATAGAGGAACAGTGAGTGTATCCTGACTGGTTCCATCACAGCCTGTCATGGAAACAGCAATGCCATGAACAGAAAAGCCTACGAAAAAGTGGTGGATACTGCCTAGTTCATCACAGGTAAAGCCTTCCCCAACATTAAGCACATCTAAAGGAAATGCTGCCGCAAGAAATCAGCATCTATTATCAACACCCCCACCATTCAGGCCATACTCTTCTGCCATCGGAAAGGAGCTTTGTGTCCCACACCACCAGGTTTAGGAACATTTTATTACCCTTCAACCATCAGGCTTCTGAACTTGCTTGGGTAACTTCCCTCACCTCCACAATAGATTCTACAATCTACAGACTCACTTTCAAGAACTCTACAACTCATGTTCTTGGTATTATTTATTCACGTTTTTTTAATTTGCACAATTTTTCTTCTTTTGTAAGTTGTTTGTCAGTCTTTGTGTGTAATCTTTATTGATTCTATTGTACTTGTCTGTTCTACTGTGAATGTCTGCAAGAAAATGAATCTCAAGGTAGTAAATGGTGATGTATACATACTTTGATAACAAATTTACTTTGAACTCTGTGCTCTACCCTGCCCAGTATTTCCTCAAATAATTCCAACAGATTTGTCAAACAAGATTTACCCTTAAGGAAACCATGCTGACTTTGGATTATTTTATCATATGCCTACAGGTACCCTGAAACCTCGTCCTTAATAATGTACTGTAACATCTTGCCAACCACTCAAGTCAAGCTAACTGGACTATAATCTCGTCTTTTGCCTCCCTCCTATCTTAGAGTGGAATGACATTTGCAATTTTCTAGTTCTCCAGAACCATTCCTGAATCTAGTGATTCTTGAAAGATCACTATTAATGTCACCACAATCTCTTCAGCTACCTCTTTCGGAAACCAGGGGTGTAGTCCATCTGGTCCTGGTGACTTGCCTACATTAAGACCTTTCAGCTTCCCAAGCACCTACTCCTTACTAATAGTGACTACGGTCACCACTTCTGACCCCTGACTCTCAAATTTCTGTCAGACTGCTGGTGTCTTCCACAGTGAACACTGATGCGAAATATTTATTCAATTCACCCGCCGTTTCTTTGTTCCCCATTACTACTTCTCCGGCATAATTTTCCAGTATTCTGATGTCCACTCGTGGTTCTCTAATACTGTTTTTGTTGCTACATGAGAACGATCTTTGCTGTGCTGCAGACAAATTGCATCTGCGAAAGGAGAGAATAAGCAGCCAAGTGACCCAGCCACTAGCCGCAGCCACCACTTACTCTTGCCCACACTGCACAAGAATATTTGCATCCCAGGTCAGAATCAATGGGTCAAGTTGTTCAACTTCACCAAACCTACCAACCATTAGGTTTTCCTTTACACGTTTAAGTTTTTTAAATTGCTCATGGCACGTCACCAGAGAAAATCTGTAAGCTGATAGGAGTGCAGTGAAGAAAACCGGATAAGCAAATGTCTACATTCTTGACCAATGAGACAGAAGGATTATTACCAATAGCACAGGGCCGACACCAAACATTTTAGTGAATCTCAAATAGCAATAAAGATCTGGAGAAATGGGATTCCATTTTAATTGCAGTCAGTTTGCACTGCCCAAGAGACTGACGGTCACTAAACTTCATTTGGTCACTACAGGATTCAGACTGGACAGTTAATTGACACATGTATGTTAACATGTGTAAATGCAAGTTGATAGCAGGAAGTATAGAATCACCTACAGCTCCAAGAACAAATTGTTGACTGCTTGAGATAAATTAACTGAGGTATCTGTGGATGGAGGTAAACAAGTTATTAGCATGTAGCACTACAAGTTAGTGAAGCACTCTGCACAGAATAAAGCAGAATAAGAGAAGAATGAACAGGTTTTTTTGTTGAAAAGATTGAGGTGACTGAATGAAGATCTCAAAATTATAAATCCGTTGAATAGAATAAACTTGTCTGTAGGGGAAACTAAAACAGAAGCTATATATATGAAATAGTTAATAAAAAATCCAAAAGGGAAAGAAAAATTTATCTGTACAAGTCAGTGATTAAAATCTGGAACCAATCACCGCAGAAAGCAGCTGAGGCAAGCATGTAAACCAATGTAAAGAAGAAACTAGTTTTGGCATTCCCAACCTTTTTTACGCCAGAGAGCCTCACCATTAACTGAGGGGTCCGTGGAACTCCTGAACTAGATAAGCAGTTGAGATAAAAATAAACAAGAAGGGATCGTCAAAGACTGAGATGAAATTTTTCTAAAGTCTTGTACTATGTGTGAAGCACCAGCACAAACCTATGAGCTGGACGGACATCTGTGTGTTCTTTGCTACAAATATACTGAGCAGACATTGAGGGACTGGCTTTACAAAATATATGATGGAGCTCCCCAATTTCAATATCAAATTTTAAATATGTGAATTTAAAATTGAAACTTAACCTTTCCGTTTCTGGATGAAGAATGGAACTATTAATTTCACTGCTGCTTTGACAAGAAAATCCAGAGTACTATGACCTTGTGGTGTCTGAACTTATTTTCTACACTGACTAAGCAATACTAATTTCTATAAAACTGGTAACAAAAATGTAACAATTGGCAGGTAGCTTAAGAGAGCAAGGTTTTCACCTAGGCTACGTAACTGTAACAATGGATTTGTGATTATCAATACAGTATTAAATAAGAAAGGTGTATTCAACAGCTTGGAAAAGTATGGATAGAGTAAGAGGGAAGGTGAGTGCAGGAGAGGTTACTGAAGTCCCCAGAATAATGGATAAACCAAGTCGTTTAGAAAGGAATATGAATTTAACTTCAGGCAACATGGAGACAAAATTGAAAAGAAGAGTGGTGAATACAGGACTGAGGGTGCTATATTTGAATGCACACAGTATATTGAAATAACCTAGATAATCTTGTAGTGCAGTTAGAGATTGGCAAGTATGGGCATCACAGAGTGGTGGTTGAAAGATCACAGCTTAACATCCAAGGATACCTATTCTATCAGAAGAACAGGCAGGTAATCAGGGGGTGGTGTGGCTTTGTTGGAAGAAATGAAACCAAATCCTTAGAATGAAGTGACATAGGATCAAAAGGTGCAAATTCCTTTTGGGTAGAGTTAAGAAACTGCAAGGTAAAAGGACTCTGACAGGAGCTATATATAACCCCCAAACAGTAGCCAAAATTAGGGGTACAAATTACAATGGGAGATAGAAAAGAATTGTAAAAAGGACAATGTTATGATGGTCTTGTGGATTTCATTATGCAGGTAGATTGGGAAAATCAGGTTGGTGTTGGATCCCAAGAGAAGAAATTTGTAGAAAGCCTGTGAAATGGCTTTTCAGAGGAAACCGTGATTGAGCCCACTAGGGAAAGGGCAGTTCTGGATTGGGTGTTGAATAATGAACTGGATTTTATTGGGGAACTTAAGGTAAAGGAGCCAATAATCGTCATATGATAGAATTTACACTGCAGTTTGAGAGGGAGAAGCTAAAACCGGATGCAGTATTGCAGTATTACAGGGGTGAAAGAATTCATTTGGATGGAGAGATGGCTGAAACTGGGGCAGCACTCTTTGGAACAAAGATGGTTAGTAGGAGTTTTGTGGAGCTTTTCACTTGCAAGTGGCTTTGTAATGAATAAGCGAGGTGCGATTGTTTCTGTTGATAACAGCTGATAAATTAGGTATCAACCAAAAGGGTTCATTAAGGAGCATTTTAACTCTGTTTTGATAAAGATTCTATTGCTTGAAATGTTCAGTGGACTGGTTGGCCGATTTCTGTGCTCTAAGATTTTGATTTGTTCCATTGTCAGTTTGTGCTGGAGAACTATTACTAACTTGAGAATATCTATGCTGCCTTCACTTCATTTGGCACATGGTAGCTGTGATCAAAAAGGTCTCTGTCACGGAATTTAAAGGTTTTTTTACAACCATTGAAAGCAACTGACTTCTTTCTCCTTTGCTATCTTTAAAGAATTTATTTTCTAAATCTAGGGCATCCATTCATCAGTGTCAGAGTTCTCATAAGGCAGGAGAATGATATCCAACCCACTCACCCCATTGTACTCCTTTCAAACATAAGTGGCCTGCTCACATAGTGGTATGATGACCAAGATCCAAGCTGGAAGGAAAGAGTTATCATGTTTCTGTAATTCATTCAAGAGCTTCACTTACAATTAATTATTTGGATTAGGTTGGAAACTACAGTAGCATTTTGTTGCATAGCAACATCTTGCATTTGGTTTAGGTGATAATAATTGGAGAGCATGATTTTACTGGTGCACTAGCAGAATTCATGTTCTCTGTGTACTACCAGAGCATCCAAATCCCTCTGAGATGGGTACTTGACCTTTGCTTTAATATCTTAGCAGGTGGAGGCTTCAACAGATTTGGCATCACTTCCCATTCTCGTAAGATATTCCTGTGCCTGTATGTAGTGTAGCATACTTTCCCCCCCCCCCCCCCCCGGTGTGTAGAAGTACCATGCTATGATTTTCAGTTCACTGTGCACTAGATTCTGTTTGGTCATGTGTCCTGTGTGGTGTTGTCTTTCAAAAGTCAGCCAGCTGAGCACCTGGGGTATGCTGAGGAAATTTGTAAACCAAGTAAACTGTTGTTTTCAGCAGAAGGAAAGTAGACCAGAGTGTAGTTGATGTAAAGTTATGTTTTTTAGTCATTACTGATAACATGATGAATAATAAACTGCATGTCGAAGGCCAGTGACGAGGACGGGTGACGAAGTCTGCACGCGTGAAAGGCCAGAGATGTAGACACGGTGATGAAGGACACTTGGGGAGTTTGGGATGTCCCAGATCGGTGGATACCAATGTGAGCAGGAGGCGGGCTCCAGGTTTGAGCCTGGAGTTTAGGGTCCTGTCATTGATTAGGCCAGGAGTTGATACCAAAGATCAAAGCCTGGAGACTGGAGGCTTGTCTTGGAGCTAGAGGCCTCTCTGTATGCATGAATGGGAGGGAGGGTGGGAGAGGGAAAGGGGCTTGTTTTGTTACTAGCAACACACATAAAAGTTGCTGGTGAACGCAGCAGGCCAGGCAGCATCTCTAGGAAGAGGTGCAGTCGACATTTCAGGCGGAGACCCTTCGTCAGGACTAAGTGAAGGAAGAGTGAGTAAGGGATTTGAAAGTGGGACGGGGAGGGGGAGATCCAAAATGATAGGAGAAGACAGGAGGGGGAGGGATGGAGCCAAGAGCTGGACAGGTGATAGGCAAAAGGGATACGAGAGGATCATGGGACAGGAGGTCCGGGAAGAAAGACAAGCGGCAGGGGGGGACCCAGAGGATGGGCAAGGGGTATATTCAGAGGGACAGAGGGAGAAAAAGGAGACTGAGAGAAAGAATGTGTGTATAAAAATAAGTAACAGATGGGGTACGAGGGGGAGGTGGGACATTAGCGGAAGTTAGAGAAGTCGATGTTCATGCCAGCAGGTTGGAGGCTACCCAGAGGGAATATAAGGGTGTTGTTCCTCCGACCTGAGTGTGGCTTCATCTTTACAGTAGAGGAGGCCGTGGATAGACATGTCAGAATGGGAATGGGATGTGGAATTAAAATGTGTGGCCACTGGGAGATCCTACTTTCTCTGGCGGACAGAGCCTAGGTGTTCAGCAAAGCGGTCTCCCAGTCTGCGTCGAGTCTCGCCAATATATAAAAGGCCACATCGGGAGCACTGGACGCAGTATATCACCCCAGCCAACTCACAGGTGGAGTGTTGCCTCACCTGGAAGGACTGTTTGGGGCCCTGAATGGTGGTAAGGGAGGAAGTGTAAGGGCATGTGTAGCACTTGTTCCGCTTACATGGATAAGTGCCAGGAGGGAGATCAGTGGGGAGGGATGGGGGGGACGAATGGACAAGGGAGTTGCGTAGGGAGCGATCCCTGCAGAATGCAGAGGGGGGGGGGAGGGAAAGATGTGCTTAGTGGTGGGATCCCGTTGGAGGTGGCGGAAGTTACGGAGAATAATATGTTGGACCTGGAGGCTGGTGGGGTGGTAGGTGAGGACCAGGGGAACCCTATTCCTAGTGGGGTGGCGGGAGGATGGAGTGAGAGCAGATGTACGTGAAATGGGGGAGATGCGTTTAAGAGCAGAGTTGATAGTGGAGGAAGGGAAGCCCCTTTCTTTAAAAAAGGAATACATCTCCCTCGTCCTAGAATGAAAAGCCTCATCCTGAGAGCAGATGCGGCAGAGACGGAGGAATTGCGAGAAGGGGATGGCGTTTTTGCAAGAGACAGGGTGAGAAGAAGAATAGTCCAGATAGCTGTGAGAGTCAGTAGGCTTATAGTAGACATCAGTAGATAAGCTGTCCCCAGAGATGGAGTCAGAAAGATCTAGAAAGGGGAGGGAGGTGTCGGAAATGGACCAGGTAAACTTGAGGGCAGGGTGAAAGTTGGAGGCAAAGTTAATAAAGTCAACGAGCTCTGCATGCATGCAGGAAGCAGCACCAATGCAGTCAATGCAATGTTTTGTTACTACTTGTGTTTTGTTTAGTTGTGTTTGTGATGTTCTGCCGAGCATTGTGGGCATGCTGTGTTGGTGCTGGAATGTCTAGTGACACCTGCAGACTTTCCCCAGCATATCCTTAGGTTGTGTTGGTTGTTAACACAAATAGCACATTTCACTGTATATTTCGATGTACAAGTGATAAATAAATGAATATGTATTAGATTCTTTCTTCTTCAGCCCTTTACCTCTTCCACCTGTCATCTCCTAATTTACTTCATCCCCCCACCCACCCACTCACCTCATCTCAATCTCAATCCCAGGTGCTGGGGATTTCCCCTCAGCTGGTTTCACCTAACACCAACCAGCTCGTACTCCTTCCCCTCCCCCTCCCTTATTCTGACAGCTGCCCCCCTTCCTTTCTAGTCCTGATTGGCCGGAAACATCAACTGCTTATTCTTCTCCATAGCTACTGCCTGACTTACTAGTTTTTCTAGCATTCTGTGTGTGTTGCTCAAGATTTCCAGCGTCTGCAGAATCCCTCGTATTTATCCCTTCCCCTCACAGCCGAGAAGTACCATACCAATGAAATCTGAATATCATACATATTCTTTGGCAAAGGATCCACTATCTCTTTTTCCTGTAGAGTCGTAGTGATATTTTGCCTGATTGCAGCTTACTAGCCAGATAAAATCCCTCTGTGCTCGGTGAATATGTCATTCTTGCATTACATCTAATCCACTCCGGTTTAAAATGAAATGCTTAAAATTTTAAAAGGTAACCCATTTCTCTTTGGGCAGCTTATTCTAAATTCATATCTAACCCTATTTCATTCAACCTCCACCCACATCCCACAATATGGGATCCAGGGAAGTTTGGCCAGGTGGATTCAGAATTGGCTTGCCTGCAAAAGGCAGAGGGTGGTGGTGGAGGGAGTACATTGAGATTGGAGGATTGCGACTAGTGGTGTCCACAAGGATCTGTTCTGGGACCTCTACTTTTCGTGATTTTTATTAACGACCTGGATGTGGGGTTAGAAGGGTGGGTTGACAAGTTTGCAGACGACACAAAGGTTGGTGGTGTTGTTGATAGCGTAGAATATTGTCAAATATTGCAGAGAGTCATTGATAGAATGCAGAAGTGGGCTGAGAAGTGGCAGATGGAGTTCAACCCGGAGAAGTGTGAGGTGGTACACTTTGGAAGGACAAGCTCCAAGGCAGAGTACAAAGTAAATGGCAGGATACTTGGTAGTGTGGAGGAGCAGAGGGATCTGGGGGTACATGTCCACAAATCCCTGAAAGTTGGCTCACAGGTAGATAGGGCAGTTAAGAAAGCTTATGGGGTGTTAGCTTTCATAAGTCGAGGGATAGAGTTTAAGAGTTGCGATGTAATGATGCAGCTCTGTAAAACTCTGGTTAGGCCACACATGGAGTACTGTGTCCAGTTCTGGTCGCCTCACTATAGGAAGAATGTGGAAGCATTGGAAAGGGTACAGAGGAGATTTACCAGGATGCTGCCTGGTTTAGAAAGTATGCATTATGATCAGAGATTAAGGGAGCTAGGGCTTTACTCTTTGGCGAGAAGGAGGATGAGAGGAGACATGATAGAGGTTTACAAGATAATAAGAGGAATAGATAGAGTGGATAGCCAGCGCCTCTTCCCCAGGGCACCACTGCTCAATACAAGAGGACATGGCTTTAAGGTAAGGGGTGGGAAGTTCAAGGGGGATATTAGAGGAAGGTTTTTTACTCAGAGAGTGGTTGGTGCGTGGAATGCACTGCCTGAGTCAGTGGTGGAGGCAGATACACCAGTGAAGTTTAAGAGACTACTGGACAGGTATATGGAGGAATTTAAGGTGGGGGCTTGTATGGGAGGCAGGGTTTGAGGGTCGGCACAGCATATAGAGAATGTGCTGTACTATTCTATGTTCTATATATACTTCCATTGTCACCAAATCAGAAAGTATGCGAGTCATAAGATTTAACTATTATAAGCACCAACTGAACTTTTAACAAACCTTTTAATTTAAATTTTTTTTACCCAGGAAAACGTAGAAATCGATGGTGCTAAGCTAATGTATAAACAAGGTATTTCTGTTAAAGTGTACAAAATATCTTGACACCATGTTCTAAGTTCTATTAATTTTATTTCAGTTCAAGTTGATCACTTTGATGACTGAAACTCTGATCTCTATGCCAGAATCAATCCTTGCCAGAAGATCTAGGTCACATCATTACATTCTAGAAAATAATCCTTGGTTAGCAATTGCCTTTTGTTATGAACAATATCTGATTGTTCACTAAGCTTTTTCCATACAGTGTTCATCCTTGTTTTAAGTTTGGGCAGGCATGTATATATTGGCTATAGACTCAGTGGCCACTTTATTAGGTATATTTGCTCGTTAGTACAAATATCTAATCAGTCAGTAATGTAGCAGCAGCTCAATGCAGAAAAGCATGTAGCCACCGTCAAGAGGTTCAGTTGTTCTTCGGAGCAAACATCAGAATGGGGAAGAAATGTGATCTAAATGACTTTGACCATGGGATGATTGTTGATGCCAGACAGGGTGATTTAAGTATGATAGGAACTGCTGACATCCTGGAATATTCACACACAGCAGTCTCTAGAGTTTATAGAGAATGGTGTGATAAACAAAAGCATCCAGTGAGCGATGGTTCTGTGAGGAAAAATGCCTTATTAGTGAGAGAGGTCAAAGGAGAATGGCCAGACTGGTTCAAGTTGACAGGACAGCAACAGTAACTCAAGTAACCACGTTACAACAATGGTGTGCTGAAGAGCATCTCTGAACCGTGAAGTGGTTGGGCTACAGCAGCAGAAGATCACAAACATATACTCAGAGGCCATTTTGTTAGGTACAGGAAGCACCTAATGAAGTGACCACTGAGTTAGATATCTAATACATTCCATGTTCATGCTTAAAAATGGATTTTGCTTTTTTTATATAACGTAAACAGCACACCTGCATCTTCCAACAGCACCATTACTATACTGAGTTCTGTATCACCCAGGTATCTAAAGCAATCCCTATATTTTAGCCTGCATGTTTTATGACTTGGTTTTATACCAGCATCTGTTTTTGCTTATTTAAAACAAATGATACATGTATAACTTAAAAATAGCATCAACATGTCCCAGCATAGGTTGAAAACTAATTTAATACAAAACTACGGGAGATTGACTGGTTTTGCCATTTATAGGAGGCAATCTTCTATCTAACCTGTCTAATAGATTTTCGTATTTTCTTGAAAATACTTTATTTACACAGATTTATATAATACAAAACACTTAAAGGGCATTTTCAGCATGTTATGTTATTCCATTTACTTAATATTAGCAAACCATCAATTTTTGTTTACATTAATAATTTGAGCAGTTTCTAAAACTTTTACAGATTTGAGCTGCATAGTGTGTGATGCCTGGAGGGTCTTAAACAGTGCCCTTTATCATGGAACCTTTGCAGTGGATGCACCTGGCTTCAGTCTGACTTGCGAAGTATAGCCCTAGACTTGGAGCGTGTTTGTTTCTGGGCAGCACCTTCCTTTGGAGATCCAATGACCTGTGGGCAGTTCCTTAAGGATCCTTCACCAAGTTGATGAATGACTTGTGGTCCTCCAACAGCAATGTCTAATTGTCTCAGTGTGTATCCCCTGGGAACCACCCATTGTTGGACCCTGGTGCTTTTGCAATCCAAGGTTCTTTGGAAATCAAGAATGAGGCATAAAACTTATTGTTTATAATAGTTTTATTAAGTGCTACAAGAGTGGAAAATGAACAAGGAAGAAGAGCCAAGAGAACAAAGAGTGGGGGGGGGGAGGCAAAAAAGATAGTTCTGATCTTCTCATACTCAGACTAGAGATAAACAGAAGTTTGATGATAACAATGAATCTACAAAATAGCTAGATTCAAGTGGCATAACATCTACTTCAGAAAAATGACATTTCTAGAAAAATACAGAAGTAACTGTACCATAATTATTGGAAAATTCACCGAACAAAAAAAAACATGTATATTGAAAGGTTCATTTTATTGTCAAAGTATGCATGTAAAATACAACTCTGATATTCGTATTCTCCAGCTAGCCATGAAATACAGGATTGATGATAACATCAATCCCCCAAACCCTTCCCTCACAAAAAATAATCAGTGACAATAACATCAAATTCACAACCCTCTCCCTCACGGAAAAAACAGTGACAATAGCATCCAAAGTCCCCCCCCCCCCACACACACACACACACACACAAATCTAACAAATGTAATGATTATATAAAAATACAAGCAAGCATAGGAAAATTAAACTACATGAAAAAACTATTCTACAAACCAATCCAACACATCATAGCACAGTGTGATATTTAATGCAGCTTTGAGGGATGGACCTGTTCTATCAATTCTCAGATCTTCTTAGTGAACATGCAGTTCAGTAAGAGATAGATGGGGATCTTACTCCCACCGAAACTATCTTGAAAATAGCATGAGCTGACACTGAGACTCCGGATACAGGTGTCCCCCGCTTTTCGAACGCTCGCTTTACGAAACCTCACTGTTATGAAAGACCTACATTAGTATCCTGTTTTTGCTTTCAGAAGGTGCTTTTACTGTTATGAAAAAAAATCAGCGCGCGATAAAAAGCCAGCATGTGAAAAAATCAGCATGCAATAAAAGGCAGCGCCCACCCCGAACAGCCACTCTCCCCCGGATTCGGAACGGCATTGTTTAAACACGTGCCTGTGAGCAGCCATTTGCAATATGAGTTCTAAGGTATCAGAAAAGCCTAAAAGAGCTCGTAAGGGTGTTACACTTAGCATAAAACTAGACATAATTAAGCGTTTTGATCGTGGTGAACGAAGTAAGGACAACATGAGTTTGGCTTGTGGAAGCTGACGAACATGATGTTGACAACAGGAATTCTGCAGATGCTGGAAATTCGAGCAACACACATAAAAGTTGCTGGTGAACACAGCAGGCCAGGCAGCATCTCTAGGAAGAAGTGCAGTCGACGTTTCAGGCCGAGACCCTTCGTCAGGACTAACTGAAGGAAGAGTGAGTAAGGGATTTGAAAGTTGGAGGGGGAGGGGGAGATCCAAAATGATAGAAGACAAGAGGGGGAGGGATGGAGCCATGAGCTGGACAGGTGATAGGCAAAAGGGATACGAGAGGATCATGGGACAGGAGGTCCCAAACAGTCCTTCCAGGTGAGGCAACACTTCACCTGTGAGCCGGCTGGGGTGATATACTGCGTCCGGTGCTCCTGATGTGGCCTTTTATATATTGGCGAGACCCAACGCAGACTGGGAGACCGCTTTGCTGAACACCTACGCTCTGTCCGCCAGAGAAAGCAGGATCTCCCAGTGGCCACACATTTTAATTCCACATCCCATTCCCATTCTGACATGTCAATCTTCAGCCTCCTCTACTGTAAAGATGAAGCCACAGTCAGGTTGGAGGAACAACACCTTATATTCCGTCTGGGTAGCCTCCAACCTGATGGCATGAACATCGACTTCTCTAACTTCCGCTAAGGCCCCACCTCCCCCTCGTACCCCATCTGTTACTTATTTTTATACACACATTCTTTCTCTCACTCTCCTTTTTCTCCCTCTGTCCCTCTGAATATACCCCTTGCCCATCCTCTGGGACCCCCCCCCTTGTCTTTCTTCCCGGACCTCCTGTCCCATGATCCTCTCGTATCCCTTTTGCTTATCACCTGTCCAGCTCTTGGCTTCATCCCTCCCCCTCCTGTCTTCTCCTATCATTTTGGATCTCCCCCTCCCCCTCCAACTTTCAAATCCCTTACTCACTCTTCCTTCCGTTAGTCCTGACGAAGGGTCTCGGCCTGAAACGTCGACTGCACCTCTTCCTAGAGATGCTGCCTGGCCTGCTGCGAACATGATGTTGAAGAGGTTTTGGCATCCCATGACCAAAAACTGACAGATGAAGAGCTGATGCAATTGGAAGAAAAAAGGATAACAATCAAAACCAAATGAGTAATGATAAAGTACAACTTTAATTTTGAAAGGGTACGTCGGTTTAGGGGATATTTGCAGGATGATTTTAGTCCTTACAAAGAACTGTGTGATAGAAAAATGCGCGAGGCTCAGCAGTCAAGCATGCCTTCCACATCAGCCACAGCAGACGATGAACCTCGACCTTCGACATCAAGGCGGGCAGAGATAGAAGAAGATGAGCTGCCTGCTCTAATGGAAACAGACGATGACGAGATGACACCCCAGTGTCCCACCACCCCAACCCCCAGGCCACGGACAGATACCGATTTGCGGAGAATGCAATGGTAGCCGGGAGGCACACAGCATCTTTAAGAAAAAAGCCGAAATAAACACGCTAATTAATTAGGTGCCGCCGACACGTAATTGTCGGCCCAGATCAGAGACGACGCAATGGGAAATCGGCACTGATCTGGGCCGACAATTACGTGCCAGGCGGCACCTAATTAATTAGCATGTTTATTTCGGTTTTTTTCTCAAAGATGTGCTGTGTGCCTCCCAGCTACAGCTGGACCCCTGCATGCTTCGCGGCAATGTATCACTCAGCGGCCTGGAGGGGGGGGCCCACTGCACCACCCAAACTCCGACTCAGCCTAACACACCGTCATCAGTGTGCTTGGCGCTGTCCCGATTCCGGTAAGTGATACTACACTGTACATAAGTTATTTCTACTTTATATAGGCTGTGTATTTTTATGTGTTATTTGGTATGATTTGGCAGCTTTATAGCTTAAAGGTTACTGGAGAGCGCTTGCGCCGTGTTTTTGCCAACAGCGCTTGCGTGAGATTTACTGCTGACGGCACTTGCGTGAGATTTTCGCCACGGAGAACAGTTCAGTAATGATTGTGGAAAAGTATTTCTACTTTATATAGGCTGTGTATTTATCATATAATTCCTGCTTTTACTATATGTTACTGTTATTTTAGGTTTTATGTGTTATTTGGCATGATTTGGTAGGTTATTTTTGGGTCTGCGAACACTCACGACATTTTCCCATATAAATAAATGGTAATTGCTTCTTCGCTTTATGACATTTCGGCTTACGAACCGTTTCATAGGAACGCTGTACCTTCGGATGGCGGGGGAAACCTGTGCATGTGTCCTTACCACCAGCAGCCAAGCAATCTCATGGAGCTTGTTTGACAGTTCTAGTGATAAAGCATTCTGCAAGGTGAGCAAGATCCACCCTATCCCTTTCATGTAGGGCTTTAAGTACATTTCATGTGATTTGTGATTTTAAAAAAAAAAGGTCTGCAAGGAATAGGTGAAATAGCATAATCCAACTAAAATAAATGTTTTGTGGTAACATGCCCAAACTGTCCTTTGCACTGTCAGGGACAAACAGAATTTGAGCACATTCTGATACATCTGTCTATTCAGGATCTATGTACAACTTTATTCAACAATATACAAACATAGACATCAAAATGGAGGCCACCACATCTGTTTGTCTTTGCAGATTTTTCATTATGTTTCTGTGAATTGAATCTATTTTGGAGTTCCAGGCAAACTGAATGTCATTTAAAAAAAAAACATTGCATATGTGGGAAATCAGAAATGAAAACAAGAGATGTAATGCATGTGCTGGTTGTGGGCCACCCTGTACTGCTTAGGGCAAACCCCAGAGCCCCATGCACTTGATGACTCGGTTCTTTCTGATCATCAAGTGTGAGTGCTACTGTCTATGCAGTTTCTTCACCTTGCATATAGACCTTGCTCCATCTCCAGCAGTTCACATTGCCAGCACTCTCTGGAATCCCATCTGACTCTAAACAGCATTGGTTAGTCTGGCTGCCTCTGAGCATGGCCTTGATTTTGCTTGGGTTCGGTGTGACTGCCAAGGCGAGTTGGAACTGTTTACAGCTGCTTTTCTATCTGTGGACCACACAGGAAGTCTGAACACAAGACAATGATATCCATGTGTAGAATCAGAATCAGGTTTATTATCACCGGCATGTGACTTGAAATTTGTTAACTTAGCAGCAAAGTTCAATGCAATACATAATCTAGCAGAGAAAATAAATCAAATACAGTATACGTATATTGAATAGATTAAAAAACGTGCAGTAAAACAAAAGTACTGTATATTTAAAAAAAGTGAGGTCGTGTCAGGAATCGGATGGCTGAGGGGAAGAAGCTGTTCTGGAATCACTGAGTGTGTGCCTTCAGACTTCTGTATCTGCTGCCTGATGGTAATAGTGAGAAAAGGGCATGCCCTGGGTGCTGGAGGTCCTCAATAATGGACGCTTTGCTCTGAGTGTCTGTACTGCTTCCTGTTCTGCTTCCTGATGGACTCATCAGGAGGCTCTGTGGAAATCTTAAAAAAAAGGCAGTGGAGAGATGACAGCCTTGCCTTACTCCAGATTTTTCTGCTTTGTAACTTCAAAAACTAATTGAAAGAAAAGTATGGGAGTCTGGGAAAAGATGTCTGTTTCATTGTTACTTTAGCAAGCTGCACACATGATGTGCTGGCAAAATGACATGTGCTAGTCACGTACCTTTATGTATAACCCATAATGAATTATGTAAACATGCTTAATCAAACAATACATTTGCAATATTATTCAATTATTGCTGAAGTGTTAAATACACAACACTCTTCCCTGCTTAGCTATAAATTCTAACTTGGTATAGAACATAATTTTGTCCTGGGGCCTCTGCCATGGTGGTTCTAGGAGTTGACTCTGGCTGCAGGAAGTGATTCTGATGACTGGATGCAATTCTTCTCTCGCTGTTACGAATGTCATTCCCATAGGAATGATCTTTACTCCAGTATAACTTCTTAGCTGGATATCTGCAGGCTTCAGTTCAGTATCTTTGATATGTCATTCCCATAGGAATGATCTTTTCTCCAGTATAACTTCTTAGCTGGATATCTGCAGGCTTCAGTTCTGTATCTTTGAAATGCCATTCAAACTCATTTTGTTGAATGACTGAAACAGCTGAGCCAGTGTCTAATACCATTTTAATTAATTTGCCGTTCACTTCTGGTGTAAGCCATATCACTTGCCTTCTGTTAGTTTCCATATTGCAAATCTCAAGGCTACTCAGTTCTGTGTTTTCATCAACAGGATGCAGATCAGTGCTCTTCTTGATACTGCAACTTGACTTCTTAGCTTTTTCTCTTCCCTGTGCAATCCATTTATTTTTGTCTGCCTGACAAATTCTTTGTATATGTCCTACTTCGCCTTTAAACTTGCATTGGTCTAGTGTATGTAAGCCTTTGCCATAACAGTAATGCAATTTGTTCAGTCAGGCAAGTTTCTATTTAGACATTGCAATTTTGTTCACACTCTTTCATTCCTGACTGCAACTCAGTCGTGTCTCTAGCAGCTGTTTCCTTTGATACAGCGATTTCAACTGCTCTTTTTAAGTGTGAGTTGTGCTTCACTTAGGACCCATTTTTTGAATCCTTTTTTATAAGATTGCACAAACAAAGCAATCTCTCAGTGCATCATTAAGCCCACCACTGAACTGACAATGCTTAATTTCTTCAATTCAGCCACATAATCTGAAATGGACGCCCTGCCTTTTGATTCTGCTTATGAAAACTAAAGTGTTCTGTAATCAATAATGGTTTCGGTTCTAAATGTTCCTGCATTACTTTCACGATAAAAGCAAAGCTCATTTTGGTTGGTTTGGTTGGAGCAATCAAACTTCTAAGCAAGCTGTGTGCTCTTCCACCTATTACAGTCAGAAAAACTGACACTCGTTTCTTATTGGCTATTCCATTTGCTTTAAAATACTGCTCAATCCATTCAGTATAGATGGTTCAATCATCTGTTGTGTAATTGAACTCATCTATCTTTCCAAAGTAGCTAGTCACTTATGCTTTATTTATTTTTATTACTATTATTATTATTACTTGGTATTCACTCTTTATGAGCTTTACTTCAATAGGTAGGTAGTCGTCTCAGGTTCATTTTAAAGCTTGCTCATTGCTGCTGTTATATTTTGTAACTCAAAAAACTAATCGAAAGAAAAAGCTGGGAGCCTGGGAATATGTGTCTAGTTCGTTTTTACTTTACCGAGGGGCGCACATATGACATGGTGGCCTAATGACATATGCCATTCACACACTTTTACCCATAACCCATAATGAAATAGGTAAACACAAAGAATGCGTAAAGAATATATTTACAATATCACTCAAATATTACTGAAATTTTAAATACACAACACAGATTTGATTAGGAAGCCTTCAGTTTCTCAAGCTTAGTTTAAGACTGTGCTACTAAAACCAAACAGATGGAATAATGAAAAATCAGCTCCAAGAACCAAAAGTCTTTAGAGAAAATACTTCTCAGTATGGGTTCTACCTTTAAGATTGTCATATTAAGATAATTACTTCTAGATTTTATAGCCATCCATTAATTTATTTAAAACAGTTTATTTTATAAGTGTTCACAGTGATCTAAATTTGACATAAGAAATGTTATGATCTTAAAATTGGAAAAGGAATTTGCACTTAATACAAACATAAGTATTTACAGTATTTATCTGCAATTTCTTAACTTGTGCAACTTGCAATTGCACTTGACTATTAACAGTTGACTGTTTCTCTTTTTCAGTTCTGATGAAGTGTCTTGGCATGAACCATTAACAAGAATCCTGCCTGACTTGAGTGTTTTGAGCATGGTTGCTTTTATTCTGACTTTCGTCATCTGTAGTCGTTATATTATTTTCATTTACTGTCATTGGCTGTTGACCGTACTAGCTCCAAGTTCACTTACAACAAAAAAACTTGATATTGTAATGCATTCCACAGTCTTCTCTTCAAATGCAACTCTCGGCATTTAGATTAAACATGGGCAGTTTGCCACCATCTTACCCGACAGTATGGATACAATACGAATCACATTATCTTCCTTGAATTGAAAATACAATAGATTCTGCAGATGCTGGAAAGCTTGAGCAACACACATGCTGGAGGAACTCAATAGGTCAGGCAGCAGCTATGGAGGGAAGTGAGCAGCTGGTATTTTGACATGAGACCCAAAGGAAAGGAAGGGAACAAAAGCCAGAATAAGAAACAGCGTCTCCAATTTGAGTGGAGTATGTTCACATCAATTGTGTCATTAAATTTTCCAGACTTCCATTTTCTTTCACTGCTTCATCAAAGCAGCTGAGTACAGAATTTAAAAACGCAAACAACAGGAATTCTGCAGATGCTGGAAATTCAAGCAACACACATCAAAGTTGCTGGTGAACGCAGCAGGCCAGGCAGCATCTCTAGGAAGAGGTACAGTCGACGTTTCAGGCCGAGACCCTTCATCAGGACTAACTAAAGGAAGAGTTAGTAAGAGATTTGAGAGGGGGAGGGGGAGATCCAAAATGATAGGAGAAGACAGGAGGGGGAGGGATGGAGCCAACAGCTGAACAGGTGATTGGCAAAGGGGATACAAGAGGATCATGGGACAGGAGGCCCAGGGAGAAAGACAAGGGCAGGGGGGAACCATGGGATGGGCAAGGGGTATAGTCAGAGGGACAGAGGGAGAAAAAGGAGAGTGAGAGAAAGAATGTGTGTATATAAATAAATAACGGATGGGGTACGAGGGGGAGGTGGGGCATTAGCGGAAGTTAGAGAAGTCGATGTTCATGCCATCAGTTTGGAGGCTACCCAGACGGAATATAAGGTGTTGTTCCTCCAACCTGAGTGTGGCTTCATCTTTACAGTAGAGGAGGCCGTGGATAGACATGTCAGAATGAGAATGGGATGTGGAATTAAAATGTGGGGCCACTGGGAGATCCTGCTTTCTCTGGCGGACAGAGCGTAGATGTTCAGCAAAGCGGTCTCCCAGTCAGCGTTGGGTCGCCAATATATAGAAGGCCACATCGGGAGCACCGGACGCAGTATATCACCCCAGCCGACTCACAGGTGAAGTGTCGCCTCACCTGGAAGGACTGTCTGGGACCCTGAATGGTGGTAAGGGAGGAAGTGTAAGGGCATGTGTAGCACTTGTTCCGCTTACAAGGATAATTGCCAGGAGGGAGATCAGTGGGGAGGGATGGGTGGGATGAATGGACAATGGAGTCATGTAGGGAGCGATCCCTGCGGAAAGCGGGGGGTGGGGGCGGAAAGATGTGCTTAGTGGTGGGATCCCGTTGGAGGTGGCGGAGGTTACGGAGAATAATATGTTGGACCCGGAGGCTGGTGGGGTGGTAGGTGAGGACCAGGGGAACCCTATTCCTAGTGGGGTGGCAGGAGGATGGAGTGAGAGCAGATGTGCATGAAATGGGGGAGGATGCGTTTGAGAGCAGAGTTGATGGTGGAGGAAGGGAAGCCCCTTTCTTTAAAAAAGGAGGACATCTCCCTCCTTAATTTCTTGTAATTAATGACTTTTATCTGTAGGAGATGGGCAATATATTTATGTATTTATTTTTTGATATAATAATGATATTATATAATTCTGTATTAAGAACTCTTATGGAAACAAAATAGTGGTCTTCCTATCGGTCTCCAAATAGAGAAGACCGATATGTTATATATAATTCCAAGCTGCACTGAACTGAAGAAACTTTTCTAGTCTGATTAATGCAAGTTAAAACTGGGTTTGCTCTGATTGCTTGCAAGTGTTAGCTTTAAATAAGAATCAGACAGACACAAGTTGCTGCTTCTTGCTCACCACTGACTCCTTTTGGAAGATGGTAACATAGGGCATTAAAGCAATGATTGGTTCAGGCTTGGCTCAGATAGGATGTCTGAGTGATCAAATGACTTGCTGATGCCAGCTGTTGGAATATACACATGAGTAGCCACTGAGTAACTGAAGCAATCTGTTCTGAAATGTTGTTTGGTAATAGAATCCTGAAGTTCTTGGCACTTGGAACATTTTTCAGTATGCCATGAACGTTTACCTTCTACTAACTTTGACCAAGTAATGTTTTACAATTTATGTTTACAATTTTTTGTCTTTTGTATTTACATTAAATACTCACTTATATTTATCTTGGTTTTTTTCCCAGTTGGATCCTGCACTTGAAGCACAGTTAAAGAAGAATAAAGACAAGGTTACACTAGAGTCAGAATATCAGGTGTAGTATTAAAATTATGTGGTCCTGGTCAAATAATCTCAATGTTTATTAACATTTTTTTCAGGATTTATGAACGCATGGCAATGCATAGTATTCATTCAATATCAGTGATGCTACCTCAGACCTGCTCAAACCCTCTCTGTGTGTCTCCTTATTTCTTCCTCCTGCCCTAGTGCAATTAAACAATCAGTATTTTGGTTTGCTATTACGCCCATGTTTGTTTTGATCTTGCTGTCTCTTTACTCTGGAGAGTCTCAGAGCTGTACTCTGAATGCTCATCTAGCCAATACTAGCTTCACATTTCCAATTGATATCACTGGATTGGCTATTTCTTTTCATTGCAAGATTGTTTTGCTACTTCATAAGAAAGCTGAGCGATGTTTTTAAGTTTACGTTATCATGTTGTATAAGGCGTAATTGTACTATAGCAGGATTGTAGGTGCGGCCAAGTAGACAATGTTGATCAAAATATTGAATGGGGATTTGCGAGAGGAGTCTCAAAGCATACCCTATTAGTGAAACTGTTATTTCTATTCCTTACCCTTTACTTAAAATACTTTGTCACCAATTGCTCACAAGTTCCTCTTGATATTGAAACCTCCAAACAGCTTTTCTTGTCTTTTGAAAAGGTGAGTGAACAAAACTCACAAAGAATCCTAAATCTGTATTGCTGAACATGTAAATCTGGGCACAACAGCTACAGGATGCCAATGGGCTCCTTGAGATGTCTAACACAGACTGCCAACAAGTTAGTTTTATTAATGGTTAAACCAGGTAAGTCGATGAAGGTGAAAGGAATGGCCGGAAATGTCGCTTGGTTAGTGAAGAGGTATGAGTAAAGACTGTAGGACAATTTAAATGCCAATCTGGAGCCTTTGGGCGGGCATTCCATCTAATGGTGCAATTGAACAGCATGCTAGTGGGCTTACACCTGTGGAGCTTGGCCGCAACAACGTTAACTTGTAGTTTTCCCTTAGTTTATAGAATTGAAAGGAAAGTGCACAGCACAAGTGTTAAAACCATGGTCGTTTCATTTGGCATTGATTACCACAACTTATTCTTCATTTCTCTTTAGTTATTTTCCTTTGAAGGTAACTAAAGCTCTGTCATGCCACAATTGTTCTGATGACTAATATTTGGCACTGCCACATGTCCCTTGTTAGGCTTACTAGGCTAATGTCTTGGAAGTGTATTTCTGTAGTACACCTGAATGCTGTTGATCACTGACCAGTTTTGCCACTTCTGTCTTGGGGATATGCACCTTGATACTTATATTCTTTCACACTACTCTAATCCTACAGATCAGTGGCTTAGGTGATTCTAGCTCTGTAAGATCTTCAGTTCACAGAACTGACAAAAGACTCTGCAATTTCACTTTAATTCAGTGAAGTGGAATTGTACAATCCTCGATCAGTTCTGTGAACAGAAGAGCTTGGTGCAAAGTGGACACAAGAAGGTCAGGTAACCGAAACATGCTGTGATCTGATGATGATCACCATTTTTACAAACCACCAGTAGCTGGAAAATTAAATTCGGAAGGTTGAAAGGCATATTATCCTGCTGCATTTTTTTTCTAATTCCTCTCCTTGGGCTGATTTAACTTAACATGCCTTACAGATAATCCTTTGATTTATTTATTTTTTTTCTCTTCTTTGGCTGGAGTTCTAAAGAGATTGAATAGGCTAGGTCAGTTATCCCTGGAGTGAAGAAAGCTGAGAGGTGACATGATGAAGGTATATAAATTTATTAGTGGCATAAATATGAGAAATAGTCAGAATTTGTTTCCCTGATAGAGGTGCTAAAACTTGAGGGCACTGGTTTAAAGTAAGAGGGTGTTGGTTGAAAGTTGATCTGAAAGGTAAATCATTCATAAGGTAATTGGTATCTGGAAAGAGCTGCCAGAGGAGGGAGAGGCAGCAGGAATACCAATAACTTTAAGAGTCTTTGAAGATGAAGGCATAGAGAAATATGGAGTTAACACAAGCACGGTAGCGTAGTGTTGATCACTGATCGGGGTTTGATTCCCACCAATGTCTGTAAAGAATTTGTATGTTCTCCCATGGATGTGTGGGTTTCTTCCCACATTGCAAAGACATGGGGTTAGGGAGTTGTGGACATGCATGGCAACCCTTGTGGTCTGCCCCCAGCACAATACTCACTGATTTCATTTGGCATAAATGATGCATTTCACTCTATGTGCCAATGTACATGTGACTAATAAAGCTTATCTCTTTAATCTTTAGAAGTGGTCTAGATGAGCCATAGACACGGTGAGCCAAAGGGCCTGATTCTTTGATGCACAACTGTATGGTTTGGTCCCAGTCTACTCAGTGAGCCATCAGCAATACAAGACATTGGTGCAGCCTAATTTGGAGTATTGCATGCAGTTTTAGTCACCTACCTACAGGAAAGATTTATATAAGGTTGAAAGAGTACAGAGAAAATTTACAAGGATGTTGTTGGGTCTGGACGATCTGAGTTATAAGGGAAGATTGAATAGGTTAGGATTTCATTCCTTAGAATGCAGAAGATTGAGAGAGTTGATAGAGGTATACTAAATTATGAGAGGTATAGTAGACAGGGTAAACGCAAGCATATTTTCCACAGAAGTTGGGTGGGACTACAACCAGAGGTTACAGGTGAAAGGTGAAATGTTTAAGGTGAACATGAGTGGGAACTTCTTCACTCAGAGGGTCGAGAAAGTGTAGAATGAGCTGCCAAGTGTTGCATACAAGCTCGATTGCAATGATTAAGAGAAGTTTGGATAGGTACATGGATTGTAGCACTAAGGAGGGCTATGGTCCCACTACAGGTCAATGGGAGAAGACAGTTTAAATGGTTCAGTACAGACTAGATGAGCTGAAGAACCTGTTTTTCTGCTGTACTTTTCTATGACTCTACCGAATTTATTGGTTTCAATGTTGATTGTTTCCCTTTTCGTGATTTTGTACAATACATAATCTCTATGTTGTTTTATACTTTTTCTTTGGCTCTGTGACCTTCTTTTAGCTGCTGTAATGTGCCATCTATCATTATATGTTCTTTAGAATTATTTACTATTATTTAGAATGATTTTGAGGAGGAAAGAAGGGGAAATCAGTACTGGAAGACTGATGCAGCTGAGATTGACTGGGGTTAGCACCATGATTAATGTTAGACCACTGCAAGCCATAAGATTGATTATAGTGCTCTTTATGTAAGCACTGTACTGTGAGAAGGATTTGTCCCTTCCATTTGGGAATTCTTATTCTGCCTAATTATCTCTGAGCCAAGTGACGAGTACTGTGCAGAGAAGTCAGTGTAGTGACATTTTCAACATTTCATTTTTACAGGCAACAAAGGTTCTCTGTCTTGCAGCTGTAAAATCTTTTCAGAATTCTAAAAGCTCATTTTCTGCTGGATCTCTATATTAATTGCAGTAAATGGATTGAAGAAAATAGTTATGATGGAATCATAAATTTGACATGCAACGTAGCTTCTGATTTGAGAGTCGAAACAAAGCTTTGGAGTTTTATGATCTAGAATTCTGATTAGGAGAGTTTTCAATCTGCTGCATCAGAACTGCCACTGTAGCTGTCAGGCATGATTTCTTCCAAGCTGTGCAGCTGTCCTGTACAGAATTTCCACTGTGAAGCTTTCCATTTGAAGAGGTGGGCAGCTGTTCTGGCTTGAACTATTCAGCGAGAGCAACTGAAACTAATGAAGGTTTGTCTGAAAATCCTGGAGGTAATGAGACTTCTCAGTCCAATTAAAATGTTAACCACCATACATGATACAGTTATGTAACTCTGCAACTATACTTCACTGAGGTCATTGTGGTTGAAGGAAGGAAAGAACAAAGATCTTCAAATGTAAAAGTATAGATTTGTATGCAAAATTATTTTTCACATGTGCACGACCAAATGCAGGTACGCTATATAATATCTAAAATGTACATATGTACTTGCCATTGTAACATGTAACAAAACCAAGGTCAGTCTCTATGCAGATATACCGTAATTATATTTAATGTGTATAATTTAACATTATAACAATCTTTTTAATTCTGATATTGTTTGCGGAGAGGGGGTTGGTGGTTGGAGAAACATCTCTTCCAAAGGAGGTGCTCCTTCCCTCCGCTAGCTTGCTGGATACCCTTGGGCAAGGTGTAGCACTTGCTTAGCCCCCCGCCCCGATCAGGGTTACCTGAAGCCATAGGAGCAGGTGGTAGCTGGTTGTCTGAACAGCTGGTGCATATCACAAGTCCTGGTTATGCGATCTCTGATGCTAGGCAGGCAATCTCTGAAGAGTATTGATAATGGCTGGGGTCGCCTGTCTTGTAAAGACACTGTCCTGAAAATGTCAATGGCAAATCAATTCTGTAGAAAAATTTGCCAAGAACAATCATGGTCATGGAAGACCATGATCACCCAGGTCATATGACCCATCACATAACAGATGAACAATTGTTCCAACAACTGTGTTCATTCAAACTGTGACCACCCATCTGCCGGCTGTCGGCCCTGTGCTGACCAAAATACAAAATTTGCATTACTACTTGTGGTGTTCAGGATATGTTTGCCTGAAATTCCAGTGCTATTTAAAGGATATGTACTTGGAAATCTTAATGGGTTAACATTTTCATTTATGGAAAGCATTCCCAAATTCTGATCATAGGATACTTCTGTCCGGAAATTCATTGGAATCTTTCCTTGCCTCGGTTTTGCTCCCTTGAGTGGAGAGGACAGACCTTCCCATTATTAACATTTATATTACAACAATGTGCAGTGGCTGAAGTATTGTCCTACTATACTTAAGACTCAAGTTCAACTGCAGCTAAAATCGACAGAGTAAAAATCTTCTTTCTCCGTGGGCATGAAAATGTGAGATCACAATGAAACAGGTTCCAAGTATTCATGATTGTAGAACAGTCTTAACTTGCAGTTGAATAACTGCCTCAGCCCTTGTTCATTATAATCTTAAAAGTGGTGCTTTGTTCTCCACTGTGCAGCTTTGGGACAATACTTTGGGAGCAAGCTTTAGTTATTGTGGGTTTGGCACAGTTTGATGTAGTGATGTTTCCTGGTCAGAGGAAAGAAAGAATATGGTGCTGATCTGTTTGGTGTTGTGTGATGTCTTGTTGCTCATTTATTAAATTCTGTGAGTGTACACAATGACTTTTATTTACCTGAAGAGTTTAGGAATGCGCATGTTTGAACAGTTGAATAATTTGAATTTTACTTTGCAATTTGTAGCATTATAGTTATTGGTTTGTATCCTGAATCAACACACAACCTGATTGATTAGACACATATTGCATAGGTGGTTCATGTGACATTTTATAGAAGTAGATTCTGAAGCAATGCTACTCATAAACTTTGATGAGGGTTGCATTTCCAAACACGTTTCTTGACAATGGCAGTTTCAGAAATTCTGTATAAAGCTCTATTACAGTAGTGAAGCCTCACTGATTCCCAAACTGAGTTTCTGTATGATTGCAGGACTATCAGCTAGAGAAGCTTACTACTTTTTCCAAAGAAAGGGAAGGCAGGTTAGTGAAAAGATAACAAACAATGCAATTTGCTGCTTACCTGTATCCTAAAGAGTGAAAGGCAGTACCCCATCTTGGATAATACTTCAGCTATTAGTTTTTTTTTGGAGGAGATGTATGGAATAAGAAAAGACAATTGAACAGAAATCTAAATGATGTTTAAAGAGATGCAAATATATTTCTGCATGGAAATACTTTATTCTCCTGAAGCTTTTCCACTTTCTTTCCTTGCATTGAGAGATGCTATTTAAAGCACAAATGAGATCTTAGTGAGGATGACACATACCCTCTGTTCAAGCCCCCTTACTTTCACTGATGAGAAAGGGGGTAATTGTTCTATTCTAGCATTGCAATGCCCTGTAACAGGAGCATATGGAGCAGTGTGTTAGCTGGAACAAGGAACTCTCATCAAAGATAGCACTGCATCTACAGAAAGGTGGTTATGAAGTGTTTAGAGAAACAGTTTTATAGCTTTCAGCGTATGTGCAAATAATTGATGTTATGCTGTTCAAACCACTGAATTGTAATTGTTTATATTATATTGCATACATTCTGTTGTGCATGTGATTTTTTAAAAATTGACTTTTGGTAAAGAATATAATACATCAATTTTGTTATGTAACAAAGTGATGATGTCCAACTTTGTTCTCTTAAATAAAAATACAGAAACTTCCAAAGCCTAACTCTGAATGGGTAAACATCAGAGGACCACGTCCCTGGGAAGATTCAAAAGCTGTCCAAGAACAACAACGGAAGATTCAAATTGGGAGCAGCATTAAATAGTGACGCGAATCGCCTGGTTGTTATTCACTTGCGTCTGGAAACTGAATGCCTCAGCTAATTTGAATTTAAGATGTTATATACATAAAATTTTTGCATTGTCTGTTTTGTTTTTTTTGTATTGATTTAATAATAACTGTAAAATGGGAGATCAGAGTGAATGTGAATGGATCTACTGATGGTATTGGAAATCCCTTACAATGTATGAAATATGATTTTTCTTTTGAAATTACCTTTTGAAGGTTTCAATAATGCAAAATGAGCTTTGAACTATTTCAGCAGGAAATTATAGCCATATGCTATCTTAGTTTTCCAGTGTTCGTACACTGCTTTCAAGCAGCAATGTCTATTGTTTCCTAGCAACCAGTGCTGCTGGCTCTCAATTAGAGCTTGGTCTAGATTTGTGAAAGATGCAGCTCCTTTTGAGCTGCTTCATGTTGGGTTTCATTTTTGGAGCCCCAGGTACTAGGCCAAGTCTGTTCCCTGCATTCATGTAATTGTACCTGTAATTGCACATCCCTAGAGATTGCTTAGATGCCTCTGGAGGAATTTTCACCTCCTAGATTAATAGATGGAACCCTAACTGGATTTTTTTTTCAACTAGGCAGATCCCCAAAGAAAATCACTGTTTCTTGTTGGGTATCCCCACAACAGTTTCTTCATCAGGAACGATAATACCCAAAACAGGCTTGTGCCAAGCTGGTAGCTTGTGAGTGAAGACTTTGCATTGTTATGAGAAGAGTTAACCTTCTGAAAGTTTCATGTGTCTTGCATATTACTGTCCCAAACAACCTTAGGTGCATGGTACTCGCTGGATTAATGCTATATAAGGTTTCTAGACCTGATAACTGCGCGGGTTTGGGTTCACCATTAAATGTAAACAGATTTCATGTCTCTTATAATCCAAGGTTTATCTTAACTGGCCTTCATTATCCTGAATGATAATCATACAACCCCACAGGAAAGTTTTGTCAGGATGCCAGCAGCTTGAATGTTTTATCTGCCATCCTTTGCATTACTCTTTGAAAGGAAAGCTGAACATGCACTTAATTGATGAAAACATCAGTAAGTGTACACTAATAAACATTGAATTGCAAAGTTCATTCTAAGCCTATATACATAAAATAATGATCTCGCTTTCTTTCCAAACTTTGGCGTTATTATGGAGCTTCAGTTTTCACAGTGTGAAGTATACAGCGTCTTCAAGCTGGCCCAGTTTCTCTGCTTGGCTGGCAAAAATGCAGTCTTTCTTCAGCTAAATAAAAATAGTCTGATAAAACAGCTTACCAAAAATAAGTTACATTATGAAGCATAATTCTAAGTTTTTTGTTAGGGTTAAGCCTTGTCAATTCATCATATTGCATTGTAGCCATATTACTCAACTCAATTATCTGAAATCTTACTGTGGTGGAAGCATGGGCATTGTTGTCTCAGTAGAAAAGAGCAGTGATGTAGTGCCGGGATGGGGGAAGAGAGGAGGTAATAACTGATGTAGCAAATAGGCAGCAAAGCCACAGCCGCAGGAACAGTGTAAATGTTAAATGTAACTAAAATTGACTGTGTATGGTATGTATAGTTAAAATAAGATATTTGAAAGTTCACTAGTCAAGAATTGGGAAGATCTCCTCAGGTTATGAAGCAGGAGAAAAGGAAAAGGAGAAATGGATTTCCTTCCCTCTGTGTCTCTAAAGACAAAGTTGAGTTTATTGCTATAGCCACAACTGCATGAATGCACAGGTACGGTAGGAAACTTACTAGTCGCAGCATCTCAGCCACATAGCATCACAGGAAGAACATAAAGTGGAATGAATTATACAGTATTTTTTACAAGATAGAACAATTAGAACAAAAAGAAGTCCATTTTAGTACTAGGTGATCAAAGTAGGCATAGTGTTGCTAAACTGTTTTGATTACAGTCATGCCATTTGGTCCAGGAACGGAATGGTTGAAGGGCAATCGCTGTTCTTGAACCTGGTGGTGTGGGGCTTGGGCTTTTGTACCTCCTGTCTGATGGTTGCTGCAAAAAGATGGCATGGCTGAGTGGTGAGGGTCTTTGATGAAAGATGTTGCTTTCTTGAGGCAGTGCCTCCTGTGGATACCACTGATGGTGGGGGGGGGGGGGGATGTTGGAATTAACAAGCCCACAGGCTGTGGACGCTCAGTTACCGAGTCTATTCAAGACCAAGATCGATTTTGTTTTTGGACTCGAAGTCAGAAACTTGGTGGGAAAGTAAATTTGAAATGAAGTATAAACTATGAGATTAAAATGTGGTGCAAGCTCAAGGAGCTATAATGGTATAGTCCTTGTAATCTTATTTAATTTTAAGTTTTGAATATCTAAGTTTCCTTTTGCCAAATGCTTGGTGAGCAAAATTAAATACACTTCAGGGAATTGAACACCATTTTAACGAACAGTCAGAAAATGATCTTGGAAAAGATTTTAGGTGTTATGCACTTTTTTTTAAACCAATTTAGAAATTAACTCTATTATGCAGTTCCCATTCATTATTCTCCTGTATATTCCTGCCATCTCTTACCCATGTAATACAGAACACTCTTTGTGCTCCAGCATACCTCGTACACCAACTTGCAAAAAACTGATGAGATGAGAAAAAGCATTATGAACATCATATTCAGTCACATAATCTTGCTCCAGGATCTGCTTATTTTCATAACTAAAATTCATAGTGCTAAGATTTCTGTAATTTCTTCAATATTCCATTGGTAATCAAATTAAAAAAAAAAACAAGCTGCAGAGTTGAATCAGATATATAGTGATTCAATACAGATGAATTCCATTTTGCGAAAAATGTTTTGAACAGCATCAAATTGGGGAAAGGACCCTTGAACAAAAACTGAAGCTTTAGGAGAAAATAGTCATAGTGAGAAGGAACACATGCACAATGCTGGAGGATCTCAGCGGCCCAGGCAGCATCTGTGGAAAAGAGTAAACAGTTGATGTTTCGGGCCGAGACTCAGTGTCTGCTTGGGTTCCTCCAGCTTTTGGTGTGTCTTGCTTTGATTTCCAGCATCTGCAGATTTTCCCTTGATAGTGAGAAGGAAGTGCTTTTATTTCAATGTCCTAATCAAAACATACCAGTTCCTATGGTAACACCAAGGCTGCCCAAGCTGAAGAACATTTTTATCGGCCAATCAAGAGCAGCAATGTAATGCCATTAGCATTAGGACCTCATGGAATTTGGAGTGAAACTGGGTGATAGATGCAAATATCATATGGCAGTAAGTGCAATGGCAAGAAGACAGAAGTGGACCTAAGAGGACTGCAGGTGCACTGGGCAGACCCATTCCAGAAGCCAGATGTGCCTGCAGACTACATAATGTGTTGGTGTTCTTGAGTCTACTGTTAGGATGGATTGGTAACAGCATCTCCTCCTCGCTAATAATCAACATAATTGCATCTTAAGGATGTGTGCTTACTCTCTACATTCGTGACTGTCTAGTGTGATGGGATCCTGAATTACCCCTATGAACTGTGCTTTTGAAAAGAGAGAGAGGTATTTAACACCAACATGTTTTGAAAAGAGAGAGAAAGCGAGAGAGAGAGATGAAGACTAACTTTTGGACTGTCACTTTAAGGCACGAGAAAGAACTGACTAACTTTTGGATTTCTGCTGAGTTCGGAGCTCGTAAGTCACTATGGTGACCGAGGGCGGCGTTATTTGATGGACAATCGATCTTATGATTTTTCGGCAGCGTGTTTATACTTCTCAAGGACACTTGCCTGCTCGTACATTTCTTACACAGACAAAGAAAGGAGGAATTATGTGACTGACAGTTGGTACTCAGTACAGTGAGATAAATAGGAGGTCAGATGATACAGACCTCAGACACGTTTGTGGACACTGAATGAGCTTTGTTGTGCCCACAGAAAAAGTGGGTTTTTGGAGGATCGATCAGTGGCTCTTGCAGTGAAAAGAAAAGGCAGTGACCAGTGGGGAGTTGTTCATGTGTCCACCCTTGTCTGGGTTGTTAGCTCCACCACAGAAAACCGGTCCCCTTTGTTGTGGTCACAGTTGGTGACTTTTAAAGGATTTCGGAGGACAACGAGAGGATCGACGGGGTCAGCTCACCTGAAGACTCAAATCTATCTATCTATCTCTCTCCGTCCCCCCTCTCCCCCCCTCTCTCCCCGCCCTCAACTCAATACCACGAACTGAACTGAACTTTACTCATCATCGTAAGACTTTTTTTTTTACCCCTAGACTTGAAGCAGCTTGGTTTTTCATATATATTTCCACACTTACTGATTTACTTACTTATATATATAATCATTGCTAACCTGTTTGATTTATCTACATTTATATTACTGTATTGCGTAGTTACTAATAAATATTATTGCTTAATAGCAATACTGGACTCCAAAGTGTTTTCCATCTCTGCTAGTTCTTTATTCCCATCACGGGGTACGTGACACTAGGCAAAGGAGAAATGTGATCTATAAATTCGCGGGTGGCAGCACTGTGTTGGTAAAATCTCAGACGGTAATGAGGAGGAGTACAGAGCTGACACATGTAGCCCCCTGGTAAGCCTCAGGCTCGCTCAGCTCACTTTTGTCTAGGGGGAGCAGCCTTCAGCCCTGCCATACTGGGTAATCAAGTTTGTGTAGATGCTGTGTGATGTATCCCACCCCGCCAAATAACAGACAATACACCGTATACGATTTACAGAATGCAATTTATAGATCTTACTGGAACTAAGTAATTAATAGAGATGCAATACAAAAGGAAAAGTAAAAGGCGCCAAACTTATCAGAGTTCAACCACTTCGTGCACAACCGTTGGAGCTCAGTTATCGGGGTCCTCTTTCTACCATGTGATCTCCAACCTCCTCGACCCTCTGCCTGGGACCAACCACAGTGGTCGACCAGATGCTCCACACGAGTCTGTCCTCGTCTCGTCTCCTTGCCGAAGACCCTGGGCCTCGGAGTCCCGCACAGGGTCCGTTCCGTCGCCCAGCTTACAGCATCGTGACTCCTCTCTCTGTCCCCATTGCGCCTTCTCCCCCAAAGCCCGCAAAACAATAGCTTACAGACACACAAGAAAGAATAACAATTATTCCAATTGGTTAGCAAATGAATCCAGTTCTCGTTATCAGTAATTATAACCCAAAACAAGCTGCTAGAGAGAACCACTGTCTCAGCAGTTAACATCACAGAGAAGCCATTTTATTTTAACATAACAAAGAAGCTATTTTATTCACCTTAGCAGTAACATAAAAGAAGAAACCCCTTACACTCTCCCCCCACCAAATTTAGTCATGTTCTCATAACTTCTAAATAACTTGCCGACCCTTCCTGCAGACACAAAAATCCAATCCAGGTACAAACAGTGACATTGCTCCCAAATGGTGGTCCTTACGCCCTGTTCTTCAGGCGCTACATAGGCCAACCTATCTGGGAGTTTCCTAATCCTCCGAGACCTCTGTACCCCCTCACCTAAACCCTTCAGGCTCGGACACTACTAGGGATACCTCGGGCCTGCTTGCCAAATCCTCTCTCAATCTCTTACTCGTGCCCCCACTGCAACTCGGAACCCCTTGTCCCGTGTCCAGGGCCCTGCTTCTTTTCCTTAAGGGTCCTGCTGTAACCCAGACTGCCCACAGATAACCCTCCTCACTACCCCTAACTCAGTGGGGGAAGGGCCAAAAGTCTCTTCATCTAACAAGGGGAAGTTAGCGAAAGGCACATCCAGCACTCATCCTTCGAATCTGTATTCTTTCCCATTTCCTCGATTGGTAGCTGCTGTTTGATTTTCTCCCAACTGAAGCACTTAGTCTGGGCTGCCTGGGCAGCCTCCTGCAATCGAGACGTCAGTTTCTTCTCTGACTCCTCTGCCTCCAGCCGCAGTCGCAGCAGTTCGGACACACGCTTCGTGTTCATCTCCATCTGGAATGCAATTACACCACCAGCTTCTTCCAATCTGTTCTGGATCGATTTCTTGAGTTTCTGCTGATCCTTTCGAAGGTTGGTCATTGTTCCGTCTCTCTGGATTAATTCATCAGTAAATGACCTCCATTTCGGCGCGGAATTCCGTTTCCCCGTCTCCACTTTGACAAGCGTGGACTCCAATTCTTCAGTGGTTGTCCCGAAATTGCAGCACTCAGTCTCCAGCCTGCATTTCTGAGCATTCAGTTCAGCGATGCAAATTTCCTCTCTCAGGAGTTGCGTTCTTCTCTAGACCTGGCACTCGTCCAAAGAAAGTTTTACTTCGTTAATCCCTAGTCGACTGGGATCCGTCACTCGCCTCACTTCATAGTCTTCCAAGGCGAATCCCAATGCTAGGAGATCATCCAAATACACCAAAGCTCCAAACACCTCCACATCCCCCATGGTCTTCCCCATGTCCCACGGGAAGGTTGCAAGGGCTCCGGATATGTCCTGTGGCATCTTTTCAGACCATAAGAATCCTAGGGGATTTATAATGGCCGTCTCCTCCTTGTCAGCCTCACTCATCGGGATCTGGCAACATCCACTCCTCAGATCCAGCACATTAAACCATGTCGCACCACACAAACAGACCATCGCGTCTTCGGCCCTGAGGACCGTATTCTGGTTACTGACAGTGCGCCTGTTCAGAGTCCTATAATCCACTCACATGCTGCCTATGTCTTCCAAGTCTGCAGAGGCCAGTCACCGCGACCTCTCTCTCACCGAGGTGTCTTCAGCGGTCAACTCCCCTCCCTCGTGGTATTTTGGAGCGTCTACTAAGAGGGTCTCACCCTCAGATACTTCCCCCGGGCCGTACTGCCAGTGGCTCTCGTTCAAATTCGGTACAGGCCCAATGTTACTACACACGTCCTCACAAGCAACTCGAAACACTGGGTGCACAGACAATACCCCCAAACAGCTCTCACCCGCCTCCTCATCAGCGGGGTGTTGGTCCCCTCCTGAATCGAAACACTGCCCGTCGCACCAGGGTCCGGACACATCAGCGTTAACGATTCACGACCCTCTGACACCCACACATTGGCCTCCAAGAATTCCAGTGTCACTGACCAATAACCGTCGTCTGGATAATCACTGGCACTGGTACCCCAAATCTCCAGTGCCCTTAATGTTGTCAAGGGTAAATGCTTCAGAAACCAGTTGTAAAACGAACTGTACAACAACTTGACCTGCGCCCCGGTGTCAAGGATGGCGTTAGCATAGCTTCCACCTATCCGTAACGACACCCGAGGGTGTGGTCCCTCTAAGCTTTCAGGAATAGGGTCTGTTCCTTTTGGGAGTTCCTTGGTACATTGCTGGGAATGTGCTCTCCCAGAGACCCCAAGCCGTTCCCCCACTGAGCCTCCACTAAGTTTCCCGACACCTCTCTGATCAGCTGAACAACTGAGAGAGGGGCTGATCCCCTTAAATGATCGATGGCACTGCAAGCAATTTAGCTGCCCCCCCCCCAGCCAGAGAAGATGCACTGAAAGCTTTTCCCCAAACTCCTGACACAGGTAAGGAAAGCCCCCCAGGTGCTGCACTTTACTTCCGGTCGAACCAGACGTATTTTCCCCCGCTTTCAGGTGACTGGCAGCTGTCACTACGGGCTAATTGACCCTGACAGTTCTAACACCGTCACCAGCCCGCCTACTCAAACTTTCAACCTATCCCTGCCGCTCTCCCTCAACCGAGCACTGCTACTCATCTAACAACTGAGAGATCTGCTCCGCCCACCTCTCGTACGCCTCCGCCCCTTTAGGGGTGGACATTATCCCAAAAACCAGGTGGAGCCTGCCATAGCTACAACATTTATTCACAGACACTACCTCCGAATCAGACCACTCTTTCCTCTCTCTCCTAATAGTGTGGCCAGCCAATGGTCCCGCATCACCTGGGGCACCAATAGACACTGGCAGCCCCACCACCATTTCGTCAGCGCTAGTCTGAACTCGAACAAAGACCTCCGGGGTACCAACAGCCACCCCACGCAACACGCATGCAGTAATAACCAGCAATCCCACAGAGGCACACCAGCTTTCCATCCCAGCAGCATGCATAATTTAAAGAGGGCAATCACACAGCTTCCTACAAAAATCCATATCCTGGATGAGCCCCAACAATGTAACCCCCGGTAAGCCTCAGGTTCGCTCACCTCGCTGTTGCCTAGGGGTAGCAGCCTTCGGCCCTGCCAAACTGGGTAATCAAGTTTGTGTAGATGCTGTGTGATGTACCCCATCCTGCCAAATAAAAGACAGTATACCATATGCGATTTACAGAATACAATTTATAGATCTTACTGGAACTATGTAATTAATAGAGATACAATACCAAAGGAAAAGTAAAAGGCGCCAAACTTATCAGAGTTCAACCACTTTTGTTAGGCACACCTGAGGACTGGGAGAAATTCAGAGACCAGCAGAGGAGGACAAAGGGCTTAATTAAGAAAAGGAAAAAAGATTATGAGAGAAAGCTGGCAGGGAACATAAAAACTGACTGTAAAAGCTTTTATAGATATGTGAAAAGAAAAAGCTTGGTTAAGACAAATGTAGGTCCCTTACAGTCAGAAAAAGGTGAATTGAACAAGGACATGGCAGACCAATTGAATAACTACTTTGGTTCTGTCTTCACTAAGGAGGACATAAATAATCTTCTGGAAATAGGGGACCGAGGGTCTAGTGAGATGGAGGAACTGAGGGAAATACATGTTAGTAGGGAAGTGATGTTAGGTAAATTGAAGGGATTAAAGGCAGATAAATCCCCAGGGCCAGATGGTCTGCATCCCAGAGTGCTTAAGGAAGTAGCCCAAGAAATAGTGGATGCACTAGTGATAATTTTTCAAAACTCTTTAGATTCTGGATTAGTTCCTGAGGATTGGAGGGTGGCTAATGTAACCCTGCTTTTTAAAAAAGGAGGGAGAGAGAAACCGGGGAATTATAGACCGGTTAGCCTAACATCGGTGGTGGGGAAACTGCTGGAGTCAGTTATCAAAGATGTGATAACAGCACATTTGGAAAGTGGTGAAATCATCGGACAAAGTCAGCATGGATTTGTGAAAGGAAAATCATGTCTGACGAATCTCATAGAATTTTTTGAGGATGTAACTAGTAGAGTGGATAGGGAGAACCAGTGGAAGTGGTGTATTTGGATTTTCATAAGGCTTTTGACAAGGTCCCACACAGGAGATTAGTGTGCAAACTTAAAGCACATGGTATTGGGGGTATAGTATCGATGTGGATAGAGAATTGGTTGGCAGACAGGAAGCAAAGAGTGGGAATAAATGGGACCTTTTCAGAATGGCAGGCAGTGACTAGTAGGGTACCGCAAGGCTCAGTGCTGGGACCCCAGTTGTTTACAATATATACTAATGACCTAGATGAGGGAATTAAATGCAGCATCTTCAAGTTTGCGGATGACACGAAGCTGGGCGGCAGTGTTAGCTATGAGGAGGATGCTAAGAGGATGCAGGGTGACTTGAATAGGTTAGGTGAGTGGGAAAATTCATGGCAGATGCAATTTAATGTGGATAAATGTGAGGTTATCCACTTTGGTGGCAAGAACAGGAAAACAGATTATTATCTGAACGGTGGCCGATTAGGAAAAGGGGAGTGCAACAAGACCTGGGTGTCATTGTACAACAGTCATTGAAAGTGGGCATGCAGGTACAGCAGGTGGTGAAAAAGGCGAATGGTATGCTGGCATTCATAGCAAGGGGATTCGAGTACAGGAGCAGGAAGGCTCTACTGGAGTTGTATAGGGCCTTGGTGGGACCACACCTGGAGTATTGTGTTCAGTTTTGGTCCCCTAATCTGAGGAAAGACATTCTTGCCATAGAGGGAGTACAAAGAAGATTCACTAGATTGATTCCTGGGATGGCAGGACTTTCATAAGATGAAAGTCTGGATGATCTAGGCTTATACTCATTGAAATTTAGAAGATTGAGGGGGGATCTTGTTGAAACGTATAAAATCCTAAAGGGATTGGACAGGCTAGAAGCAGGAAGATTGTTCCCGATGTTGAGGAAGTCCAGAACGAGGGGTCACAGTTTAAGGATAAAGGGGAAGCCTTTCAGGTCTGAGATGAGGAAAAACTTCTTCACACAGAGAGTGGTGAATCTGTGGAATTCTGTGCCACAGGAAACAGTTGAGGCCAGTTCATTAGCTATATTTAAGAGGGAGTTAGATATGGCCCTGGTGGCTAAAGGGATCGGGGTTATGGAGAGAAGGCAGGTACAGGGTTCTGAGTTGATGATCAGCCATGATCATACTGAATGGCGGTGCAGGCTCGAAGGGCCGAATGGCCTACTCCTGCACCTATTTTCTATGTTTCTACTTCGTGCACAACCGTTGGAGCTCAATTAACGGGGTCATCTTTCCAGCATGCGATCTCCTCCGATCTCCTCGACCCGCCGCCTGGGACCAACCAAGGTGGTTGACCAGACGCTCCACACAAGTCTGTCCTCGTCTCTTTTCCTCACCGAAGACCCTGGGCCTCGGACTCCCGCTCAGGGTCTGTTCCGTCGCCCAGTTTACAGCATCGCATCTCCTCTCTCTGTCACCATTGCACCTTCTGCCCCAAAGCCTGCGAAAACAATAGCTTACAGACACACAAGAAAGAAAAACATCAATCCCAATTGGTTAGCAAATGAATACAATTCTCGTTATCAGTAATTATAACCCAAAACAAGCTTCTCAGCAGTTAGCATCACAGAGAAGCCATTTTATTTTAACATAACAAAGAAGTCATTTTATCCACCTTAGCAGTAACATAAAAGAAGAAACCCCTTACACGTAGATCAACTGGTTGAACGATGTTGGAACAACAGATTGTGGACTTCGGGAATGGGAAGTCTGGAAAATGCACATCAGTCCTCATTGAGGGAGGTCAGCAATGGAAAGGGTTAACAGCTTTAAATTCCTGGGTGTCAACATGTCAACAACTAGGAGGACCTTCCTTGCTCCCAAAATATTTATGCAGTGGGGTATCACGGTAGCGTACCACTAGCGTGACGTTATTACGGTTTGGTGCGTTCAGAGCACAACAGCAGAGCTGTCTGTAATAAGTTTGTACATTCTCCCTGTGAACTACAGACGAGTGCCCTGGTTTCCTCACACATTCCAAAGACATACCAGTTAGTAGGTAACTGGTCATTGCAAATTGTCCTGTGATTAGTCAAGTGTTAAACAGGTAGATTGTTGTGCGGTGTGGCTTGTAGGGCCAGAAGGGCATATTCTGCGCTGTATCTCTAAACATGTTTCTAAATCACGAAGCAGGCACACCAGCAGCTCCAATTCATTAAGAGTTTTGAGGTATGTCACCATCAGCTGTTAGAAGAGGCTGCAAAGGGTTGTAGACTCAGCCAGTTCTATTATGGGCACAACCCTCCCTACCATCGAAGATATTTACAAGAAGCAGTGCCTTCAGAAGGCAGTATCCATCACTAACGACCATCACCATCGTGAGCTTGCTCTCTTGTTAGTTCCATCAGGGAGGTGGTAGAGGAGCCTGAAGACCCACACCCAATTATTCAGAAACTGCTTTTTCCCTTCTGCCATCAGATTCCGGATCAGTGCGTGACCACTACCTCATTATTCCTTTTTAGCATTAAGCTTATTTTGTAATTTATTGTAATTTTATGTCTTTGCACTGTACTGCTGCCACAAAGCAACAAATTTCATGTCACATGAGACAATGATAATAAAACCTGATGCTGATTGTTCGAATGAACTGTTGTCATACCATGCCAAGGCAAGAATGCCTTTCAATTAAGCACGGAGAACTAACCATAAAAAGACCTCCAGATTGTATGTAAGATTTGCCTTATGCATATAACATTTGCCATCTAAAGTTCTTTCTTTATCTAAATGGCTATTAAAACACTGTACACAGCCTTCCAAATAGCCGCATTTCATAGCTTTTGCTATTTTTGAAGAAGTATTTTTCCCATTCTTCCTGCCTCGCTTTTTTTCCTCCAGATTTCGTTTACTGTCATATTTATTGCTCATTAACCTTTTCAATCTGTCTCCTAACTGATTATTTTTCCAGTCATATACTGTTAACAAGAGTAAAACATTTTACTCAACAGTCATTAATGTATGATAGAAATAATTATGCAAAATAATGATTCATATAGCACTCTAAATATAACAGCCTGTGGAGCTGAAAATTCTATTTTTTATGACAGTTGGCTATCATTTAGCACACATCTACTAGTCTGATAGTTTGTCAGCCTTATGATCACTTATCGTGTAATACCTTGACAATGTCTTTAATAATCTTGTACTATATCCAGTGCTTTTTTTTCTACCCTCCTCGTAATACTAAAGTAACGTTAGGTTTGTCAAAATCTATTACAGTTTCATGAAAATATTCTGACACTGCTTAATTGTAATGTGGGATTATCTAAGTATCTGGTACTAACTTAATAACAGATTCAAGTAAAAGTCAGTAAAAATATCATATTGGCAGTATGTAGATAAAGGCATCTGTTAGTCTTGCGAGACCATGGATCTGCGCCTGGAAAGTCTTCACTCTCCAGGGCGAAGGCCTGGGCAAGGTTGTATGGAAGACCAGCAGTTGCCCATGCTGCAAGTCTCCCCTTTCCACGACACCAATGTTGTCCAAGGGAAGGGCATTAGGACCCATACAGCTTGGCACCAGTGTCATTGCAGAGCAATGTGTGATTAAGTGCCTTGCTCAAGGACACAACACATTGCCTCAGCTGGGGCTCGAACTCATGACCTTCAGGTCGCTAGTCCAATGCCGTAACCAATTGGCCACGTGCCCATTGGCAGTATATGTTACCATATATTACCTTAAGATTCATTTTCTTGCAGGCATTTATCAGAAAATAAGGAAATATAATAGAATTTATGAAAAACTATACATAAAAAGAGACTGCCGAACAATGTGCAATTGAAAATTAAATAATATTGAGAACATGAGTTGCAGAGTCCTTGAAAAGGAGTTTGTAGGTTGTGCAATCAGTTCAGAACTGTGGTAAGTGAAGTTATCCATCCTGGTTCAGGAGCCTGATGGTTATAGGATAATAATTTTCCTGAACTAGGTGGTGTGGAATCTAAGGCTCCTGTACCTCCTGCCCAATGATAGTAGTGAGAAGAAAGCATAACCTGGATGGTGGGGGTCATTGATGTTGGATGCTGCTTTTTTATGGCACTGCTCCGGATAAATATGCTCAATGGTGGTACTTGCTTGAACTCCTGTCGTCATATCAATCATCTACAGTTCACTAATTTCTCTTTCCTCTCTTGGATAACGCTGTTGTAATTGCTTTCTTCTAATCCATTGAGGCCTTACAGAAATCCGGTCTGCTGTGACAGATCAAAAAGACATACCTACTCGAATAAACTCTTCTCAGGCTTCCAGCTGGGTATAGATATCGATTATAACTGACATTTCAATGACAAACCCTGTCATCTTCTTCAGGGGTGATCCCTGTGGAAAGTGGAGAGTAGAGGGGAGGTAAAGATGTGTTTGGCAGTAGGATCTTTTTGGAGATGGCAGAGTTGCAGAGAATGATGTGTTAGATGTAGAGGCTCATGGGATGGTAGGTAAGGATATGCGGAACTGTTAACACTGTTAAGGCAGTGGGAAGATGGGCTGAGTGTCTATGTCCTGGAAATGGACAAGATGCAGGTAAGGGCAGCATCAATTGTTGGCTTTCTGGTTGGTTCCCTGATGTACTGTTCCTAGACAAATGTCCCCAGTGATTTCTCTGAACTTGCCCTCCAACCTGCTGCCCATCTGATTTGTCCACTTCACATGAAGATCGAAACTTTTCATGGTAATTGCGTTCCCTTTCTTTTAGGCTTTTCTCATTTCTTAGTTACTTTTCCCCATCAAATAACTACTGAGCTGTGCATGTTCAAAAAAAGTCTAATGATTCAAAAAATGACATTCTTGATTTTGGTTTCAGTCAGTCTTCATTATTTCTGGTTCAATTTGTGCTCAATATAAATAGTGATGTCAGGTATATATTAATGCAACATTACCTGCACCGGAGAACTGTTCTATTGTTGTTTTTGTCATGAATCTAAATATGGAAACAACATTTTATAATAAGACAGCAATCAACAACCTCCATACTGCTCTCTTTGCTATGAGAGTCTTTTTGCTGCAGCTTTTATCTACACTGGGACATTAGGCTTGGGTAGGTAATGTGATATGATGTGATGTGGTTATTTAGTGTACAGTTATTAATTTACATGGTGTGGCATACTTATTAGGCAGATTTGATCCAATGTTCCTGGGCGTGACAACAATCTAAAAATAACAGTTTTCAAGACAGGGCACATGGGCTTGTTTTGCGGATTGAAAATAAAGCTTCTAAAGGTCGTTACTCTTTTTATAATATTCGTACACTGTTAAATATCGTTTATACTCCCTCACAAAATGTTCCTGAGTGTGTTATCTCTTTAGATGCCGAGAAAGCTTTTGATAGAGTAGAATGGCCTTATTTATTTAAGGTGCTTGAAAGGTTTAATTTCAGCTTGAAATTTATATCCTGGATTAAACTCTTATATTATTCTCCTGTGGCCTCGGTCCGTACTAACTCTTTAAGTTCACCTTTTTTCTCTCTTTTTCGAGGTACTCGACAAGGCTGTCCTCTTAGTCCCTTATTATTTGATATTGCATTAGAACCTCTTGCAATTGCCATTCGGGAATCTCCAAATATTACTGGGATAACTCGGGGCTTAAAGTCCCATAAATTATCACTCTATGCTGATGATTTACTTTTATATATTTCTAATCCTCAAAAATCCATCCCGGCTGTTTTAGAGTTATTAGCACAATTTGGTCTTTTTTCAGGTTATAAATTAAATCTTAGTAAGAGTGAACTCTTTCCGATTAATAAACAACTTCCCTTATATTATAAATTTCCATTTAAATTGATTAATAATTATTTTTCATATCTTGGGATTAAAATTACTTGTAAATACAAAGATTTATTTAAGACTAACTTTTTACCATTAATAGACCATATTACTCAACTTTCATCTAAATGGCTTCCTTTATATTTAACTTTGATTGGTTGTATTAACGCAGTTAAGATGTTTTTTTTGCCAAAATTTTTATATATATTTCAGGCGTTACCAATCTTTGTTCCAAAATCTTTTTTTGACAAAGTTGACTCTAAAATTTCTTCATTTATTTGGCAGAATAAAAACCCGAGACTGGGTAAAATACATTTACAGAAAGCTAAGAGAGATGGAGGCTTAGCATTACCTAACTTTAGATTTTATTATTGGGCAATTAATATTCGACATATGAAATTCTGGTTACTGGACCAGGATATACTATCCATTCCTAAATGGGTAGCATTGGAATTACAATCTGTTCAGGGTTTTACACTTGGCTCTATTTTAGGTTCCTCTCTTCCTTTTGATTGGAAACGCCTTAAACAGGTGTCTAACCCAATAGTTAAATATACCTTGCATATTTGGTTTCAATTCAGAAAATTTTTTGATCTTAATCAATTTGGGTTAGCGATTCCTATTTTAGGTAACATATTTTTTCCTCCCTCTTTTACGGATCGTGCTTTTCAAATTTGGAAGACTAAGGGTATTTCACGGTTTATGGATTTATTTTTAGATGGTTCCCTTATGTCTTTTGAACAATTATCTAATAAATATAATTTATCAAGAATACATTTTTTTAGATATTTACAAGTTAGAAATTTTCTAAGTACTATACTTTCTTCCTTTCCAATGCTCGCTCCTACATACATTTTAGATACTATAATCAACCTTAATCCATGTCAGAAAGGTGCATCGGCTATGATTTATAATATTATTATGAAACTTAGGAAAGCTCCATTTGATAAGATTAGGGTAGATTGGGAACAGGAATTGGGGTTTACCATTTCTGTGGATGACTGGGGGCAGATTTTACAATTAGTCAATACTTCCTCTATTTGTGCTAAACATTCCCTAATTCAATTTAAAGTTGTTCATAGAGCACATATGTCCAAAGATAAGTTAGTGCGCTTTTATTCTCATATTAATCCTTTTTGTGATAGATGTCCGGGGCAGATAGCCTCTTTAATCCATATGTTTTGGTCTTGCCCTACTTTGGAAACTTTTTGGAGAGACATTTTTAATATTATCTCCAAGGTATTGAATATAGATATCTCTCCTCACCCTATTACTGCTATCTTTGGACTACCTAAAATTTCCAGTAATCTCTCCCCTTCAGCCCGTAGAATGATTGCATTTCTTACTTTAATGGCGAAAAGATGTATCTTACAACATTGGAAAGAGCTTAATGCTCCAACCACCTTTTTTTGGTTTTCTCAGACGATGTTATGCTTGAACTTGGAGAAAATTAGAAGCAATCTTTATGACTCCTCATTTAAATTTGAACAGACTTGGAGATCTTTTATTCAATATTTTCATTTAATGTAATATATACCCTTCTTGTTTTTTTCATTGTTTTTAATGGAGGTCGGGATTGAGGACGTGATTTTAAGTTTAACTCTGTTTGGTTTCAAGTTAGCCCATTGCTTTGCTTTGCTTTTAGTTAGTTGCACGGTGGGTTTTTTTTTGGGGTTTTTTTTTTCTTTTTCTCCATTGATATATATATATAAATTAGTATACTATTATGTTACCTTGGTATGTTATGTTTAAATTACATTGTTTGTAGTATTTTTTTTGTATTAATATCTTCTGTAATTTTATTATATTCTAACAATGTATTAGTGTCTATATGGCTTACCTTTTTGTATACTTATTTAATAAAAAGATTTAAAAAGGAAATAAAGCTTCTGCAATCTGCTTCAAACAATATATCTATTAATTCAAAAATCTAATTTCTTTAGTTCTTGACAATCTAAATATGAATTTATGAGTTTTGATGAAGGGTCTTGGCCCTAAGCATCGACTGTTTACTCTCTTCCATAGATGCTGCCTGGCCTGCTGAGTTTCCCCGGCATTTTGTGTATGTATGTTGCTTAGATTTCCAGCATCTGCAGATTTTTTCGTAAATGTGAATTTAAGTTAGGAGATCTCTATGGTTTAGACCACTGGTTCACAATGTGGACCTTATGACTTCCCAGTGGTCCATGATGGATTTTTACAGAGGCCACAAGTAAAAAAAAACAAGAAACTGAAGCCACAGGAGTTTCTGAATGGGCCAAGATAAGTTTACAGTTTCAATGAAGTATTACATAAATAAAAAATTAATATATGTAATTTAACTGGAAACCTGAATGAAATGAATGGGAAAATATGTTTATTGATGCAAATAAGACAGAAAACAGCTTAGCATGTCTGTATATATGTGTGGGGTGTGTCTGAGGGGTGGCCCCTCAACTGTTATCTCTGCTCCTGCTGGGCCATGCACAAATCACGTTCACACCCACCAGGGCAGGAAGAGGATAAATACGGAAAGCCTGGTGTGGCCTGTGTTTTGGTAATATAATTAAAACAGTTTTGAGTATCATGAACAAACTGCAGATTGGGTGGGGCTGTCTGCAGCAAGCCCAGTCAGTGCGTATGCAGGTGAGGGCTGGTTCTCTCTGCCTTCCATTGACCTTTACGTGTTATAATACTTAAGTTTTATTTTTCATATACATTTGTAACACTATATTCAACTTTTAATAATACTTATAACCTGTTAAGCCATAAATATTGACCGTATATTAGAATAATTATTACAGTTGCCCCCAAAAAAACCTCATCAACTAACAGTTACTATAAAGAGTGGGGGCCACAGAGGTAAATGAAGTCACCATTGGGCCTCAAAACAGAAAGTGGTTGAGAACCACTGGTTTAGACCAATGATTTTCACCCTTTTATCACTCAGTATTTTATATACCCAAGCAACTTCCTCTTTATCCATTTAAAATTTTTTGTATTAAATGTTTTATACGCTGCAGCAGTGTGCTGATTGCAGCCTGGGTTGAGAACTCATTGGAGGACTATGGTACAAACCAATGGGCTTCAGAGTTTCTCCAAATCCTGCAACTCTACACTGAGTGACTCCCTTATCTCAGTGATGACTGCTTCCTTGGGCAGAGTGGAGAATGAGATGACAGCCTTTTGCACATAATCCAAATTACTCTTGCTTATTAGCATAGAGTACTCCCACCTCACCTACAATATGCAACTTATACATGGCAAAAATTACATAAGCCTAAAAATACAAAGATTTTTCCATTCGCAAATTCAACAGCACAGTAAAATCAGGATTCGAAAGGAATGGAATTGTGTAAAATACTATTACATGAGATGGTGCATAGCTTTTGACTGGAAGAAGCAAATATATTTGAATATATGGTTAATTGTTAGATATTACTTCTATTGATTCAGCTTCATGCTAAGACTGATGAATTCCATTGTGCATGTCCTTAATCAAAATCCTTCTGCTAGAATGACACATGGCATCAAACAGTCCTATTTTTAGAGAGAACTCTGACAGCTTGAGGGTCTTTTAGTTGTTCCCAGCTAATTTCAGCACTAAATACAGTTGTTTTAAGTGATTCTAGACATGAGAAAATCAACTAGTCTCCATTACCTGTGACTACATGCTTGAAAATGCAGAGCAAAATCCTGGTGGGAAGAGGATGGGTGTCAGAATATTGTGATCAAATACCGTAGCTCGAAGTTGTGGAAGCTCATGCACTTGGGAGAAGTGCTGGGACTGCAGTGTCTCAGTACTTCATTGTTTTCAAGATTTGAGATTAAAAATCCATTGATTGATTATATTGTATGATTGATTGATGGTCAAAATGTATTGATTAGCTAATGCACAGTTGATAATAGAATGATCCATTTTTTTGATATGATCACATGCAGTATCAATTACAACCGACTGCTGTTTTGGTCAAATTGGATACTTAGGCAAGTAACTGTTTGTTGAGGTTCTTGATTAATTTGCAGCTTTGAAGTATATATACCGTGTGCATTATATACTGTAAATGAATCCCTAAAATACCACCAAGCTTAGGATGAAATTGCATTATTTTAAAATACTGCTTGTACTAAACATGAAATGTATTTTCAGGATTTATTTGTGTACTCTATTAGTAATGAGTTGAAAATTGAAAACTGGTGCAAGTCTATCAATGGGAAGGAATCTGTTCTTTTGAACCTATACATAATGGCATCCCCCTAGATTCTTACACTATGGCAAAGTATACATTATACCCTGTAAATATCGCTCTGCATTGAATGTACGAGGCTTTCTGAGTATGTACGTACTTGGCAGTATGCGGTTCAACATTGTCCCTGGCTTTGTGACTTAATAGGTTTCAATAGGTACATTTAATGTCAGAGAAATGTATGCAATATATATCCTGAAATACTTTTCCAGTATACAGTGTGGTATACTTTTTTAGTATACAGGGTGGATTGTCTGTGATATCCTGTTGTGAAATAACAATTTCATTTACCAATTGGATAAAGTCTTCTGATTGCTGACACAAATTGGTTTCCTCTGATATCGATATGAGTCCCTGGATTGACCCAGTGTTAGTTACAAAGGTAGGTGCAAGAGGCATTGCTAATATAATTAAAAATAATTTCTTTCAGAACTATAACCCTGCTTAAATTATATAGCTATGTTATCAGTGTAAGTGGAGAGTGTAAATGGATCTGTTTGCATACATATATGCATTTAGTGTTGGCTCTGAGAGTTGAAAGATATATTTCTCAATACTAATGTTCCTCAACTTCATAATTTCAGAAATAGCAGTTCCATGTATTATATTAAAGTATACTATTCATTTGCCAACTAGGCATATGACTGCCTTCTGGGCTTGATAATATGTTCAACTGCTGCAGATAATCGATATTACTAGCATTTTTATTTTAGATTACCAGCAGATTACTCTGTAATTTTGAATAATAATTATGCATTTACATTTCCTGGCCCTAACATTTATTCCAAAGAATATATTTTCCACTTTGCATGATCATTCCTTTGACATTTAAGCTCTCCTTTCCTCTACTTTTCACAGATGATATGTCTTTTTGCCTCTCACCTGTTTATAAGCAAAATAGTAGATCTCTTGTCCCTTGAGCTGGCCCTGCTATTTAATAAAATTGTGCCTGTTCTGATTCTACACCACTTCCTGCATTCCCATTTACCCATGGCAACCTTTCACCCAGGAACAAATGCTGTAAAAGTATTTAGATTCTGCTTCACTGTCCTGTGAAGAAAAAGATTCAAAGATCCATAGGCCTCTGAGCGGGGTGGGGACTTCATCTCTGTTTTAAGTGGGTGACCATTTTTTTAACAAGACTAGATAAAGCAGCAGAATTTGGCAGTTTGGCCCATTGAGGCCATTCGATCATGGCTGTTTTTTTTTCCAACCCCACTTCCTTGAATCTCTTAACCCCTTAAGCACATCAAAGAGGATCAACTCACTCACAAGAGGAAGCACTTTCTTTACATTTATCCATTCACAACCCCTCAGTATCTTCAAACACAAGAGATTCTGCAGATGCTGGAAATCTGAAGCGACACACGCACACAAAGTGCTGGAGGAACATAGCGGGCCAGGCGGCATCTATGGAGGGAAATGAGCAGTCAATGTTGCAGGTTCAAATCCTTCATCAGCAGTGCAAACCAGCCTTGATGAAGAATCACAGCCGCAGTGTCAACTGCTCATTTCCTTCCATTGATGCTGACTGACCTGCTCAGTTCTTCCAGCATTTTGTGTGTTGCTCTCTTTAGGAATTTGTATGTTTCAGACAAGTCCCCTCTCAATCTTTCAAACTGCAGCAAAAACAACCCTACTAGGTCCAACCTCTCTTCATAATACAACACACTTTTTCCAGTTAATTAGTTCTGTAAATCTTCTCTGATCTGTTTCCGACACATTAATACTGTACCTTACATAGAGTCATAGAGCAGTACGGCACAGAAACAGGCCTTTTGGCCCATCTAGTCCTTGCCAAACCAGTTAAACTGCCTACTCCCATCGACTTGCACCGGGACCACATCCCTCTATACCCTTACCATACACATACCTATCCAAACTTCTCTTAAATATTGAAATTGAGCTCACATTCACCACTTGTACTGGCAGATCATTTCACACTCTCACGACCCTCTGAGTGAAGAAGTTTTCCCTCATGTTCCCCTTAAACTTTTCACCTTTCACCCTTAACCCATGACCTCTAGTTGTCTTCCCACCCAATCTCAGTGGAAAAAGCCTGCTTGCATTAACCCTGTCATTACCCCTCTTAATTTTGAATACCTCTATCAAATCTCTCAATCTTCTATGTTCTAAGGACAATAGTCCTAACATTTTCAATATTTCATAATTAACTTGGGTTCTCCAGACCCGGCAACATCCTTATAAATTTTCGCTGTATCTTTCAACCTTGTATACATCTTTCCTGTAGGTAGGTGACAAAAACTGCACACAGTGCTTCAAGTTAGGCTTCACCAATGTCTTATGCAACTTCAACATAACATTCCATCTCCTGTACTCAATACATTGATTTATGAAGAGCAGTGTGTGAAAAGCCTTTTTTACGACGCCTTTTTCAACGGATTATGGACCTGCAAGATCCCTTTGTTCTACCGCACTTCTCAGTGCCCTACCTTTCACTGTGTTAGACCTACCCTGGTTGGTCCTACTAAAGTGCAAAACCCTGCGCTTGTCTCCATTAAATTCCATCTGCCATTTTTCAGCACGTTTTTCTAGCTGTTGCGGGTCCCTCTGTAAGCCACGACAACCTTCCTCCCTGTCCACTAGACCCTCAATCTTGGTGCATTCTGCAAATTTGTTGATCCAGTTGACCACGTTATCATCCAGATCACTGATGTAAATGACAAACAACTTAGGACCCAACACTGATCCCAGCGGCACACCACTAGTCATAGGCCTCCAGTCAGAGAGGCAATTGTCTACTACCACTCTCTGGCCTCTCACACAAAGTCAATGTCTGTTCCAATTTACCACCTCATCTTGAATGCCAAGTGACTCAATCTTCTTGACCTTTGCTTCCCATGCGGGGCCATGTCAAGTGCTTTGCTCATGTCCATGTAGAGAACATCCACTACCTTGTCTTCATCCACTTTCCTGAAGAACTCTAAGATTGGTTGGTCATGATCTACCACACACAAAGCCATGCTGTCTATCCTTAATCAGTCCATGTCTATCAAAATACTTGTATATCCAGTCCCCTAGAATATATTTAAGTAACTTTCCACAACTGATGTCAGACTCACCAACCTATAATTTCCTGATTTATATGTATGCCCTTTTTTAAACAGTGGAACAACATTGGCTATCCTCCAATCCTCTGGTACCTCTCCTGTCACTAAGGATGATTTAAATATCTCTGCTAGAGCTCGGGCAATTTCTGTATTTGCCTCCTGTAGCATCAGAGGGCATACCTTGTCAGGCTCTGGGGATATATCCACACTGATTTGCCACAGGATAGCATACACCTGTGATCTCTATATGGTCCAGGAAGTTGATGTTGCTTTGCCTCACTTCTATAGACATTGTGCCTGTCTCTTGAGTAAATACAGATACAAAAAAATTATCTAAGATCTCCTCCAACACATATAAAAGTTGCTGGTGAACGCAGCAGGCCAGGCAGCATCTCTAGGAAGAGGTGCAGTCGACGTTTCAGGCTGAGACCCTTCGTCAGGAAGATCTCCTCCATCTGTTTTGGCTCCACACATGGATTCCATTCTGGTTTTCCTGAGGACCAGTTGTGTCCCTTGCAATCATTGTGCTCTTAACATATCTGTAGAATCTCTTGGGATTCTCCTTCACTTTGTCTGCTAGAGCAACTTCATGCCTAATTTTAGCCCTCCTGATTTCTTTCTTAAGTGTTCTCTTGGCATTTCTTAAAGTCCGTAAGCACCTCATTTGTTCCTATCTGCCTATACCTGCTATGCACCTCCTTTTTTTCTCTTAACCAGGGCCTCTATATCTCTTGAAAATCAAGGTTCCCTATACTTGTTATCTTTGCCTTTTATTCTGACAGGCACATACAAGCTTTGTACTCTCAAAATTTCCCTTTTGAAGGCCTCCCACATACCAAGTACACCTTTGCCAGAAAGCAGCCTGTCCCATCCACACTTACTTGCCAGATCATTTCTGATACCATCATAATTGGTGTTACTCCAATTTAGAATCTCAACCTGTGGATCAGACCTAACTTTTTTGCTAATTTATTTTGAAACTAATGGCATTGAAGTCACCCAGATGCAAAGTGTTCCCCTACACAAACTTTTGTTGCCTTCTCTGTCTTGTTTCCTAATAGCAGATCCAGAATCGCATGCTCCCTTGTTTGGACCTCTACATACTGATGAAGGAAGCTTTCCTGAGCACATTTGACAAACTATCCATCTAGTCCTTTTATAGTATGGGATTTCCAGTCAATATATGGAAAATAAAAATCCCCTACTAAAACAACCTTATGTTTCTCGCAACAGTCTGCAATCTCTCTACAAATTTGTTCCTTTAATTCTCTAAGATTTAAAGTGGCAGTGTTAGCTGTGAGGAGGATGCTAAGAGGATGCAGGGTGACTTAGATAGATTAGGTGAGTGGGCAAATTCATGGTAGATGCAATTTAATGTGGATAAATGTGAGGTTATCCACTTTGGTGGCAAGAATAGGAAAACAGATTATTATCTGAATGCTGGCCGATTAGGAAAAGGGGAGGTGCAATGAGACCTGGGTGTCATTGTACACCAGTCATTGAAAGTGGGCATGCAGGTAAGCAGGCGGTGAAAAAGGTGAATGGTATGCTGGCATTTATAGCGAGAGGATTCGAGTACAGGAGCAGGGAGGTACTACTGCAGTTGTACAAGGCCTTGGTGAGACCACACCTAGAGTATTGTGTGCAGTTTTGTTCCCCTAATCTGAGGAAAGACATTCTTGCCATAGAGGGAGTACAAAGAAGGTTCACCAGATTGATTCCTGGGATGGCAGGACTTTCATATGATGAAAGACTGGATCAGCTAGGCTTATACTCTCTGGAATTTAGAAGATTGACGGGGGGATCTTACTGAAACGTATAAAATCCTAAAGGGATTGGACAGGCTAGATGCAGGAAGATTGTTCCCGATGTTGGGAAAGTCCAGAACAAGGGGTCACAGTTTGAGGGTAAAGGGGAAGCCTTTTAGGACCGAGATGAGGAAAAACTTCTTCACACAGAGAGTGGTGAATTTGTGAAATTCTCTGCCACAGGAAACAGTTGAGGCCAGTTCATTGGCTATATTTAAGAGGGAGTTAGATATGGCCCTTGTGGCTAAAGGGATCAGCAGGTATGGAGAGAAAGCAAGTACAGAGTTCTGAGTTGGATGATCAGCCATGATCGTACTGAATGGTGGTGCAGGCTCAGAGGGCCGAGTGGCCTACTCCTGCACCTATTTTCTATGTTTCTATGTTTCTAGGACTATTGGGTGGTCTGTAATATAGCCCCATTAATATGGTTGTACCTTTCTTATTTCTCTGTTCCATCCATAATGTCTCAGTAGACAAGTTCTCCAGTCTGACCTGATGGAGCACAGCCGTGACCTTTTCCCTGGCTTGTAATGCTACCCCTCCTCCTTTAACCCCTCCCTCTCTGTCACATCTGAAACAACGGAACCCCAGAATATTGAGCTACCAGTCCTGCCACTCCTGCAACCAAGTCTCTCTAATGGTTACAATGTCATAATTCCAGGTGTTGACCCATGTCCTGAGCTCATCCGCCTTTTCTACAATACTTCTTGTATTGAAAAATAAGCAACTTAGGACACTAGTTGCACCATGCTCAATCTTTTGATTCCTGACTTTGTTCGAGGTCGTACAAACTTCTCTCTTCACAACCTCTCCACTAACTGTTCGGGCACTCTGGTTCCTATCCCCCCGCAACTCTAGTTTGAACTCCACCATGCAGAATTAGCAAACCTTTACCATAGAACCTTCCCCTTCTAGTTCAGGTGCAAACCATCTCTTCTGTCTGTACATAAGGAAATCAATACTGTACACAGGACTCCAGATGCGGTTTCACCAATGCCCCATATAAGTGAAGTATAGACCTCTCACCCCTACTTTTGTGTAAAGTTCCCACCCAATAGTTAACAATTGTTCCTAATGAGTTGTATCATGTATAGTATTATGCACCAGCATGCTGAGATCCTTCTCTTTATCAGTATTCTGCAGTCTGTTCTGTCTGCATGTTAAAATGAGCTTTCTTGAGCTATAGTAATTCCAGTTTTGATGATGGGACTGTTGAGTGGAGATGGTAATTCTGTTTCTCTCTCTCCACAGATGCTTCTGGTCCTGCTCCAAAATCAAAGTATTTTAATTTTGATTCGCCTTTTCTTGCTTTCTTTCAAATGCAAACTAGAAGACATTTCTTTTGTATTTGTGAATCTCTTTTAGAGTAAAAGCTCTGACTGCAAAAATGACCATTTAAATTTTGTACACTTCTCCAAGAGGGAACCTGCCTACGTTTTCATGTTTGATTTTGAGCAGGACTTTTTTTCTGTTGTTTATTTGTATTTCTTTTTGTTTAAACTTTTTAAAAATGCGAAACTGATTGCATCCAAGTCACATCATATTTGATATAACATTTAATCCTGAACCACTTTCAATTCCATTTGCACTTGGTCACGAGGGCATGTATGAGAGCACTGCAGCATGACTAATTTTTGTCCTTGAGGAAGAAGTACAATTATGGATTCATGGTTTTTAGCTTATGGCAACCCAAGTCTTGGCAAGTTCATGCTGAATGTCTAACCATTTGAGTCACACATTTTATTTAATGTTTTTCTATGGTTGAATGGTTCTCTTTCAAATAATTGCCACATTGCTAAGCCCCAGGATCTACTTTCGTCATGAACTTGATTATAAGTAAATTGGAACTGTTCAAAATTTAGGATGTGACATCAAAGTACATGTCTGGCTCAACAATAGTAGTGCTGGGTGTAGTAGAGCTGCTGCCTCAGCTCCAGTGAAGGTTCATTCCTGAGCTTCATTGCAGTTTGTTGGAGTTTACATGCAGTCCCTCCAGAGAATTGGATAGCTATTGAGTTACTGTTGAGTTGCAACAGTAACTATTCATGGGAATCATATACAGTCAGTGGCCAGTTCATTAGGTACACCTGCTTGTTGATGCAAGTATCTGATCAGCTGATCATGTGGCAGCAACTCATCGCATAAAAGCATGTAGACATGGTCAAGAGGCTCAGTTGTTGTTTAGACTAAATATGAGAATGGGGAAGAAATCTGATCGAAATGTCTTTGTGGAATGATTGTTGGCACCTGACAGGGTGATTTGAGTCCACGCACAAGTTTTGAAAGCTTATTGAGAATAATGCGAAAAAAAAAACAAGAATGTCCAGTGAGTAGCAGTTCTGTGGCTGAAAGTGGTCAGAGGAGAATGGCCAAACGGGTTCAAACTGACAAGAAGGTGACAGAAACTCAAATAATGTATTAAAACAGTGGTGTACAATCTTCTTCGGTTGTCCATCGAAATCCGATGACGACGTCTACTCCTTTAACGGTGAGATCTTTGATGACTACACAGTCCTATCCTGGACCCACAAGCTCTATTGCAGGCGGGACGTGTATATGTAGTAGTGGTGGCAACCATGGTTGCATTTCTCCTGGCTCTTCTGCTGTCTTCTGGTTGTTCTTTCCAACTCCAGAATACAAACCTCGTCCCTACACAGCTGTCGCCAAGTGGTACGGTCAGCAGCAACCTCCTCCAGGTCCTCGGGTCTGATCTTGCACTACCTTAAACGTTCTTCATCTGATCCTTATAGCGCTTCTTCTGTCCTCCAGCTGAGTGTCGACCATGATGTAGCTGGCCGTATAACACTCTGCAGGGTAGCCGACATAGGGGCATCCTTATCACGTGCCCCAGCCACTGCAGCTGATGCTGGGTGATCATGGCCTCAAAACTCCTGCAGTTGGTCTTTACAAGTATTTCAGTGCGAGGCACCCGCTCACGCCAGGTAATTCCCGGGATGTGCTGGAGGCAGCTAATGTGGAAACACTCCAAGGACTTGATGTGACGGCTGTAGGTTACCCAAGCTTCACAGCTATAAAGGAGGCTGGTGACACAGACCGCCTGGTATACAGCGACCTTTGTGGAGGGATGAAGGCTCCTGTTCTGAAAGACTACGCCGAAGTCTCCCAAAGGCAGCTGATGCCTGTTTAATGCGGCTTTGGATGTCATTGCCAATGCCGCTATCCTCAGAGAGAATGCTCCCCAGATATTTGAAAGATGGCACTACTGACAGCTCTTCATCACCAACAGTGAAGGCAGGTAGAGTGGGTGGGACACTGGTACTTCACTGGCAAACCACTTCTGTCTTGGTGGTATTGACAGTCAGCCCCATCCTGCTGTATGCTCTCACTGCCACAGCAAGGACAGTCTAAAGATCCTCCAGAGTATGGGCCACAAGAGCACAGTCGTCTGCATACTGCAGCTCCAGGACCCGCTCTCTTCTGAGTTTGGTGGTTGCGTGGAGCCTCCTGATGTCAAAGAGGTTGCCATCTAATCTGACGTCCACTGCCACACTGCTGATGTCTTCAATCTCGTTGTGGAGAAGTTTGGTAACACACAAGAGGAAGATGTTAAAGAGTACTGGCGCTAGCACACACCCCTGTCTCACCCCTGTGCGTAGAAGGAAGGACTCGGACTCTTGTCCTGCTACAGTCACCCGAGCAGTCATCCCATCGTGGAACTGGCGGAGGATGTTAACAAATTTATTAGGACAGCCAAACCTGAGGAGGACATCCCATAAGAGCTCTCTTTGCACAGTGTCGAATGCTTTGGAGAGGTCGACAAAGGCCATAAACAGGACCTGATGTTGCTCCCGGCACTTTTCCTGAAGCTGCCGGGCTGTGAAGATCATGTCGATCATGCTCCTGTTCTTCCTAAATCCACACTGCGATTCAGGCAGCATTGACTCTGTGATGTTGCTGATGAGTCTCTGAAGCATCACCTCAGCCAGGACCTTTCCAGCAACGGAAAGGAGTGATATGTCCCTGCTATTGCCGCAGATGACCTTGACACCCTTGTTCTTATAAATGACAATGATGTTTGCATTTCTCCATTGCTGTGGGATGTTCTTATCAGCCCAGGCCTTGGTGATGTACAGTACTGGTAGAGGGTGCGCATACACATGTACCCTCCGTTCTTCAGTAACTCAGCAGGGATATTGTCAGTGCCAGGGGACTTGTTGTCCTTAAGGGAATGGACAGCTGATAGAACCTCCTGGAAGGTTGGTGGTAGACTGAGGTCGTGGATAGGAGGAAGTTCAGGCAGTTTGTCCTGGATGGTGGGGTCTGCGTCAGAGTCCTCATTAAGCAGGGTGTTAAAATGCTCAACCCACCTCAGCAGAATGGTTTTCTGATTCTTCAGAAGTGTTAGATCATCTGCTGTTTTCAGGGGAGTAATGCATCGATTTATTGGGCCATAGATGGTTTTGACAGCATTGTAAAAATTATACATGTCATTATTATTGGCAAAGGACCGGATTTCGTGTGCCTTGTCAGTCCACCACTCATTATGTGTGGCCTGTATTGCCTTTTGCACTTTCCTACAAGCTGCCTGCCAATGCTTCTTGATGCCGGTGGATGAATGGTTGTTTAAAGTTGCCCGGTGTGCTTTGTGCATGTCCTTAAGCCAGTTCTGGATGGTGTCTGAGTTATCGTCAAACCAGTCTTGGTGGTCCCTGCTCTTATGGCCGATGGATTGGGCTGCTGCCTCATAGAGCGCAGAGCTGATATAGGTCCACTGTTGTTCCGTGGTATTTTCTGAGCTCAGACAAGGTACCAGCTCCCTTAGTTTCTCAGCTAGAATGCATCAAAACTCACTTCTTGCTTCTGTGTTTCTCAGGCGGTTGCAATTTAGCCACTTTTTATTGGGTTTTTGCAGTCACGGGGGGTGCGGGCGGGGGGGAACGCACTTTCACATGGAGCTTGGCCACAATCCTATGGTGGTCAGTCCAGCACTCTGCACCTCTCATGGCACGGGTGATGAGAACATGCTTGATGTCACTACGTCTCACAATGATGAAGTCAATCATGTGCCAACGTTTAGAGCGAGGGTGCATCCACGGGGTCTTATATTTTGCCTTCTGCTGGAAGATGGTGTTGGTTATGGTAAGGTTATGCTCAGAACAAAGAGTAAGTAGCCTCATGCCATTTGCATTCACCTTGCCTATACAGTGCCTACCTAGCACTCCACTCCATATCCTGTTGTTCTGTCCCACCCTAGCGTTGAAGTCCCCAAGCAAAAGGACCTCATCATTCTTAGGGATCCGGCAAAGAGCTTCATCCAATGTCTGGTAAAAGCATTCCTTGGCCTCATTCTCAGATGGCACAGTTGGTGCATAGGCACTGAGAAGCATGGTATAACATTTCTTTGCCGGGGGATACGGAGGGTCATTAGTCTTTCACTAATGCCAACAGGTGTTTCTGTGAGACTTGGTAGAAAGGTGTTCCTGATGGCCAGTCCTACTCCATGGAGATGTTGTCCGCCTGGGGGGAAACTTTTCCAGAAGAAGGTGCCTGAATCCCTTCCTCTGTTAAAGAGCCTTCATCCAGGAGCCTGGTCTCACTCAGGGCAGCAATATCAATGTTGTAGCGCCTCAGCTCAGCAGCAATCAAGGCTGTTCTCCGGTGAGGTCTGTCAGAGATGCCATATGAGTCCAGGAGAGTCCTTACCTTCCGTGTTGCCAGTTTTAGGTTGTATTGTTTCTTATTTTGACTGCAGTAGTGGAATAACTTATCCAGGTGAGTGATTGAATGGGCAATTTTTAGGCCACCTTTTCTAGGCCCTTCCCCAACTGGGTCCCCAAAGTGCAGTTCCTAAATAGGGATGCCCAGTCGCACAGGGGTCTGCAGAAAACAGTTGCCACTCAGTCCCAGCTGTTAACGACCAAATACTCTGTGCCGCTGCCATGCACGGTTCTGACTAGGAGCTCCCAGTCCATTCATACCTGCTCCCTTTGCCAGATGCCCCATTGCTGTCAGACTTCAACCAGGTATTGTTGATCGTGGTCAGAGGTGGAGACCTGTACAAGGAAGATTTTAAAGTGCCACAGGGGGTGCGCCATCCCCAGTAGCACTATCTTCACCATGATGAGGTAAGTCCTGGTGGCAAGGGTGATCCCAGGACAACCGGTCCCACATCTTGGCTGCCGGGTCCTTGGTCTGTTAAGGCCCGCCTATTGCGTGCTGCCAGCGCATTGCTTTTCTGTCAGGGTGTGCTCCCTTAGCCTTGTCTCAATAGAGTTACCACAAGGCAGGGGGGCTATTTTCCCATAGCTGGGACAGTGGTTGACAGGCGCCAGGGCGTGTCCACACAGTGGTGGGCCTTCACGCTACGTCACTGGGGCCACTGCTGCTCCGAGATCCCCTGTAGTTTAGCCTGGGACTGTAAGATACCCAGTTTCCATGTGTGGCCCCGACAGGGCACTGCAGGAGTCTTGGTGGTGGAGAGGCTCTGTACTGGCAGGAGGAGGCTTACACACTCGGCTCCACTTTTCACCCTCTATTAAGAAGGCTAGCCAGCGGCAATAGCTGTAAGCAGAGAGCACTATGCGGCATACAGAATGCCGCATGCACTGACTACAAGCACGACAACACTATTGCACTACTGCACTAGGACACTTCACACGCACCCTGTGAGCAAATACTCCCATCCACACACGGTGTACAATAGAGCATCTCTGACCACACAATGCACCGAACCGCGAAGTAGAGGGGCCACGGCAGGGGAAGACCACATTGGGTTCCACTCCTGTCCATAATAAAGTGGCCACTGAGTGTATACTGTTACTAAACATTTATATAGCAACTTCAATGTAGTAAAACATCTCACAGCATTTCATGGGAGCATTATCAAATGAATGTTGACCTTCAGGATCTGTTGGGAATGATCAACAGAAGGTATAACACAACAATGTTTAAGGAGCTGAATAATAGAAGAATTTAGGGAGGGAATTCCAAACTTTAGTATCTAGACAATTGAAGGTACAGTAGCCAGTAACGTCACAATTAAAAGCAGGAATGCAAGGGGGCCAATATTAGAAAAGTGTAGGGAATATGAATTTTAATGGATCTGCAGATGGAGAAGGGAAGGATGTGGATTAGCAGATTTGTAAAATTGAGCTATTGTTAGACCAGGAGTCAGTCTAGGTTCACAGGTACAGGAACATAACGGTTGAATACACTTTGGTTAAATTTAGGATGGAATGAAGGCGAGAGGTTGACTGGAATGGTCGGAAGTGCAAGTGACAAGGGTAGAAGCCAGGGATTTAGTAGCAGATGAGTTTGGAATCTGTTTTATGGAGGTGGAAAAAGGTCTTCGTAATGAAACAGAAATTAGTTGGAAGCTGTTCTTGGGACCAAATGCAGCACAATGATGTTAGAAACCAGGAATCGTGCTTGTGACTTGGACAGTTGCCTACCCTTTTCAGTAAATGGTTGAAGGATATTTCTGCTGATTAAATATTGGATGTGACCATCAATTTAGAGATTGTGAAGGGATCAGAGAATGGTGTTTATGCCTTGGGTTGAGGACAGTTAATTCACCATTCCTAACATATGGTTGGACAATACTTCAACCGTACGCTAGGAAGTAACAGTTTAAAGTCTGTGAAGGGTTTGGAAGAGGTGGTGGTGAATGTATCAGTATACATATGAAATTTGTGTTTCTAGATAATATCAGAGGCTAAAAATAATAGGCCAAGGGTAGATATTAGGGAAATCTCCAGAGGTAATGGTGTGGGAAGATGAACCATCTCAGGAGACGTGCAATGACTGGATTGCTGTAAGTGGTGCCAGGATGGTGTGTTTCCATTCAGCACAACATGAGTGGGGAGGCACTGGACCAGGATTATGTGATGAACTGTATTCAAGGTTGTGGTCAGGCTAAGGGATAGCCATCGTCAAACACATATCATAATTTTATATTTTCAGTGCTATGTTGTGGGAAGCTGACTGGTGGGAATTAAACAACATACTTTGGAAATATGGACAAGCATCTGGCAACATGTTCACACAAAAGGAACAGACAAGAGAGTTACAAGAATGGAGGAGTCTGGTACATGTCTTGTGAGAAAAACACTGGCCAAGTATAGTGTTGTATGTGTAGGTATATGTTAATAGAATTGGCTAATGCTGACCAGAAGTAAAGTGTTGGTGATCAGTAATCTGGTCGAGGGAGCAGGAAATGGGTATAATGGACATACCATGAAAGAGAATATGGGCAAATTTGAGGCTGGGATGGGAGGGTGCCTTTAAGAGTTTTTTCAAATAGTCTGGCAGAGCGAGTTGTTTGAGGATGCTACCAGAAGTGGTGGAGCGAGATGACTGGTTGGTACTTCTAGTAAAAAGCCTGGGCTCCTGGGATGATAATTGGAGCTGATGTTGAAGAAGATCAGACGGGTTTAACAGTGCCTTTTTTTCAGCTGGGAGAAGTAGCCTGAAGTTATTGCTGCCTGAGGTATTCCAATTCTTCAGCTTCCTGGAAATTGAAATTCTCAATGTAATGCTACATTTTTTGATCTTCATTTATTGTGCTTGCTGTAGGAGCAATGTAGAATAAGCTGCAAGTTATGTGTTTCTGAGAATTTATACCAAATGTGAGAATGTGATGGCTGAGGTTAAGTATATCTGGTAATCTTCTCTGCATCTCACTTGATTGCCTTAGGGAGTTTGAGATGAATTTCACTGAGGCTTTATTTCTGAATTTGTCCACAAATGTTTAATCTTCTTTTCTGTTTCTTCAACAGTCTGCATCACCCAAGGTTTGGCAATATCACACACAATGTCTCATCAACTAATAAACAAGATGAATATTGATGAGATAAAGACCATAAGACAGAGGAGCAGAATTAGGCCATTCAACCCATCAAGTCTGCTCCATCAATCCATCATATCTGATTAATTATTCCTTTCAACCCCATTCTGCTGCCTTCTCCCTGTAACCTTTCAAACCCTGACTAATCAAGAATCTACCAACATCTGCTTTAAAAGTACCCAATGATTTGGCTTCCACAGCCATCTGTGGCAATGAATTCCACAGATTTACTACCTCTGGCTAAAGAAATTCCCTCCTTATAAATGAACATCCCTTTATTCTGAACCTGTGCCCTCTGATCCAGAAGACCATAAGATATAGGAGCAGAATTGGGCCATTTTGCCATCAAGTCTGCTCTGCTATTTCGTCATGGCTGATCCACTTTCCCTGTCAGCCCCAATTTCCTGCCTTCTCCCTGTATCCCTTAATGCCCCGACTAATCAAGGATCTATCAACCTTTGCCTTAAATATACATAACAATGACCTCCATGGCCACCTGTGGCAATGAATTCCACCGATTCACCACTCTCTGACTAAAGGAAGTTCTCCTCTTCTCCATTCTAAAAGGATGCCCCTCTACTCTGAGGCTGTGTCCTCCGGAACAAGAGAAAATCAGCAGATGGCATTCTGTCCTCTCCTATCAGATTCCCTCTTCTCCAGCCCTGTATCTCTTTCATCAATCAACTTCCCAGTTCTTCAATTCACCCCTCCCACTCCCAGTTTTACTTATCACTTGTGTTTCTTCCTCCCCTCCCTCCACATTCTAAATTTGACTCCTCTCCTTTCTTTGTCAGTCCTACTGAAGGGTCTTGGCCGGAAACGTTAGCTATACTCTTTATTTACCCATAGATGCCTCCTGGCCTGCTGAGTTCCTACAGCATTTTGTGTGTGTTGCTGTGTCCTCTGGCCCTAAACTCTCTCACCATAGGAAACAACCTATCCACATGCACTCTATCAGGGTTTTCACCATTCAATTGGTTTCAATGAGGTCTCCCCTTGATTTTCTGAATTCTAGTGATTACGGGCCTAGAGCCAACAAACACTTTTTATATAACAAGCTGTTCAATTCTGGAATCATTTTCGTGAACCTCCTTTGAACCCTCTCCAATGTCAGCACTCCCTTTCTATAAGGGGCCCAGAACTGCTCACAATGCTCCAAGAGAGGCCTCACCACTTCTTTATAAAGCTTCAACATTACAAACTTGCTTTTATATTTCAGTCCTCTTGAAATGAATGTTAACATTGCATTTGCCTTCCTAACCACAAACTCAATCTGCAAATTAACCTTTAGGGAATCCTCTTTTTGTTTTATGTTGGCTTTAATTTCTCTCCTATAGCCATGGTTGTGTCATCTTGTGTTTAGAATACTTCCTCCTGTTTGGAATGTATATATCCTATGCCTTCTGAATTGCTTCCAGAAATTCCAGACATCGCTGCTCTGCTGTCATCCCTTCCAGTCTTCTTTTCAGCCAACTCCTCTTGCATGGCTCTGTAATTCCCTTTACTCCACTGTAATACTGATACATCTGACTTTAGCTTCTCCTTCTCAGATTTCAGTGTGAAAGTGATCATAATATGATCACTTTCTCCCAATGGTTCTTTAACCTTAAGATCTTTAATCAACTCTGGTTCATTGCACAACACCCAATCCAGAAAGGCTGACACCTAGTAGGCTCAACCATGAGCTGCTCTAAAACATTATCGTGTAGGCATTCTAGAAATGCCCCCTCTTGGGATCCAGCGCCATCCTAATTTTCCCAATCTACCTGCATATTGAAATCCCCTATGACTGTTGTAACAGTGCCCTTTTGGCGTGCATTTTGTATCTCCCGTTGTAATTTGTAGACCATATCCTTACAACCCCCATCAGGGCCTTTTACCCTTGCAGTTCCCTAGCTCTATCCACAATGATTCAATGCCTTCTGACCCCATGTCACCCCTTCCTAATAATTTGATTTTGGTTTTTACCAAGAGAGCCACACCACCCTCTCTGCCTACCTGCCTTTCCTTTCGATACAATGTGTATTCATGGATATTAAGCTCCCAGCTATATTCTTCTTTCAGCCATGATTCAGTGATACCTACTACATCAAACATGCCAATCTGTAACTATGCTTCAAGTTCATCTACCTTATACCTATACCGTGTGCCTTCAAATATAGCACCTTCAGTCTTGTATTCACGCTTTTTGATTTTGTCTGCCTTTTGCATTGCTGTTTCCTGCAATTTGACCCTATCATCAGCCTCTCCTTGCTAGTAGTCTCACTATATACTGCCTCGCCCTCAGCACTATCAATCTAGTTTCCATCCCCCTGCCAAATTAGTTAAACAATCCCAAAGAACTCTAGCAGACCTGGCTGCAAGGATTTTGGACCCCCTTGGATTCAGGTGTAACTCATCCCTCTTGTAAAGGTCGTACCTTCCCCAAAAGAAATCCCAGTGATCCATAAATCTGAACCCCTACCCCTTGCACCAGTTTCTCAGCCACACCTGCCAAATCACGCTATACTTACCTTCACTGGCATGTGGCCTGGGCAGCAATCCAGAGATTACTACCCTGGAGGTCCTGTTTTTCATCTTTCTACCTAGCTCCCTAAAATCTCTTCATAACCTCCTCACCTTGTCTACCTATCTCATTGGTGCCAATATGCTCACCTCACATGGACCTGATTCGAATCATCCATGATCTTGGCACCAGGGAGGCAACATACCATCCAGGTGTCTCTATTGTGCTCACAGAGTCATGTCTCTGTTCCTCTGACTGAGGAATCTCTTATCAATACTGCAGTACTCTTCACCTCTCTAATCTTCTGAGCCCCAGCACCAGACACCAGACACTGGTCCTAGACTCCCCCACTATAGAAAACAGCCTCTCTATCTAGGCCTTTCAATATTTGATGGGTTTCAATGAGATCTACCCCTCATTTTTCCAGACTCTCGTGAGTACTGGCCCAGAGCCATCAAACGATTCTAGTGCATTAACCCTTTCATTCCTGAATCATTCTTGTGAATTTCCTCTGGACCCTCTCCAATGCCAGCACATATTTTCCTAGATAAAGGCCCCAAAACTGCTCATGATACTCCCAGTGCAGCTTGACCAATGGCTTGTAAAGCCTCAACATCACATCCTTGCTTTTATATTCTAGTCCCCTTGAAATGAATGCTAGCATTGCATTTGGCTTCCTTACCACTGACTCAACCTGCAAGTTAACATATAGGGAATCCTGCATTTGGACTCCCAAGACCGTTTGCAGCTTTGAGTTTTGAATTTTCTCCCTATTTAAAATATAGTTTAAGCCTGTATCCTTTCTTCTGAAGTGTATGACCATATAGTTCCCTACACTATATTCCATCTTCGACTTCTTTGTTATTCTCTTCCAATCTTTCAAAGTCCTTCCAAGGGCTCCCTGCTTCCTTCTGCAGACTACCTGCCACTCCACCTATCTTTGTACCATCTGCAAACTTAGCCACAATGCCATCAGTTCTGTCATCTAAATTATTGATATACAACGTGAAAAGGAGCAGTCCCCTCACTGACCCCTGCGGAGCTCCGCTAGTCACCAGTAGCCAACCAGAAAAGGCCCCCTTTATTCTGACTCTTTGCTTCCTGCCAGTCAGGCAATCTTCTATCCATGCAAGTATCTTTTTTGTAATACTATGAGCTCTAATCTTGTTAAGAAGCTTAATAACAAGGCCTTCTGAATATCCAAGTATCCAACTTCTACTGACACTTCTTTTATCTATCCTGCCTGTTATTTCCTCAAAGAATTCCAACATATTTGTCAGGGAAGATTTCCCCTTAAGAAAACCATACTGACTTTGGCCTATTTTGTCATGTGCCTGCAAGTACCCAAAACTTCATCCTTGATAATAGACTCCAACATCTTCCCACCACTGAAGTCAGGCTAACTGGCTATGATTTCCTTTCTATTGCCTCCCTCCCTTCTTAAAGAGTGAAGTGACATTGCAATTTTCACAATATTTGTGGTCTTTTCTCACCTTTTTTTACATCTATTCACAAAGCTGGCAGAAATGTCCATGGAATATTGAGCCGCTGAAAGAAAAAGCCATTGGAAAATTATCCTACAGTAAAGTTTGGATTTACCATTTTCTGCCCTGTCAGCAAAAAGGCATTGATTTTAAATGTTGGATTATGTAATATATTGCAAACAAAATCACTCCTGGCAAATCTGGCAAAGATTTACGAAGTACTCCATTGTCAATTTTATCTTCAAACATGAAGTGCGAACATTTCACGATTAATACTGGTCCCCTGCTGAAGAGTAGAGATTCACTTGAGGCCTGTTAATCAAGATTTACTTGGGGATATTCCTATGTTACATTGACTATCAAAAGATTGCTTGAATTTTGGGTCACTTGCTGTAATGAACACATAGCAAAACCACAGAAGTTAGTGCAAACTGTACAAAGCTTTTGTTATGCTTCATCAGCTTCCACAAGGAAGTATTCTATTTCCATGGAGATGAATCCATTTCATTCCTCTGTCATCAGCAGCCATGCATGTCACATAATGGCTCTTGCTGTTGTCCATAATACACAAAGGATAAAGTGAAGCAGAACAGCATGTCCGCTGAGAAATTATTTAATTTTATAAAGCACACTCAACCCAGACAAATCAGGCAGCTACTTATCTTTAATTTGCTCAAACAAGCAACTTGTGCGCTGTCTCAAAGAGATTATGTGAATGTGTAAGAAAGCCAGAAGCTGACATGCCATCTTATCTGCTGTGCCAGTCAGACAATAAGATCAAGTCCAGATGCTCCTCTTGCCTTTCTGCCTTGTGTTAAATGCATCACTTTATTCTCTGACGGAGAATTTTATCTTGCCATATCTGGTACAATTTCCAAGTTCTGATAGTGGTGGCTATTATCCACTAACCTTGGGTTTGGATGATTGGATTCTTTTAACATATGACAAAGATGAGAACTTCAGCATGTTGGAAGAGGAGAAATGAAAAATAAGGAACAAAGGCAGATGAAAGAAAGACAAAAAGATAATGCAAACTCCTTTAGTTTAATTTTTGAATAGGAAAGGACGCTAAGAAAAATATCTTTTTAAGAAAAGTTTAAACAACCTAAATTTGGCGGTGTTCTTGCCCTACGAGCTAGCCTGCAAGCGACCAGCTACCAAATAAAAGGTGCAGAACTGAGCTTTGATATAACTTGGACTATCAATTGAATGATGAGTCTTCTTTGGTAACATGATCACCATACACTGTTTAACCCTGGCACACATTGCCGTGACTGATGAACAGAGCAGTGAATGGAAGTGGGTATAAAACGAATGTATATGTGAATATCGAAACACATACAGTGTGTAAAAGCATTGGAGTAAAAAATTTACACTCAAAACTCTCAAAGCTTTTTATTTCAGAGATTGGTATCATCAGGGAAACTTAAAATCCTCCAAAAGAAACACTGAGACTTGTCAATTTCATGTAAACCTTTCATACTACAGCCACAGGATTCATAATAGAATCACAGCCCACCAATTCCTTTCTCCATCCAATGAGGTCATGATTGATTGTCATCAGTGAGTTCCACTTCCTGCCCTATCCTTAATGTATTTAGTAACTGGGCATCCACTGCCCTTGGAGCTGGACACATAAAGATCTTCAAATTTCTGAAAGAAACGATTGCCCTTCACCCGAAGGATATAATGTGTAGCTTTCATCTCTACAGTTCTGGCAAAACGCATTTTGTCACATATTTTAGGCATTTCAAGATTTGTCACTTTCCTCTTAGCTCCGGAGTGCATAGCCTATTCTTCTCGTGCTTCCCTCCTGGACAACCGTTTCATCCAGGAACTATATAGTGAATCATTGTTGCATGCACTTTAAAAGGCTTGCAGCGTTGCCTTTACCACTAAACAGTAAGGAATAAAGAACTGGTGGACAAATATTACACTTTCTTTCTTGTCTTTTCTTGTTTAATAATGTGTCACATACTTAAAAAGTCTATTTGGCCCATTGAGCCTGTACAATGGGTGCTGCATTATAAGTTGGGGGTGGATGTGATCCTGCCCACAATGAGCCCCAGCTATAACCACCGCCACTTGTGTTCAACTTGAAACACTCACAACTGTAGCCTGTCTCCTAATGTTAAGATATTATGTGAATAATCTTAATTTGGATGCAACACAAGACAGGTGCAAAGGAAAATGCATGTCTAGTGTGATTGTATTAAAATATCAATATCAATGACATTGTATTTATGTGGTGTATTTTAATTAAGAAAAGCTTCCAAAGGCACTTCACTGGAGAGTTATTAGATAAAATTTGACATTAAGATGCAAGTTCTAGTATCAGATACTAAAAAATCTTGATCAAAAGCGTATTTAAAGAGCTAGGTTGCAGTGAGTGACTTAAGGAGGCAAGGCGCAGAGGGCTGGTTAGAATTCCAGAGTTTGGGGCCTGGGTGTGGCTGTCAATAGCTGAGTGATGGCCTCAGGGAAAGTGGATGATGTGGTTATTTGGGGAGCAGGGGGATTTGGGATTGTCGAGGTGGATTTGGAAGGATAGATTTAGTTACAGAGAAAGGAAAGGTTAAGCATTCAAAGTGAGTAAGATTGCAAAGGTGAAAGGTATTGAACTGGTTTATTATTGTATTGTGGATAAACTTTGTTTTGCATGCTATCCATTCAGATAATTTCATCACAACCGTATGGTGAGGTAGTACAGGGGAAAAGCAATAAAAGAATTCAGAATATAATGTAACCATTATAAAGAAAGTACAATACAGGCAAACAATCAGGTGCAAGTCCAATACAAGCTAGATTGTTATGTCAAAGTAATGTATCATGCATCATGTTCCAATGAAATCTATGCAAGTAATGTAATATAAAGGGAACACTGAAAAATATCAGTCTGAGGCGCTCTCAAAGATGTAGTGGAGTCTAGTTAATTGGGACACCTTGGGACCAGTACATTTTGGCCCAATTAAGCGGCTGCCTCAATTAGCTGAAGTTTCAAGGAAATAGCTAAAAAGGTAAGAAAAGTCAAACTACCATTTAACCGAATTACAAATTATGTATCTCATGAAATTATGAAAAAATCAGAATTCTACTAGAGTACTATAAAACTGTGTATCGTTACTAATCATTATCAAAGGAGGAATTCATCCCTCATAGACCCCTAGTGCAGATAATAGACTGCCTTCATACAATCTTCTCGACGATTGCATCCTCCAAATCTTCATTTTCATTGCAACATTCAAGATGGTTGTTGATACCTTCAAATTCTTTGTAGTTCCTAACTTGTTGAAGTAAAATTGTTTCATTTTCACTCCGGGTTGTTTCTGGCATCTCCAAGTCTGAATGCTTGAAACCACAGTGAGCAATACGGTTCTGAAGTGTTTTACTGCACATTTCTCACCAATTATCAGTGACAAAAATCACCGATTTTTGAACACAAACACATGCAACTGACACTACTGTTCACTCTAAAAACAAGTACATGCATCAGACAGTCTCCTGTCCCGATTAAGCAGAAGAGTGTCCCAAATGAATGAAAGGAATCCAGGCTATTTTCTCGATTAGGTTTTGGTCTCTAAGAATTGTCCAAAAAAAGCAGCTGCCCTTATTAGTAGAGAGCCCAGTTAACCAGAATCCACTGCAAATCTTTGAAACCTAGACTTTACTGGTAAGATGTCATGGAAACATTTTCTAGCATTAGCTTTAAGGAAAAGAGGAGCAAAGTCCACCATCTTGGCCATTGGAACTCTGCTGAGTTCATTCATGACTGAAGCCTGATGTTGAGACACAGGGTCTGATATTCTTGCCCAAACTCCCGAGGTCCCCATAATCTCAGTCCCCAAAGAAGTTGGGCTGTGTGCAGCCGACACTTATATTGTCTGGATGGGGCCACTCTGCCTAATCCTTCTCTCACCTCGTTAGCATAATTTAACATTAGGGTGTAAGTATCATTGGGAAGAAATGGTTGAATTGAACAGCTCTAAGCAGTTTTCCTTGCACTTTATTTGTTCCCCAATGATACTAAGTTAGCTAGGACTGCCATTTTCAACGTCGTGGACAGTGTAGATCTTGATTCTGTCAGTTCTTATCACTGCCAACTCTTCCTATCAGCCTCAATGTGTTTTGCTTGACTTATTTGTAAACATAACCAGGATAAACATAATATCTGAACAAACCTGCTCCACTGGGGATTCTGACAACTCAGTTAAGAAAGTGCAGATGTGTTAAGTGTCTTGTTAAGTGATTCAGAATCCATTATCTCAGTACTTGGTGTCACTACTTCAGAAGACAGACTTTCTCCAAAACCATCCCTCTCCAAGATCAGATCTTTGCATTGAGGCAAGGAGCCCACGTTGCAGATGGAGTGGCAGACCTTAGGGAAGCTTGTGAAAAGGCAGGGCAAATGATATTTAACAACAGCTTCGGTCACTCAACCCTGAGTAACCCGAACAGTAGGTGTGGATGGACTACATCTTCCAGTCAGTAACTTCTTAGTGATGCAACATGGAAGGCACAGTACTACAATTAGTGGAGTTAAGGCTTCATTGTGCTGGAGACTTGGTTCAATCCAGACCTTGGGTCCTAATTGTGCGGAATTGCCATTTTCTCCCTCTGATCACTTGAGTTTCCTGTGGGTGCTCCAATTTCCTCCCATGACCCAAAAATCTGTGACTTAGTGGGTTAATTGGTCACTGTAAATTGTCCTTAATGTGTTGGAGTGACACCTTGGCACCTCAAAATACTTATCACCAGCACCAGATTCTACAAATGCTAAAACTCCAGAGTAACATGCACAAAATGCTGGAGGAAGTCAGCAGGTCTGGCAGCATCTATGGGGAGGAATGAAAAGTCAACAATTTGGCCCAAGACCCATCATGAATTCCTCCAGCATTTTGTGTGTGTTCCACTGATGCCATCAGGTTGATTACACAGCTAATTGCAATAGAGAGTTCTCAATATTATTGTGCTAAAAGTAAAAAAGAAACAATTCATAAGGTATTTTTGAAATACCTTAAATAATAATGGAAATTGTGATCACAGTAGAAACTGAAATATACACATTTAAAATATGGATTTTATGATTTCAAGATTCAAGGGAATTACAGTTGACACAAAGTCAAAATTGAATTTATTGCTATCTGCACAAGTACATGTATTCACAGGTAGATTGAAAAACTCAGTCAGAACCAGAATCAGGTTTAATATCACCGACATATGTCGTGAAATTTGTTGACTTTATGGCAGCAGTACAATGCAATAATGAAAATAGAAAAAAGAATTGTGAAGTACAGTAAATGTATATATTAGTTAAATTAAATAAGCAGTGCAAAAATAAAAAAAGTGGTGAGATCGTGTTCATGGGTTCAATGTCCATTCAGAAATCGGACGGCAGAGGGGAAGAAGCTGTTCCTGAATTATTGGGTGTGTGCCTTCAGGCTTCTGTACCTCCTTTCTGATGGTAGCAATGAGAAAGAGGCATGACCTGGGTGATAGGGGTCCTTAATGATGGATGCCATCTTTTTGAGGCATCGCTCCTTGAAGGTGTCCTGGGTAGTATGGAGGATAGTGCCCATGATGGAGCCGTCTAAGTTTACAATTCTGTCGTTTAGTTTAGCCCTCCTCCTCCCCCTGCTGCACCAGATGGTGATGTAGCCGGTTAGAATGCTCTCAGTAGTATATCTGTAGAAATTTGTGAGTGTTTTTGGTGACATACCAAATCTCCTCAAAAACCTCATGAAATATAGCTGTTGTTGTGCCTTCTTTGTAGTGTATCGATATGTAGGATCCAGGTTAGATCCTTAGAGACATTGATACCCAGGAACGTAATCATGGGTACCTGGCATCAGATACACAACTTTCACAAGAAAACCATAAATTAAACATTAAATTATACAAGAAAGAGCACAATCTTGGATGACACAAGATTCAGGGTTTAGTGAACAGTAAGAGGGGCTATCATAGCTTGTAGTGGGATCTAGGTCAGCTGGAAAAATGGGCTGAAAGATGGCAGTTGGAATTTAATGCAGACATTAAGTGTGACATGTTGCACTTTGGGAAGATAGGACCTGCAGAATAAATGGTAAGAAACTGATGTGTGCAGTAGAACAGAGGGATCTGGGAATACAGATCCATAAGTCCTTGGAAGTGGCATCACCGGTAGATAGGTTCATAAAGAGAGGCTTTCATAAATCAAAGCAACAAGCACAGAAAGTATTGGAATGTTATGTTGAAGTTGTATAAGACATTGGTGAAGCCAAACTTGGACTACTGTGTGCAGTTCTGATCACCTACTTATCGGAAAGATAGCAATAAGATTAAAGGAGTACAGAGAAAATTTACGAGGATGTTGCCAGGACTTGAGAACATGAGTTATAGGGAAATGTTTAATAGGTTAAGACTTAATTCCCTGGACTGTAGGAGAATGAGGGGAAATTTTGATAGAGGTGTACAATATTATAAGAGGTGTATATAGGGTAAATGCAAGCAGGCTTTTTCCACTGAAGTTAGGTGAGACCAGAACTAGATATCATAGGTTAAGGGTGAAAGGTGAAATATTTAAGGGGAATCTGAGGGGGATCTTCTTCACTAAGAGGGTGATGTGTGTGTGGACAGGCTGCCAGCAGAGGTAGTGGGTGTGTGTTCATTTTTGAAATTTAAAAGAAATTTGGATAAGTATATGGATGGCAGGGGTATGGAGGGCTATGGTCTGACACAGATTAGGTGGTCGAAGAGCCTGACTCTGTACAGTGGCACTCTATGACACCAGAACAAAAAAAAAGTTCATTGTAGCACAAAGGGGTTCAAACTAAACATCCGAGGGAAGTAGCTGTTCCTGAATCTGCTGGTGTGGAGCTTCAGGCTTCTGTGTCTGCTAAACATGAGAGATTCTGTAGATGCTGGAAATCCAAATCAACACAGACAAAATGCTGGAGGAACTCGGCAGGTCAGGCAGCATCTGTGGAAATGGATAAACCATCGGCGTTTCAGGCGGAGACCCTTCTTCAGGACTGAAAAGGCAGGGGGAAGATGCTAGAATAAAAAGGTGGGGGAGGGTAAGAAGGATAGCTGGGAGGTGATAGGTGAAGCCAGGTGGGTTGGAAAGGTAAAGGGTTGGAGAAGGGAATTTTTAAATTTTACTAGATGGGGAAATTGATATTTATGCCATCAGGTTGGAGGGTACCCAGACGCAATATAAAATGTTGTTCCACCACCATCTTGGCATAAGAGGTGGCCATGGACTGACATGTTGGAATGGAAATGGGAATTAAAATGTTTGGCCACTGGGAAGTCCTGCTTGTGGTGGACGGTGCCGAGGAGCTCGCCAAAATGGTCACCGAGTTTACAGCGGGTCTCACCAATGTAGAGGAGGCTGCACTGGGAGCACCGGACACAATGGACAACCCCAGCAGATTCTCAGGTAAATGCTTCCTCACCTGCACGGGCTGTTTGGACCCTGAATGGGGGTGAGGGAGGAGGTGAATGGGTAGGTGTAGCACTTAGGCTGCTTGCAAGGATAGGTGCTGGGAGGGAGATAAGTGTACCACCTGTGTCTCCTGCCTGATGGTAGTTGCAGGAGGATGGCATTACCCTGGTGGTGGGGACGTTGCCTTGAAGCAACACCTCAGCCGATACTCCCAATGGAGGAGAGAGATGTGCCAATGATGTATCGGGCTGAGTCAACTAGACTCTGCAGCTTCTTATAATTTTGCATTTCTGAATTGCTGTACCAGGTCATGATACAACCCATCAGTACATCTGCACTGGCTTAGCCTCCTAAGAAAGCAGAGGCATGGGTGTGGTTTCCTTGTGACTGCATCTATATGCCGGGCCCAGGACAGGTCATCTGACATGTTAACAGCCAGGAATGTAAAGCTGTTCACTCTCTCCACTGCTGATCCACCAAAGTAGGCTGACACAAGTTCTCCCTTGTTCCTCTTCCCGAAATCATCAACCACTCTTTACTTTTACTGATGTTGAATGAAAATTTTTTATTGTGACCACCAAGTGTCCTATGTGGCTCCTTTAGGCTGACTTATTCTCTGTGATTCATCTAACAACAACGGTGTTGTCAGAGGATTTGCACATGGCATTGGAGCTTTGCTTAGCCACACAGTTGTGTGCATATAGGGTATTGATTGTCGGACAAAGCACCCGTCCTTGAGGTGCATCCCCTGTGTTAATGGTCAGTGAGGAGGAGATAGTATCAGTTCATGATTACTAGTGTTGTTCCTGACGAGGAAGTCTAGGATCCAGTTGTACAGAGAGAAGTAGAGCCCTGGGTCATGAAGACTGACTATCAGTTTGGAGCACTTTATGGTTAGTTTGTTAAGCGCAGCTTAGAATACCACTAAATCATTGGAGAAAGTTGCAAAACTGCACACTCCTCGGAGGAACAAGGACTCACTGAGAGCACTCGGCATAATTTTGTTTTTGTATGTTGTACAAGTTGCTGGTGTCAGTTTCAAAGTAAAATGGTGGAACACAACATTTTTCACCATAACAATTGAAAAATCTGAGCAAATACCTATCTCCTATCTCATATTAAGTTTGTCAAACAGGTAGACATTATTGATGATCCAACATTTTCCTCTCATTTGTTTAAATAAAAGAACCAATTGCACTCATCAAAAGGAAATGCATGCTTATTACTAAGATAAACCTTGCATGTTATTTATTCCCTGATTTCCAGCTTAGGGGCTGTACAATAGAACCATTTTAATTTTTATCACACAAGTCCATAGGATTTTTCTTAAGGTCTGGGAATCATATTCCATTATCTATCTAATTATTGGCACCAGAGATAATAAGTGAGTTTTAACATTTCTTTTTATGTTAACGACAATAGGAGTGTCAACTACATGAAAGCTTCATCATGGATATTTGGATACAAATGGCCAGCAAAGGAGTGATTTGACTTTGGTGTAGATCGCCAGTTGAGAATAGGCTTTTAACCAAGCAGGTAATAATGTAAAGGAAATGTTATTAATGTAAAAGAAAGAGGGAGTACAAAGATTTCTGCTCTCTGGCAGGTGCAACAGAAAACAATGCACTACGGTTGAAGACTATGATTTTGGAAATGATCTGTGATGTTCTGACCCATTTTGTTTAGATCAAGCGAGCGCGCTCCCTGGAAAGTATGGCAAATGAAACAGAATCTACCTGTCTTTCTGTGGGTTGCTGTTGAACATAAACCAGGGATGAATGCAAAAAAGGTATATTCCTGTACTGTGCTTAATGTCACTTTATGTGCATGCAGTCAGTTAATGTATATAAGGTGACCTTACGTAGAGTGGATTCCGGTTAATTGGGCAATTGGTTAGCCACTTATTTGGGGCAACTCTTATAGTACAAATGTTGTTTGTCCATCATTGATGTCGATGAGGACCTCGACACCATTATGATGGTGTCGAGACTAGCACGTGATTTGGATTTAAGTGAGGGAGAGTTGCGCAGCGTCAGCCTCACTCTCTCTTCCCAATTCCCATCTGGATCCAGTGGCAAGACAGAATCTAGACGGCTGGAGATGGAACTAGGTGCGGTGGATGACCAGGACATCTTCTGTGTCTTGTCCTGCTCTACACGTTCCACGACGCTTGCAGAGACCGCCTTCTTGACCGTTGGACCTTCCATTGGTCTTGTCCGCTCAATCCGCCGGAGTCTGTCTTCACATGCTGGGATAGACAACTCCCTATCTCACCGAGGGTCTGAGACCTGTCGGCTACTCTCACCTGGTTTAGCCGGCTTGTCAAAGCCGTTGCCCGGGGTGTGGCTGCTGTCGCATGCAAACAGCTACGGGGAGCCACAGGTGAGAGCTGAGTGCCAGGTGGGGACCAAAGGTGGACTAACCGCCCTGAAAAGGACGCGACATGTTCCCCACCAGAGGTGCTACCCCTCCCTGACACCCCTATGGTACAAATACTATAGCCGGGATTCCCTTCATTTATTTGGGATACTGTGTTGCTTAATTGGGGCAGGAGTCTGTTGTCAAACAATCTCTGACTAACATCAGATGTGTGCACTTGTGTGGCCTTCAGACACTACACCGAGCTTACAGCGAGCAGTTTTTAAAATAGCATCACTTGCATGTGATTGCGTTCAAAAGCAGTGATTTTTGCCACCGATAGTTGGTGGGAAATAAGCAGTAAGAAAATTTAGAACTATATTGCTCACTGTGCTTTCAAGCATTCGGGCTTGGAGATGTCAGAAACGGCCAGGAATTGAAATGAAACAATTTCACTTCTTCAGCAGGTTAGAAACTATGAAGGATTTGAAGGTTTTGAATCATCTTGAATATTACAATGAAAATAAAGATTTGGAGGATGTAATCATCAATAGCATTGTATGAAGCAGTCCATTGCCTACACTAAGTGTCTGCACTGATTTTGTTCAATCACAGTCAATGAAAAGAACACAGCAGCGTACAGGTACACTGGATGAATTCTACCGTTGATAACACTTAGGAACTAATACACAGTTTTATATTAACTGTAAAAGTTTTGATAGTGTTCTAATATGTTCTGTATTTCATTTAAACACTTAATTTGTTACTCTGTTGAATGGCAGTTTGTCATTTTTATACTTTTTTGACTGGTCCCATGAAACTTACAGGAGCAGCTGCTTAACTGGGCCAAAATATACTGGTCTTGATACGTCCCAATTAACTGGAATCCACTGTATTTATATTTATTGTGTTTTTTATCTGATTGTGTTCTTTTTTACTGCATCGTATCTGAGGTACAAGCATTTCGTTTTCCTTTACACTTGTGTACTGAACAGTAAAAGAGGATGATAAAGTTTTTCTTTCAGATGTATAAAGACTAACAGAGGGGTGAGAGTGGATTCTGGTCTGCTAGAAGGTGACACTGGAGAGACAAAGAAATGGTGGATGAACTTCAGTATTTTGCATCAGTCTTCACTGTGGAAGATGCTCGCAAGTATGCCAGAAATTTTAGAATGCCGGGGGGCAGGAGTAAGTGTAGGTGCTATTACGGAAGAGAAGGTGCCTAGGAAGCTGAAAAGTCTGAAGATAGATAAGTCACCTGGACCAGATGAACTGCACCCAGGATTCTGAAAGGTAGCTGAAGAGATTGTGGAGACATTAGTGATGGTCTTTCAAGAATCATTAGATTTGGGAAAGATTCCGGAGAACTGGAAAATTGCTAATTTTTACTATTTTACAATTGCTAAATTGCTAATTGCTAATCTTTAAGAAGGGAGGGAGGGAGGGAGAAGAAAGGAAATTATAGGCCAGTAATTTGACTTGAGTGATTGGAAAGCTGTTAAAGTCCATTATTAAGGCTGAGGTCTCAGAGTCCTTGGAGGCACATGATAAAATAGGCCAAAGTCAGAATAGTTCCTTAAGGATCCTTGCCTGACAAATCTTTTAGAGTTCTTTGGGGGAACTATCACGCAGGACAGACAAAGGAGAGTCAATGGATGCTACTGACTTGGATTTTCAGAAGGCCTTTGACAAGGTGCCACACATGAGGCTGTTAGACAAGATAAGACCCCATGGTATTACAGGAAAGATACTAGCATGGATAGAAGATTGGGTGACTGGGAGGAGTGGGAATAAAAGGAGCCTTTTCTGGTTGGCTGCTGGTGGGTACTGGTGTTCCACAGGTGTTTGGACCGCTTCATTTCTCATTATATGTCAAAGATTTGGATGAAGGAATTGATGGCTTTGTGGCCAAGTTTGAGGATGATACGACGATAGGTGGAGGGACAGGTAGTGTTGAGGAAGCAGGGAGACAGATTGTCGACCGACCTCTTTTACAAGGCTACCGTTTCCCACTGTTATCTTAACTATCAACCCCTCCCCCACCATTTCCCATCCCCTTGTCCCTCTCTCATGTTAACTCCTTGCCCACCCATCTCCTCCCTCTGGTGCTCCCCCTCCCCTTTTTTCTTTCTTCCATGGCCTTCTGACTCTTTCACCAATCAACTTCCCAGCTTTTTGCTTCATCCCTCCCCCTCCAAGTTTCACCTATCGCTTGGTGTTTCTCTCTCCCTTCCCCACAACTTTCAAATCTAATCCTCAGTTTTTTTTCCTCCAGTCTTGCCAAAAGGTTTTGGCCCGAAATGCTGCCTGGCCTGCTGAGTTCCTCCAGCATTTTGTGTGTGTTATCTTAACTGTATCTCTTCCCACCCTGTCTCCTGTAAAAATGGTATTTCCTTTTCTCAGTTCCTTTGTCTCCACTGCATCCGTTTCTACGATGCAGCTTTCCTTTCCAGGACATCAGAAATTTCCCGTTTCTTGAAAGAACAGGGATTCCCTTCTCCACCATTGATGCTGCCCTCAACCGTATCTCCATTTCCTGAACATTCGCGCTCACCCCATCTTCCCACCACTTTAACAGTGATAGAGTTCCTCTTGTCCTTACCTACCACCCCAGGAGCCTCTGCATTCAACACATCATTCTCTGCAACGTCCGCGATCTCCAAAGGGATCCACCAAACATATCTTTACCCCCCCCCCCCACTTCTGGCAGGGATTGCTCGCTCTGTAATTTCCTTGTGCATTCGTCCCTCCCTATTAATCTCCCTCCAGGCACATTTCCCTGCAAGTGGCCAAAGTGGTACACTTGTCCGTTCATCTGCTCCCTCACAGTCCCAAACAGTCCCTCCAGGTGAGGCAACACTTCAGCTGTGAATCTGCTGGGGTCTTCTATTGTGTCTGGTGCTCCCGATGTGGCCTCTTCTACACTGGTGAGACCTGTTGTAAAATGAGGGACCGTTCCATCAAGCACCTCTGCTATAACCACTAAGAGTGGATCTTCAGGGTGGCCAAACATTTTAATTCTCATTCCCATTCCGGTTCGAACGTGTCAGTCTGTCACCTCCTCTTGTGCCAGAATGAGGCCACCTTCAGGGTGGAGGAGCAACCCCTTATAGACCATCTGGGTAGCCTCCAATCTGATGGCATGAATATCGATTTCTCCTTCCAGTAAAAACAATTTTCCCTCCTCATTCCCATCTTCTTCTATTCCACACTCAGGCCACCTACCTCTTCTCACCTGTCTATCACCTCTCCCTGGGTTCCTTCCTCCCCTTTCTCCAATGGTCCACTCTCCTCTCCTATCAGATTCCTTCCTCTCCAGCCCTTTAGCTTTCCTACCAACCTGGCTTCAGCTATCTCCTTCTAGCTATCTTCTCCCCCCACCCCACCTTCTTATTCTGTCATCTTCCCCCTTCCTTTCCAGTCCTGAAGAAGGGTCTCAGTTTGAAACGTTGACTGTTTATTCACTTCATTGATGCTGCCTGACCTGCAGAATTCCTCCAGCATTTTGTATGTTTTCCTTTGGATTTCCAGCGTTTGCAGAATTTCTCATGTTTGGGAGTCCTTATGCAGGGCAGGACTCCCTAAAAGTTAACTTGCAGATTGAGTTTGTGTTAAGGAAGGCAAATGAATGTTAGCATTCATTTCAAGAGGACTAGAGTATAAGAGTAACGATGTCTTGCTGAGCCCTTATAAGCATTGGTCAGATCGGACTTAAGAGTATTGTGAGCAGTTTTGGGCCCTTATCTAAGAAGGGATGTGCTGGTATTGGAGAGGGTCCAGAGGAGGTTCACAGGAATTATTCTCAGAATGAAAGCGTTAACATATGAGGAATATTTGATGGCTTTGAGGCTGTACTTGCTGGGGCTTACGACGAGTGGGATCTCTGAAACTTAGCAAATGTTGAAAGGCCTAGATAGAGTGGATGTGGAGAGGATGTTTCCTATCATGGGGGCGTTTAGAACCAGAGGGCACAGCCTCAGAACAGAAGGACGTCGCTTTAGAACAGAGATGAGGAGGAATTTCTTTTGCCCGAGGGCAGTGAATCATTGGAGTCATGGCAATGGAGGTTGATTCACTGAGTATATTTAAAACAGAGGTTGATAGATTCAGGGTGTCAAAGGCCATGGGAAGAAGACAGGAGAATGGGATTAAGAGGGGGAGAATAAATCAGCCATGATGGAATGGTGGAGCAGACTTGATGGGCCGAGTGGCCTAATTCAGCTCTTATGTCTTATGATCTAAATAATCTTGAATTAAACTTTACCTTTCTGACTTATGTATGTGTGCGCTTATCTATTTATTTTGTGATACAACATAGAGTCGGCCTTTCTAGCCCGTTGAGCCACGCTGCCCCAGCAACCCCACGGTCCTGACTAACCCTAACCTGATCACAGGACAATTTACAATGACCAGTTAACCTGCCCGTCTTTGGACCGTGGCAGGAAACCGGAACACCTGAGGAAAGCCCTTGCATTCCACGGGGAGGGCGTGCAGAGACTCCCGACAGAACGGAGCTAGAATTGAACTCTGCGCTCCGGAACGCCCAGGGCTGTACTAACTTTGCACTAACCACGACACTACCGTGGTGCCCAACGTATTATAATGAGAGGAAGATCATGCTCAAATAACTGGTGATGGCAGAGTGTAACGTATATTTACCCCAGTCTAATCTCTTGAATATTTAATATTCCAAATATCCGTCTCCAAACCAGGATTTCCAAATCTAGAAATTCGCACTCTAAGTAAAGGGTTGTTGCGGTATAAACGCAAAAACCAATGTTTAAGGAGAAATTGATACAAATGTTGGCCAATGTTGCCTGCAAAAGTTAGACACTACGTCAAGCAATTTTGATAGGAGCTCTGGAAAACACCCAGACCCTGAGGGGCACATTACAACCTGTTATGCACCAATGCAAAGTCTGTTTAGAATTTAAGCAACTGTTTGATGCAGCTACTACATAATCTTCAAATGCGACGACTTCACCATGCATGAGAGAATAAAGTATTTATTTTTTATACCTTGTTTTTGATGCTAAGTTTTAAATAACTCGGTCATTAAACATTAGCACATGAGAGGCAGGTGCCCTTTCCAATGAAGATAAAGAAAGAATCGAGCTCTCCCTCCACCCCCACCCCCCCCCCCAAGGCACCCCACTTCAGCCTGATGTGCTTCCTATATATGAGAGAAAATCTGAAATACTGGGGCTGCGAGGGACTCTGACACGGTCTGGGAAGTAGCTCTCAGCAAGCAGACGGCGTGGTCCTGGGGTGTTACACCGAGACTGCACAGCGCCAGCCGGCAGGTGTCACCATGCCACACTGAGCCAATGCTTTGTATCAGCAATACGACAACGGCGTATCACCTCGATCGGAAACGTTAACTCTTGCTTCTCTCTGCCCAGATGCTGCCTGGCCTGCTGAGTATTTTCTTGTATTTACTCCCCAAAAAGATTTCAGATCTCCGGCGACTTTTGCATGTTGCACTGCACCTGTCACCCGAGGCTCAGCTCCGGCGCCTGGAAGGAGTCGCCGCTGGCGTCCGGGAGAGGGAGTGGGCAGAAGGAGAGCTGGGGCAGGCGGTCCCCATTAAAGAGGCGGTCTCCAGCGGCAGAGCCTGTGTTTCGAGGCTGCCTGGGGTTGTTAGTAAACCCCCCCCACACCGCCCCCAACCCTGAGCTTGTGTCAGTGTCGTGCCAGCTGACAGCCTGACGTCAAGGCAGGCAGCACAGGCTGAGAGAGGCTCTGCTGTGGCTGACACATCGCTCTCTCTCTCTCGCTCTCTGTGCTGTAGTAAAATTCCGCTCATTCTGGAGGCTCAAGCTATCTACACACACCACCCTCCTGACTCCCTCCCCAGCCCCCTCCCTTAACCTTTCACTGCAGCCAGTTTCCTGAGCGAGTCGTCGCCTCCTCCACCTCTGCCAACCAGCAGGAGGCTGACACCTGAATGGAGTTCTTCAGCCGGCACATCTCCAGTCGCACATTTCCAGCGGCAGCGGCAACACCGGCCGCTTTGTAGCAGTCCGGGTAACTTGGTGTGCCACGCACAGAATCCTTGTACATCTCGCAGCTTGATCCCAGAGGACACGATGTACAGTATTCAGCATCCAATGTATACATGTTAAGCTCTTTGTATGTGCGCGCGGAGGGAAGGAACAGCAGGTAACACATCTTTTATATACATATGTTGCAACGATTTTATTTAAAGGCACTACGTGGATTATATAACACGATCTGGGAGCGCAATGTGTTTTTAACCCCAGCCGTATTTGACGCTTGGGTCGCTTTAAGAGCGCAGAATTGATGCCAATCGTTTTTTAAAATAATTTATGGAAAAACACCTGTTTTTTCCAGAAGGCTGATTAAAAATAAGCTTTCTTCGTTGATGAGACACCTATTTTTCCACCCCCCCATTACACACACACACACACACACACACACACACACACACACACACACAGTTCCATTCCCCCTCAATCCTGGTTTTGTTTGGCTTGCAAAATCTTTCGCTTTTCCGATTGGTCACAGTGTTTTTTTTAATAAGACCCCGACCCTATCTCTCACCCCCTCTACCCTCTCCCAACTGCATTTAATGCAAATTGGGGAACCTGCCTTGCTTGGAGCCACACACATACAAATAACTATTGTACTTCGCAAATCAGTGGGTTTCTGCATAACATTTGCTCTGCAGTAGTGCTGGGATTGATTAAGCGGTTGATGTACGTTATGTGTGTGGGTATTTATACTCATTGCATTCCGGGTGCACCTTGACAGGCTGACAGCTGTCGCGTTCATTCATTTCTGCTGAGCCCTTGTTTACCTCGGTCAAATTTAGCGACTGCGCCACGGTCTTCCCTAAATAGGGCAAGCACTTGCCTTCGGGAAGGGAGGCGGTTCGAGGACGCCGAGGGGGCTGCTTGGGGACTGCGTACCCTCCTCCGGCCAAGACGGCAGGAACTGCGGCCACAACCCGCTGACAACACTCGACAGGCGCCCGGGCAGCCCGTACCTTCTTGCTGACCATCACCAAAGTAAACGGGAATCCTCCAGGAAGCCCCAGCAGTGGCACACGTTGTTGTCGTGTGTACGCGACCGTCTGAATCCAAAGTTGCCCACGGGCCATGTGCGTCTCTTGCTGTTAGTTAATGAAGCTCATGTCCGGGGCGTTTTACTTCACTGTTTACAGAGCAGCATCCAGCCCATTCCAAAGCGGCTCCTCGCCTGCGACATTCCGGCTCGTCTCAGCCTCATCTTTAAGTTATTTTTTTAAATGATTCTGATTTCCTGCTATTCGCCCCTTAAAATCTAATTTTCAATTTGTGAAACGTCGACCGTCCGTTCCCCTCCTTAGATGCTGCCTGACCTGCAGCGATCTTCCAATGTTTTGTGTGTTGTTTTAGTTTGTGGTTTTTGACAAGGAATCAACTGGTGATTAAGGTCTTTGACTATTAGTGCCCCCTCCCCCCAGATCTAGTTAGTTGCAGCCTGGGCGAGTGATGCTATATGGCGCAGTCAGTCCCCCTTGCCTTCATCCCATTCCCGCAACTATGGTTGCTCTAAACAGTCATGCCTCGGATGGCTTTTGCACGGTGCGTGGATTCCTCTGCGTGAGGGTGAGCACCTGTCACAGCTGACCACTCTATGTGATCTCGAGTTGTAAATCTGATGCGTAAACAAGACCTCCTAGTTCTGACTTGTGGATAAGAAATCATAGTTATAATGAGTTTGACATAATATTTTGTAATGAAGGCATTGCTGGTCATCGTAAGTTACCCATGAGACGGTGCTGTTGAGCTGCTACATGAAGTGTCTGAGTTGATGGGGCAGGAACAGCGCTGTTCGGGGTGTGTGTGTGCTTCCTGGAATCTGACCTGCCAACACTGACGGACAGTTTGTAAGTTGGTACGATGGTGCTCCCAGCACCTGTTGCCCATGTTTTTTTGGAAGTGGCTCTGTGGAAGCGGGCGCTGCGGCTCAGGTGGGAGGAGTGAGTGTTCAGCACCTCCAGTGTGAGCATCCTTACAACTAACCCCTTGGCCGAAGGTGAATTCCCAGTCCAGTCATGCTAGCTTCTGCTGCTGTTCCCAGGTTCCCTTGTAACTGCTGAAGAACTCAGACTTTACCTGGTTAAGAGAATATCTCTGGCCCCTTGCTACTGATGGGTTCAAAAATTTAAGGCACATGGAGGTCCATTGACCTGACTAGGGAATGGATGTCTCTGTTTGTCTCATTGCAGTTACATTTTTACATTTTGAAAAGTTGTGGTTGGGATCGGTTTGGAATTCTGCTCATTTGCTTAGGTAACAGGTCGGGCACCATACAGAATAACAGAGCAAATCTGAAAGGCCAATGCCTAATCTTAGTCTAAATTTCTTAAATAATTACATTCCCCCCAGTTTCTATTCAGGTTACTTTGATAGTCCTAAAGTGATTGAGCCTGATGTTTTACTGCTTATGCATGAGAGGTACCTGACCTCTTTTTGGTCCAGTGGGTGAAATCGCATGCTCATAATGTCATGGTTCCACTTCCTGCCACACGGTGTGTGAGAGTCCCAAGGTACCATGTCCCACAGCCCAGCCAGTGGCCTGTGGAGTGTTATTGCACATCTCCTTGCTAAGTCCTGTTGTATCAAATTTTGTGAAAAGGGAAATGAAAAGCTGATTGTGGAGAGCATCTCCTGTCTTGAAAGCTGCAGCTATGCTCTGCTGGCTAACACCGGCATTTTCTTTTTGAAATGTTTTTCAGATACGACAGTGGAGACCCTCCAGCTCTGAAAATTGATTTGATTTACGGGGGACGTCGAGAGTGAACCTGTTTGCATGGCGTGGTTTGGATTGCAGACATTCATGTCATTTTGCCTCGTGGGCTTTGTATCAGTAATGTTGTTAATGCACCCACCTTCTGTGGATGCAGAAACACCTGGACCTGCAAGTTCTCCAAAGCAAAACAGCTCCTGCATGGGCAACTATGAATGTAAGCAGGGAGTTATTTTGCCAATATGGTACCCAGAAGATCCATCCCTTGGAGATAAAATTGCCAGAGTTATTGTTTACTTTGTGGCAATGATCTACATGTTTTTGGGAGTCTCCATTGTAGCAGACCGCTTTATGGCATCTATAGAAGTGATTACCTCGCAGGAAAAAGAAATTACCATCAACAAACCCAATGGAGAGACAAACACGACGATGGTACGAGTTTGGAATGACACTGTGTCCAACTTAACGCTTATGGCTTTGGGATCATCTGCTCCAGAAATCATGCTCTCACTGGTTGAAGTTTGTGGCCATGGGTTTGAATCTGGTGAGCTTGGTCCTGGTACCATTGTGGGCAGTGCAGCTTTTAATATGTTTGTCATTATTGCCATCTGCGTATATTCCATTCCTGATGGCGAGACCAGGAAGATCAAACACCTACGTGTTTTTTTTGTCACAGCCGCTTGGAGCATTTTTGCCTACATCTGGCTGTACATGATCCTTGCCGTCTTTTCACCCGGCATTGTACAGGTGTGGGAAGGGTTGGTCACCTTTTTGTTCTTCCCCATCTGCGTCCTACTCGCCTGGATCGCTGACCGCAGACTCCTTTTCTACAAGTATGTGCGGAAGAAGTATCGCACCAACAAGAACCGGGGCCTCATCATCGAGACCGAAGGTGAACATCCCAAAGGTATCGAGATGGACGGCAAGCTAGTGAACTCTCACTTCATGGATGGGACACTGGCAGCCTTGGATGGGAAAGAAGTGGACGAATCCCGCAAAGAGATGATCCGCATCCTTAAAGAACTGAAGCAAAAGCACCCTGAGAAAGAACTCGATCAGCTGGTGGAAATGGCGAACTACTATGCTCTTTCCCACCAGCAGAAAAGCAGGGCCTTCTATCGAATCCAAGCCACCAGGATGATGACTGGCGCAGGCAATATCCTGAAGAAGCACGTGTCCGAGCAAGCCAAAAGAAGCATGAGCATCCTTGAGGTGAGGCCGGACACTCCTGAAGATCTTTGCTCCCGCATTTTCTTTGAGCCATCTGCTTACCAGTGCCTGGAGAACTGTGGTGCGGTGTCACTGACTGTGATCCGCAAAGGCGGGGACATCTCCAACACGGTGACCGTGGACTACAAGACGGAGGATGGCTCGGCCAACGCCGGTGCAGACTATGAGTTTAGCGAAGGAACCCTGGTCTTCAAGGCAGGTGAAACACAGAAAGAAATCACCGTTGGCATCATCGATGATGACATCTTTGAGGAAGACGAGCATTTCTTTGTGCGGCTTAACAACCTCAGAGTGATGGAACTGGAAGATGCGCTGGAGCCAAACAGCGTGCCGTACCCGAAAGCTTTGATCGTTTCCCCACTTGTTGCCACTGTGACTATTCTAGATGATGACCACGCAGGTATCTTTACATTTGAAAGCGATGTTGTCCATGTCAGTGAGAGTATCGGAGTGATGGAAGTGAAAGTGCTGAGAACGTCTGGGGCACGTGGGACAGTCATCGTTCCCTTTCGGACGATAGAAGGAACGGCAAAAGGGGGTGGCGAGGACTTTGAAGACACCTATGGGGAGCTGGAGTTTAGAAACGATGAGACTCTGTAAGTAGAATTCCTATCCCACATCTCTGAATGTCTTGTTTTCTGTACTATTGGAAAACTAACTAGTAATACCTGTTTTGTTTAAAATTACAGCAGCAATTAAAGGAAGTTGGTGTTGAGCAGAACCATGGCTGTTTAATTTGGGAAAACATTTGTAAATATGTTTTCTTTGCACATCATTTTAACCCTTCAGTACACTCACAAAGTTAAAAAAAATGCAACTTACTCCTGGACTTGAGCGCATGGGTATTGTTTGAAGATGTCATTAATTCCACAATGCCTTATTGCTTTGGCTGACCATAGTAAAATACCTAAAAATGGACAAAACACACATAAGTGTTACTGTGATTGGATATTAAACAGACTTGGGCATTTCTTGACGACTGTGACTCTGCTGAGATACACATCGTGTAATGAAAGCAGCATATACAAAAAGTCAAATCTTGCTGAAGTTTTTGTACATTGTTAATCTGATAGGCTTTTCCAGAGAGTGGGTTATATTACAATTAAACTACATACCAGAGTGCAGCCTTCCCTTATGACAAATCTTACAATAACCAGATCTCTTCCTAGACCCCTGCACTGAGATCCACAATTGTCAGGCTGCCCTTTTAAGGCAAGGAAGCAATTTTCTATGAGGAATCAGGCTCTCAATGTGCAGTACCTGTTTTTTTTTAAAGTTCCTTTTTAGTTATTTTTGTGATACTTTATCAATTAGTCAAAACAATCATTTTAGAAAGTAAAAAAAATCGTGAGTATTGACATTGTCGTGTATCAGTTGCAGCACACTATTGTAATCCCTCCTTATTGGCATGGAGTTTTCCCGGGGGAGTACCATGGTGTTTTTTATCTAGATAGATGGATACAAGTGAAATGTTACTGGAGCTTGCTATTTTAATGTTCAGGTTAATTGTACCTTTAATAACCGTATCCCTGATTAAAACCAGTTGAAAACTCCAAGATAATTTCCTGTTGTTTGAAGAGTCCATTGCCTCCAAATGTGGCTGCCCCTCATGTCACCAAGACAAGCTTCTGCAGCTTCCTCCCACACTGGCACCTGTTGGCACATTAATCCAGCACTAATCAGTTTTACTTGCAGCAACCAGGATTTCACAGAAGTCTGACCCAACTGTCCCAGTTGTTACTGCTGCAGTTGCTGCAGAACACAAGACTGTAAAATCAGTTGTCTAAATGCAAATTGCTTACAACTGTTCACACTTGAGTGGCTTCAATTGACTGCTGATCAAGGAAGATCAAAGCGGTAAAAAGAAGCAAATTTAGAAAGTAGAAACAAGAGTGTCAAATTTGTAAATTAGAGGATGGCTCATCTCCAATCCACCTGCTCTTTTGGGTGCTGAGTGACAAATTCCGCCTGACTGCCTGGGTCTGTGAGAGATTATGGTCTGTGTTTATGCTGACATGTTTGCACAGAAACCTGTGTGCAACGTCACCCTGGCACTTTGCTGACTGCATCCCAAGCTAAAATTGTGCGGATCATCATTAACTACAGGTTCAATAGTGATACTTTTGATCAAGAAATCAAAGAACTGGAATAAAATTCTTCTTGGATTGAAAAATAAGGAATTAAATATTAAAGGTACAAGCATCATCTTTGGTTTATCGCAAGTTCCTCTTGGACTTAGTTAAGCAAATTTGTGGATTAAATGATGTTGTTTCGCTTGATGGGTGATGATGTTAGTGTCAGCCATTAAAAAGGCTCCCAGGATAGTGATGTGAACTACCTCTTGTTTGGCAGTGTATCTGTTCTGTTGATGCTGGCAAGGGCATTCTGCACTGTTTCTTCCCAGCATTATTGCTGTTCACTAGAGTCACAGGACCAGGAGAATGCTAGAGTAATTTAAGAATTTGTAAGTAGAGCTGAACTCAGAACATGCGTTTAAATGGACCGGCTGGTTTCTGCCATGTGGAATGTGCAAATTCAGCCGAGTTCAGTGCCTTGCAACCCACCTCTCGCAAGGTTGGTTTAAAAGCTGGTGTGTTGAAGTGATCTGTCTAATTTGCTCCAGAAAAAAATAAGGTGGTTGGAGTTAGATTTTTATTCTAAATTTCCAACCTCCCTTTACTCCCTTTAAAAATGATTGTAGTGTTCTCAGGAACATTATTTTTTTTTAATAAGGATTTTATCCATAAGTAGTTTCTGCTGAAATAGATGCTGAACCAATAGATGAATTTATTCAAAAATTATCTAGTTATTGTCCTCTGAATGGATACAGTTTAGTAATGAGTATTGGAAGTATTTGATTTTCATAATCATAATTATCCCTTTTTGAAAGGACAACATTGGACAGGCTCGTGCATTGTGTGTGTATTAAAGAGTGAACTATGCAATGTGCCTTAAAGTGGACTGGTCTAATAAGTAAATTGATTGGCTGTGTGTTTCTCTTGCAGCAACACTGGATGTTATTGGTTGTACCATCAAATTGTTACAACCGTCAAATCGCTGTTATGTAGATCTGCAGTGATATACTGTATGTAGTCCCTAGACTGATTCTGTGGTCTGTTTATAAAAAGTCTGGAAGTAGCCAATTTTGTTTTATTTTGTTATGTGAGTAAATGTTATAGAACAGTGTCATCTGTGGTATCTTGCATCAGGACAACAAGCTGATTCTGTGTAAATTTATTTTCAACACAGCAAGTAGGAGCATTTGGTTTAAAGGTGTATGCAACCACTGACTGTGTATCTTGAACTGAAGCTGTCATTGGGAGATTTGTAAGATTAAAAAAAATATATATCCACAGGTTACTGAATGTTCAGTGTTTTTATTTATAGTACAGATCTTCAGTTCATGATGTCTGTACATTCTGTGCTGTTTCAGTGGGTATTGCATGGCTTTTGAAAGGTGTAAAGGCCAAATTTTGTAAATAAACAACGGAGGATAATATAGCTTTTTATCGCTTTTGTAACTTTGAGTATGCGTTGTCCTTTTAGGAGACCATTCTGCCCATTGACTGTGTTCTGGCTCCTAGAGTACATTCGATGACTCCATTCCCAAACTTATTTCCTTTAAGCCTATCCATTCCCACATCCCCATCAACTCCCCTTGATCCTCCATCAGTCCATCTGGCCTAACTTACAGTGGTCAGTTCATCTACCCATTAGCAAGTGCTTGGGATGTGAGCACTCAGAGGAGACCATGCAGACTGTACCTGAGGTCAGGATTGCTGGAGCAGGAACTCTGTAATGCTATTTACCCTGCTACTGTGCTATCCAAATGGTTTGAGACTTTTTTTTCTTTTAACACAAAAGCAGATGTTGTAAATACTAGAGATGCAGAATAAAAACTCTGAACATATTGAATAGGCTGTTCGGCAGCTTGCATCATGGGAGAGATGGTTTTAATTTATCCAATCATTGATCTTCCAGCTAATCTGGTCCTGCTGTAAATTCATCAATCCCAACACTAAGCCTGTTTTATCTCGCCAGGAATGTTGTTCTCTGCTCAGTACCTGAAGCTTCTTTTAATTGTATAAGATTTCCAGCATTTTCTTCATGAAACTAATTACAAACTAGAGACATCCAAGTTACAAGATCTATATCATCACCATAACTTTTTGCTGGCTGTCCAGAACAGAACATAGGGATCTAAATTTAATTTTGGCAGCGTTCAATAGGATAATGATCCTTCTGTCAAAACAAACTTTTAAAAGTCTTCATCCATAAACACAGCAACAACCTTCCCTAACAAGCTCCCTGGATGCTGTGCACTAAGACTGCTGAAGGAAGTACTTTTTTTAAGGAGCAAACTGTGATCCGCTTTAGCGCTGTGCCAAGTAAAATGGTGCCGACATGCATACAACTTCTAGCAGTCAATCCAGTTGTGAACAGCAGAGCTGATTAAAGCAACCAGAGAGCCTGTTAAAGGAAAATTCTTAGATTGTGACTTTAACACAACTCTTGGCCGTGGAATACTCTCAATCCAAGATATGACAGCCACGCAAGATTAGAATAGTGGCTTAATCAGCTGATTGGATGAGCCAGGAAGACTAGTTGTGATATACTGTTTCTTGCTTGCTGAAGGTTTTAAATTGAAGAGTGTCCTTTATTAACGAGCCAAACCATAGTTCCTCACCACAAGATCTAGAATATTTCCAGGGCTCTTTGCTGGATTTACAGTGGTTTAGAATTGGCCACTAGGCTGACAAAGAGTTGGTCAAGGCCTTCAGTCCAATGTTCTCTGCTTGGAAGTACACGCGTGACCAAATAGTAACTGCAGGCTCTGGGTTTTCTGCAACTGGCCTAACAAGACTCCTCAGCTGGTTTTGGATATGAAACTGACTACTTGGCCTAGAATCCTGAAGGGAGCTGCCATCTGTGAAATGGTATCTCAGCCAAAGTCTGGAATATAATTCTGTGGCGACCACTCATGGTTTTTGATGATATGTATAAGTATGGGGTAGAGACACTTAGAGAGATTATGTTCCATAAAGTAAATACTATAGCTTACTTAGTGCCCATTACACCACTGGCATTTAGGGCAGCAGTGAAGGTCCTACATCTTCATCTGACCTTGGCCACTCAAATGTAGAAGGATTCTTCATTGCTATTTCTGTAACAGTTTCATTTTACCATTCAGGGTTGTTGGCCCTGAGTTGAACCATGGAACTTGGAGGACCGGTGGACTGCTTTTAGTCTGGCTTTTACCCTTTGACTTGTTCGGCATGGGTGATCCTACCAAAAGCCAAAGCACAAAGCCCTGACTCCAGCCAGCAAAGCTCTCCGGGTCATTGAGGTTTGCAAGCCTCCAAACCACAACAATAAATTATAACTTGAGAATAAGCTGCCTGTAGTTTATCATTCAGAAAATGTTGGGTGGCTTTATAGCTGGTTTTATTGATTCACTTGATACATCAACTAATAAATTACTAAATTAAATTTAAAAGAAATTTGGATAGGTATATGGACGGGAAGGGTATGGAGGATAATGGTTCAGCTGCATGGCAAATTATTAATTCGGCATGGACTAAATGGGCCGAAAGGCCTGTTTCAGTGATGTGGTGGTCTATGACTCTGAATGGTTTATCTTGCATAATATGGGAAAATGTTTGAGATGGGATATTGGGCATACAGGAGAGTAAAAGCCTTTACCAAGTCCTGACTTCACATGCAGAAATTATTAATAAAATGTAACAAGAGTAAAAGGAAAGTTAAAAACCGTGTTTGAGGAGAACTGTTGATAATGTGCACTTTGAGTCCATGGTTTGATATATTGAAAAGTGTATTGATATCAGCAGAGGACATCCTGACGTATAAAGCACAACTATCTATATCTTGTGCAACACACGCAAAATGCTAGAGGAACTCAGCAGGTTGGGCAGCATCTTTGGAGAAGAGTAATTAGTCAATGTTTGGGGCCGAGACCCTTCACTGGGATTGGAAAGGAAGAGGAGAAGTCAGAGCAAGGAAGTGGGGGGAGGGGAGGAAGAAGTACAAGACGGTAGGTGAAAGGTGAAAGCGGGAAGGGGAGGGGTGACGTAAAGAGCTGGGAAGTTGATTGCTGAAAGAGAGAAAGGTCTGGATAAGGAGAGGAGGAAGACCATGGAAGAAAGTGAAGGGGGAGGAGCATTTCCAATATCTGCAGATTTTCTCATGTTTGTGAAACTATATTTTGTATGCTGTTGTCCTTGGGTTGCTAGCAACAATATTGTGGAATATGCAAATATTTAAATACCTTTAGTCAGTGAATATTATGAGGTAACTGCATCACTAGTATTTGTCGCTGAACTGCTTTTTTAGAGGGCTTCACAGATGTGCCAACTGTTCAGGAGCAGACCATGTACAGACATGGCTTTCTGTAGCCCCAGATAGTACATCTTTATGGCCATTACATTCGATCATTTCTCAAAGAAGACAATGGCAAAATCTGTAGTGGATATTAAACGCCTACACGTGGAGTAGAAATATAGTGGTTGACAGTTGCAGCAAATTGTTGTGTTCTATGATCCACTACAGTGCTAAAAGGTGAAACAAGCTGTACTTCTGTTATGGTTTTGGCTTCTGTTTAGTTGGTACTGTTTTGTGAATGCTTATCATTAAGTATCTTTCAGTCTGCCATATTTACCACACTGTGCTGTAAAATCATTCAACCTGAGGCATTAAATGAAAATTGTCAAGGTACTCGAGAAACCTTTGAAGGAATTTTTAGATTAACATCATACAGAGTTGGACAGAATTGACTTGATACAATCATAGATATTCTCTTTTACCCCCTATAGGCTGTCAACTCTGGATGTTTTGAGTATATTTTGTAGACATCATTACAAAAAAGTACAACTTCAAATGAATGAAATCCTCTTGAAGGTAAATTGTGAAAAAAGCGAGCAAAACAAATATAACATGCTGTAAGGTTTCACTGCTAATGTAACGGTTTCTCTGTCGCAGCAATGTTTGGTTATGGCTAAAGATAACAGGGCCTTTGGAATGTGTGCTATCCAATGACAGGCATGTTGTTCTTTCTTGTGGGTCTGAGAGAAGGGATTTCATGGTCTTTGGTCAGCGAGAGATGAAGAGTGGAGATGCGAGTGGAGAGAGTTGACTTGCTGGACGGAGTGGACTTGGAGTGAGGGTCCGAGGGTCAGCAATGCTCAGAGGAGGTCGATGGGGAACGAATGGACGGAACCGAGAGCTCCAACATATGCATTAGACTGTTTCATTAAGATGGGCCCTTTTTAGTTTTCTTTATTAACCCTATAGTCCGATTAAGAATGATAAAGTTCAGTCGTTTAATTGCATACGGTGTACTGTCTGATATTTTGCGGTGCGGATTTGTAACCGGGCAACACATCACGCAAGATCCACACAAACGAGATTTCTCAGTTCGGCTGGGCCAGAGGCTGTCTTCCCCCAGACAAACACATGCCGGCCAAACCTGAGGGTTACACAACTACGAGGAATTCTGCCGATGCTGGAAATTCAAGCAACATACATCAAAGTTGCTGGTGAACACAGCAGGCCAGGCAGCATCTCTAGGAAGAGGTACAGTCGACGTTTCAGGCCGAGACCCTTCGTCAGGACTAACTGAAGGAAGATGCTGCGTGGTCTGCTGCGTTCACCAGCAACTTTGATGTGGGTTACACAACTATTCAGGTTTTAGAATTATTATACTATTTTCCCTTTCTTTCATGTCACCAGATGTCATTCCCTGGTACAATAAAACAACTTCTTTGGAATTTGCACTGCATTATGGTGTAAGAGTACCTCTGGGGTGCTATGACATCATATCAGTTTGTTTTGTTTCAGCCAATTGCAGATGTGCTGGCTCTGCTTGGCACAGTATCTCAGTATCTTAGCCAGTTAACACATCTGAATCTGTGGGATTCAGCAGATGGAACGCAGAATGCCCTAGGTACACCTCTGCACACCGCGACACAGACTGAATGTGCTGGCTACTTGCCTGTGCCTTGACAGAAATATGAGCTCAAACCTCAGCGGAACGCATTTGAAAGAGAAAATCTTCCTCCTCAAAGCTTTGTTTTGTTTAATTCCTCTTTTACTTCGTCCACGCAGAACCCGGCCTTGTGGCCAAGAATGGAAACCAGTGTTTAGTTTCTCAGCACATTCAGAGAAGTACAGTGATGCTTTTGCGAACGCTACAGATGTTATGAAGGGATGGTGTAAAGAGGCTAGAGGGCTGGGGAAGGGTTGGTGGAGAGACCAGAAACAATTCAAAATAGATTTTATCCTCTCAATGCCAAAGAGACCCTATAAGAAAAATATGGCGGGTTGGTAAATAAAACTCTGGTTAAAGTAATGGAGGGACTGATTGGAGGTCTGAGACAGCTGAGTCCATATGGAGTATCCACAACCCATGCAAATGCCTGCTGGTTCAGGGTTTCTGCTGAAGCAGTCACAAGTCTTGTGGTTATCTATATTGCTGTACTGAGAGCTTTGCTAATTATGAAATAAATATTATTTTAAAATGTTTCTGTCTGACATATTACACAAAGCATAGTTCTGTATACAAGGTATAGGAAAAATACCATTGTTAGAGATTTCTCCAGATTAGTAACTCTAACCCAATTATATTTATGCATTGAAGACTATTTAGACTTCCTGAGATTTGCACTCCACAGTCATAATTCATCTAATTACATGCTAGTAATTGGTTTTCAGTACAGCAGTGGTCAGTCTCTACTCTGCTGTATTCTCCATTTTTGGTACTTAGTTTGGAATTAGATGAATATAGGACTGAAATAAAGAATATCTGGGGGCTTCATAAAGATAATTGGTGAATGAAATGAGGGGGGGGATAATGTAAACTTTTAATAATTACTTGTGATGGTATTGAGCTTGCCCTATCAGATATAAATAGCCACAAGATCTCTCACTAAAGGGAGATTATACTGTAACTACCCAATCTTCAAAGACTAGTTTACTTTCCTGTTTATTCTCCACAGTGAGTTTAGCTGCCAATACCCACTATTCAAGTGATGGATCCCCTCTCCTTACTAAGGAGAAGATGCTTCCACCTAACAAATTGTTTAAACACTGTTCTTTTATTTTCAGTGATTCATGTTTAAATATTCTTAAAAAACATTTAAAACTTAGAGGATTTCAATCTGAAATATTTACAAATTACAAACCATTTCTAAAACACAAAGCATTTCCTCTCATAAAACACAAAGGATTTTCAAAACACATGTACAGTTCCTATAAACTAAAAAGACATACTGCAATGCAGACGAACAAGTCATCCATGGCAGAACCAAATCTGGAGGAATATATTCTAGTTCACCCCTTACCTCATTCATAATAAACCTGAACTTCTATTTGCATTAATACCCTTTTTCTTCCACTTGGGTGACTTCACACGCATATGCTACTTCCTCAGATATTCTTTTAATACAGTCTAAAAACATCTTGAAGACAAAGTTCCACAAATAATGCTGTAAATACTGTGCAGCTAACTTCCTTAAGTACATAAAACTTTCCAACTATAAACACATCAGTTATTGATATGCTAAATGATTTTATCCACCTGTTATGCAAGCTTCCTTGAACTAAGCAACTTAACAGTCAGCTTGTCTGTTTGAAACAACGCAAATTAAACAACCCATTGTATTATACTCTACTCTTGAGCAATAATTACAGAGCATCTTCAAAGTTGCTCTATTGACAACACTTTTTATAAACTTCAAGCTGATTACTGCTTTCCATTTTAAGAATGGAAGACTGATTCATTAATGACAAATTGTTAGTTGGAAGATTACTTACATCTATTTTTGACCTTACAAGTATCAGATGCTGTGTTTAGAAAGCCAGGATTAGCAAATAACCACGGGCCCATTGGCCTAGGAGTTACTACCTTCCTATGGACATCAGCCTCCTGATCAAGGCTCCTCCTGGGATCAGACTATCACTTCTCTATCCGTTCCAGTAGGTTATCAGTTCTAGAAAGGCTCTCTTTGCTTCGGTGCTCAAGGTACTCATTGACTACTTCCCGATGTAGGGGTTTCTGTGAGATTTTTTAAAGAGTATTCACTCCCTCAATCTCAGCAGCACACATTTTCCAAACCTCAAACAAATGTCTCCATTATAATCTTCATAAACATGTGACAACAATGCATCAATGTTCATATTTTAGGTCTATATTAGTCCATCTTTAGAATCTTCTTCCCCACAAACAGTTCTTGCCATTTCCTTGATACAAGTTTGAATCAGTGTCTCGGTCACTGTTAGTTTATAAGGTCAGCTGGCAATGTCTTTCACTAAGATGAAGATAGATCGTCTCTTTCACAGGAGTGTTCACATTTGTTTCGATGCAGTGCATAAATTTATTCATGTTTCCTGAAAACAAGCTACTAATCATGTGTTGATGTTCTCTATAACCTAAGGATTAGTAATTTCACATTTTAATTGCAGAAAATCATCTCCATACATGATTTCATAATATAATAATGTACATAAAAAATAAACATTTACAGAAGTAATGAAGCATATGGTTCTTCTGTACCTTAACTCGAGGCTCTCAGAAAAAAGTAAGTCACAATGTAAGGGTTGGTTATGTCCCTCCCATGGGAGTGAACACCCAATGGTATACTGTAACTTAACATTCTGGCACCAACCATACCACTGCATAAGCTCCTTCCCGTTTTCATGATTCTGAACTCTGGGTATGATTGTTCAGCTCTTCGACCTTTACTTTCTTAAGGTTTGGGCCTAACTGAGAAGAATTGACACTTCTTCCTTACTTTTATGTTTTCCCAGAAAACTTTAATTGAGTTCTGTTCTGTCAAACCATAGGATTTTATCAACCAAATATACAAATAGTTCTGGTAATGTTAAATATAAAACAAATAGCAACATTGATAGGCTTGCTGGTCCTACTAGTTGCATTGTAAGAGTACCACATACACAATATATGCTTATACCCAAGTAGTAAGTTAATAGCAAATACATCCAAACTGTTCTACTTTGTGACAATATAATGCTTTGTAAAACTTGGAGGCTGTAGGATTCCATCAATGTTTCTGAAGAAATCGCAATAGATTAGGTTAAAAGTATTGCATTCCTCAAAGGTATCTATCTTTCCCCTGGTAAATCTTCCACCATTGTATAATTTTGCACACAAAATCAAGTAAAATAGATGATTTTAAACGTTAAAGGTGTAAGCCATGGTACTATGATGCCATCATTAGCAATGAACAACATATTTACAAAGTACGTTATATTGAATTTAAGAAGCATATATTGTATATGAAAAGTTACCCATATTGAAATGTAAATATGCAACATCCTCAAAGGTAAGTAAAAATAATGTTTGTTGACTTATCTTTCTGTGGGATCGTGTTATTAGACCATCTACTCGTGACAGACACATCCCAAGCCCACCCCTCCTCCCAAGTGAGGCAAGAAACATGCAAACCTGTATACAACGTCAGTATCAGGACTAGGAAAAGGAGAGGAGCAAGAATAATAGATCAGATCTGTCTCTGCTCTTCACTCTTCCAGGGTTAATGATGAACCAGAGGAAAAGGCAAAGAGGTGAGTACGAGGCAATGTATACAAAGCAGACGTATGGGAGATAACTCATTGTGGTGCAGTTTAGGCATTGGAGTCAATGCAGTCTTAGGACTGGAACTGTTATACAATAAGCAGAAGTCAAATTTCCATCCTTGCAGGCTTCAACATCTCAACAAAAAGAGCACTACAAAGACAATTATTCCAATAGCTAGGGGAATTGTCCATTGTAAAATTGCAAAAAAAATATATATAGCCCAATTTAAGTAGTGCCAATCCATCCGGAAACTGTGTTTGCTGCTGCAGAGACAGAATTTGCAGCAGTTAGAAAGGCCTGAGCTATTGTGTCAACTAAAGTGCCAATCAGGGGCTTCGTATAAGTCTGCAAAGGAAACTTGTGAAAGGAGATGCCTCACACATCTAATTATGTCAGTTCAGTGACTCTCAGAGTGTATAAAGAAATATTCCTTTAATTAGACTGTTTCTTCTAGCCACTGTTGACAAATATCAAGTCCCTCTAGAACATTCTATGTTGCATCCATCATAAACCATTCCTTAAAACTGGATTTGCATTTTCTGCCTTGAGATACCCAACATTGATTAAATCATCAAATTACTCTAAGTCATTTCCTTTATAAAGCTGAAAAAGTGAGTGATCCTCTGATAGCTGTATGTCTGAACAACTTTTGTTATCAGGAACTTCTACTTTCTGAGAGAACCAAAGGATCACGCCATTGCTATTGTAAGAATGAGCACTGTCAGGGCATGGCTGTACGAGCAGTGTTCCCCTTTTTTTATCATGAAAATTGTTAATGGCAGAATTGGTTTTTTCTCTCTGCTTGTTGATGACAATGCTATGCGAGTGAATATACAGCAATAGTTGAAAGCTTGTCTGTGTATATAATTGGCATTATCAATTGGTCTCCAACAGTAAAATTTATCACAGGATTGTTTCCCCATTTTTCAACTTGTAGTCGAAGTCTATCTGAAATATAATTGAAGTTGTAAGGACACCAATAGTAAAGAACTAATTTTCATCATAAGACATTACTCGCACCATAGCGTGAACTATTCATGACTTTTTGATTAATAACAAATAAGAAATCTGGGTAGATGCAATAGCCTATGGAACTAAAATATCTAAAAATCTTATTGCACTTTTCAGTTTTGTTTCATTTAGCTTCTGCTTCAGTGCATCTTTCCATCTTATCTTCACATGCAAAAACCCGGATCAAGGCTTTGCTGAATTTTTTTAGAACATAAGCCAGAAATGCAGACAATTGTCATGTTACCTTGATGTTTAACAATGGAATGGAAAAGTGGCCATAACTGGAGAAATGGAAAGGTCTAACATCTTCGTAGTAAGCATTTTCATAGGGTTGTTGGCCATCAAACTAAAGTGCAATAAGATATCTGGTTAATGGAGAAATCTTCATTAAGAAAGAAGTTCCCACATTGTTCTAGTCTAAAGGTTTCAATGTCATGTTCCCATGAGTGGGATCATTCAATGACACAACAGTGCCTATACTTTTCTTCAAGTGTAGAGGGACCCATGTCAAGGGATTACTCTATTAGTTTACCTTCAGTATCTGGGCTGGAATCTTTCAGTTCTGTTGGGGCATTAGTAATCATTTCCACAAGTGATTCTTTGCCTTCCCATGTTCATTTCATCTGCAATGCAGTCAGAGTGAATGTTTAAGTAGATGAGAGCAATTACTTTGCCTGAGGCAAGATTTAAGGGTTCCAGTGTATGAGTTCACACATGACCAAGAGGTAAGGGCCATTTGGTGATCTTTAAATTAGAATCATCATAGCTCACAGATCCCCTTAATTTAATATTCTCTCTGAATCATTAGGTTTTAGGCATGTCAGAGCCAGATGAGCCAATTTCTGTAGTAAATGTGACTTTGTCTGCGAGAAAGCAAATGGTAAGCAAGGCAGCACTGAACAGTATTGCTATAAGCACAAATATTAGAAGTAAAATACAGCAAAAGCAAAATTTTTTCCTAGAGTTTGAGTCTGCCTTACTCTGAAAACAACAGCACATCCTGGATGTATTATCCATGATAATCTTGGAGATCTTCCTCAAGCTTTTCAGATCTAAACAGGTGTTTTTATCTTTTCAGTAGATCGCATCCCCTCTCCACTCGTCAGGGTATAGGGATTCAGTGGTGGACCCGTGCTCTGGCCAAATATAAGAGTTGCACTCATTCGAGGAGGATAAGTCGCGCCGTGGTAGGTTTGATATTCTCTATGTAAACAGTTCTGCTTTCAGTCCTGTTTCCCCTCCCAGCCTCGATTGCCACAGTCTTGTTGTAGGTAACCTTGTAATGATACAAGGAGCTTTCCATCTAGGATCGAAACTAGGGACAGAAATATTTTTATGGAATTTCCTTTCCTTGGACCCAGGCCCCATTCTGTGGTCTCCAAACTTTCCAGTTAGGTTCTTTTGCTTTCTCTTGAATTCCCATAAACACTCTCAGTTTCTTGAGACGAGTTGTATCGGGTACAGGCAATAGTTGACTGTGTTAGCAATCAAGAGTGTAATTAGGTGAACTGTATATTTTACAAATAAGGTGTAACGTTCTTGTATATTCCTATTTTCACCACTGACACTTTGCTAATGGACAGTTGCATTTCAGGGGCAAGTATAGCCTACTTTGTGTCTCGAGTAGACCAGTTTTGCTAGCTCTCCTTAATCTCTCAATTCCTTTCCTCCGCCACGTCATTTGTGTGCAGCTGGAATGGAGTGCTGCTCTCCACTTCTGTGCCTGTTTGGTCTTACGAGGGGTGATTGATAAGTTCGTGGCCTAAGGTAGAAGGAGTCAATTTTAGAAAACCTAGCACATTTATTTTTCAACGTAGTCCCTTCCTACATTTACACACTTAGTCCAGCAACCATGGAGCATACAGATCCCTTCTTTGTAGAAGTCGGTGTCTTGGACCTCCAGAAGTGGTCCACAGCAGGGGTGATTGATAAGTTCATGGCCTAAGGCAGAAGGAGAAGAGTTATACAGCTCAACTCTTTGAGTGATTATCCAGAAAGTTTGAAGTTAATAACTCTTCTCCTTCTACCATGATGTGTACCTGCTGCACACAGTTCTGTTCTTTGCTCTGTGTTTGTGTGCTTACATCCACTGAGGGATGGCTGGATCAAGAGTTGTACTGGGAAGGCTGGGGTTGATGGGATGTTGCAGAGAAAGGGGCAGTACTTGTGCAGACCTGGAAGTGCTTTACACAATGTGTATTGGATTCTGATTTGAATATCTGTAGTCCTAATTTGTGTGTCAATTTAACTGGATTTCAGCCATTGGTCCATAATCTGTGAGATCAGTAATCTGATTAGCCACCAACTGTATTTATGATATTCCTGTCTTCTGCGTTCAGATTCCAAAAGCTGATGAAACGTGATTTGGATCAATTCTATTAATTTTCTAGTTTTCTGTATTGTATACTAACTGTTAGAGCAAGCTATAGCTGGAGGCAATTATTTATTAAAAAAACAGCTCTTGACCTGTGTAGCTGATTCAGCAATAGAGCTAGTTGGAAAATTTGTTCTTAAGTGGAGAAATCAGTTTATTTTCATGTCTGATAACTTGCTGCAGGATGTGAACAGGTTGACTCAGAGGCTTTGGTTGATTTAATCATCATTCACAGGCTAAAAAATGCCAAACATCATTCAGAGTACTCTTTACAGCTGCTATACCAATTGGTCTCTGCTATGCATTATGGGTTCCAACGTCAGCAAACAAATCACTTTTCTTATGTGTTCGTAGTAGAAGACTTTTTCTGTCGTGAGACTTGCCCCTTGGAAAAAGCTTATTATTTATTTGGAAAGCCATGTCAATGTGCCTTTGGTACCATCTTCTAGGATATGAGGAATCAAAGTGGCTCAGGCAATTTGAGTTGGGTGTACTTTTCATCCATCTATCATTGAAGCCTACGTCATCAAGAACCACCTAAGATGGAGCGGTCATGTTCGGATGAAAGATGAACGTCTGCCGAAACAAATCTTATACTCCCAGCGTAAAGAAGGCAAACATAAAAGAGGCGGACAACAGAAGAGATTTAAAGATGTCTTAAAAGCCAACATGAAGAAATGTAGCATCGACATGAACAATTGGGAAACCAATGCCAAGGACAGGAAACTCTGGCACACCATCACCCGAGAAGGAACAACAACTTTCGAAGCCAACAGTTGTGCAGAATTAGAAGAAAAGAGAAGAAACTGGAAAGAGAGGCAGCAACAACCAAAGTCCGATCTGTCATCTGGAACTACCTGTCCAGAATGCGGAAGAACTTTCAAAGCCAAGATTGGACTCATAAGCCAGTTGAGAGCCCATAAGTAGATCAATAGAATGAAGACCCTCATCCTCGACCTCGAGGGATAGCCACGATGACGACGACTTTCCATCCAGTACCTTTTTTTTTATATTGAATTTAAGTTTCTTTTTACAATGTTCCCAACCATGGTCAGTAGCAGGTTGAAGATAAACTATTCCTCCATTTGCAAAACATTTTCAAATTTTCTATGTTGTAGTTTATTCAGCATTAGGTCAGATGAATGATCAAATCCACGATACTTCCCTTTCAAATTTTTAATCTCTGTATTAGAGGTCAGAGGTGATTGGAGTTCAGTATTGTCAAGAAATAGCACAAACTGACTTTATGTGTATTGCTGCAGAGCAAAAAAGGCTTCACAGTTCTACCAGTAAAAGCTGGTGGGGTATAGATAACCTGCTTGTGCAGCAATTACTAGTTAGATTTTTGAACAATGGTCATGATAACATTTAATTTCTTCTCAACATAACTCTTTGACTCAGTATAGACTTTGAGTATTCTACTATAATGAGAGATCAAGACAGGGTTAATGGGAATTATATAAACTGAAAGATCACTAACTCAGGATTATGGATTTACAGTGGGGGGTGCTTTCAAATACTGGAAATGTGATGGGGGGGGAACAGCAGAAACTGCTTGAAATGCTCAGCAGTGTGGATGCATTTGATTCCTTCACTATAGGATATAGGACACTGGGCTGAAAGCCAAGGTCCTTTGTCAACCTGACCCTGCAAATCAGTTCTCTTCCTGAACATCAGGATCTGTGAGACCTTGGTCAAAGTGCATCACCTTGCAGTGAGTGTAATCATCGATAACAAAATTCACTGCCACTTTCAGTATGTCAGAGCAACCTTTGAGGAAAGGATTATGAACATAAAACTCTCAAATATGACACCAAACTTGTAGTCAGCAGAGCAACAGTAATTCCCGCATATGGTGGAGAAGGAGATAATTGCAAAGTGGACTTCTCCAGGCAGTGGAAGAGCAGCCTGTTGCCTCTGCAAAATCTTCCAACCTCAGCGGTGAATCAGTAATCCTAAGAACCCAAGCTGATAAACCCGAAAATCTGAAATAAAAACAGAAGATGCTCAATTTGCTCAAGTCAGGCAGCATCTGTGGAAAGAGAAACAGTTTCCGGTTGAAGAACTTTTGTTAGAATTGGAGAAGAAAGAAAGCAAGGTGGTATTTCATTGCAGAGAGTGTACATGATCCTGAATATTTCTGGTATTTTGTATTTTTAGAACCAATATTTGAATTTGAATTGACTTTATTTCTTACATCCTTCACATATATGAGAGTAAAAATCTTTATGCTACGCCTCCATCTAAATGTGCAATGTGCAGTCATAGTAATTTATAATAGTTTATAATAAATAGAACAGTCAATGCAATATAGAGTACACTCATATCAACGTGAATTCATCAGTCTGATGGCCTGGTGGAAGAAGCTGTCCTGGAGCCCGTTGGTCCTGGCTTTTATACTGCGGTACTGCTTCCCAGATGGTAGCAATTGGAATAGATTGTGGTTGGGATGGCTTGGATCCCAATGATCCTATGGGCCCTTTTTACACACCTGTCCTTGTAAATGTCCTGAATCATGGGAAGTTCACAACTACAGATGCACTGGGCTGTCCGCACCACTCTCTGCAGAGTCCTGCGATTGAGGGAGATACAGTTCCCATACCAGGCAATCAGGATGCTCTCAATTGTGCCCCTGTAGAAAGTTCTTAGGATTTGGGCGCCCATTCCAAACTTCCTCAACCATCTGAGGTGAAAGAGGCGCTGTTGTGCCTTTTTCTCCACACAGCTGGTGTGTACAGACCACGTGAGGTCTTCGGTAATGTGGATGCTAAGGAACTTAAATCTGTTTAACGTCTCAACCCCAGATCCATTGATGTCAAAAGGGGTAGCCCGTCTCCATTCCTTCTGAAATCCACAACCAGCTCCAAAGCTACTGCGGCAACTCTTTTGAAAAAGCATCCCCAGCATCAAGGACTACGATTAAGTTCATCCACTCTCAATTTGTCCACTTGCTCCATTCCAAGACCCCAAAGCAAGAACTCCACTCCAAACCTTGCCGTAGCAAGTGGTTCCTCGGGGGTTAGAGATAAACCCCTTCATGTCTTCTGAATGAAATATAACATCCCGTTAAGCAGGATCCCCCAGCTCAAGACCATTCAGACTGAGGGAGACCATTCATATTGGGAAGCACTGAGCACGTTCAGTCTTTCTAAGAAGAGGACGTGGACTTCATGAGCAAGGAATATAGTTAGGACTGATGTGCACTGCCTCTTTCCTAGGGTTGGGGAATTAGGAACTAGATGGTATAGTTTAAGGTGAGAGGAGAGAGATTTAATAAGAACTTGAGGGGCAATGTTTTCACCCAGATGGTGGTCAGTAGATGAAATGAGCTGCTAAACAAATTGATTGAAGCAGGTACATTAAAGGCACTTGGAGAGGTACGTGGATAGGAATAGGATAGAGTGTTGGAGGCCAAACGTGGGCAAGTGGAGCTGGTTTAGATGGGAATCTAGGTTGGCGTGGACCAGTTGAATGGGTGGATCTTTTTCTGTCCTCTCTGACGGAGTGGGAGAAGAATGCACTATTACAAGCAACTCACCAATCTATCTCCTCCCATCTGTGGCAGAGATTGCAGAATCTGAATAGGGCGCTTCTCTCACCACAGAACGTACAGGACAGGAAAGATATGACGTTACCACTGACTCTGAAAGAAGACTGAGCATTCTAGATCAATACCTTTGAATTCCATGTTGACCCTGGTCAAAACTGTCATTAATGGACACATGCATACATGTGTCTGTGTACGAACCTTGACAGACACAATGCATCTTAAAAGTCTTTAGGGTATTTGTAAACATGAGAAAATCTACAGATACTGGAAATCTGGAATGGGATATTATTACTGGCTGAACATTCTTCCGATAGGTAGACTTTTTCAGGTTCCTGCATCTATTAACTGATGTAATGTGTCCTTTATAAGGAGTATAATGTATTGCCAATGGTGCTATAATTAAGCATGGAAAGCAAATGTTTTGTGAACTTGGACAGGGTTCAGAGAATGTTCACTAGAATGATTCCAGGAGTGAAAGGGTTACCATATAAGGACTGATTGTTTGCTCTGGGCCTGTATTCCCTCGAATTCAGAAGAATGGTTGGGGTGGGGGGTGGTTGGGATCCCATTGAAAGCTATTGAACATTGAAAGGCCTTGATAGAGTGGATGTGGAGAGAATGTTTCCTATGGTGGGTGAGTCCAGGATCGGAGGGCAGAAACTCAGAAAACAGAGACATCCATTTAGAAAGGAGATGAGGAGGAGCTTCTTAAGCCAGAGAGTCGTAAATCTGTGGAATTCATTGCCACAAGCGGCTGTGGAGGCCAAGACTTTGGGTATATTTAAGGCAAAGGTTGATAGATTCATGATTCGTCAGGGCATGAAGGATTATAGTGAGAAGGCAAGAGACTGGGGCTGAGAGGGAAAATGGATCAGTCATAACGAAAGGGCAGAACAGACTTGGTGAGCCGAATGGCCCAGTCCTGCTATCATCTTATTGAAGAACTGTGATTCTTTGCTATTCTTCCTGGTAGCTGGCATTTAATGAATATGGTGGAACTGGCAGCTCATAGAGTCATTGGCTTTACCGATGCTCAGGACTGAACCCAGGATTACTGAAGCTGTGAAGCACCAACTTTAACAGCCTGATTGCCTCAGAAACAGATTTGGATGTGTTGCCCACTGATTGCATTGGCAGGAGGTCTTGCTGGCAACTTGAAATGATCCATAAGTAGACCTGACATTGTTTGCCAGTGAAGTATTTTTGTCTGGAATGGTGGTGTAAAGCTCACTGCCGCCACTGGACTGCTGTTTTACCGGAGGTGTCCTGAAAGCAGTCAGTGGTAAGAATAGCTTTGATTGACGGCTGCAGAAAGCATTCCTCACCTGGACATGCTGCAGAACAAGCCACACCCCTCATTCCAATGGTCCTGTCAAAAGTCACAGATTAACTCCACTGTGATTATCTTCAATCGATTTAATTGACAGAGACCCTGGCTGGCCTGATCCCATTTCTGCTGATTCGTAGATATTTGGTACAGCATCAGCTTGGGCCTGGAATAGAGTGAAGTTCTCATGTTCGCCTCTCTCTTTGCTTCAGGTAATTGAAGCAGGAGAGCCTGTCCATTGAAACTCTGTCTCCGGCATTCATTTCCTGCTTGTTTGTGCAGCTGTAGTGAGAACATTTTTATCAACTGCCAGACACAGGACTAAAGGCGACTTTTGTAGCCAGAGATGATTGAACAATGTCAAATTTGGTTACATAGAAACATAGAAAATAGGTGCAGGAGTAGGCCATTCGGCCCTTCGAGCCTGCACCGCCATTTATTATGATCATGGCTGATCATCCAACTCAGAACCCCACCCCAGCCTTCCCTCCATACACCCTGATCCCCATAGCCACAAGGGCCATATCTAACTCCCTCTTAAATATAGCCAATGAACTGGCCTCAACTGTTTCCTGTGGCAGAGAATTCCACAGATTCACTACTCTCTGTGTGAAGAAGTTTTTCCTAATCTCGGTCCTAAAAGGCTTCCCCTCTATCCTCAAACTGTGACCCCTCGTTCTGGACTTCCCCAACATCGGGAACAATCTTCCTGCATCTAGCCTGTCCAATCCCTTTAGGATCTTATACATTTCAATCAGATTCCCCCTCAATCTTCTAAATTCCAACGAGTACAAGCCCAGTTCATCCAGTCTTTCTTCATATGAAAGTCCTGCCATCCCAGGAATCAATCTGGTGAACCTTCTTTGTACTCCCTCTATGGCAAAGATGTCTTTCCTCAGATTAGGGGACCAAAACTGCACACAATACTCCAGGTGTGGTCTCACCAAGGCCTTGTACAACTGCAGTAGTACCTCCCTGCTCCTGTACTCGAATCCTCTCGCTATAAATGCCAGCATACCATTCAACGCCAAAAGTAATTGTTATGCATTATTTCAGATTTCTACTATAATTAGAATTGTTATACTATATAATAATTTCTACTATATTTCTACTATAATCTCTGTTTGAAAAACTGAGTTGAGGTTTCACTTTTGTAAATGTCCCTGTACCTCTTTGTTTTTGGTCTCAAATGAAAATGAGGCTAATTGGGTAGTCATTTTTTTCTGGGTATTGGATTTCAACTGAAGTAAGTTTGGCTTCTTTTAGTACATTACAGAATAGTCATTAATACAATATAAAGTCCTCTGCTTCATCAAATATTGAGGATTACAGTTGTAGTTTATCCCAGCTGTTGTATCCAGATGCACGTTGTCAGGTGCCACAGTGTCTAACTCAGCTCTTTTCCGAATGCTGAGTTTTGGAGAAATAGTTCCCTGGAGTTCTGAAGGATTGGGGAAAATAACAATGCTAAAAAATGACATTGTGTCAGCAGTGACTGTACTTTATGCAGTATGCAATGCTACCTCAATGAAAATTAACTCACAAACCAAAATCGGGGGCTCATTCTGTGCTTCTTGAGTATGTTTTTCATTCTGAGTTACTTTGTGAATCTGCCAGGTAATGTACCCTGGTCCCTGGAGGTGTGAGGTCCTGTCTAACAGTGGTCCTCCTGGGTCATTCACAATGGAGTAGGCCACAGGCTGATGTTGAGGTAGCAAGTTTTCACATTGCCACGTAAAGGGAAGTTACTTTGTGACTAAAGGGGTTCTTAGGATGGTGGTGAATATTGGTAGCTCAGGATGGGGCATTTGATGTTGTGGTGTTCGTCGAGCTTGGCATTTAGCTTGCAGACATTTCATCACCAGTCGAGGTGACGTCCCCAGTGCACAGTGTGGTCATCACTGTAAGTGTGAAATAGAGCAATGAACTCACTCACGGGCAAAGTTCCACAGTGGTAAATGACTGGACAATGTGCTTTAATGGGATTGTGGGGTAAATGTTAGTTTGTGCACAGGAGAAATCTCTTACCTTGGGCAGAGGCATAGAAATTTTTTATTTTATATGTCTACGACTGAGAGTGGGAAGGGGACAGGGAGAGGGGAATTATGGTTGGGAAAAGGGGAAAGGGGAGGGAGGGGAGGGGAGGGAGCAGGAAACATCAGAGAGACATTCTGTAATGGTCAATTCTTTAGAATCAAAGGCCTTGCCTAGTGTCTCAGCGCTGGGTATATTTGCACCCCCCCCCCCCACCCTTGACACTCTTTCTTTGTTGTCTGTCCCACATTTCTGCTGTGGTGTTCCCCCTTTGCCATTCCCAACATCCTTTGCTCCCACCAGATTTACAAACTTGCTCCCTGCTTCACGTTGACCTCTTGTGGAGACCATTGCCTGGTCCTTAATTACACTGTAGGTGGGAAGGGTTCCTGACCTGAAACTTTGACAGATCTTTTCCCCTCACAAAAGCAACTTGAGCTGCTGAGTTCATCCAGCAGACTGTTTGTTGCTCCAAATTCCAGTGTGTGCGTATATACATATACACACACACATACACACACACACACACACACACACACACACACACACACACACACATGAAATCAGTGCTAATCCTAACCAACAATGCAACAATGTGTCTTCAGGAAATTCCTGATATTGGTTGTGTTTTAACCTTTCACCGGTTTGAATCTTTAACTCATCGTCTCACTTAAAGTGCTGTTCAGATTTATCTGTTCTATATCTTCTTGCTGTAGTAAAAGCTTCATGAAGACTTCTCTCACTTTCTGTCCCCTCATTCTGAGGAGGTTTGATGACCAAAGGAGCGGGGAGACTGATGGAGGCAGTTAGCTGAAGAGGAGAGGAGATCTGGGTGCTGGGGAAGGGAAGAAGTTAGCCAATTGGATGTGATTACGTGTCTGCATTCAAGATGAATGAGTATAGACACATAACCATACCTTACTCTGCACTGTTAAATGTGTGTGTGTATATGTATGTATGTATGTGCGTGTTTGTACGTGTGTGTATATGCATGTATATGTGTGTACATGTGTATGTACTACAGAACTTGGCTTCAAGTTGTTTTGCACTCATAAATTTATATAATTTGGACAGATTTGCTGGTTATTATAAATTTATACACTCTGGACAGTTATGAAGGTTATTACAAATTCATACTCTCTGGACAGTTTTGCCAGTATCCTGTGGTTGATGCCCCCCAACCTATCGTGCCTATTGACTACTTCCTTAAGGATGACACGTAGATTATTTCAGCAGGCTTAACATAAATCCCACAGAAACATCTAGACAGCTGGTTAATCCTTGGCCCTATTCTGACATTCAAGAACTAGTGAAAATACATCAAAAAGATAAATAATATAAAAGTTAAAATGGAGAGTTATAAATATTGTAATATGAATAAATATGTTTGTTGGAAAAAAACCCTAAATTACCTGTAATTTACTACTTTTACTTTTTTTACTCCTCTGCATTGAAGGGGATGGAATTGCATCCGGTCACGGCTGACAGTATTTTGATGAGCTGATTTCCTGGTTTAACTACTGGGAATTCATGGAACTGATTTACAAAAAATCGATTATAACAACCTCAGGTGAAAATGATTTTGGATTTTATTTTTTATTTCAGGGTGATATTACCTAGTTTGAAGGAGACCTTAAACATTCATTCTGTGTCTCCCTCCTCATCTGGTCTCTGAACTGAGTATCTAAACATTTACTTTGGTAACGTGCTTTTCTCAAACTAAAATGTTTGCAGCATCTGTGGAAAAGGAACTGTTCCGAGTCTGCTGTCCTTCAGTAGCAGAGAAGGTGGGGGACTGATGAGCTGAACAAAGGAAATATCCCTGAAAGGGTGAATGTGAACTGCTATTGACATTTATTTCACAGATTGTTTACAGCAATTTTTATTTGTTTCACATTTCCAACTTTTGCAAACTTTGAATTCACCAATATAGATTTACAAGTTCTATTGTGCTCAATAAGATGATAATCAAGGCATCTTTTATGCTTCAGGCTAGCCATTGCTGGTTATAACTCGTTATTATTAGCCATTCTGGAGTAGATGGATTTAGCTACAGGAATAGTCTGGGGCTGCTTTCATAGGTGGCTGAGAGTTGACCTTACAGAAGTTTATAAAATAATGAGGGACATAGATTTTTCCAAGATTGGGTGAGTCTAAGACTTCAAGACATAGGCCTAGAATCAGAGGAAAGATTTAAAGACGACCTGTTTTCCACACACAGGGTGGTTGGTATAGGCGACAAATAGCTAGAGGCGGGTACAATACACAGTTTGAAAGGTATTTGGACAAGTGCATGGATAAAACAACATTGATTAACACAGATGGGCCCCTTGGTTGTCATGATAATTTCCATGATGTATAGTATGCCTGTAAAACCTGTCTCCACCTTTAAGCAGGGAGGAGATAGGGAAATTATTTTCTCATAATGGAACTACTGTCCAGGCTCCTGAGCCTGTGAATATGGTTGCAGCAATGCCTGACTATAACGAGGGTGTCCTAACAGAAGCACAGGAACCTTTCACACTGTTTCTCTCCAAACTGTGGGTAGGAAAATTACTCCCTGAACCCCTAAGATTGCTCAGTTCTTCCTCTTTCTTCGGTTGCTTGCCCAGCTCTGCATACATCCTGTTCCTTCTCCATTCTTGCCACATTTAGAAGAGAATACTAATAAGGAGGCACCTTTCAGATTAAGACCCAATCAGGCGAAAAATTCCAGTGGCACAACACTGGGCTCTGTGGTGTGTGTTATTTGGGCACAGTGGGTACTGATTCACTTCTAGGTTGGAGCACATGGGCACACATCTTACAGCCATGAATTATTGGATGCCTTTGGTGACTTGCTTTATTAATTTCACATCAATAGTAAATTAATTTCCATTACCATCTGCCCTACCCCAGGCTGTAGTACTTTCAAAAATATAGTTTTAAGTAATAAATAAATAATTCAATCACCTTCTGTGATTGCCATTTCCATTTGTAGCCCACGATTACATACAGCACCAAGATACCGGGAAAGGCTTTTGTTTGTGTCTCATTGAGACAGATCATTCCACACGTAAGTACAGTGGATTTTGGTTCGTAGGTTAATTTGGGCCATTGGTTAATCAGGGCTGTCACTCTTTTGGAACAACTCTTAAAGAACAAAAACTAATTGAGAAAATAGTTGCGATTCCCTTCATTTATTTGGGACACTGCCGCTTAATTGGGACAGGAGACTGTTGCCGAACAATTCCTATCTAGCATCAGTCGTGAGCACTTGTGTGACTGTTAGACACTGTATTTTGCTTAGATAGTTTTTAAATAGTGTCAGTTGCATGTATTTGTGTTCAAAGTGCAGTGATTTTTGTCACTGATAGTTGACGAGAAGTAAGCAGTAGGGCAAACCAGAACGGTTTTGTTCACTGCAGTTTCAGTCATTCAGGCTTGGAGATGCCAGCAATGACCAAGAGTGAAAATACAATGATTTCACTACTTCAGCATGTTAGGAACTACGAAGAATTAGTATGAACAATTATTTTGAACGTTGCAATGAAAATGAAGATTTGGAGGATGCAATCATCGTATGTATTGTATGAAGACAGTCTATTATCTCAACTAGGTGTCTGTACTAATTTTGTTCATTTACAGTCAATCAAATGAACACGGCAGTGTACACTGGGTATATTCCTCTGTCAATAACTATTAGGAACTAATATACAGTTTTATAGTACAGTAATGGTATTGGTGGTGTTCTAATTTGTTCTGTATTTTATTTAAATACATAATACGTTATTCCATTAAACAATAGCTTGTTTTTTAATACCTTTTTTAGCTATTTCCATGAAATTTAGGCTAATTGGGACAGCAGCTTAATTGGGCCAAAATACACTGTCTTAATGTGTCCCATTTAACTGAATTCTACTGTATGTTGAGGTAGTATAAATAGGGGATAAAAACAAGGCAGAACATAGTGTTACACTCATAGTGTTAAATTCAAAAAGACGGCATCCATCATTAAGGACCCCCCCCCCCATCACCTGGGGCATGCCCTCTTCTCATTACCACCATCAGAGAGCAGGTACAGGAGCCTAAAGATTAAGGAGCATCTTCTTCCCCTCTGCCATCAAATTTCTGACCATAACCTCACTATTTTTGCTCTCTTTTTGTACTACTTATCTAATTATTTAATATACTGTTTATATCTCATTATAATGTATAGTATATTTTAAGTATTGCAGTGTACTGCTGTTGCAGAACTGCAGATTTCATAACGTGTCAGTGATAATGAACCAGATTCTTGTGCAGTTTAGGTAGACCAGTAAGGTGAAAAGGCCACAACAAGGTAGGATAAGAGAAAGAAATCAAGTGCTTATCTTTATCATGAGCCCAATGGCCCAATTCTGCTCCTGTTGTCTTATAGTCTTATAGTACAGGAAGCTCGTTCAGACTCATCTGACCTACTGAAGGGTCTTGGCCCAAAACAGCGACTCTTTTTCCATAGGTGCTACCTGGCCTGCTGAGTTCCTCCAGCATTTTGTGTGTGTTGCTTGGATTTCCAGCATCTGCATATTTTCTCTTGTTTGAGTCCGGCTTGTTTCAAGCTTTTGTATCTTCTACCTGACGGAAGCTGGGGTAGGGGTGAAAAGAGAATGGCCTGGGTGGGATGGATCTTTGATTATATTGGCTTTCCCAAGGCAGTGGGAAATATAGATGAATATTGGGGGGGGGGGTTGGTGGGGTGGTGGCTGCTTTTTGTGACCAACCGGGCTACATTCACAACCCTCTGCGATTTCCTGCAGTCTTTGGCAGAGCAGTTGCCATGTTAAGCTGTAATATACCTGGACAGGATGCTAATCTTTTTTCACAAGTCTCAAATTGGAATCAAGTACAGCCTTTGGAAATAAACAGAACCTAATATGCCCAAAAACATAGGTGGTACAAATTCAAAGCTACCTCTTAGATGCTTCCTGCTTGAGTTCTGCAGTAGCCCTAATTTTCCAGTGGAGTGGCCTAGGCTCGAAGCCTGTGAGCTCAACTGAAATGAGATATAGGCTTCATTCCTTTGGGGAAAAAAAAACAGCAGCAGTGTAGTTGAAGGCTTGAGGATTACAAATCTCTTCTAAACTTAACCAGGTGTTCGGTATGTTGGATATTATAAATACTTAATTCTGAATTTCAGATATTTAATTTGGCATTTAGTGGCAGAACCTCAGGGACTTTCAGAGCCAGACTGTCACAAGCCACAGGCAGGTAGACAACTCTTATGCTCCATTCATGTGATGGAAGCAGTATCATATTTATGTGAATGCCAGTGACATTGAGATGCATTTGATGACTGTTTGAAGTGAATGTCACGTTGCTGCCGAGCGGTGTTGCTGGTCCTAAATTAGAATCAGCACCAGAGTGAGTGAGTGTGTGTGTGTGTGTGTGTGTGTGTGTGTGTGTGTGTGTGTGCGCGCGCGTGTGTGTGCACGCACATGCGCGAGCTCAAGAGACTGGGCGCTAGAATCTGAATCATCAATCTGGTGGAGGAACTCTGTGGATCAAGCAGCATCTGAGGTGAAGAATTGTGGATGTTTTGGATCAAAGCCTTGAATCAGACACTTTTATTTTATTTACTTACTGCCTGTTATGCTGCTGGTATTTAGAGCAGCAATGAAGGTCCTCCATCTCCGTCTGTCCTTGACATTTTCTCTACTTTACCCCAGAGTCCTCATTTCTGTCTCTACAGTATGTCTCCAAATTGTCTTTGGTCTCCTGCGTTTCCTTCTCCCTCAGGGGTCCAATGAGGTGCTGTCTTGATGATGGAGTTGGCCTCTGTTCTCATCACATGCCCAATCCACCAATCCATCCCCATTGTTTCCTCATGGTGATTGCAGCCATGTCCTCTTGATGACACTGGAGGAGTAGGGCACTTTTGGAGATCATTCTAATGGAGGCTCGTGGTGTGGAATGACAACAGCTTGGCAAGGTGGCTCTCTGTCATGCGGCAGCAGTCTGACCTGTACAAGAGTGTGGACGGAACACAGCTCTGGCCCAGCTTCCCGTTGGTGCGGGTGCATCAGGACACACTGCATCATAAAGAGCGGATGTGAGAGTCACAAGGTTCCCTGAGGTGGCTTTCTGTCGCTCCCTAATATGTGTGTGTCTGTCTTGGTATTTATCAAGTGCAATAACGATGTCTTCTCACGTTGCTGTTTATTGATTGGTACAGGGAGCTGTCCTGTATACGTCATATGAAGTAATTACTCTTGTCTTTTAAATTAAGTTAGGAATTGTAATAAGGGTAGGGAAGAACAAATGAGTTCACATATAACTTGTCACATCCAAGTCATTGGGCTCCCCTGATAGGGTGAAGTGACTAATCTCACAGTCCTCATGAATAACTGAACATGAAATTTATTGTCCTTGACCTATTTGAGGACAGTTTGCATTCAGCTTCAACAGGAGCTTGTCTAGACTGTAGCTGGGGTCCCGTCATTTCACAGACGTTTGTGTGGCCACGTCCCCGGCTCCTTGCGTGCTTGTGCTTCTCTATCCTGTAGAGAATCCAGTCTTTTTCATTCTGCTTCTGCTGCACCTATGGTTATGATGACAATGTTGGAGCCTTGGAGAGCTGAGGTATCCCCGTGGTAGATCGGCGGATCCTGCAGGCACTCAAAGCATCAGAGGGAACTTACCTGTCAGCAGCTCGGCAGTGGGTCCTCAGTTAGAGTTGAGCAATAGTCTTGTGTTCCAATGAAGGACCCTCGCCTGAGACATCAACTTGCCTGACTGTTACGGGGAAACAGACTCCCAGATTGAGTAGACATTGACAGCAAGTAAGCACGTTTACACAAACTTTGTATTTACAAACAAATAAACACTCAACCAAAGATCTAATTCAAACAAGTACTTACTCAAGCCCCCAAGTTACAAAACAGCAAAGCTAAACATTCAGTAACGCTTCTACTGTAAGTCAAACTTATTTTGTTAAGTCCCCCATTACACAACTGCAGCATTAAACATTCAGCCAACAGGTACTTCTCCAAGTAAGGGGGCCTTCCTTTCTGCAACACTTTCCCAATGGTCCTTCGGTATTGGTCGTGACCCACTCTGCAGGTGAGCCCCTAGTCCGAGGCTTTCACACGCACCATTCTTATACCCCTGGGGTGCCCAGAATCAGAAGACGGTGCTGTGGCTTGAAAACCAGCCAATGGGGAAGTGCTGCAGCATCCTTCGCACGGGCCAATCAGTAACTGGCAGGGTGGAAGTAGCTTTCAACCGGCAGGTAAGTTAACCCTTCACGTTACAAGTCACCCCTCGAAAATTGAGACACCGTGACATTCGGACACCAGGCAGGGATAACCCTTGCGAATGCCCCACTAAACTACATATAAAACGCAAAACCTGAATACTAGTACTATCAGCCCAATGGTCACTACCCAGTCCATCAACCTCCTAATGCCCCCAAAAGCTGCCACCTTCCTTCCGGAGTGTAATAGCCATAGAACTGGTCCCCCACTTGATCTTATTCTTTAACTATTGGGTTAATCAGCCAGGTGGTGGTGGTCCCTGACACATCAGGTATGTAGGTGCAAGATCCTTGACAAATGACACCTTTCTCTGCAAGCAGGTAGCCTAAGGCTATTTGACTCTGTAAGGCAACCATTCAAATAGCCGATACTCGGATCAGCGCATACTCTGTGTGCTTGAGAGCTAGTTAGGCAGCGTCTCCAGCACAGGGGTCATACATATCAGTTCCTGGGTCTGTCTGGCTGCACCATACTGGAAGAGCTATTATCCAAAGCCTTTCTGCCTCTGTGATAGCCCTCTTCCTACACTGACCATCAGGGGCAGGGCGCTCATCCAGTGCACTGAAGTGGTATATGTACGACACCCCATAGCAGCAATCGTATCCCCCCCACCCCCACGGGGAGCCCTGGGTAGGCCCGGGAGATCCATATCCAGTAGGTGCCATTCAGTGTCCAGGGAGTGTCCACCTTCACAGCACCGTTCCGCGTAGACACAGTCATCGCAGGATACTGCTCCTGCTCACCTTCACTGTGCTCCCCTGACAGGTTGGATCTGTGGTTACCATGCCGTCTGCATCAAATGTACCTTTCCCTTCCTGGTCGGCTGGGCAGTCACTTTCAGAGTTGGGACCTTTGGGTTAAACAAGTCATAAGTAGGGATACACCAGCCCTTAAAGCACTCACTCCACCGGGGGTCACTAGGCCTCAAGTACTTTAAGGCCGTTACTACACGACAGGGTGAGGATGACTGGAGTGAACTATCCCCTCCCTGCTTCCCCCAAAACAAAATACCAAAGTCAGTGGAGATGGACAAGTTGCTGCAACAGTCTTTTACCTTGTCATCGAAGGGGACCGGTATTGATGGTAACCCGTCTGCAGCGTGGGCTGGAGTCCTCGTACAGACCCAGCAATCGGACATGTTACTCCTGTTTGCATATCCTTTGCGTATCCACAGGAACGTGTTATAGGACCTGCCACTGCAGCTCAGCGTCATCACCACTGCCGTTGGCGCCTGCCGCTTCACCATTCTGCAGTGTAGGGAGATGCACACTTACTCCCTCCGGTTAATCATTAGATATGTCATTCCCAGTTCCCGCGGTAACACTACCCACAGACTATTTCCTGGTCCACTTGCCACAGTCTTCCCCTGTCCCACTGGCTGCACCCAAACCTTCCCCAGTTCCTCTTCCAACTCCACCTCCTCGAGCTCCGGAGGGTCTGACACTGCTAAATGCCGGGACACTGGGCACCCACCCAGTCTCGACAGCTGGGAGCTTAGGTGGCCCACTGCTTGCTGCAGCACACCCAGCTACTCCTGGAGGATCAGAGAAGGGGTCAAAAGCTTAATTTGTTGCTGCAGCAACCAATTCATGCATTCATGTGTTGGATCAGCCCCACTACCTGCAGCTAATATGGGATGTGAAACACGCACAAGATGGCAGATCCTGGGCCCAGTCCTGGACCTTTGCTCCCACAAAATGCGAGCCATTGTCTGATTGAATCTCCTAGGGGATCCCTTACATGGATGACAAGTGCTATAACCCTTTTATTGTGTTTTCCTAGTCAGCCTGGTCAGTCGCATGGTCCCGCCACCAGGACTCCGGAATACGGCCAACATTTAGCCTTGAGTGGGTCTCAGGCCAGATCAGAGAACCTCATAACTTCTGCAAATTTGTGTCTACTATTTCTTTTTCTTTATGACAGGACCTCTTCATCCTGTGTATTTGATCACGTTAACTAAAACAGAGTAAAGATTTGTTGATGAGGTCTTAAAATAGATAGCAATACATAACAACGTTAACTGTCATTCTCAAAGGTAATTCATCACCTTAAACACTTTAAGGTGTTTCTCTTTAAAACTTGCAAAGCAAGGACAATTATTTACATTAAGCTATTTTTAAATATTCTAAAGTGCTGATCAGGATGGGTAATTTACATAATCATCAGAAGCATTTTGACATGTACTTCTGACGGATGAATTTAATGACATGGCTGTCTATTGAGTTAACTCAAAGCTGCAGCTATTTTTAGTTGTTTCAGCAACAGAACAGTCTCCTAATGACCAACATCCCATCATTCCTTGCTAGACACATCAAATTCTGTGAATAATCCAACCAAGACTGTCTCGTTGTTGAAATATTGCCCTCAGAAAAAGGCTCCTTGCGTCAAAACTGGAGCAAGAGACTAAAATACTTATTCTTGAGTTAGTGTAAATATCTAGCAATATCCTGAGGAATGTTTAAGTATTATTTTATCTGCCATTTCATTGAATTAGTGTATCAAATGTTAGAAATTCTTCCTGTGGCTGCTTTTTTTTGTGCATTCGTGAATTGTGAAAGGGTACCCTGGATTGTGAGCATCACTTGAGGTATCATGATTGGCTTTAGAACCTGGTCAAAGAGAAAATGACCTGAGATTGTTATAATCTTGAGCAGAATCCTGTGTTTCCTGCTGCAGTCTCCGTTCCTGTGAAATGTTCATAATCTGAACAGTATGCAAGTCAAAAATGTAGCCCTGCACCGAGTTCCCACAAAGCAAAAGATACCTGTGGCCCTGTAGCAGCTGGCAAATCCACCCTGCCAGTCTCCCACATACGCATTTGTATGTATGGGTCGTACATAAACAGGGGAGGTCCTGTATACTGCCCCTTGTTTCCTGCTAATTTGTCACGTGTTTCATGCTACCCTCTCCTATGTTTCTGCTGCACAACAGCACAAGAAAATAGGAACAGGAATACTCACCCAGTCCCTCGAGCTTGCCCCTCTATTCAATATGATGATGACTGACTTGTGCTGGACCCAAATCTCCTGCCACAATCTTTCAAATATTATTCCATCTCCACTTGAAACCTGTCTGATGACCGGGCCTCGAACATGCTCTGGGACAGAGAATCCTCGGATTCACTATCCTCGTGGGTGTCCGTGCATATGAGCAGCCATACACACAGTGCAGTAACCTGCAAGCTGAGCGCACGCCCTGTTCACTGATCTTAAGGGTGAGGACTGAATCCATTTCAAAGATGCATAGAGTAGTGTGTCAGAGAGATTGGTTTTTCAGCCCAACATGACCATGCTGGCCCATTGAAACCTTGGTGGTGCTTCTGGGATGGGGGGGGGGGGGATGGTGTTCACACTTCTGCTGTGTGAAGGTTCAAGGCTTTGATATTTTCATTATTCATTCTGTAGGGTTTCTTGTTTTGTGGACGTCTGTGAAGAGTATGAATTTCAGGTTGTATCCTGTATACATTCTCCGATATTAAATGAACCCTTGAACCTTTCATTTTTACTAATCCCATTTGCCCATATTAAGCCCCTTTCATTCTATGCCCTTGCCCAATTAAGAGCCCATCTAAATGCTGCTTAGATGTTGTCATTGGTTTAGATGCAACCACCTTTTCTCACAGCATGTTCCAGATATCAGCCACATTCTGTGTAAACTGTATTTACTTGGATTATCAGAAAGCCTTTGACAAGGCACCACACATGAGGCTGCTAAAGAAGATAAGAGCCCTTGGTATTAAAGGAAAGATACCAGTATGGATAAGAATGGGCTGACTTGCAGGAGGCAGAGAGTTGGAATAGAGAAGATCTTTTCTGGCTGGCTGCTGGTGACTAGTGGTGTTCTGCAGACCGCTCCTTTTGACGTTATATGTCAATGATGTGGATGACAGAATTGATGGCTTTGTGGCCAAGTTTGCGAATGATATGAAGATAGCTGGAGGGGCAGGTAGTGCTGAGGAAGCAAGGAGTCTGCAGAAGAACTTAGATGGATTAGGAGAGTGAGCAAAGATGTGGAAGATGGAATACAGTGTAGGGAAGTGTACGGTCATGCGGTTTGGTGGAAGGAATAAAGGCATATTTTCTAAACGGTGAGAATTTGGAAATCTGAGGTACAAAGAGACTTGGAAATGCTTGTGCGGGATTCCCTAAAGGTTAATTTGCAGGTTGAATCGGTGGTAAGGAAGGCAAATGCAATGTTAGCAATCATTTTGAGAGGACTAGAATATAAAAGCAAGGATGTAATACTGAGACTTTATAAGGTATTGGTCAAACCGAGCTTGGAGTATTGTCTGCAGTTTTGTGCCCCTTAGCTAAGAAGAGACGTTCTGGCATAAGAGAGGGTCCAGGTTCTCGAGAAATATTCTGGGAACGAAACAGTTAATGTATGAGGAGCATTAGATTGGTCTGGGCCGTTCTCACTGGAGTTTAGAAAAATGAAAGGAAGATCTGATTGAAACCTATTGAATATTGAAAAGCCAAGATACAGTGGATGTGGAGAGGATATTTCACATAGTGGGAGAGTGTGAGACCAGAGGGTGCAGCCTCAGAATCGAGAGACATCCATTTCGCACAGAGGTGAGGAAAAATTTCCTCAGCCAGAGGGAGATGAATCTGTAGAATTCTTTGCCACAGATGGATGTGCAGGTGTACTCACTGGGTATATTTAAGGCAGAGGTTGATAGATTCTTGATTAATCAGGGCATCAAAGGTTACAGGGAGATGGCAGGAGAATGGGGTTGGGAAGAATAATAAATCAGGCAAGATGGAATGACGGAGCAGACTCAATGAGCTGAATGGGCTATTTCTGCTCCTTGGTCTTATAGTCTAAAGATAAAACCTAGCTCTGTGGTTCCATCACAACTCTCTCCTTTCACCTTAAGTGCTGTCTTGCTTTTGATACCCTACCATGAGGAAAAAGGTTTTTGACTGTCTATATTTTCAGGCTAACGTTTCAGTGCAGTGCCAAGGTGGCACTGCTCAGTCAGCAGTACCTTCTTTTTGCTTGAGATGTTAAACTGAGAGGGGTTGCCCTGTTAGCTAACATAAACGTGAAATCACATGACTCCATTTGAGAAAATACTGAGTTCGTAGTGAGATCAATTCGGGATAAAGGCTTGCATTTATCCTTTGTTAATATCTCAAAAAGAGATTAATCTGTCATTTATTACATTACGTCAGTGAACAAATTGACATGTGAATTTTCCTATAAGGGTAATTATATTTCACAAGTACTTGCTTGACTGGGAATACTTTGATCCATTCCAGGAATATTAGAGGCAATACATAAACAGTTACCGGCCCTTCTTTTCATAATGTAATTATCACTGAGCTAAGTAGACTTGTTAGCGAAGATATCAAGCAATGGTAATAGAGTCATGTGCCTTCTGTTGATAAACGCCTCTCACTTAACAAAATGGCAAAAGGTACCAAAGGCTATTGTGAGTGTTGGTGTACCCATATAAATAATAGTATCAGCAATAATGTGGTTTCTGACAAATAGTTTTGACCTGAGATGTTAATTCTTTTTCTCACTCCACATACATTACCTGAATGCTGAGTGTTTCCAGGATTTTCTAGATATATTTTGGATTTCTAGCATATGCAGTTTCTTTTTCATTTTAATTTCTTGTTGCTCATGGTGTCCCGTTTTGAACAGTATTCTGCTCAGCTAAATGGGTTAGACAACTATAAACATGTCATGACCTTCCAACAAGACTATATGTTAACAGAATTCCTGTCAAGCCTTATAGGAGAATATGCAGAATAACAAAAAGTTAAAGGAAATCATTTGGTGAAGATTCATCAGGAGGATCTTTCCAAGGCTCTGGCCTCTTTGTTACTGAAGTGAGACAAAACTGAAATTGTTTTTCATTGGAGAATAAAAGATTAACAGTTATAAGTGGCATATGTATTAACAGCTGTGAAGGCAGGCCAATTATTTAACTGCTGTGGAGACTCGTCATAGCCACACCAGAAGAAGGCAATATTTCCCTGCCCACCACTCCATCATTCCTCCAAGACTTAACTTTTGACCTACAGTGTCGAGAACAGTAAAAGTGTGATTAATTCTTTAGGAACAAGGATCGATAAATATCCATTGGACAGGTTTGAATCCTGTGCAGATGAGTAGATGGTTTCTGTGGCTGCTTCATTTTGTGCGATTATACTTATGGCCTTGAGTGTTGATTGTAAATACTGTATGATGTGGTGAATAAATGTGAGATTGCTTCGCTTTGTGAGAAATTTCACAGCCTTGTCATCCTTCAGCTTGTGGCTGTGGCTCCTGCCATTGATTGAAAGAGGTAGCACGAGTCTGTTTTCAGTTGTTGGAGAGAAATTTGACAGGACCAGTGATCTTTACTGTTCCACGTTTTGATCTTGTGGTGAAAAGGGCCATTCTTCTTTTGAACAGGTGCAGGTCAGTCTGGTCAGGTGGTTGGTATTTCTTACTTACTCGTGCATTTTTTATGCTTACCCACTCAAAGTCACTTGCAGTATTTGAATAGCCACGGAATAGCCAAAGATGGAATATACAAATGGTTCCATTTATTATCAGAGAATGAGTACAATATTCAACCTGAAATTCTTACTCTTCACAGACATCCACGAAACAGAAAAAAAAATGCAAAGAATGAATGACAGAAAAACGTTTGGACCCCAAAGCCCCTCCCCTGCGTAAGCAGCAGCGAAGCATTAACCTCCTCCACCCTACCACCACCCATTTTGTGCTTTAGTTCCCACCACTCATCAAGCAACAACAAGGCCCCCAAAGAGAGACCATAATCTGAAGTCAACAAAAACTGTTGTTTACCCGACAGTCGGACATGCAACAGTAAAAGTAGAGATTAATAAACAGTCACTGTTATGGTGTTGCAATCTGCTGCGGCACTTTTTTCCCAAGTTCTCTGGCTCAAGAATCATCAGCAAGCTCTCCCCACGATCAAGACAAAAGAAGGAGCAGTCGCCCTCTCCACAGCATCTCGCCACCACAAAATCCGGCATGTTCCTTCTCCTGTGATGCCGCAGTCGGTGGCAGCAGCCTGGAATTGGTCATCCACAGGGCCACGCCCTGGAGGTGCCATCTTCCATGCCACGCCTGCAGAATGTCGGAAAATGGCCGGTCGGTCAGTGAGCTCCTAGGGCGGGAACTCATTGCTGTGCAAAAACACAGTTTGAGTGCTGTTGCAGACCAGGAACCTTGATAGAACCCCAGCCACCTTGAAAAGGAAAAAGAGACATTAAAGACAAGAATTTAAGCTGTTTCCACGGATGAGCTCGAAGAGGCAGCCATTTGGCGCCATCTTAACTCTGCCCATTGAGCACTCTGTGAATCCAGTTCAAAGATTTCCTCTAAATATTCAACCAATGAAATATTACCGTAACAGAAACGTAACCAAATAAGAAAAGGTCATTCCTTTGGAGGGCTCGACTTGGAATTGAGTGAACAACTTGTGTAGCCTTGGCAACACACACATCCGCAGAAGTTCTCATGTTTGTGTTTTTGTAGCCTGGGTTTACCCTGGTGGGTTTGGGGAATGTCATTTTGGTAAACACATCCAAATGTTAATGACAGGCACAGTAAATGTACTCCTGACAGGTTCGTGCAGTAAATAGAGCAAAAAAAATATTTTATCCACTGGGAAACAGCAGCTCATTACATTCATGGCATCTGACAGAGAATGAATTGTGTCTTATGACATTCCGATGAGAGCAACACAGCGTTTTGCATCTATTTATGAAAGAGCTATGAATGAAATGTATGTTTCATTTCCTTCTTCCCTGTTTTAGTTGTAACCATAAATAGTGGAGTTATGATCTATTGACACCTCTTCAAAGAGTAGTTTTACAATGAGGGTCTGTGTCATCAACATTGACATAATACTGGTTTCTTTGGATTTATCCATTCCTAATGTTTTAGGAGAGAATTATTTCTGCTTTAACAAGTGTAACAATGAATTGTTTGTGAAAGCAGGCTGGGAGGTGTAGTTGAGGCTGTGAGAGGATCGAATGATGCTCGGAGGCAGTGAAGAAGTGAGAGAGAGGGAGAGAAAGTGATTAATCAGTGTGCTTTAGCTTTAAGTGGGTGTGCTGTCCTGGAAGTATCCCAAAATTCAGTCCACCCTAATCCATAGTTCTGCACTGGTGATGACACTCGTTATTCCTACCAATAGCATGAGAAACGATTTGAGACCATAAGATATTTTGTTCTGGAATGTTTTGAAAAATAAATGATGTGTGCCATTATTAATGTGAAGTTACTCAACAACTTGTACGGGGAAAAGAACTCCCATGAATCATGACATCCCCTTTGTCGATGAAAAGTTTGCCCACCATGGTGTAAACCTCCATTAAATGGCAAATCAACCATGACCTTGTAAATTTTGTGAAGCAGCTGCCTTTGCGCATTAATCAACCATTAAAGTCACCACCGAGAGTCAAATCTGACAATTAGTATTGAAGTGCTATTTAAATGTTGTTATAATTGTCAATGACTGCCAGTCAGCCTCTCCTGCTCAGAAGTTGAAAGATTGGAGGCACGGAGACAGTTTTAATTGTCAACTTCTGACATATGTCTATAACCTTTTATTTTGTTTTTCTGCATTTTTTGTCGATCCAATCTTTAGATCCTCTCTTTACTTCTCTTTCTGTGTCTGACTCTACCCTCTTTGGTCTCCCTCTATTTATGTAAATTTGTGCATCCAGCAATCTTGTAAACACCAAAATGATTTGAGCTATAGTGTGCAGGATATGTTAAGACTCTCTGCTCCTGCAAAATCTGGCCAATTAGCAGTATGGCATATCGGAGCTCAAACGAATACGTTGTTTTGAAACTAAATGAGCCTTTTAGTTTTATACACCGAGTGTGAAGGATTCCTCTGCTGGCATCCCCAGTCCATCTGTCTTTATATTATAGCAACAGAAGTGTTTGGGTAACAAGAGGTAGACGGAACTCGGATGCCTTTGTAGGTTTTGTAAAAAATCAAATGGCTGCAATTGATTTTGGAAGTTCACTGCTGTAACAACTTTAAAGAAGAAATTAATTTAATTCTTTTGCTCGGTTTCAATGATGGATGTAGAGAGTGCCTGAGTTGCTGTTAACAACATAGACTAACTAACCCTTGTTAGTAGGTATTGAATAAACATGAGTGATTGTGCCTGGGAATCGCACTGTGCATGAAACTGGGCACTATCTCAAGACAGTGCTGAAGAAGTCCTGATGAAGAAACTTGGTCCAAAATCCCAGTTGTTTATTCCCCTCCATAGGTGCTGGCTGATCTGCTGAGTTCTTCCAGCATTTTGTGTGTGTTACTATCTAAAGACAGTGTGTTCCAGAATGAAACCATCCTTTAGGTGAAAATTCTTCCCCAGTGTTAGGGTGTATTCTGGAGTTATGGTATATAGCAAATATCTATTTCAGCACCAACCAGTTTTCAGACCCGAATGTGAATTGGAGATTGAGTTTAAAATGCAGCTTTCAACAATGATTGGAAACCAAGAGACACCTAATCGATGAGATATCTGCATGCAGCATGAATGCATGCAGCTCAGAGTCAGTGGTGAATAACATTCATTTTGGGTGTCTAGAGTGTGGGTGAGAAGATCTAGGTGTTTGCAAACTGCATGTAATTCAAAGGAAGCATTGTAGATACATTGTAACTATAGAATTGTCTTTCCATTACCTTTGATCTTTAGCATATGCAGTGAAGTGTCATGTAATGTTGGGTCAGGAGGCCTCTTCTTTTCAAGAGTGTCTCGAGTATGATGCCTGCTTGTTTTGCTGAATAAAGACTTCTATATCCTCCAGCTTCAGTGTTCCTGGTGACCTCATTCCCAGTCACAACACCCAGCTCCTCTCAAAAACTTACTCATCAACTAAACTTGTTCCCTCTGGTCGTGGAACCTCTGCATTGGGAAACATTTCTTACTACTATCCCTATCTACGGATCTCATAATTTTGTATATCTCTATCAAATCCTCCTTCCCCTCCTCTTTCCAGCATGATCTACTCCATGGAAAAGAAACACAGACTATCTAGCCCCTCAATGTAACTGAAACATCCTCCCCTTGTGCAAACTACTTGTGTAGTCCTCAGTGTGTAGGTGAATAGTGGAATTGCGATAGGTTAATTGGAATGTGAGGAAAATAAAAAATGGGATGAGTGTAATTGGCTGCTTCATTGTTGGTGGGGTCTCCCTGGACTGGAGACCCTGTTTTCATGTGTCACTACTCTGTGTTTGAGTGTTGTTCGTGCCTTCTAGCTGCACAACAGTGATTCTCAGTGCTATTCACTGCTCAGAAGTGACATTCCCACTATGGGAGTGTGTCTGGGAGATGAAGCCCCCCTTCTCCCATGCTGGAATGGGCATTGTGATTCAGAAGCTGACACTCAAGAGTGGATTAGTGGTTCAGGTTAAGACCCCTCTGTTCCACCCCCCTCTTTGTTGCTGTGTAGTGTTAAAAGGAAGGTCTTGAAGCAAAATGCTGCAAGGTTAGGTCTGCTGATGCATTGGAGATCTATCCATTACTGACTTACATGCACACTAGTCATTTGTGTTCTATATAAGGTCTGTCCCTTTGAGGAGTACTAGAAAGGCCCCTTTCCATTTTGTTAAGACTTGTTTCCCTGCTTGAAGATCTCTCTGCTTTGTTGTCCACAATTTGTATTTGTGCTTAATTTTTGCAACTCATTTGATAGTTGCATGCTGACTGGTGTCATCAGTGTATGTAAATTAGCCTCATGGAAATGTGTGATTCAGATTGCTGTTATATGCCAAGTACACAAGGAAAGATCGGCTCTACTAGATTTTGATTTTGGCTTCGATTCAGTCATGAAATGCTTAATAGGCAAGAACCACCCGATTGCATTTTCAGACCAATTTATTTTAGGTCCTTCCGAATACGTTCATAAAGGGTAGAAGCTGAATTTCAAAGGGCAAGTCAATAAGAGAAAGTATGTGAGAATCAGATAAATCAACTTCATGGTTAGTTATTGCTAGTCACAGAACAGCCAAAGCCTGAGGCTGCAGAAATTGAGTCAGAAGGAAAAACTGGAACATAAAAGAAAACAACCAACTTGTCAGAAGTGTTGAAGTTACTACCCTCTCTATATGGCATAAACCAGGAGAATCTGGAGAACTATATCAAGGTTACATTTGGAGACTAAAGCAAGAAGCCATAGATTGAAAATGATGAAAGCAAATTAAAGACAGATGTTAACAGGTTCTTTTATTTTTCAGACAGAAGCCTAGAAAGTTATCTGGTGTAGGCAGCACACTGTATAATTTTGTTGGTATGTTGTATTCTGATTCTGATACTGGGCTCCAGTGAGTGGGATAGTTTCAGAGGCAGGAAATAATGTAATGTGCTGTTATGATATAAAATGTGTTTAGGCACTAATAACTGGGGAAAATTTTCTAGCCAGTAAGTTATCACATGAAATGGCCTTCTCAAAGGAACAATGAAGACAAATACTTGAAACTTGTTTTAGATGTCCTTCAATGACACAGTGGAAGATTTTCAATTTGTTGTTATTCTGGATTCATCAAGTTGGTCATCTATAGTTGAAAATGGAAGTAGCTATGAAAGAAGATTTTAGTCTGACCTTTGCTTTAGGAGGAGGTTATCAGGTGGACGAAGAAAAATATTCAAAAATTTACTCCAAGTTCTAATATGCCCACCGACTGAATGACTCCTACATGTCTCCAGCCTACAACGCCTCAAAGTGGAGATGGAATATTCAGCATGAGAACCAGTCTAAACTTCAGCAGACAGAAGACCCAGTGTCAGTGCAGAAAGAGTGAAACACTTCACAAGCTACTACTCCTTGACGTACTTCATTCATTTTTCATTGGCTGTGGCTCATAACTCTCTAAACGCTTCTTTTAAACTTACGGGACACATGTTACGAACTGCGCAGAAGAGGACCTTTGCTCCTTGGAATTCAGTATCCTGGAGAGTTCTGGATACTTGCTGTTTACATATTCAAGTATGAGTGGAGATGTTTGGATTCAAAGTGAATCAAAGAATTTTGGGGGAGGAAGCTGAAGTGAATTTGAGATGTAGCCATAATTGTGTTGGGTGCAGAGAAGATCTGAGGAGTTGTACATCATATTCTTGTGTTATCATATCACAATATCTCCTGCTTCAAGATCTTTTATTTTAATGTGTGAGAAGACAAGGATCAGCCAACCAACAGAATAGACAAGTTGACAGTCTAAAGTAAGTCAATGACTCAGCAGTAGCCCTGAATAAAAGCCACAAGATATACGAGGATTGAAGTGTTTATATAAAAAAGCAGATATGCAGGCAGGTTTTAAATTAACACACTCAATATTTGATGATTTCTATTGGATGAGTTATCTTAGAAGTTACTGAATTATAAGGGGATAGACTGTAGGGGAAACAGCACTGAAGAACTGTTTCGAAATAGTGATGGGATTCCAGACTTTCATGTTTGTCAATATTTGGGGATTCCATCCTGAGGATTTTAACTTCATTGATACCCACTCTGGCCCCTCACCATCCACAATTCTATTCTAGTCTGGGCACACAGCACTTGCCCCAACTTTGGGTGTCCCTGTCTGCTAAGTTTATGTAGAAGCCCTGAATTAACTTATTTTTAAAAATCCAGCCAAGCCCTATCCAAATAGTCAGGTTTTTTTTGATACCTGACCTCACATGACACATAAAGTCTATTGGGCTTGACGCAAGTTGACAGCGTATTAAAAACATGAAAATGAATATAGTTGTCCCATCTGAAAAATGATACAGACATTAAAATCATACATATGAACTAAAGTAATCTGACATATTCACCCACAGTTATTTCTGGCAAAGAGATGGAGCTCATATAATGGACCAAGTGGCCTCCTTTTGTGCTCTACAATGGCGTGTTTCTAATTGGCCACTGTAAACTTTCCCTAATATGTAGATAAATAGTGGAATCTTGGAGAAGTTGATGGGAATGTGGAGAGAATAAAATAGGATTGGTGTGGGAATGGTGTTAGATAGCTGCTGGGAAATCTTTTTCTGCTATGTGACATCATGACTCAAAAAAACAACTTTTAATTATTAGAATAGTTTTTATATTCCTTAGCATGTTTCCTTCTCTACTGTAAGTTCAGTTATTTTTTTCCTAAGCTTTCCAAGGGATCTGAGGGATGTCTGCAGATTGAAACATTATGGGACTCTGCAGTTTCCATACAAAGTAGCCAATTCTCTCTCAAGCTCTGGAATTTTTACCTAATGTGTGTAAGGCACATCTCATCTACCCAGTTGACTTCTCAAACCACTGTGGTGATGAGGCAGATTCATGCATCAGAGTATTGTCAGCAAGTTTGGGAGCGCTTATATTTGCCAAGAAGATTTGGCCCATTGCATCACTAGACTCCAGTATGTATCTTTGGAAACACAGGTGGTATTAAAAGTTACAGATAACATCTTAGCACATAAATAAGAAAAAGTCTTTTGGATACAAAGTGCCCTTGTAACAACAGTTCTCAGAATCCATCCAGCCAATCCTTCTGATGCTGATTGAAACCAAGTTGGCCAATAAAATGGGCCCTGACAAACCCCCGTAGGGTCTTCTGCCTGAGGAGGTTGGCTGAAGTTGACAGTCTCTAACCACCAGTGAGAGAATCTCTTTGTGAGAAACTGATAAATAGGTTGAAATTCTGCCCATCACGGTAAAAAGTTGGGGGTTTGCATGCATTTCAAGACGATGGATATGGACTGCTGTGTTATGAAAGCTATTTGTTTCTAGTCTTGAGGCACTGGGCTAGATTGAAAAGGTCAAGGTGTTGGGGCCAGAGAGGAGGGACGAGGTGGTGTTCAGTTTGCTGCTCCACGAGGTTTACTCATCTCTGTACTGAACTGAGGATGTGGCCTGTAACTGTTGGACTCCTGGATTGGCTGCAGTGATGACTGGTTTTGTGGCTGGGGACGCACTTTTGTAACTTCAGTTCTGAATGTTAGTTACTTACTTTTATTGTTCTCATTTCTTTTTCTTCTGTGCATCTTCTTTTGACTGTCTTTTTTTAATGGGTTCATTTGGGTTTCTTTGTTTTGTGGCTACCTGTAAGGAGATGAATCTCAAGGTTGTATAAAGTATCCATACTTTGATAATAAATGTACTTTGAACTTTGATAGAGATTAGCATGTAGTGCAAAATCAAAGGGTGTCCAGGGATCAAACCTCAATTTACTGATATTTCTTAATCAAGAGTATTTACAGTGGACAAACATAGATGATATATCACATGCTTGAAGGGAAGTTAACCCTGCCCAAGAGGGCAAGTTTTGTGTCTTTCACATTGTTTTCTTTAGTAAATTTAGTGGTGAGTTAAAGAAAGATGAGATAATGTTGCAGCTCTATAAAACCCTTGGGCCACACTTGGAATACTGTATTTTGTCCTGGTTGCCTCATTATAGGAAGGATGTGGAAGCTTTAGCGAGGGTGCAAAGGAGATTTGCCAGGATGCTGCCTGCACTAGGGAGCATGTCTTTTGAGGAAAGGTTGAATGAGCTAGGGCTTTTCTCTTTAGAACACAGAAGGATGAGAGAAGACTTGATAGAAGTGTACAAGATGTTAAAAGACATGTACTGAGCAGGTAGCCAGAGTGAAAATGGCTAAAATGAGGGGGAATAATTTTAAGGTGATTGGGGGAAGTATAGGAGGATGACAGAAGTATTTTTTTTTACACAGAGAGAGGTTGGTGTATGAAACACCTTGCAGGGTGGTGGTAGAGGCAGATACATTAGGGGCATTTAAGAAACTCTTGGATGTGCACATGGATGATAGGGAAATGAGAGGGAAAGGTTAGATTGATTTGAGAGTAGGTTAAAAGGGTGAGCATTGTGGTCAAGGGGCTGAAGGGGCAGTAGTTTGCTGTAGTGTTCTGTGACAGTCTTGGCTTGCTAGTAAAAGGGTAGGTTGATCAAATGGGATCATGTGGGGAATTATGTGTGGATCACCAGAGCAGAAGAGAGTTGAAAGTAAATTTCCCTATGCCTAGGCCAAGTGACTGGGCCAAATCGGTAGACTCAGTTTTTTCTTTAATGTTTATTTTATTATATCTTTAAACATCACCTCTAGAGATGCAGTGACGGCATTTTGATGTGGAGCACTGAGCTACAGCCGCTTGTCCTCACTCTGCTGACATCACAGTCTCATCTTTGGTGGATGAAAAGGTTTGTTAGGAGTGGTGTTGTAAGTAACCAACATTTGAGTCACTGCCAGCAGCTCGCTCAGAGAAACCCTGGGACTCACGTCCCCAAGTCGCCTCAGTCAGAAGCGTAGGACACCTTGTGCTTAAGAAGGGGATGGCTCAGGCCAGTTTTGTCCTTTGTGATTAATGACCCTTTTAGCAAGAACATCAGACCGATTACTTTGCATCCAGATGGGAGAATGGTCCAATCGTGATTTGTTTTATGAGGAAGACCCAATTTCAGCTTTTTCATCTCCATGCAGGCATCCAGCAGTGCAGTCTACGCTGTTGAACAAGCGACAACAAGCATACTGCACTTCCAATTTTGGATGCACATATACAGGTTTCCCCCGCCATCCGAAGGTAGAGCGTTCCTATGAAACGGTTCGTAAGCCGAAATGTCATAAAGCGAAGAAGCAATTACCATTTATTTATATGGGAAAACTTTGTGAGCGTTCGCAGACCCAAAAATAACCTACCAAATCATGCCAAATAACACATAAAACCTAAAATAACAGTAAAACTTAGTAAAAGCAGGAATGATATGATAAATACACAGCCTATATAAAGTAGAAATACTTTTCCACAATCATTACTGCACTGTTCTCTGTAGCGAAAATCTCACGCAAGCGCCGTAAGCAGAAAATCTCACACAAGCGCTGTCGGCAAAAACACGGCGCAAGCGCTCTCCAGTAACCTTTAAGCTATGAAGCTGCCAAATCATACCAAATAACACGTAAAAATACACAGCCTATATAAAGTAGAAATAATGTATGTACAGTGTAGTATCACTTACCGGAATCGGGAAGACAGCGCAGAGCACACTGATGATGGTGTGTTAGGCTGAGTCGGAGTTTGGGTGGTGCAGTGGCCCCCACCCTCCAGGCCGCTGAGTGATACATTGCAGCGAAGCATGCAGGGGTGCAGCGGTATCTGGGAGGCACACAGCACATCTTTAAGAAAAAAGCCGAAACAAACATGCTAATTAATTAGGTGCCACCCGGCACGTAATTGTCGGCCCAGATCAGTGCCGATTTCCGATCGCGTCGTCTCTGATCTGGGCCAACAACTATGTGTCGGCGGCACCTAATTAATTAACGTGTTTATTTCGGCTTTTTTCTTAAAGATGCTGTGTGCCTCCCGGCTACCATTGCATTCTCCGCGAATCGGTATCTGACTGTGGCCTGGGGGTTGGGGTGGTGGGACACTGGGGTGTCATCTCATCATCGTCTGTTTCCATTAGAGCAGGCAGCTCATCTTCTTCTATCTCTGCCCGCCTCGATATCGAAGGTCAAGGTTCGTCCTTTGCTGTGGCTGATGTGGAAGGCTTGCTTGACTGCTGAGCCTCACGCATTTTTTAATCACACAGTTCTTTGTAAGGACTCAAACCATCCTGCAAATATCCCCTAAACCGACGTACCCTTTCAAAATTAAAGTCGTACTTTATCATTACTCATTTGGTATCGATTGTTATCTTTTTTTCTTCCAATTGCATCAGCTCTTCATCTATTAGATCTTGGTCATGGGATGCCAAAACCTCTTCAACATCATGTTCGTCAGCTTCCACAAGCCAAACTCACTTTGTCCTTACTTCAAACAACAGGAATTCTGCAGATGCTGGAAATTCAAGCAACACACATAAAAGTTGCTGGTGAACGCAGCAGGCTAGGCAGCATCTCTAGGAAGAGGTGCAGTCGACGTTTCAGGCCTTCGTCCTGACGAAGGGTCTCGGCCTGAAACGTCGACTGCACCTCTTCCTAGAGATGCTGCCTGGCCTGCTGCGTTCACCAGCAACTTTTATGTGTGTTGCTTGTCCTTACTTCGTTCACCACGATCGAAACGCTTAATTATGTCTAGTTTTACGCTAAGTGTAACACCCTTACGAGCTCTTTTAGGCTTTTCCAATACCATAGAACTCATCTTTCAAACGACTGCTCACAGGCATGTGTTTAAGCAATGCTGGTGAGAATGCCGTTCCAAATCCGGGGGAGAGCGGCTGCTTGGGGCGCGCGCTGCTTTTTTTTCGTAACAGTGAAAACACCTTCTGAAAGCGAAAACAGGGTACTAATGTAGCTCTTTCGTAACAGCGAGGTTTCGTAAAGCGAATGTTTGAAAAGCGGGGGACACCTGTATTAAGTTATAGGCTTGAATTCTGTTCCGTGGATTCAGTCTGTGGATTTTTGTTGCATTCCCGCTGTTATCCCTTACTCAGGAATACTCTGCTGTACATAATTTGAGGTGCAGTCTCACCAAGGTCCTATTTAATTTCTTGTAATATGTCATTTCTCTTATGCTCACACTGTTTGCCATTTTGCTTGCATTCCGTTATTGCTGTTTTCAAAGCTGGCACTTCCTAAGCCGTTTCCTCTTGGTTCCAGTTTTGGATATAATCTATGCTCTCTCAATCAGCCATTTGGGATGAGGTGTTTCATTCAATGTCATGGTACTTGATCATTAAATGAACAAAGGAAGAAAAGGGGAAGGTAAACAGAAGTAAAGCAGAAAATACGGGAAATATTCAGCTCAGGCAGCATCAGTAGAGAGAGAAGCAGTTAATAATGCCATAGTTGTGTCTTTATTTTGAGGCTATTGTCTTTCCATCTCATTCAAGAGAATAGAGCAATGTGACAAAGCTTGAGATATTTACGTAGTCTAGAATATTTTAAGACTATTTTCTAAAATATTATTTTAATTTATACAATATGAAGTAACTCAGAATGCAGATAATCCATTTATTCTGTAAATTGCTCTTGATTTTTTCTTTGCCCTACTTGGTAAAGTACCAGCTGTGAATTTGCATATAGAAAGACAGAACTTGCATTTACGTTGTGCTATATCTCTTTCCAGCTCATCCTAACCTTTACGGGATTCCCAACCTGGGGTCCGGGACCCCTTGCTTAATGGTATTGGTCCATGGCATAAAAACGGTTGGGAACCCCTGTCCTTAAGTAATGACAGATTAATTTTGGAGCTCAGTAACTGACATGATGTAGCAAACACAGGAATCATTTTGCACAAGCAGCAGATGGAGTAAACCAATAGTGTGGGCCAGGGAAGGATATTAAGAGAGAAATGGGTGAAGTGCTTGTTATTCAAATGGTGTGCCTCTGGGGTAGGACATCTTTGTATAAAGCCTCTTCTGATCATGCAGCTTTCTTTCAGTAGTGCCCTGTTGAGATCATTTTGCCATCTCTGCAGTGGGACTTCAACTCTCAATCTTCTCTTCTGAGGTAAATTCTACCAAATGGGCCAAGCTGAAATCTGTACAAGATCGGTCACCTTTAGGTTTTGATATCCTTGGTTGTCTTTAGTGATGTGAAGTAATTGAAAAGCAGCAATCTTATCCCATGTTTGGTTGTATATTCCTTCCACAAATAGTGGTGGGAAGCACTGAGCTAGATCTCTGTCTCCTGATTGGTGGGGGATGCTTACTGTACAGAGTGTTACTGTGTTTACCTTAACACCGCATCTCAATGATAATTTATTGTGTTTTAAGTAGACTGTACCTGGAATGGGAAGGTTGTCTTTTGAGGAAAGATTAGGTAAGCGAGACATGTTTTGACAAGAGGAGTTAGAGGTGACTTGATGAAACATATATGGTTCTGAGGGTCTTTTCATTGTGAAGGTGGGGAGGACATTTCCTCTGGCAGGAAAATCTTGGGGTCATTGTTAAAGGATTTCCAAGGAGGGTACAGATGAAGTGAAATTCTTTCTCTTTGAATGTGAGCCTTTGAAATTCTCTTCCTCAAGAGGCAGTGGAAGCTTTTTATAGAGATTAATGTAATTTTTCTAAGCAAATGGAGGAGAAGTTACTGGAAATAGATGGGAATGTGGAAATGAGGTTTCAATCAGATCAGCTATGATTAAATAGTAGAACTGTTTCAAGGAGCTGGGGGTGGTCCATTCCTGTTCCTAATTTGTATGTTCATATGGACATTTGAATGTACACACTTGGACATATGTGGATGAGATAATGTGCTATGAATCCTGTATTTCTTGTGATTCATGTATCTGCTGTGTTTCTAATGGATTGCATTTAAAAAAAATCATAACCCTGTTGAGTCTTGCTCATCTGTATTTACCTTTTGGAGAAAAAATAATTGCTCATGGAGTCACATTAATGTATTGTTGAGATTCTTGTGGATACAAAATTCTATATAAATGCAACAGGATAAATTTGTAAAAATGATCTCTCTAAACTCACCTGTTATTTCTAATGTGAGCAATATTTTAATCTTAACTAGTTAGCTTACCAAGTAGGAATAACAGGTTGGTTCTACATAATTTGTTCTAATTGTAGAGGCTAGAATCTTCATTTAATCAACCACACATCCGTGCAAACAATTAAAAGATGAATTGTAAGATTGGATTCCTTGACTCCTCCAAGTAATGTGTAAATGTTGTCTCATCTGGACTTGGTTGCTGCTCTGTGAGTTAACCCATTATGCTAGAATATCTTATTTGAAAGCTGGTATTGGATCTCTGCTTGACACAATTGTCGATTTGATGTGTGTGAGCAGATGTTCCATCTGATATGTGCAGAAAGTCATGGCGATGTTGTTTTATGGCATTAATAACTAAGTGTAATGCTAGGTATTCTACTTTGGTTCAATGCCTTTTGCTGAGTGAGGACTCTAAGCTGGAATGTGTTGTTATGTGTTGTTAAATCAAAGAAGCCACGTGGATCGAATAAAGCACATAGCCCATTACAAATGCTGAGTCTAGCCTTGCCTAACATAGTGCAAGATATAATCAGCTTGTGACTTGATGGTAAATACTACCTTACTTTTGACTGCCCATTCTTACCGATGTGGCACTTCCATTATGTCGAATTGAAAATGCTGGTGCAAGCACATCTGAGTGTAAGAAGACCCAAGGACTCAGGTCCAAGGCCAGTATTATTAGTTGAACTCAAGAGTTCCATCAGTTATCAATTTGTTGGGACTTGTCTTTCCCAGCTGTATCAGTATCAGCCTGGATATATCTGGGTCAGGGGTATCAGGGTGAATTCTAGGAGTACAAGCCTTTGTGATGTAAAAACTTACGGCCTCATTACCTACAGAAAGTAAACTGCTGGAGGAAAAGCAAATGTACAGACCCTTAAATATGAGAACTGTGGCTTCACTTTACAACCATCCAATAGCTAATGTACCTTGGTGAAATAACTCTCCAGTTAGCACTGGCATCCCAAGAGAGAGCAGTGTGTTAAATGATTTAAAAGGTTGCCAACTCATATTATAGATGTGAGGTAACGATGAAAGAATGCTCCCAAGTCCTCCAAAAAGATACTTTTTTATTTTTGAACTTGGATGAAAGGGTCCTTTTGAAAAGCTGATAGTCTCAGAAACTGTTGATCTCTTGTAACTTACACGAGGCCTCCTCAGCATCCTCCCTCAAACTGGCTGTTTGGACAAGCAATTCATTTTTTTTTTAGAAAATAGAGCCGGACAGAAGAGTCAAAACTAAACAAATGGATCTGAATTTTTAAAAGAAAAACCTCAGCAGTTGGCTGCAGGAAAATCATCATCTCACATCTACAAATAGAGCTCAAACATTCATGGCAGTCTTTACAAGGAGTTCGTCTCCTTCCAAACCGTTTGACCTGAATTGAGCCACTGATCCTTCTGGAGGGCTCCACGCTTAGTTTCGGCTTTCAGGTTTTTTTTTATTGAGATACATTGCAGAATAGACCCTTCCAGCCCTTCAAGTCGCACCACCCACAAATCCCCTGGTTTAATCCCAATCACGGGACAATTTACAGTGACCAATAAAGAGCATATAAGCTTCTTACAGGCAGCGGCTGGAATTGAATCTGGGTCACAGGTACTGTAAAGTGTTGTGCTACCATGCTATCCCAGATTTTATTTGACTTGGGAGAGGGATCAGAAAGTAAGGTGTCCAAGTTTTTGCCAATGACTTGGAAATAGATGGCAGGACATGCTGCAGTGGAGATATTGTGACTATTGATAGATTGAGTGAAGACTTGGGAAATGTGGTAAAGGGTAAGATCATGCAGTCAGTCAGAAGACTCAAAAGTCAGAATATTGTCTAAATGGGAAAAAAAAAATTACCAAATGACTGAAGTACCAAGGGATCTGGGGATGTTCTTTTGCATTAATTAGAAAAAATAGCAAGCAGCTGCAAGCAATAGTTAAGAAAGCAAATGACGTATTGCCTTTCATTGTAAAGGGGTTGGAATTTAGAAATTGGGAAGTATTGTTACAATTATACGGTGCATGGGTTTTGCTCCTTTGTTGTAAAAGAGCACACTGGTATTAGAGGCAACCTAAAAGAGTTTACTAGGCTAATTCCTTGAATGAGCAGTTTGCCTGATTTGGGGAGGCTAAACAGGTAACGTCTGTTTTCTTTGGTATTTTGAAGAATAAGGAGTGATCTCATTGAAACATATAAGATTCCAATGGGGCTTGACGGGGTGGATGTGGAGGTGTACGTGAATCTCAATCAAGAGCGACAGACTTTCAACATAAGTAGCAGGCTGTTTAAAACAAAGGTATGTAACCAAAGTGTAAATCAGAATCAGGTTTAATATCACTGGCATATGCCATGAAATTTGTTGTTTTGCAGCAGCAATACAGTGCAGTACATAATGATAGAGAAAACTGTACATTGCAATAAGAAATATGTATAAAAATTAAATTAATAAGTAGTGCAAAAAGAGAACAACAAAAAGAAAAAAATAGCAAAGCATTGTGCATTCAGAAATCTGATGGCAGAAGGGAAGAAGCTGTTCCTGAAATATTGAGTGTGTGTCTTCAGGCTCCTGTACCCTCTACTTGATGGTAGCAGTGAGAAGAGGGCAGATCCTGGGCGGTGATGGATGCAGCTTTATTGGGGCGTCAGATTTTGAAGATGTCCTGGATGCTGGGGTGGCTAGTGCCCATGATGGAGCTGGCAGTATACAACTTTGTACAGCTTTTTCTGATTTTGTGCAGTAGTGCCTGCATACCAGATGGTGATGCAACCAGTTAGAATGTTCTCCATGGTACATATGTAGAAATTTGTGAGTATTTGGTGATGATATACCCAGTTGCTTCATACGCCTAATGAAATATAGCTGCTGTTGTGCCTTCTTTCTAATTGCATCAATATATCGGGCCCAGGATAAATCTTCAGAGATATTGACAGTCAGGAACTTGAAACCGCTCACCCTTTCCATTACTGATTCCTTGATGAGGACTGGTGTGCATTCCCTTGACTTGCCTTTCCTGAAGTTCACAATCAATTCCTTGGTCTTACTGACGGTGAGTGCAAAGTAGTTGTTGTGACAACACTCTTCAGCTGATCTATCTTGAGAACGCCTCCTCATCGCTTTCTGAGATACTACCAACATAGTTTTCTCATCGGCAAGTTTATAGATGGCGTCTGAGTTATGCTTGTAGAGCAGTGGGCTAAGCACATCTCCTTGAGATGCGCCAGTGCTGATTGTCAGTGAGGAGATATTACTGCCAATCTGCAGCAACTGTGGTTTCAAGGAAGTCAGGGATCCAGTTGCAGAGGGAGGTACAGACACCCAGGTTTTGGACCTTATTGATTAGAACAGAGGATATTATTGAGTTGAACGCTAATCTGTAATCAATAAACAGCAGACATGACCAACCTCTGCAGATCCAGGTCCTTGCTTAGGCAGGAGTTGATTCTGGCAATGACCAACCTCTGAAAGCACTTCTTCACAGTAGATGTGAGTGCCGTTGGGCGATAGTTGTTGAGGCAGCTACCTCCTGCTCTACTTGGGCACTGATATGATTGTCGCCCTTTTGAAACAGGTGGCTACCTCCGACTGTAGCAGTGAGAGATTGAAGGTTGGCACAGAATTTCAGTATCCTACCAGGTACATCATCAGGCCTGACGCCTTGCGAGTGTTCATCCTCTTGAAAGATGTTCTGATGTCGGCCTCTGAGATAAAGAGTACAGGGTCACCAGATGCTGCAGGGATTTGCACAGGTGTGGTTTTATTCTCCCTTTCAAAGCGTGCATAAAAGGTGTTGAGCTCATCTGGGAGTGAAGATTCACAGCTATTCATGATGTTAGATTTCACCTTATGGAAAATAATGGCCTACAAACCCTGTCAGGGCTGACATGCATTGGATTCTGTTTCTAACTTCAACTGGAATTGTTGTTTCACTCTTAAAATAGCCTTCTGTAGGTCGGACCTGGACTTGTATAGTTTTGCATCACTGGTCTTGAATGTCACAGATCTAGTCATCAGCAGACAATGAATCTCCTGGTTTATCCAAGGCTTTTGGTTTGGGGATGTCCAGTATGTTCTTGAAGGCACACACACATCAACACAGGTCTTGATGAAGTCAGTGACAACTGTGGCATATTCATTCTGAATCAAAGATGAATCTCTGAATGCTGTCCAGTGCACCAACTCAAAAACAGTCCTGTAAGATGTTAAGTCCTGTAAGTGCTCCTCTGCCTCGCTTGGTTCTCACCACTGGTGCTGTGGTCTTCAGTTTCTGTCTGTAGGTTGGGAGTAGAAGTACAGCCAGGTGATGAGACTTTCCAAAGTGTGGGTGTGGGATGGCACGGTAAACATTCTCGATGCTGGTATAACAGTAGTCAAGTGTGCTGGCTCCTCTGGTTCCACAGGTGATATGTTGTTGGTGGTTGTTGTTCGGAGACTTCTTCAAGTTGGTCTGGTTGAAATCCCATGCAATGATAAGGAGGGATCAGGGTGAGCAGTTTCATGACTGCTGGTCATGGTGGTCAGCTTCTCCAGTGCCTGCCTGATGTTGACCAGAGGTAGAATGTACTCCGCTACCATTATAATGGTGGAAAACTCCCTTGACAGATAAAAAGGATGACACTTGACTGCTAGATTGTTCAGGTTGCATGAGGAGGATTGAGATAGAACTGGCACATCTGTGCACCATGACGAGTTAATCATAAAGCCTACTCCACCTCTACCTTTAACAGACTGAACTGTCCTGTCTTTTTGGTGGATAGTGAAGTCCTTGGGCTGCATCTAAAATGGCGGGGAATAGCCATGTTTCCGTGAAGCAAAGTACTCAGCAGTCCCTTATGTGCCTCTGGTGCAGCAATCTTGCTTTGAGGTCTTCAGTTTTATCTTCTGGAGGTTGTAGATTCACCAGCAGGATAGTCAGGCATGGGGGTCCAAGGTCTCTGTGGTTCAACTGTACCTGTTACCCAACGCGGTTTCCCCAGTTCCTCTTTCTTAAAGAAACTGCCAGTTTTGAGGATACATAGATTTTTAAAAATCGTCTTAAAGTAATGTGGTTTACTGAAGTACCCAACGCTGTGACTGGATTTCAGCTCTTGTAGTCCTAAGCAGAAATATTTGATGATTCCTATTGGAGGTGTACACAAAGCATCGCCACTTGTCGATGCCATCTTGCAAGGAAAACAAGAGGTTGGTGAAACTCTGCAGTTCTCTGCCTGAGACAGTAGTGGAGGCTAGATCATTAGTGGCATTGAAAGTGAAGTTAGGTCTGTTTCTGACTGATCAAGGGATTATGAGCTATTGGGATCTAGTGCAGAGAAGGTATTGAATCCATGGGTTGGTCATTCATGATCATACTGAATGCCAGGGCAAACATGAGGGGTCAAGTGGTCTACTCCTGCTCATATTTTTGCAGGCTCTTGTATTCTTGTTCTTGAATGTCCTCCCTTTCACAAAGGCCACCTTCTAACATTTCACTAGCACTGCTCGACTCCCATCACCGCCTCATCCCTCCTACTATTAAAACTGTGGACATCACCCCGATACCTCCAGACTTGATCATTCCAGCAATAGCCTGCCTGCCTTCATATCTTCCACCAGCTATCAACAGCAACATCTTCCAATGCAATCAAATCACTTCAAGGCAGTTCACAAGACCTTCACCAAATGCAATGTGATGATGAGCCATAAAAGAAAACATGAGGGCAGGTGACTCATTAATGGCAGGCCTTCAATAACGTTTTAAAGGACGAAAGACAGAGCTCAGGGCAGAAATACCTGATCTTGGCAAATGTTGGCCAATCAACCTGATTAAGTTCAAGGAAATTCAACCTGCCTTAAGTAGAGGCGAGCAGAAAAACCTCAGTGCACTGAAAGAGATTACAGAGGTAGGTGAAGCAAAAGCATGGAGGATTTTAAAATAATTCTGAGATTTATATAAAAAAAAATGGAAACATGTCTTAACCAGGAGCAGGGGTGGTGAGTGAATGGTGTGCATTAGGGCAGTTAAGATTTCGGGTGACCTTGAGCTTATGGAAAGTGGAAAGGGAAAGCAATGAAGTTGTCACGTCTGAAAGTGAGAAAGCCATGCTTTGGGGTTCAACAGCATGTCCCTGAAGAAATGGTACAGGATATTATGGAGGTGAAAATGATGTGTGGGTTGGTGTGGACATGGGGTCCAAAGTTTCACCAAGGCCATGAACAGTCTAGTTCAGTTGTACACCAGAGTGAGTCCACACTCCAGAGAAGATAAATCCAATTTCTTCAGCCACTCAGGACCAGACAACGCTTTCATCCCAGGAATCAGCATAATGAATCTTTCTTTTGGACTGCCACAGGTGCCAATATGCCTTTCTTAAAAAGAATAAACAATCAAAATATGAAAATATGCACAGTACTTCAGGTGGGGGGGGGGCCATCAACAACAATTGTAATGTTATAAAATTAAAAGTAACATATATGTTACTATGCGCTATCTTGAGATTCATTTTCTTGCAGGCATTTGCAGGAAAAATAAAGAAGTGCAATAGAATCTATGAAAAATCATACATAAACAAAGACTGACAAGTAAAGGAGGACAAACTGCTAATAAAAAATATTACTGTGGCCAGAGTTGTAGAGTCCTTGACAATGTGTTTGTAGGTCATAGAATCAGGTCAGAGTTAAGGTGAGTGAAGTTATCCACGGCAGTTCAGGAGCCTGGTGGTAGAAGGATAATGACTGTTCCTGAACCTGGTGCTGTGGGACCTGAGGCTTCTGTACCTCCTTCTCAATCTTAGAAGTGAGAAGAGAGCATGACCTGGATGGTGGGTGTCTATGATGATGGAGGCTGCTTTCAAAGTTTTAAGTTTGAAGTAAATTTATTATCAAAGTACATATTTGTCATCATATGCAACCCTGAGATTAATTTTCTTGCGGGCATTCACAATAAATACAAGGAAGCATGATAGAATCAAAGAAAGACCACACACATTAAGATGGACAAACAACCAATGTGCAAAAATCAACAAACTGTGCAAATATAAAATGAAAAAGGAGAAGTAAGCAAAAATCTATCAAGAGCATGAGATGAAGTGTCTTTGGAAGTGAAAGTGAAAGTTTTGGGGTGAGTCAAGTTGAGTGAAGTTATCCACTCTGGTTCAAGATCCTGATGGTTGAGGGGTAATAACTGTTCCTGAACCTACTGGTGTGGGTCCTGAGACTCCTATACCTTCTTTCTGATGGCAGCAGCAAGAAGAGAGCATAGCCTGGATGGTGGAGGTCCTTGATGATGGATGTTGCTTTCCTGTGAAAGCATCCCATGTCCATGTGGAGAGGGCTTTACTGTGCTGGACTGAACTGTATCTACTATTTTTTGTTGGCGTGTCCATTCAAGGGCGTTCGTGTTTCCATACCAGGCTGTCATGCAACCAGTGAATATACTCTCAAATGCGCATCTATCGAAGTTTGTCAAAGTTTCAGATGACATGTCGAATCTACACAAACCTCTATGAAAGTAGCCATGCTGCCAAGCTTTCTTTGTAATAGTATTTACGTACTGGACCCAGGACAGATCGTCTGAAATGATAACACCGAGGAAGTTAAAGTTGCTGACCCTCTCCACCTCTGATCCCCCAATGAGAACTGGTTCATGGATCTCCAGTTTCTTCCTCATGTCGTCAATAATCAGCTCCTTGGTCTTGTTGACATAGAGTAAGGTTGTTGTCGTAGCACCACTCAGCCAGATTTTCAATCTTCCTCCTATATGCTGATTCATCACCATCTTTGATTCGGGCAATAAAAGTCAGTAAACTTGAATGTGGCATTGGAGTTGAACTTAGCTTCACAGTCATAAGTGTAAAGTGAGCATAAAAGGCATTGAACTCATCCGGGAGTGAAACCTTGTTGTCACCTATGTTGTTTGGGAGGAGGTGATCGCATTCAAGCCTTGACACTGCTGTCGAGCATCCTTCACTGATCCAAATTTCTTTTGGGAGTCCTGCATGTACATGTCCTCAGTGGTGGGGAGGGCTTTACCTGTGATGGACTTGGCTCTATCCACCATATCTCGGACATTAGAGGCACCTTTGTGCTTTCTTTGTGTTGGCATATGCTGGTCCCAGGGCAAATCCTCTGATATGTTAACGCCAAGGAACTTAAAGCTACTAACCCTCTCCACCTCCTGTCCCCTAATGAGGACTGGCTTACGGATCTCCAGTTTCTTCCTCCTGTAGTTGATCATCAGCTCTTCGGTTTTGCTGACATTGAGTGAAAGGTCTTTGTTGTAGCACCATTCAATCAGATCTTCAGTCTCTCTCCTATATGTTGATTCATCTCCACCTTTGATTTGGCCAACAACAGTGAGTCATCAGCAAACTTAAATATGCCACTGGAGCTACACAATCATAGCTGTAAAGTGAGTAGAGCAGGGGTGCCCCTATGCTGAGTATGAAGGAAATGTTGCTGCCAATCCATACTAGCTGGAATCTGCCTCTGAGGAAATTGCAAATACAGTTACACAAGGAGGTGTGGGTCCCCTGTTTGTCACGCTTAGTGATGTGTTTTGATGGGGTGATAGTGTTGAATGCCGAGCTGTAGTCAATGAAGAGCATCTTGACATATGCATCTTCACAGTCCAGATGTTCCAGAACTGAGTGAAGATCCAATGAAATGGTGCCTGCAGTTAACCTGATGTTCGGTAGGGAAATTGCAGCAGATCTGGGTCTTTGATGTGCTTCAAGGTCAACCACTGAAAGCACTTCATCACAGTGGGTATAAGTGCTACTGTATGATAGGTATTAAGGCAGGTTACCATGTCCTTCTTGGGCACCAGTATGATTGAAGACTGCTTGAAGCATTTGGGTACCTCAGATTGCCGAAGTAAGATGCTGTACACTCCAGCCAGTTGATTATCACAGATCTTCTGTACTTGTCCATCTGGGCCAGGTGCTGTCTGTGGATTCACTATCCTGAAGGATGCTCTCACATTGCCCTCAGAGACGGAGATCACAGGATCGCCAGGGGCTGTCCGGGTTGGTGAAGGAGCCTTCATGTTCTTTCGGTCCAAGCATTGGGTTCATCTGGGTGTGAAACCTGGTTGTCATTCACGTTGCTCGCTTTTGCTTAGTCGGGAGGTGATGGCATTCAAACACTTTCACAGTGGTTGATCATCCCCCAGTGGTTGAAATTTAGTCTAGAACTGCCACTTTGCAGGTGAGAAGGCCTTCCAGAGGTCATACCTGGACGTCTTGGTATTTTCCTAGACCACTAGACCTGAACATCTCCAGTCTAGTTGTCAGAAGACTTTCAATCTCTTGGTTCATCCAGGGCTTCGGGTTGGGGAAGTCTGAATAATCTTGTGGGAGCCCACCTCTCCATAATTGTCTTTATATTCTGTGACAACCATGGCGCACTCCCCTATTTCTAAGCTCCATCCCGCTTGCAATGAAAATCAATCTGTCATTTGCCTTTCAAAAAATGCTGCATCTCCCTGTTAATTTTTTGCAGTTAACTTAACTTCTGTTTTCGACTGGCAATCTCCTGACAGGCCCATCCTGCCCAGCTCTGCTTTCTACTTCTGCCCCACCTGTAGCCTTCTGTTTGTAGGGTCTTTGGTGCCTTTTTACCTGTCTCCACTCTATCTTTGACCTTGCAGCCTGTTGACACTTTGACCTTATTCCTTCAAACGTTCCATTCCCAAACATCTACAGGGTATTCTCTTGCTCTTTGCCTTCTTCTCCATACGTCTCTTCAAACAAGATTATAGTTGTTTCCCTACTTTCCTGAAAAGATTCTAATTGTTTGATATAGTTTTCTCCAATGGAGATAATGCATAAACTACCAAACAGCAGTTGTTATTGTAGTTATACCTGTGGCAAAATGTAAAACTGGGTACTTTTTGATTGAACTTATACAAAACTTAGGTGTGTATCTGACTCTGTGAATCATATCGCCAGGTAATCCATTCCCTCGAGAATGTTTTGTTTTCCTCTGGACTTTTCTGCGCTGTCTTCATTTCAGCACTTCATGCTGCACCTAGTTCTGGCCAAAGAGTTTAAATCTTTAAACTTCTAATTTAGGGGCTACGATTTGTGGTGTCAATACAGATTCCAGACTGAACTCTCTCTATGTTATCCCTCTGTTGTTTGAGGCAGTTTTACAGAGCATTAAAGTTTGCGTTATCCATTCCTTTAAGAATTATTTATCATTGACTCCATCTCCTGTGGGCTTTCTTTTCTCTACAAGAAACAATCCTAGACTCTTAAACTTGGCAGAGCTCTTATCTTCTAAATAGACATCCGTTTATTACCTCTTACTCGGGTGTCCCCAATGTCTTGATGTGATCATTTTGCAGTGACCTGCATTTTATGTAGGACTTCAGATATGGTGTTATAGAAACATAGAAACATAGAAAATAGGTGCAGGAGTAGGCCATTCGGCCCTTCGAGCCTGCATCGCCATTTATTATGATCATGGCTGATCATCCAACTCAGAACCCCGCCCCAGCCTTCCCTCCATACCCCCTGACCCCCGTAGCCACAAGGGCCATATCTAACTCCCTCTTAAATATAGCCAATGAACTGGCCTCAACTGTTTCCTGTGGCAGAGAATTCCACAGATTCACCACTCTCTATGTGAAGAAGTTTTTCCTAATCTTGGTCCTAAAAGGCTTCCCCTCTATCCTCAAACTGTGGCCCCTCGTTTTGGACTTCCCCAACATCGGGAACAATCTTCCTGCATCTAGCCTGTCCAATCCCTTTAGGATCTTATACGTTTCAATCAGATCCCCCCTCAATCTTCTAAATTCCAACGAGTACAAGCCCAGTTCATCCAGTCTTTCTTCATATGAAAGTCCTGCCATCCCAGGAATCAATCTGGTGAACCTTCTTTGTACTCCCTCTATGGCAAGGATGTCTTTCCTCAGATTAGGGGACCAAAACTGCACACAATACTCCAGGTGTGGTCTCACCAAGGCCTTGTACAACTGCAGTAGTACCTCCCTGCTCCTGTACTCAAATCCTCTCGCTATAAATGCCAGCATACCATTCGCTTACAGACTTATTCTCACCTCTTGGGATTTGCACTCTATTCCCCCCCCCCCCAGCAATAAAACCCTTGGTCTGTTAATCTATTCTGCTGCTGGGGCTGCATGCTGTTGATTTCAGTGGGTAGTTCAATTCCCGCACATCCTTCTCTGATCTGCCTTCTGTAACCTGGACTTGTTTAGTCTGTGCTCTCGCTGTGCTAAGGCTGTTCTTGTTCTCATTATTTTGCATTTGCTTGGACCGTAGGCCATTTGCCAGTCATTAAGCCCACTTCCCCAATTTATTCACATCTCACGGTGGTTTATTTAATCACTTCAGCTGTGTTAAACACTTTTCTATAAAGCAATGCCATGCTACAGGGAAACAGGCTGTTTGGCCCATCACCGACTGTGTGCCAATCATCCATTTATACTAATCCCTGTTTATTCTCCCCACTTTACCCTTCACTCTTCCTGGATTCTTATACTCACCAATGCACGGGGGTGGGCGGGGTAGGGTGCAATTTACAGTGGCCAATCAGCTCCCCAACCCGCACGCATTTGGTACGTGGGTGCAAACCAGAGCACCCAGAAGAAACCTATGTGGCCATGGGGAGAATCCACACAGACAGACTCGAGGTCAGGATCGAACTGAGGTCTCTAGAGTAGTGGTCGCCAACCTTTTAAAGCCCAAGATCCCCTACCTCGGCCTTAGTGAAAGGCAAGATCGACCTACCAAATCGTTTAGAGAAAAAACAGCTCAGATTGTACTTCCAACCTGAGGCCTTTTATTTGGGCTAATTGTATTTGAATTACATAAAATGCTTTTGTCAAACTTTCAAATTAATTCAACGAAGAAAACACTGTAACTAGCATATCAAACAGGCCTTAGCTGTCTTTCTTTAAGAATATTACAATACTTCATACTTTTTATAGTAACTTCTACTTTGAAAAAGGACCACTCTACAACTTCATGTCGAAAGGAACAACTTTATGTGGGACGGCAAAAGCAATGTGGCGGAGGGGTTTATACGCACATGCGCAGAAAAGACCGGAAGTAAAACCCCGCAACCCCGGAAACAACCTCTGTTTACAAACAGCTTTCCGTAGCGGGAGCTTTGGTATATTACCATTATCTTAATTGGTATTAACTTATCCTTATAATGCTCACATTACAACACTTCTCCCCGCTTAAATTCCAAGATTCCCCAAATGTAAAAGAACTGGGAAACAAAAAACAGTGGTGTCATTAGCTTGGGTACCCCTGAAACTTACACTAGTGTCTCAGTAACAGTTTACCAATACAAAACACCTGAAACACGTGGCATATTCAATATTCTGTCTAACAAAGGAAATTGTCCATTCGAATATTCATTCTGTTAGGAGATTTGCGAGGGTGCTGTGCTGCAACGGTTTTTTGACTTGCTGCCTGAGATAAAGAAACGAGGAGCACGAGGAACTGTCAGATGATGTGTGGCTACTGGATTTAGGGTTTCTGACAGACCTAATGGCTAAATTAAACGCACTTAACAACGAGCTCGTGGGAAAAGACCGACACCTGCCCCACATGATAAGCGCAGTAAATGTGTTTAAGGCCAAGCTCGGGTGTTTGGATTTCAAATTTAAAGAACAGGAGGGTGACACACTTTCCCAACTTGGAGAAGCAGTTATAGGCCATCAAGGGAAAAAAAGAACGCTTTTCACCCTGAACAGTACTGTGCTTACCTAGACAAACTGGCAATAGAGTTTGTTTGGCGTTTTGGGGAGATAAATGCCATGAAAGATATTACTGCATTTATTTCAAACCCATTTCTGTTGATCGATACAGAACAGGTAGGAATTCCAGCCAGTATTTGGTGTGCCAAGTGATGTAGAAAAGGAAATAATTGATTTGCAAAATGACATCGAGCTTAAAGCAAGATCAAGGGATGGTGACTTTTGGGGCTTGTCAGCAGGGAGAAGTTTCCTCATCTCACCACACGTGCACTAAAAGTCAGTGCCTACTTCGGGTCAACTTATCTGTGTGAAATTGCACATTCACAGAAGAAAATTATTAAATCTAAGTACAGGAGCTGTCTTACTTTCAGACACCTCACAGACTGTCTCAGTCTGGCTGTCTGTAGTTATGAGCCAAATTTCAGAGAACTAGCAGAAAGTATTCAGCCCCAGTCATCACACTGAGTGCAACAGTCAATTTTTATTCATTTATTTTTCGTGTCGAAATAAAATTAAATAATGAAACTTAGAATTAAAGGTGTTGTAATGTGAGCATTATAAAGATAAGTTAATACTAATTAGGATAATGGTAATATAGCAATACTCCCGCTACGGAAAGCTGTTTGTAAACAGAGGTTGTTTCCTGGGTTGCGGGATTTTATTTCTGGTCTTTTCTGCGCATGTGTGTGTATGCCCCTCTGCCGCATTGGTTTTGCCATCCCAGATAAAGTTGTTCCTTTGGACATGAAGTTGTCAAGTGGTCCTTTTTCAAAGTAGAAGTTACTACATGTGACTCACATATGCGCTCTAGGGGTAAAATTTGCTTTTGCATCAAAAGGTTTATCAGGCATAATGTGTTTTTGCATTTCTTTTTCTTTTTTTTCGGGATCTACTGGGAAAGTCTCAAAGATCGACCGGTCGATCGCGATCAAATGGTTGGTGACCATTACTCTAGAGCAATGAGGCACTGTCCTCTACAATCACTCTGAGTACCGGTGCCCCACAAGGCTGTGTACTCAGCCCCCTGCTGTACTCACTGTACACCCATGATTGTATAGCCAAGTTTCCATTGAACTCAATTTATAAGTCTGCTGATGACATAACAATTGTAGGCCATGTCTTGGTAATGTTGAGTTTGAGTACAGAGAGGAAATTAAGAACCTGGTGGCATGGTGCGCAGACAGTAACCTATCCCTCAATGTCAGCAAGATGAAGGAATTTGTTGTCGACTTCAGAAGGAGTAGCAGACCGCACGACCCCATTTAACATCGGTGGTGCGCAAGTGGAACAGGTCAAAAGCTTTAAGTTCCTCGGGGTCAATATCACAAATGACCTGACTTGGTCCAACCAAGCAGAGTCCACTGCCAAGAAGGCCCACTAGCGCCTTTACTTCCTGAGGAAGCTAAGGAAATTTGGCCTGTCCCCTAAAACTGTCACTAATTTTTATAGATGCACCGTAGAAAGCATTCTTCTGGGGTGCATCACAACCTGGTATGGAAGTTGTCCTGTCCAAGACCGGAAGAAGCTGCAAAAGATCTTGAACACAGCCCAGCATATCACACAAACCAATCTTCTGTCCTTGGACTCACTTTACAGTGCATGCTGTGGGAGCAGTGCTGCCAGGATAATCAAGGACACGACCCACTCAGCTAACACACTCTTTGTCCCTCTTCCCTCCAGGAGAAGGCTCAGGAGCTTGAAGACTCATACGGCCAGATTTGGGAACAGTTCCTTTCCAACTGTGATAAGACTGTTGAACAGATCCTGACCCGGATCTGGGCCATACCCTCCAAATATCCGGACCTGCCTCTCAGTTTTTTTGCACTACCTTAGTTTCCCTTTTCTATTTTCTATTTATGATTTATAATTTAAATTTTTAATATTTACTATTGACTTGTACTCCAGGGAGCACAAAGAGCAGAATCAAATATCGCTGTGATGATTGTACGCTCTAGTATCAATTGTTTGGCGACAATAAAGTATAAGGTCCCTCCCAATACCCCTTATAAATGTGTGCCACTCTGTGGCAACTGGAAGTTTTCACTGATTTCCATCAGCTGACTACTGCTTTATGCCCTGTTGCGCTTCCTGTAGTCTGCTTCTGTTTAGTGGATTTTGTGGAAACCTGCTTTTTATCTAGGTGAATCCACATCTGGGATAACTTTCTCCAGGAGGTCACAGGAGAACGATGTGAGCAGAAGCAAAAGAGGATTAAGGTCTTGAGGTCACGGCAGGTATGTGTGGGAGCTTTGTAGTGTGGGATTTATGAGAGAAAATTCCCAGCAACTTTAATAATTTGACAGGCATATTTCCTTTCTATAGCACTGTGAACATACCTATTGAAAGTATCTCTTTTGTTCACAGCACATGGGCATCAATGGCAACGCCAGCATTTACTGTCCATCCCTAAAAGCTCCTTAACTGAGTAGGCACTTATGAATTAATAACATTGGTGGTTTTGGAATTGTCATCCGGATAATGCTGGCAGTGAGCCAAATGCAGATTTATGAGAATCTAGTAATTACATGGTTGCCAACTTTATAATTCTTACTTATTGCCTGTTATGCTGCTGGTGTTTAGGGCAGCAATGAGGTTCTCTGTTTCTGCTGGCGCTCAGGGTGTCCTTCATCATGTCAGTAGCCTCCTCTCAGTTTTCATTGTCAGTCATGTAAGTCCCGGGTGGACACTCAGGAATGCAGACACACACAGATGTAGGAGGATTCTTCATTGCTATTTCCATAACAATTTTTGGTTTACTAGTCGGGGTTGTTAACTCTGAGCTGAACGCCTGAACCTGAAGGACCGGTGGACCATTCTTAGTCTGGCCTCTACCCTTTGATCTGTTTGACATGGGTAACCGTACCAAGAACCACAACCTAAAGCCCTGACTGCAGCCAGCATAGCTCTCTGGGTCACTGAGGCCCGCAGGCCTCCAAACCATGACAAGCTTGTGGTCCTCTTGTAGGTTTATAATTCTAGATTTACTTAATTTGTTGTATTCAAGGGGGGCTAATTACTAGAAGTTGGGATTCAATCACACTTCGCCCACTCAATAATTTAGATCTCTGCATAACGATCCAGTAACTGATCAAGAGCCCATAGGTTCTGTAGTCTGATGCAAAAGAAAAACTTCTGGAAGAATGCAGTAGGTTAGGCAGCATCTGTGGGGAAGGAATTGTCGATGCTTTGGGTCAAGATCTACGGACTAAGACAGGAGAGGGAAGATAGCCTTGCACTCTCCTCTTTATACCAGCTATCTTAGAATTGGAATTGGAATTGGTTTATTATTGTCACAGGTACCTAGACACAGTAAAACATTTGTTTTGCATATTGGTCATACAGATCAAACCATTACACAGCACATTGAGATGGAACAAAGTAAAACAATAACAAAATTGCAGAATAAAGTGTAACAGCTACAGAGAAAGTGATCTGATGAACAATAAGCTGCAAGATCTAACAAGCTATATTGTGAGGTCAGGAGTCCATCTTATATTAGGGAACCATTCAATAGTACTCTTAATACCATGGTAAAAGCTGTGTTTGAGCCTTGTGGTAGGTATTTTGTATTTTCTAGTAGAGGGGAGAAAAGAGAATATCCGAGTGGGTGGGGGTCTTCAACTCCATTCTCAGTCCTGGTGCAGGGTCTCAACCTGAAATGTCTATACTTCTTCTCCCTCAGTAAACGTTGGCCTCCAGAGATTGCTCCAGTAACCGATCGGTTCTGATCCTGCTCCTGCATTACACTGGGCCTACAGCAGCTCACCTCCTGCTCATCACTCCACAATTTAAAGTGAAGAGTTGCAGGAAGATTTAATTTTTAAAATCTAATTTTAGTTGTTCAGGCCAATTGGAATTGACCTGAAATTCTTCCTCTGCTTCTTTCTTCACAGATTCCACTGACCTATTTGATATAAAATCATGCATGCAGAACCGAAGTAAACTTTGCCCCACCAAATGCACTTTCGCTGTCAAACACCCACTGACACTAATCCCATTCTATTTTCCCCAAGTTCCCATCAATTCCTGTTAGATTCTGCCACACATCTAAATACTGAGAGCAATTTACAGTGGCCATTTAAGAAACTAATCTGCACAAACACCAGAAAATCTGCAGATGCTGGAAATCTGAAGTAACACACACAAAATGCTGGAGGAACACAGCAGATCAGGCAGCATCTATGGAAAAGAGTAAACAGTTGACATTTCAGTTTGAGACACTTCATCAGGACTGGAAAGGAAGGGAAGAAGCGGGGAAGGGAGGAAGTACAAGGTGGCAGGTGGTAGGTGGGAGATGGGGAGGAGGTGAAGTAAAGAGCTGTGAAGTTGATTGGTGAAAGAGATAAAGGGCTGTTGGAGGGGGAATCTGACAGGAGAGGACAGAAGTCCATGGAATAAAGGGAGGGGGAGGAGCAGCAGAGGGAGGTGACGGGCAGGTAAGGAGATAAGTTGAGAGAGGGAAACAGGAGTTGGGAATGGTGAAGGGGGGCTAATTACTGGCGGTTTGAGAAATCAAGGTTCATGCCATCAGGTTGGAGACTACCCAGACAGAATATATGGTGCTGCTTCTCCAACCCGTGAGTGGCCTCATAGCAGCAGTGGAGGAAGCCATGAACTGACGTGTTCGGGTGGGAATGGGAAATGGAATTGAAATGGGTGGCCACTGGGAGATCCTGCTTTTTCTGGTGGATGGAGCATAGGTGCTCTCTGAAGTAGTCCCCCTATGTACATCAGGTTTCACTGATAGACAGGAAGCCATGCTGGGAGCACCGGATACAGTAGATGACCCTAACAGACTCGCAGGTGAAGTGTCGCCTCATCTGAAAGGATTGGTGGAGCCCTGCATGGTAGTGATGGAGGAAGTGCAGGTGCAAGTTTGGCACTTGTTCTGCCTGCAAGGATTAGTGCCAGGGGAGAGATCAGTGGAGAGGGACGAGTGCGCAAGAGAGTTGCGTAGAGAGCAATCCCTGTGGAAAGCAGGAAGTGGAGGGGAGGGAAAGATGTGCTGTGCACCTTTGGGGTATGGGAAGAAACTGGATGCCACGTGAAGAAACTTGGTGGCAGCTCATGTCGTCATATGGAAAGCCTGCAAACTCCACACAGACAGCATCCAAGGCCAGGATAGGGCTCAGATTGCTGAAGCTGGGCCACAATGCAGCCTGCAGAATGTTCCCAGAATTTTCTTTTCAATGTAGCTGTCCAGTTTTACGTAGAGAAAATTCATATCCCCCCGCCTAAAGGAACTTGTTGGATTCAAATTCAGAAATTTGGCCATTTGGTTTGCTAGGGCAGTCCAAATGAGCATTAACACTGTCCGCACTTGTTGCTTGGGATGGAAACACAGGCAGTAATCTACAGTTTACTGAAAGCTGCACAACTCACATTGGTGCATGCCCACAACCACGCACGATCAGAGCTGTGTTCACTCACAGCCACCTACACACCTTTAGGCCCTGAGTCAGGTACCCTGTGGTAAGAGTAAAGTTTGCTCATTTCCTCTATTTCTGCACAAGCAAGGTCAAGCAAAGATGTATTCCCTGAGAGGACGATGATCTGCATGATTTCCCCGATCATGCCTGGAGCCCACTTGATGTGTTGACCCACATGGTTCAGCAAATGAGGCACTCTATGCAGCAGGGGAATGAAGATTCCACTCCACGTGTTTATTTGCTCTCAGCAGGCTCTCTGCTGTCATGAGGCTTCTTTGGAGTTCTACGAAACGCCATTATGACAAACTCCTGTGCAAGGCACTAGCCCCACACATTTAAACGGAGAGGGTCCAAAGGAGGTTCATGAGAATAATCCCAAGAATGAAAGGTTAATGTATGAAGAGCGTTTGGTGGTTCTGGTCCTGTACTCACTGGAGTTTAAAAGAATGAGCGAGAATCTCATTGAAACCTATCAAATACGGAAAGGCCTAGATAAAGTGGATGTGGAGAGGATGTTTCTTATTGTGGGAAGGTCTAGGACCAGAGGGCCAGCCTCAGAATAGAAGGATGTTCCTTTAAAACAAAATTTCTTTGGCCAGACAAAGGTGAATCTTCGGAATTCATTGCCACAGACAGCTGTGGAGGCCAAGTCATTGGGTACATTTAAAGCAGTGGTTGATAGATTCTTGATCAGTAGGGGTGTCAAAGGCTATGGGGAGAAGGTAACAAAATGGGTTTGAGAGGGATAATAAATCAGTCATGATTGAAAGGCAGAGGAGAGTAGATGGGCTGAATGGCCCAATTAACTCCTAAGTCTTCTGGTCTTATGGATACTATGATTTGTTGGAATGTATTTTTAGGCTTTTGTAAAACTTTTTATTGGAATGAAGACCTGCATTTAATTTGTATCTTGCAATGCCTGGGGATATCCCAAAGCACACTACAGTCAGTGAAGTCATTTAAACATGTAATTCCTGTGGTAATGTGAAAATGTGGCAGCTAATTTTCACACTTTACGCAGAATGAGACAAGTTTGCTAAAAGCTTTAACTGCAGTAGTAACAGCATCTGCTGTTTTGTCGGCACACCTTACCAGCCTATTTGCTGGATAGTCATTGCCTCTTTTTAAAGCCATGCTTTCTAGAGCTATTATCCGTCTGCCTTTACAACAGGGAGCCTGGGGATTTCCGAAGAAGCAGCCTGGGTACATCATATTGACCTATTTTTCCAAGTAAATGTTTTGTTTGAAAATGCTTTGTGAACTTTAGATGAGGAAGAAGCAACTGTCATTGACTCTGAAGTGTGCACCTTCTCCCTGGGATGGGAGGAGTTGCTGGAAATGTGGGAAGAACAAGTTACAGGGGCAAGTAGTAGGGGAATGAGATTGTTGTGTGAGCCAGTATTGACTGACTGCACACTGTCCCCCAATCCCAACCTTTCCACCAAGTCTGGATAAAGCCAGGATCTGCAATAATTCAGGGACAGAGGCAACTGCAGGGCTTCCTTGAGGTTCCCAAAGGTGTTCCCTTGCTCAGCGTTCTGCTTGGAGGAACCTCCTGGAACTCTGTTGTTGGACAGCTGATGACAAGTAGGTGAAGCCTGGGATTAAAAAGGCTTTGGGTAAATTGCTCCTTGTCTCACTAATTTCTGGGGTTGCTATTTAATGCACACTCTGTTGAGCCAACCATGTTTCTACCCTGACGTGGTATTTCCAGACAGCTGAATGTGTAATGACCACGTTTGCAGAGCAAATGCACAAATGCTTTGAGAATGAAGTCTCGATAACAACGTTTAATTATCAGTGGGAGAACAAATCCACACCTTGCATAGAGGGATCCCTTTTGCTTGTTCCAGTAGTCTGTGACATGCTGCGATAATCTTCATGTATGTCTGAATTTTATGCTCGTTAAGAAATAATTGGTGCTTTTTGTCATACCTCTGGGACCCAGTGTCAGCTCTGTGGGTGGTGGTGTGGTACAGATTAGTACTGCGCCCCATCAAATCACCACGGCCCTAATCCCCAAAAGACTGCTCCCTGCTGTTAACTTGGCATCTACAGCATCCACCTGGCCATTCTGGTGCATTGCTGAGACTGCAGACTCAAGACAATGACTTAAAGTTTACCAGCTGGTGGACTATAAAGCAAAAACTATATTTGGAAAGCAGAAGGATTTTCACTACAAAAAATAGACCATTGCTTTTGTGGATCTCAGGTTTTATTTTAGAAAATAAATTGATCAAAATGGTGAAGTGTGGCAGCAAACATTTAGTTGATGCTTTGAGTTTCTATTTTCTGGGCATCTGTCATTTTATTTGTTGTGATTTGCTTTTGCTGTCAGTTTCTAAGCAGTTTCAGAAATGATACTCTCATCTGCTGACATATCCTCAACGACCACGATAAGGATTCCTAATTAAAATATCATTTCTATAGCTGATACCTTTCAGCATTCCTAACATGCTCCATGTGGGTAGATGTTATCCTGTCTGGCCTGTGGATTATCACCCTATCTCTGAGCAACATGAAGAATCGACACGTTTGAACCTTGCTCTGTCACTGAAGTGACACAATTCAGACACTCATGTGAAAGGTCTTTGAGGTATGGATTTTCATTAAAGCAAATGTCTAGTTCCATAGGATGGCAGTTCTCCACATTAGTTTGGGTCTCAGGAATGAAAGCATAAGTCCAAATCCCATTCATCAGTTCTGCTTGGTGGTTTGTCTGTAATGCAGACATCCCACCCTGCAAAAACTCATTTCAGGGAGGTAGCACCATCAATTTGCGGGAGGCTTCCAGGAGATGTGGGATGTCTGCAATCGAGTAGCTCCTGAGCAGCTAGCCAGCTAGTTTAAATAACGTTAGCTATGCTAATGAACGAATGACACCTGTTAAACTCACCTCAACATGTCTTTAACAGTCTTAACCCACCATGGACAATAGAAAAGTCACTTGCAAACAGTGCAGTGAGCAACACTGTCATTATTTTTGACCCCTATTAGGCAGGGGTACACATTAGCGTAGTCTGGGGTGATATATGTTTTATATTTTCTTTTTTTTTTGGAACACTCTGCTATGGCACGCTCTCTCTCTCTCTCTCTCTCTCTCTCATGGTCGCTCACGCGCTCACGCGCTCTCGCGCTCTCTCGCTCTCTCACTTGCTTGCTCTCGCGCTCTCTCTTGCTTTCTCTCGCTCGCTCGCAAAAAATTGATTTCCATGATATTGTATATAATTTGCGGGCATCAGGGAGCCACTATCAATATGCGGGAGACTCCTGGAACTTCCGGGAGAGGTGGGATGTCTGTGAACCTGAGTGTGGTTAGACTTGAGCAAGTTCAGTCGCTTCATTCTTTTCAATGGACAAGATCAATCATGAGGAAGAGGGATTGAATTAATTATACTGGTCTAATGATATTTAATTGTTTTAAGAGAATTTGGATCACTGGCTCCTCGGCCTAGCATATACGTAGACAATTATATGAACCTAAGGTTCCTGTTGCACTGAGCAAGGTTACTGTTGTAACAACACCTCATCAGAAGGGTAAAACTAACTGACTTACCGGGTGACTCAGTTAGTAGAGCCGCTGCCTCACAACTCCAGAGAGCTGGATTCAGTTCCGACCTTCGGCATGTTCTGAGTGGAGTCTGCATGTTTGCCAAATGGCTTTCCTCCCAAGTCCCAAAGTCATGGCGGTTGATAGGTTAATTGGCAGCTGTAAATTTTGGGTAGACTCTGGAAGAGTTGATGAAAATGTGAGGAGAAATTAGAAAAGGGACTAATTTGAGATTAATATATGTGGGTAGTTGATGATCAGTATCAACTTTGTGGGATCAAGGTCTTGTTTCTGTGCTGTTTCTTTCTGTGACTGGATGACTTTTTTAAAAGCTGTTATATACAGTGTGGTTGTTTCTTATTAGATCACCATAAATCAACAAGCTTTTAGTTAGCATTCCTGAAGAAGGGTCTTGGCCCGAAACGTCAACTGTTTATTCATTTCTGCAGGCGCTGCCTGACCTGCTGAGTTCCTCCATCGCATTTTGTGTGCAATGCTTTGGATTTTCCAGCATCTGCAGAATTTCTTGTGTTTGTTTAGCATTAATGGCTAGTTCATCCTGGGAATTCGGATTAATGGCCATCAACACCTATCAGTGGGGCTTGCTATCAATGACTGTTCATTCTGCTCAGGCTGGGACTGGCTTTGTGGAGCTAGGATCTGCTGAAACAGCCACTGCAGGTGAGTGTGTGCTGAGTGAGTACCAGCAAATGTATGAGGCCTGGTATTCCCAGGAGATTTGGGGCTATTATTGTTGTTGGGTATATTGCTATTATTTATTAAATAATCAAGATATTAGCACATTGAGATTACCACCACTAACATAAATGTTAACTAAAATCACCATTGTTCTATTAAATGGAAAAAGGTGACAAAACATCATGCTTGGTGACTCACTGCTTATGAAGGTCTGAGTAAGTTATGGTCCTACGGACTATTCATATTTTACCTTCTCTTTCCCTGCTCTGCACCTTCTTTCAGTTTTGCATCCCAGAACTGCCTGTGTCCTAACATGCACCAAATTCTGTCAATTCAACACCCCTGCAATCACTGAATACATTGGCTTCAGAACCCTGCATCGTTGTCACATTATCATAACTTTACACGGCTTTGCTCTCTCCACATAGCTATGCCTTCCCCTAACTCTTCTACTCTGAGGACACAGGCTTCATCTAACCCGGGTGCATCTTTGGAATTCCTCATCCTACTATTAAAAATAGTTTTCTCCCTAAACCATTCCAACACCTTAAAGTATTCCCTAAGCCCGCCTCCTTTCTCAAGCTTTTGATCTGTTGAACTAGCATTCTTTTCTTGGCATGGTATTAATTTGGATTGTGCTCACTGCAGTGGTTTACTACATTTATTTACTTAGTGATACGGTGCAGAGTAGGCCTTTCCTGCTCTTCAAGCTGCGCTGCCCTGGCAACCCTCGAAAACCCCGATTTGTTATTGTTCCTTTTTGCGCCTTGTTGCACATCAGGCAGTATTTTGCTGTTTCCGTACCATTTGACTGTTTTTTTTTTAGCGAGGCCGAGTTGCTAGCTTGATGCTCAACTGGGCATGGATGGAAAGCGTGCAAGTTGCCAGCTGGATTCGAACTCAGGACCATTCGCCTCGAAGTCCGGTGCTGATGCCAGTACGCCACCGGCTGGCTTAACCGGGATTTAACCCTAACTTAATCACAGGACAACTTACAGTAACCAATTAACCTACCCAGTAGGTCTTTGGACTTTGGGAAGAAACTGTAGGGCTCAGAGAAAATCCATGCATTCCCAGGGGAGGATATACAGAGACTCCTTACAGGGGATTCTGGGTTTGAACTCTGAACCCAGGCATCCCGAGCTGCAATAGCATCATACTAACTACTATACTACCATGGCGCCTATGTTTTGTATGTGCAAGGTGCACACTGTAAATGTAGATTATTTCTGGTGGTTCATCTTCTCCAACATTAAGAATTTTATTAATGTAAAAACAGAAAGTATTGGAAAAACTCCGCAGGTTAGTCAGTGTCTGGAGGAAGAGGATCAAATGAAACATTTCTGGTTGGAGACTGTTGTTGGAAATCTAAAGTAAAAATAGAACATGGTCTGACCTGTTTAGTTAGTCCAGCATTTTCTGTTTTTATTTTAGATTTCCAGCCCTTTTTAATCTTCATTTGCTTGTTGTATTATTTTAATCGTTCGCTCATCAGCTGGGATGAAAGAAAGAATGAATGATACTTATTTTGAAAGTACTCATTCTAATAAGGTGTTTTCTCACCTCGGCTGCATCTAATAATGAGTGCAAGAATAACAACCCTGAACCAGTAGAGGGAAGAATGCCAAGCTTAGATAAGGCCGAGATTTGAACTCAGATAAGTTTTGTACTGAGTTGCTTGCATCAACATGGCAAATTTTCAGTCCCCTCAGGCTGGGGGAATGAAGGACCTTTGCTGCTGTTTCCATGACAACATTTCCTTGTCGAAGGATCACAGTTACCACAATTATCAGTATCTGCTATTATCCATGTGGGGATAAATACAAATGCTCCTATTTACTCTGATGTCAAAATACGCTTGGAATGTTTAAACAACTTGGTATAATTCTGTCAACTTTGCTACCCCCATTGGAATTTTCACATTTAGGTTGTAATCTGATAGTTTTGAAGAATTATGTGCAACATGTTCAAAAGATCTAGCATGGTGATTTCTTGCTGCTGTTAAAATTGGTACATTGCAACGGGTTGGTTTATGTCCTAGTTATTGGACTTTGTGCTAATTCCAATTATAATGCCCAATTTTTTAAAGTTTGACCCAAAGTGCCTGTGTCTGCTCTTTGTCGGACGTTTCTAATTAGTCCTACACTCCTTCTCTTTCTCATGAATTGGAGTTATATTTTCTAACAGTCTCGATATTGCAACTTTCACCAAGGATTCTAGCATTTTCTCAACAACCTTGATCAAGTGAATGGGTTAGTAGTTCCCTCTCACTCCTTTCTTAAAGAGTATGGTCACATTTGCTACCCTCTAATCTGCAGGAACTCTTTAAAAGTTTGGAGACCTAGAAAGGGTTTTCCAATCCATCAGCTCTTCTTATCAACCCGCTGCCAGCAGAAACAGATGGCACCATTTTCTACATCAAGTGACATCAAAATTTGAATCATAATTTTTCAATTAAGCTCTTCTTCTCTAAGAAATACAACTGACCATCTTTGTCTGCCTACAAAACTGAAGTCTCTCTTGCCTTGTTTCATTTATGTAAATCTCCCTTTACATGCTTCCTAAGAGGTGGTCTTATTTTATATGAGAGTATTAATAGTTATACCTGTACAGAAGCTTGGGAACTTTACTGATACCGTTGTGCGGGGTGCAGGGACAGAAGAGGAGTGAGGTCGTGAGAAATTGGAATTAAAAGTAAAATTGCTGGAAGTGCTCAGCAGGCCAGGCAGTGTCTGTTGAAAGAGAGTCAGGGTTATTGCTTCAGATCACAGATCTGAACCTGAATCATGAACTCGGTTTCTCTTTCCGCAGACCTGCTGAACTTTTCCAGCATTAGTTATATTTCAGATTTCCAGCATCTGCAGACCTTATTTTTGTGACGAAAGATTTAATAGAAGTAAAACTGGCCCTCTGAGTTAGGCTGTCAAAAGATTAAATGAATGGAAGAAAGTTGTTGCCATGTTAGGGTTGTGGCAGTGTGACCTCTGACTGACTCGAATTCTACCTAGAGTTGTCAACTAGGGGTTGGTTTACTTGTCGGTCGAAAGCCACTTCTACTGTGCTGGTCACCAATTGGCCTGTTTGAAGTCTGTAGCAGCTCTGTCCCATTGGTTGTGTTGTGTGCCATGGCACCAATATCTGGTTTCAGGCACTTCAGGGGTATAAGAATAGCACTTGCAGGACGCGTGGCCTCTCTTTCCCTTTGTCTCCAGGGGCTCCTCTTCAGTGATCAGTGCTGAAGAACCACTGGGAAAATATGCTCCAGACGTGCACTCTTATGTATCTGTTTGTTGAATATTTAGCTTTGTAGTTTGTGTAACTCGTATTTGGTAAAATCTTTCACTATTTGTAAATAAATGAGTAATATGCTTATTTGTAATTGGTGTCTTCTGCCTCACTCACCAAACCCGTGAACCTGCTTCTACATTACAAAAGGGTTAACAAAATATAGGGGTGACATTTTGTGATGGAAAAGAAATTACATTAGAATTTGTTTTGTATAAAAAAGAGGCATTGTTTAAAAAATAGATGTTAAATGACAAGCTGAAAGAGTAGTATTTTGCTGATGACCAACTTGTCATGTTGTGGACCCGCATTGTAAGCAAGACTATGCATTCATTGATACACTAGTCTCTCTGGATTATGATACAATTTTGGTCTTTTCAGTAATGTGACTTCAGCATACCTTTTATTTGGTATGAAAAAAGCAAACCAGAAATGCCGAGATGTCTCCTGGACAAATTCAGTTTTGTGCTATCCAACATCACCTGAAGTTTGGAAGTAAGAGTTACTAGATGAATGGCCTGCTTTAAATTGGGAATATAGCTCTCCTGAGTAACAGTCGTCTGCTTCCTGCAACTAGTGAGTAATTCCTGATCTTAGCAAATAAGATAAAAGATTTGTAGATAGAATGCCTTCAAAATCTGATTGTGTGCTGCAGCGCAGTAGTATAGGAAGATTGAATACATAATTAAGTAAAAACTATTGCATTTTCAGTTTGATGCTTTGCCATCTGGTTAGTCTTTTGCTCATTGCTACCATTTGTTACTATCAACTTACAGAAACGGCTATCGTTCAACTAACAGGAATATTAGTAGAGTGCAGATATTATCTCTGAAGTGCTTGACTTAATGATCTCTCTAGAAAATATTTCACGTCACACCACGACAGCTGGAGAACTTAACTTAATCTAACTGAAATAAAAAAAAACACTGGTATCAGTTACGTTGGGCACAGAACTATTGGACGGTGACTTCTTGTCTGGTCAATATGTGACTGGTCACTATGTGAATGCAGGTCCATAGCAATTAGGGTGACTGAAGGATTGAGAACCACAGAACTTTTCTATGTTCACAAGCCTGGCCCAAGAGCTGGGAAAATGAGTTAATCTAAACATGAGCAACACACACAAAATGCTGGATGAACTCAACAGGTCAGGCTGCATCTATGCAATTGAATAAACAGTCAACGTTTCAGGTCAAGACCTTTCTTCAGGACGACTGAATTCCTCCAGGAGTTTGTTTTTTACTCCATATTCTGCATTTGCCGCCTCCTGTGTCTCCATTTGCCTATCTAAGCGAGTCCTGAGAAGGGTCTGCATCTGAAGCATTGGCTGTTTATTCATTTCCATAGATGCTGCCTGACCTGCTGAGTTCCTCTGGCATTTTGTAGATTAATCTAAAGCCCACTTTCAGCCACAATGATATGATGGGCCGAAGATTCCTTTTAGACTCGTGGAATCATAGACTAATGCAGCAGAGAAACAGGCCCTTCGGCCCAGCTCATCTGTGCAGACCAAGATGTCTATCTAACCCAGTCGCACTTGCCCCTGTTTGACCAGTATCCCTCTACAGTGATCCCACTTCCAATGTCTGTTAGAAATTGCATCTAAATTGGTAAGGGCAGTAATAATAACAGCAGGGAACTCAAAATTGTCCTTTACTGCCCGTGGTTTAACTTGCAGTGTCCACCCCTGTTTATGTCATAATCACCATTGACCAGTGCAACAGGCAAAGCACTTGAGGAACTCAGCTGGTCAGATGGACTTCATTTCCCTCCAATGATAGTGCCTGACCTGCTGAGTTCCTCCAGGGCCTTGTGTATCGCCCCGTATTCCAGCATCTGCGCTCTCCCGCGTCTCCATTTGGTTGGTGTCACCGCTGTGATGTAACCCTTGCAGAACTGCTTCTGATGTGTGGCACGCAGGTGCTGAAGGTTGAGAGCCTCCTGTTTTTAAGACAAGCTTTGCTTCCGTCTCATCACTCTTCAGGCACAAGATTAGCCTGGAACATCTTGTGTTTTAAGACGGGACGGAGATGTACAAGTAAAGCTTACCATGTCAAGATAGCTGACACACGGCTTATACAATACCCAATAACCACTTGCCCGACCCTTTACGATAATTATTGGCACCAGAAGTGATGGAGGGCACATCTCATTATGGAACTAAGATGCAGACTCTTTCCATTTTACAACAGTGGCACTTTGCTTCAGATCGAAGTCACATTTACACTGAACTTCACCTTGACTCTTACCTCATTGTATATGTATGGGTTCAAGAGTACTGTACAAACATTTTTTTTCCATGCATGTAATTCTGCCTGGGGAGGCTGGGGTCAATGTCATTATACAAATGAGGCCAGGATTATACTCTGTTGCAAATTATGGAGGTTCCTGGATGACAGGGGTCAGAGAATGCAAACTTAGCAATTCAGATGTCAATCTTTATGCCCGTGGTAAGGGAGGGAGAGAAATCTGTATCGAAAACAGGCCAGGTGCTTTGATTTAAAAATCAGTCAGAATACTTTTCCCAGAACTAAGCTGATTATGTCTCATCAAAGTATTAATTGGGCAAGCAAGGCATGGATGGGATTTGAACTGTCATTCACTGGAAGGTCCCCTAGCTGAAGATGCTTCACTGCTGCTTTGAAGCCGCTTTATTGACAGCTTTGCGCTCAGAGCCCAGGGCAGGCGTTGAGAAATAGAAAACTCTTCTGAGTCGATCTGAAATCTATAATGGTGCAGGCTAGGCAGTGGCTGACAAAACAATGGTGCTTGTCTTTGTCAGACAAGATCAAGCAGTGCCTGATGAAAGAGCATCCTGTTTTCAGATGCGGTGGCTCAACGAGCTTCTCAGTGTCTGTGATCCCAGTGGATGTGATGTCATCAGGCTGGCAGAACAGCCAATCACGTTAGAGGAGTTCTCACTGACGTGATAGCAAAATGATTTTTGAATTAACACTTTAAATATCATATGTACCGAGGGCTAAGTAAAATGTGAGAAATGTATGCATTACTAAAGTTGATGAAATATACTGAGCTATTTATGAATTACAGTGTTATGCTTTAGCCATAGGATCTACCAGCAGCAAGGCTGTTACAGGGATTTGCCAGAGTGGTTTGTAGAACAGCCTCTGCTCAGCTCATCAATGGCCATGGGACACTGATTCTGCACTTCTGCGGAATCTAATTTGACTTTCCACTGATTTCCCAGCACCTCAGAATCAGAATCAGGTTTAATATCACTGGCATATGTCATGAAATTTGCTAACTTAGTGGCAGTGCAATACATGATAATATAGAGAAAATAAATCACTGTAAGTATATATATGTATATCAAACAGTTAAATTTAAAATACAGTGCAAAAGCAGAAATAATTAAGTAAAGAAGTGAGGTAGTGTTCATGGGTTCAATGTCCATTTAGGAATTGGGTGGCAGAGGGGAAGAAGCTGTTTGATTGGGAGATCCACCCACTGAGCCTGGCCTGGAAAACCTGGCCCCCTCCCACTTTATTTCTGACCCACTGAAGTGAACGGGTGAAGCTAACTGCTGCCACAAAGATTTCATTTAATTAAGTTAATTTAATTAGACAGGCGTGTGTCCTTCAACTTCAATAAATCTAAAATGTTTTTTCAACAGGTCTGGGATTTTGAAGAAGTGGGAATGTCAAAGATGTTCATAAATGATCAATTTACAGTTGGTGAGCCTGGCAACTTTACATATCATCCGAAAGAACCAAATGTAACAGTGCTGGAACAGCTTGGCCAGAGGCACACTGTGCAAATTTATATATTTTTTTGCAGCAGTACAGTGCAGTACATAAAATCATTACAGTACTGTGCAGAGGTCTCAGGCACCCTAGCTGGGCATACTTTTACACAGTACTCCAGTTCTGGAGCTGGGATCTTCTGTACTACAGTGGGATGTCGTCTGCTCTTGTAGCCTTTGCTGTATCCAGTGCTGTCCTGGAATTCCCCTGAGTGAGCTGAGTGAACTGGACGCTGGTTTCTGTGACGCTGGGGATCTCAGGAGGGAGTGGAAAATGGATCATGCACTCTGCACTTTTGGCCCGGCTTGGTTACAAATCCTTCAGCCTTGTGTTTAGCACTTACTGCCGGGCCCAGCCATTACTGAGGGTGGGAATATTCTTTGTTAGCTGCTAAATAATACATCAATATTTATGACAAAATGCGGTAGAAATACAGAGCTTTGATCTAATCTGATGGTCCTGAGATTTCACTGTCTGTTGCATACTGAATCAGAATCAGGTTTGTTATCACTGACACACCTGAATGTCGTGAAACGTGTTTTGCGCCAGCAGTACAGTGCGCGACATAAATAATTATTATAAGTCACAATAACAAATATATCAATTAGTAGTGCAAAAAGTGAGGAAGTGTTCATGGTCTATTCAGAAAAACGATGGCAGAGAGGAAGAAGCTGTTCCTAAATCATTGAGTGTGTGCCTTCAGGCTCCTGTACCTCTTCCCTAATGGAGCAATGTCCTAGATGGTAAGGGTCCATAATGATGGATGGATGTTCTTACTGTTGACCAGATGCAGGTTCTGTAGAGCAGCTTCACCTCATCATTTTTAAATGTGCCTGTTGCACTTCCGAGCAAACCCTTCTCCATTGATCGATGACGCTGCACCGACCCCCATGATAGTGACGGTACAGTGCGGAATACTCTTGAGCTGGGAGATTACAGACTGTAGTAATGTATGTCTTTTGATTTTGCTGCTGGTCCGCAGTCCCTCGTGGACGGCCATTTCTGAGGTGCCAGACTTGTCCCATCATGCCACACAACATGATGGAAAATATAATCGGGTAATGGGATATTCTCCTCTTTGAAACTTTAGCTTAAGTTCTATGCCATTAATTACAATATTAATATAAACAAATATGCTTGACTGAAAAAAGCAACAAACAATCTGCTGGAAGAACTCCACAGGTTGATCAGCATATGTGGGAGAAGGGAATTGTTGACATTTCAGGTTGAAGCCTTGCATCAAGTCATCGGATCTTGACCTAAAGTGCCAACAGTTCCTTTCCTCCAATAGATGCTGTTCGGTCTGCTGAGGTTTTTTTTCCCCAGAAGATTGTTTGTTGCTCCACATTCTAGCATCTGCATTTTCTTGTGTCTTCAGGTTTGAAAAAAAAAGCCTGATTCTGTGGGCCTTCATGGAATGCAGGCTAAACCATGAAGCTTTCTCACCATTATAGGAATCTAGCCATTCTCAGTGAGATTCTTGTTGACAAATACTCAAACTTCTTAGGAATTTAGGAATGAAGAGATAGCATTCTCCTGAAATGTTGCACTTTAATCTTAACCCAGATGTTTTGACTCTTTTGTAATGTATCACCTTAATGGATTTGACCCAATTCCAATGTGCAAGTTTAAGCAAGCTTTCTGTAACATCCCTCTTAATAAACAGCTTTTAATTTGAGTTTTGCTTCTAGTTTATGAACCAAGTCTTAATTCTCTGCAAGTTGTCATATCAGTCTTCAGTGGTTCCATTTTACTTAAAGCAGAAAGTTTAGTTTATTAGAATAATTGAATAATCTTGTTTGGGTTCCTCGATTAGATAAAATAGTTGAAGGTTGCTTCTCTAAGAACAAAAACCTAAAGAAAGGTTCCTTCATATCATGCATAGATCACACATTAAAAGCAGGTAGTGCACATTTTGGAGTGTTTCTGTTCACTTCTGCTGCAAGTCTCATCCGTCAGGAAACTGGGGCAGGCACTTCCTGTCATTTTTCATCCTGGCACCAGTGTCATGTCCCATCTGTACTTCATGATGTCATTAATACCCACTGCACATTTCTGACCTGCCGAAAGAAACTGGTCCTACAAGGTTGCAACCTTTGACCTTAAAAGTAAAACACACGATTTCATTGGGCCTGACTGGGAGATTGATTTTAGCGTCAACGAGTTCCTCATATTGTATGGGTGCTGCCCTTTTGTACAGAGGCAGGGCTAATAAAGGCCACAATGTGTGTCCCCCTTAGGACACACTGCTGCAATCGGTGTGGCAGCACCCAATCCTGGCAATAGTTCTGAGTTTGCCAATCCATGGCTTTGGAAGGGGGTGGTCATCACAGGCCTCTCCAACATTGCAATGCAACAAATCTGCTCCAACACTAGACTCTAGCTGTCTGTACTCCTCTCTTTTAATGAGACAGCCACTGCATCAAACTATGGACAGACATTAATGGTTATTGATACATTGGGTGAAGGGCATGTTTTATTTACTGCAACTGCTTACAATTTTGATGATATTTCCAATAAGCGCTGATTCAGTCTTCAATCTTTGCTAAAGCCTCAGATTTTTGTTTTTTTCTGTACATGCTTTACTGACAGAATCGATAGGCTGAAAATAATTTGAGTGAATACAATCATATTGATATCAACAGTGATATCTGACCCCTGCAAAAGATTCCAGCAGGAGAGTAAAACTGGTGGTTTAATGTAAGTGTGGCACTGATGTTCATGAGCAAATCAGAGCCATTATTTAAAACGATCAATTGTCATTCAAGAGCCTTGCAGTGATTTAAAGTATTTGGCGCAGGGTGATATTCCAGTTACGGTAATTGACTGGAATCTCATTGTTGACTTATTTAGTCAGGCAGCATGCGAGGCTCAGATGGTGGCACTCTCACTTATGAGTCAGAAGATTACGATTTCCAATCCCTCTTCAAATACTTACACAAAGATCTACTCTGATGGTCCAAGTCCTGTACTGCAGGCATACTGTCCTATTCAAGGTGTCATCTTTTGTTTGAGATATAAGACCATAAAATATAGGAGCAGAATTAGACCATTTGGCCCATCAAGTCTGCTCTGACATTTCATCATGGTTGATCCATTTCCCTCTCAGGCACATTCTCCTGCCTTCTCCTGTATCCCTTCTTGCCCTGACTAATCAAGAATCTGTCAACCTCTGCCTTAAGTATATCCAATGACTTGGCCTCCAAATCCACCTATGGCAATGAAGTCCACAGATTGACCACTCTCTGGCTGAAGAAATTCCTCCTCATCTCTTTTCTAAAGGGACACCCCTCTGTTTTGAGGCTTTGCCCTCTGGTCTTAGACGCTCCCACTGGAGGAAACATCTTCTCCACATCCACTCTATTGAAGCCTTTCATCATTTGATAGGTTTCACTGAGGTCATCCCTTATTCTTCTGAATTCCAGTGTATACACGTCCAGAGCCATCAACGCTCTTTATTGAAAAGCCTTTCAATCCTGGAAACATATATAACAACACTCATCTTCTCAGTCAGGTAACGTAAGTGATGCCTTGACCATCTCAGGGCCAACTGAGTTCTCCCTAGTCTCCCTAGCTAAAATATCCTTTGGTTCATACGGTTGAAATAAATGATCCGCTCCTCTTTATATTCACTCTTTTGGTCTACAAATCCTGGAATCTGTTCCTCTTCATATTTACCCTTTTGGTCGACAAATTGGTTGCTGTGTTTCCTATGTTATAACAGTGACTATGGTGATTAGTTCAAAGTATTCAATTTATTTTTGAATATTCATAAATATAAATAAAATTTGGCTTTTAAGTAGCTTGTGACATCTTGAACGTGTGGCATGCTTCATAATTACATCTTCTTTCCTTCTTGTATCGTTTCTCTACCTGTAATGTCTTGTGTCTTTTTATTAACATTCTTCAAAACTTGGTCTCTGGCAGCAAGGATTTGCTCACTTGCCTTTCTATGAATTGCCTCCAGGGTTTGGCAGTTTCCCATATCTTGGCAGCTCTGAATCCACAATGGCACACCACTGTGCCCAGACAAAACCAAAATGAGTTCTATTGTATGCTGCACAGTCCGATAACTGTTTTTGTTCAACAGCAGCTGACTTCAGTCTCTGAGATGCATCTAGGGGCTTTGGGTTTTAACATTAGAAAATCAGCTCTCCTGTGAACTTCAAGGCAGTCCCAAGTTGTGTATTCTCAACATCTTTCTGAAGCTTCTGCATTGCAGAGGAATAGCTGCATTACAAAAAGCCTGTCTCTGCATCATAAACACCCTCATTGCAGTCTCTCTAGTTTAGAATGTAGCCTGGCTGACACACTCTGTAAGGTTTTCAGTCTTGAAATTCACTCCTGGACAGTGTTGTGAAAGGCACCATATTACAGCACATGCATGAGAGCAAAGCATTCTACCTTCGAAATTCATTCCACTGACTTCAGTGTTCATGAATATATTTTCAAGTTCCTGTGTGATTGGGTCTTGATCTACATGGTGCGTTAGGAAGTGTTTCTTCTGAATTTTTGTTCGAAAGGCATTGGTCTGAATTGTACTTCCACTGGGTTGCTCCCGACACACCGCTGGCCTCACCGGTGTGCTCATCCCCTGAAGTGGAGGAGTCTGCAGTGGACAGTTGGCCCCCAGATGGTGAAACTAAAGTCACGCCAGCAGGCTGGTTTAGTGGCCTTTTGACAGAAGGCTGGCACTGCTTTCCAGATCTTTCCAGTGCTCACACGCTCAGAAACAGGCGAAAATCATTTGAATAATTAACAATTAGAGAACTGACAAACATTATAAAAATATTTAAAGTACATTTAGCTGATGTAAGATAATAACACACAGATGGGGCACTGCAACTAGGAAGCAATTCTCAGTGGGTTCCAATGTAACCCAAACCCACTGGATCCTGAATTTTCCTGAAGGAATGTTGCATTTATATTAGTTTCAGGTTCATGGAATTGGATTGGATACCAGCTCTATTTAGCAGTACCATCAGGTCCATTTTGATCTGACAATTCTTTCACCACTTTGGCTCAGCGGTATCACGGTTGCTAAACCCAACAGCATATATTGTCAGGAGAGCAGTTACAGCAACAGCCTGTGAGAAACTTCAAAAGGCCTATGGCTGGATTGACTGATGTGACTGACAATACTTCTCTGAAAAGACCCCTGTCATCTGCACTCAATTCCCCACAAGATATTTTGGAATTGGTATTGGTCTATCATTGTCAGATGTACTGAGGTACAGTGAAAAGCTTGCCATGCATACTTCTCAAGTCATTACACGGGGCTTTGAGGTAGATGAAGGTAAAGCAATAAAAATGCAGGACGAAGTGTAAGAGTTACCCAGAAAGTGCAGTGCAGGTAAACAGTAAGGCACAAGGTCATAACGAGGTAAATTGTGAGCTCAAGTGTCCATTTGTCTAACTAGGGAACCATTCAGTAGTGTTATTAGGGTGGGGTAGAAGCTGCCTTAAGCCTGGTGTTACGTGTTTTGAGGCTTTTGTATCTACTGCCTGATGGAAGAGAGGACGTCCAGTGTGGGTGAGGTCTTTGACTTACTGCTTTACTGAGGCAGCAAGAAGTATAGACAGTCCATGCAGGGGAGCCTGATTTTAGAATTAGAATTGGAATTTATTTTATTTCTTACATCCATCTCACAACACGAGGGAGCAAAAAACTTTATGTTGCATCTCTGTTGCTATGTACAAGCAATGGAAAGGAAAGATACATCGCATCCGGAGTTTCTCCGCTTAGCGGATAATTTCCCTCCACGTCTCTCTGACGTAGTGGGGAACCGCGTATAAGGCAAGTTACAGCAGTGGTTTGCCATTGCCTTCTGCCGGGTGAGTTTCCAAAGAGATCACCAGCTCGTAACCCAGCATGGATAGAAAACGAGCAGGGGAGCCGGCTGGATTCGATCTCAGGACCTTTCGTCCTGAAGTCCGACGCTGATGCCACTATGCCACCAGCCGAGTTGTACAAGCAGTAAGGAAGGGAACTGTGGGAGGATATTGCCCAAACACTAAGATTGTATATATAATTGTTTTGTATACATGTGTACAGTCAGATATGCAATCAGATCAATGTGCATTGATAAAGCTGTCCAGGAGCCTGTTGGTCCTCGCCTTAATGCTGCAGTACCATTTATCAGATAGGAGCGGCTGAAACAGTTTGAGGTTGGGGTGTCTAGAGTCTGTGATGATCCTTCTTATGCACCAGCTGCTGTAAATGTCCTGAATAGAGGCAAGTTCACATCCAGAGGTTCGCTGGGTTGTCCGCACCGCTCTCTGCAGTGTAGTACAGTTCCCATACCAGGTGGTGACACAACCCGACAGGATGCTCAGGATTTCTGTGAAATGCTGAGCTGTGTCGGTGACTCTGCAGTTTCCTGCTGTCATGTGTAGAGCAGTTGTCATACCAAGCCATTATGCATTGAGATAGGACCCTATGGTACAGTATATATAAATTACAACACTGAAACAGTCCATTCTGCACAGTTGCTGCCGAGTTGTGTTGGTGCTCTGGGTAGACATTCTTCAACCCTAGAACATCTAACCTTCATCCTAATGTAGCAAAAATATAGATGCTGGCAATCGGAAATAAAAACACAAGATGCTGAAAGCACGCAGCGGCAGCTGTGGGAAGGGAAATTGTCATCAACCTAAGACTTCACTCTTTTTCCCTCTGCAAAGATGCTGCCTGACTTACTGAATATTTCCCACATCTTTTGCTTTGAACCTTACTGGTATTTCCTGTGGATCCTCATGCACCAATCTAAATGCTCCTTAGATCTATCAGCACTGATTGCTTCAATGGATGCGAGCAGGCTCCATGTTCAGAGGTCTCTCCAGAATCTGTTGTTGCATTTATATAAAAGGGCTGCAGCTCAGGAACAGACCCCTTGGCCACTTTGTAATGCATCAAGCACCCTACTATTTGGATCCCATTTACAAGTTCTTGGACCATAGCCATCAAGACAATTTAAGAGCTCAAGTGATTAATCTTCATGTTACATTTGAAGGGGCAATCAAACTACTGAGGGTGCTGGGAATGTAATTTAAAACCAGCAAATGCAGCAACAAAAACAGAGAGAGGAAGTGAATTAGCGCTTTGGGTTCCGTGACACTTCGTCAGAACTGGACGATGTTACCATGAAAGTGCAGCAGCGGAGAATAAGAAATGGGGCAGCATTTGATGAGGGGAATTCAGAAAGGTAGCACATGGAGTGGCTAATTGACCAAAGGGCTGGTGGTGGATGAAGAGAGTATTGCCAAAGGCACAGAAAATGAGGTGGAATACGTTACAGCAGCAGGTGCACTATTTGTGTCGTCTGTTGGACAATTGATGTTTACAATCTGAAGATTCTGAACTCTGTTGGGTCTGAAAAACTGTATGATGTCTAGTAGACAGGTGATGTGCTCTTCCTTAGAACTGGGCCACTTTGGAATTCCTCACCATAGCAATATCTTCTCTATGTCTATTTTACTGAATCTCACTATCTTTCAGCTTACATTTCAGTCCTTGCACCTGTTTGGTTTGGAATAAAGAGTGGTACAGGCAATGATAACCATAACATATCTGGAGTGTTGTTTAAGCATGGATTGTTAATTGTTATCACCCCATTAGTCACTGCCTGTTGGCCTAAGAGAGACTTTTTATTGAGGCTGAAAGTTAATTAAATCATGCATGGAATTCCAGGATAAATTGGTCAGACAGCACGGTCCAAGACAGTGGATAGGAAAGTGTGTTTGACAATAGGCTGCCATCTTGGAAAGTCAGAGAGCAGATGGAAGATTTGAAGATGTTTGGCTGTGGGCTTGCAGTGCTCAAGGAGAAAGGAAGATTACTAAGGTTAGCTAACATGGGAGCTAGGAAGGGAGATTGAGTAGGCAGCAGTTTTGTGGGAATATTGAACATTGGCATATGTACAAAGATATAGTCAAAAGCTTTTCTTGCCTACTGTTTATACAGGTCAAATCATTACATAGTGCATTGAGCTAAAATAAAGTAAAGCAATAACAATACAGTATAAAGTGTAAAAGCTACCAAACAAAGTGTAGTGCAGGTAAGCAATAAATTGCAAGATCATAATGAGGCCAAGAGTCTCATCTTATCGTACAAGAAAATGATACATGAAGTCAATAGGTGGCCCCTGGAAAACAAGATGAACGTGAAAAGGACATGATGGGAAATCAGAGTGGAAGACCAGTTCGTGGCTGAGGCAGAAGGAAGTTTTACCCGATGGATTCCAGGTAGGGAGGGAAGAGGCACGCATAGGTGTCCCCATGTTTTCATCCTGTCTGAAGTGCAGAAACTCCCTGCCTCTGTCATTGGTAGCAAGGGCGATGGGAACAGCAGAGATGGGTTTCAAAGTCTAAATTACAGTAGTGGAAAGAAAGCAAAGTTATTTTTACATTCTGGAGTTATTCTGGAAAAGTTTTAGATCATGTACCACAAGGTATGGCAGCAGAATTAGACCATTAAGCCCATTGAGTCTGATCCACAATTCCATTATAGCTGATGTTTTTTCAACCACATTCACTTGCCTTCTCCCTATATTCCATACCCCTTTACCAATCAAAAATCCATCAATCTCTGCTTTAAAAAAACTCAATGACTGGGCCTCTACCCATTGTGCCAATGAATTCCACAGATTCACCACTATCTGGTGGAAGAAATTCATCCTCATCTCAATTCTAAAGGGGGATCCTTCTATTCTGAGATTATGCCCTTGAATCTTAGACTCTTCTACAAATGGAAGCATCCTCTTCACGTCCACCCTATCCAGGTCTTTCAGATGACTAGGATCCAGTCATGTTTTATTCTGGTTCAGCTAGATCAGTCACTGAATGCTTGCCTGCTTTGGACTTTAATGTGAATAAGGCTTCTCTAGGGAGAAGTGCTAGGTGGAGAGAAGATGATAGTTTCATTGCGGTTTATCACAGAGGGAGCTAAGAAAGTCGCATTTCATGCCCAGAAACATTGAAAGGGGAAAGCGAAAAGCCATACAAATAAGTCATCAGAGTGGGTATAACGAAAATATTTTGTACCTATACAGTTGGTGTCTTGTACACTTAGACCTTTACTGTATATTACAAGAAAGTGCAACCTATGGCTTTTTGGACTCAACACTGAGTTTGCCATCTTAAATCTTTATTAAGTGTCTCTTATTTTTTGATCATCAACACTTATCTATATCAAGATTCATTTTCTACGTTGAGACTGACTTTACATTTCAGGCCTGCAATGCCATTTTGTTAATGTCTTAATGCATTTGTCACAGTCCACTTGAATATCATCCAAATTCTCCCATCACCTCTGAATTTTCATAACTTACCTTTGTTTCCTGAATCCAAATCATTTATGTCAGGGAAGGACAGAAACATTGATCTCTTTGAAGCATATTTCTTTTTTTGATATTGTTTGTTACATTTAAAAATGTCAATTTTTAGGTCACTTTACGTTGACATTAAGACTATGTATGGTTATGACTGTTCAGTGTTTTGGATATGCAGATGAAGAAGACAGCTGTTCTTTATTGCCAATACAATCTCTAAATTTTCTCAATTAATCACTGATAGAAAAGTTTATGCAATCAGGATTCACGCTGACCTGAGTAAGCATTAGTCTCTGTTTTCTCTTTTGTAGCCAATTTGGTATTATTCTACAAGAACAAGACCGCTCTCATCTCCTACCAGATTCCTTCATCTCCAGCTGTTTTCCTTTCCTATCCACCTGGCTTCACCTATCACCTTCTAGCTATCCTCCTTTCCCTTCCCCCCATCTTCTTGTTATGCCATTTTCCCCTTCCTTCCCAGTCCCGAAGAAGGATCTCGGCTCAAAACAGCGACGTTTCATTCATTTCCATTATTGCTGCCTGACTTGCTGAGTTTCTCCAGCATTTTGGGTGTGATGCTTGTCTTTACTAGTTGAGGCGTTGAGTTCAAGAGTCAGGGGGTTTTGTTCTAACTTTATAACATTCTAGTTAGGTTGTATCTGTAGTATTGCATTCAATTCCAGTCACCTACTTGAGGAAGGATGTGGAGGCTTTGAAGAGGTGTGGAAGAAGTTTCCCAGGATGCTACCAGTATTGGAGGGTGTGTCCAAGTTGGACAAACTTGGATTGTTTTCTCTGGAGTGATGGAGAGATCCAATAGAAGTTTATAAAATAATGAAAGGCAGAAATAGACAACCGGTATCTTTATTCCACGGTTGAAGTATCTAATACTAGAGAGCATGCATTTACATTGAAGGGGGTAAATTCAAGGGAGATGTTCAGGGCAAACTTTATACCCAGAGAGTGGTGGGCTCCTGGTGGGTTCCTCCACTGCCAGGGGCAATGGTGGAGGCAGATATGATAGAGGTGTGTGAGAGGCTCTTAGATAGGCATGCAGATATGGAGAGAATAGTGTGGGGTGCACAATGTGCAGGGCAGAAGGGATTAATTGGGCATCATTTGCTTAATTAACTTGGTAAAACATCATGGGCTGAAGGGCCTGCCTTATGCTGTACTGTCCTATGTTAGCACAAGAAATTAAGAGCAGGAGCAGGCCACTGGGCCTGAGGCCTGCCCTGACATTCATTATACTATCTGATGATCTGTCCAAGGACTCAACTTGTGCTCGTTGCCAAATCTCCGTAACATGCAAACCCCTGACTGCTTGCCGCCACACAGAGTCACAAATCTGCTCTGTTCTTAAAAAAAACATTTTAAGTGCTGTGTATTTTAAGTGTCGAAGCACATTACAGCCAGTGTATTACCCTGACTTAGTCAGTAGATAATGAATCCAGCAGTTAAGGAAAGATCAAATCAAAATGAAAGATCTGCAGAAAACGACTTCAAAAAAGTAAAGCAGTAGCTGCAGGGGTTTGTTCTGTAAGCTCCATCCAGCCTCCAAAGTATTTGCTTCTTAATAATTCTTGTCGTTCATCTTTGGGATTTTCCCAGGATGTTTGAGGGAACACCACAGCACCTGGTTCAGAATGGCACATAGTGATTGAAAAATTAATTTAACAGTCTGGAGGCTCCACAGAGAATTTATCTGGAAATTACCCATCAGATGGACAAGAGAAGCAGATCTTGATAGTATATCATTTCCTTTTAAAATAATCTATTCACACCACTTGATGCATGTAAGAATCTTCATTCAGGCCTTGGAATTGCAAGGGAAAGACTCTCTTCACTGAAGGTATTGACTAGATTCACTCAAGATTGCATTATGGAGGGGGCAGAGACCAAAGATCTTAAAACCGTGAAAGCTAGAAACCTTCAGAATACTCAAGTGATGATCACTGCACATCAGTTAATGAATATTCAAAATAATTTAACAATATGTGGCATTATGACTCAGAATGTCATTATTGTGCCATTAGGATAAATTATTAATGAATCATAATAATTGAACTCAGTTTATCTATGCAAATTAGCTTCATTAGAATCCATGCTTTCTGCTTTTATCTTAGAACAACAAGGACTGCTCCCGACTCATTGAATTGATTAGACAACACCACTTGCAGGGTAATGTCTCAACAAATGTTGCCTTTGCACCTAAGTCACTGATGCATATTAATGCTAAAGATGAAACAAGTGAAGATCCAGAGGTTAACTCTGCAGAATGTTCATTTGTGTTGTTCACACAATGTGTGCCTCACTGGCTACGGCCTGGCCTGTCTCTTTTTACTCTAGAACTCAATGGCTGACCATTTCAAGGGCAATTAAGTGCTGACCACATTAGTCTCCCTAGAGTCATTTTCAGGATTTAAGAATCAAGATTGTTTATTGTTGTTCTGGATCGGGAGCATCATATAAAAAAACAACACAATAAGCATAAAGGCCACAATAAAAGGCAAGGGAACACGATAATTATAACTGTAAAAGCAATGCTATGACACAATGTACAAGTAACTGTTACATACATAGACTGATTGTATGGACATAAACTGGCGCTCGGTGATGTGTGTGTAGAGGTGATGGGGCATGGTAGGGTATTTTAATGAGTAGAGGTGTTGATCTGTCTGACAGCTTGGGGAATGTAACTGTTTTTGCGTCTAGTGGTCCTGGTGTAGATGTTACGTAGCCTTTCCCATAATGAAGGTGGGACAAACAGTCCATAAGCAGGGTGTGTGGGATCCTTCGTGATATCGCTGGTCTTTTCTGGTACTTTTCTGTATCTATGCCCTTAATGGCTGATGCTGGTGATACGTTGATATACGTATTGGTTTGTGAAGAGTGCAGTGATAGAAGTTTGAGCAAGACCTCCTTTCTTTGATAGTGCAATGTAGATGGGTTCCTGCTGGTCACTGGAAGATGGTGGGCTGAAGTGGCTGATTCTACACTGTATGGCTCTATAACTCTAAGGTTTCTATGGCCTTCACAAAACTATAATCTGAGGAAATATTGTTAATCTGATTTCAGCAGTGAGATAAAGGATAGCATGTAGTCAACACACACAAAATGCTGGAGGAACAGCAGTCCAGGCAGCATGTAGGAAAAGCGTACAGTCGATGTCTCGGGCTGAGACCCTTCAGCAGGACAGGAGAAAAAAAAGATGAAGAGCAAATTTAAAAGGTAGGGGAGTAGAGAGAGAAACACAAAGTGATAGATGAAATGGGAAGGGGAGGGATGAAGTAAAGAGCTGGGAAGTTGATTGGTGAAAGAAATACAGGTCTGGAGAAGCGAGAGCGAACAGGAGGCCATGGAAGAAAGAAAAGTGGGGGGGGGGAGGAGCACCAGAGGGAGGCGATGGGCGGGCAAGGAGATAAGGTGAGAGAGGGAAAAGGGGGTGAGGAATGATGAAGGAGGGGTGGAGCATTATCAGAAGGTTGAGAAATCGATGTTCATGTCATCGTGTTGGAGGCTACCCAGACAGAATATAAGGTGTTGTTCCTCCAACCTGAGTGTGGCCTCACCTGTGAGTTGGTTTGGGTCATATATTGTGTTCAGTGCTCCAGGTGTGGCCTTCTGTATGTCGTCGAGACCCGGCATAGATTGGAAGCCTACTTTGCCGAGCACCTATGCTCCGTCTGCCAGAAGAAATGGGATCTCCCAGTGGCCATCCATTTTAATTCCACTTCCCATTCCCATTCCCATTCAGATATATCCATCCACGACCTCCTCTACTGTTGCGATAAGGCCACACTCAGGTTGGTGAACAACACCTTATATTCCGTCTGGGTAGCCTTCGACCTGATGGCACGAACATCGATTTTTCGAACTACCGGTAATGACGCACCCCCCCCACCCCGCCCTCAACATTCCCCATTCCCTTTTCTCTCTCATCTACTCCTTGCCTGCCTGTTGCTTCCCTCTGGTGCTCCTCCACCTTTTCTTTCTTCCATGGCCTTCTCGCCTCTCCTATTAGATTCCCCCTTCTCCAGCCCTGTATCTCTTTCACCAGTCAACTTCCCAGCTGTTTACTTCCTCCCTTCCCCATCACCCATCATCCTGTGTTTCTGTCTCCCCTCCCCCCACCTTTTAAATTTACTCCTTAGCTTTTTCCTCTCCAGTCCTGTCGAAGGGTCTGGGCCCGAAATGCGACTGTACTTTTTTCCATAGATGCTGCCTGGCCTGCTGAGTTCCTCCAGCATTTTGTGTGTGTTGCTTGGATTTCCAGCATCTGCACATTTGCTCTTGTTCTGTGATAGCATGAAGGCTGGAGCTTAGCAGGACCGAAACTCTGGAGTTCTGAGTAGCTGTGGATGTAGCATTTAGAAGCACTACCAGCTCCTTCCCTCGAGCATAGCAGAACTTGAAAACAGTCCCGTAGAGATCTACTTAGCGGCTCTATTAACTGGATTGTTGCTTCCCTTTATCACACAGAGACTCCTGTAATTCGGCATGCCACAGGGCAGGCCTTTGGCCTGCGTGCCAAGTGGCACAGTGTCACCTGTAGGCCTACATTCCTCATTACTTTCAGTGGGAGCTGCAGTGCAATTGATTCTGTGTTAGCTGCTGCGGGATACACAACTAATTGGGAACCGACTGGTTTTGGACTGAGTTGTCTTGAAATTTACCTGTTACAAAATAATTTTGTTTTGAAGGAGCTCTACAATTCAGCTAAAGAGTTGCAGGTCCTGTCTCACTGCTTCTTTTGTGGCTTAAGAGCATATAGGATCAAGAATAGACCTTAACTCAAAGTTGCTGTGTCATTCAGCAAGATTATGGCTGATCTGATCTGGCCCTTGACTGGATTTTATTTTTACCTCTGTTCATCCACTTTATGCAGGCTCCAAGTGGAGCAAACCCTTCTTTCCAGTTCCTTTCTCTATATTTACCTCCAGCCCTGCAACCCATTTTCTCACTTGCCTGCTTATTTCCCTTGTGAAGCTTTGCCACTTGGGTAAATTTACATAACCCAGTTAACCTACCAGCACGAGGGGGGGGGGATCAGGATTGCCCAGGGGAAACCATGTAGCTACAGGGTGAAACTCTGGTCCCTGGAACTGTGAGACAGCAGTGTTAACTGCTGTCCCATTGTTCCCCGTAATCACTGACTTTGTTCTCCTACAATGTTCAGTCCATCAGTCTGAATGCATTCAATGATTCCGCTTCCACAACTCACTGTGGTGGAGAACCCTAGAGCTTCATAAGGCCCTGAGCGAAGAAATGTCTCCTCATCTCCATTTTTATTTGTTGACCCTTTATCATGAAGCTACTTTCTCTGGTTCCTATTCTGTCAGAAACAGAGTGGAACCTTTACCTCGAGGGACAGCAGAAGGAGAAGAATATTAACAGGAGTGGCAATTTCAAAAATGTTTCCAATTACTCCTTTAATCCTGGATTTCAAGAGCTTTTTATTGCTGCAAATTATGAATGAAGAGTATAAAATTTAATTTTAATGAAATTGAACTGTGAGGTTTCTGCACAAACAATAGAATTAAATCAAAATCTCCACATGACCATAAATGACGCTGAAGAAATAGAAGAAATCTATATCATCTGTATTTCCTATTTTTATAGGATGGATTCTGGAATTTACTCTTTTAATGTCTCCTTCCCTAGTGGGACCTTGTTTGTATGTAAATACTGTTCCCAAATTTCCCATTGGGAAACTGACAAAATCAAGTAGACATCTGGTTTTACTTTTAGTGCCTACTGCCTTGCATTTTAGTCAAATCATGAGGTAGTTTATGTGTCCAAATGAGAAATCATTGACCCTAAGTAGCATTGGACATTGATTACATTTCAGAAGAGCCATGAAGATGTGTCTATCCGTTGCCGAGGTGCTGGGATGCAATAAGTCTTTCCATGGCCTGTTTGAAGGTGATCAGTGCGGTAAATTGAAAAATAGCATTGTTATCCAGGCACAGCATTGCATTCGGTTGTAGAGTTTAGCAAAGGAACTCATAAAGCTGTTCTTCCACAATAAAAATGAGAATCAGATTTATTATCACTGACATATGATGTGAAATTTTGTTGTTTTGTGGCAGCAGGACAGGCAAAGGCATAAGACACTCTTGATTACAAAAAAAAGTGCAAAAAGGATTAGTGAAGCAGTGTTCTTAGATTCAGAAATCTGGTGGAGGAGAAGAAGCTCCATCCAGGAACTTGAAGCTGCTCATCCTTTTCACTGCTGACCCTTCAGTGAGCACCAGTGTGTGTTCTCCTGATTTCCACTTCCTGAAGTCCGCAATCAATTCCTTGGACTTGCTGGTGTTGAGCTCAACATAGTTTTTATCACACCACTCAACCAGATGATCTATCTCATTCCTGCTGGTCTCCTCATGACTATTTGAGATTCTACCAGCAATAATGGTGCCATCAGCAAATTTGTAGCTCGGTGTTGGAGCTGTGCTTAGCCACGCATTCCTTTTTGGATAGCTTGACTGGAAACCTGGCATGAAAATCTGGGTTACTTCATGATTTTCTTTGACCAAGGAGGTGGAGAGATTGAGATCATTAGTGTAAACGTGGAGGATGCCCCTGTCATAAGATTAATAAAGAGATGAGATTCAAAGATGCCTGTTGGGGGGAACGATGAGTGGGCAAGTTCAAAACTCATTTCATAACATAATCTGGTCCAGTTAATCGTGAACCAGGTCGGTGTGGTCGCCCTGAAATGGGAAATGATGGAACAGTCGAGAAAGGTCTTCTGTCTGTACACGCCACAGAGAGATTGTTGAAGGAAGTGATACCAGGAGTGAATTTGATTGTATCCGTTTCTGTACAATACCAAGGGCAGTAATCTGTTTGGAGAGATTTAAACAGATTTGTGGAAAAGACAAGCACAGATTTGAGATGATTCTGGAGATGGAAATATAGTTTGCAAGCAGATCTGACAGCTGTCTGTTCTGTTTTTTTTGAGGAATGTCAGATCCATGCACAGGAATTTAAATATGCAAGGTTTTGGAGTGGCTTGGTAGTAAATATGTGTCCCGTCCATAACCTACTACACATATTTTTTGGATGGTTATTATGGGGAAGTACCCTTGCTACCCTAACCTTGTGCATGCTCCTGAGGACTGCAGTGGTAATGAGTTTAAGGATGAAAGGAAAAATTGGCCAGCTTATTGTGCGGCCTTGGTTAGAAACTGCAAATGCACTAATTCCAAGCAGAATCAGAAAGGTAGAATACTGTTACATATTGTCTGGGGTCCACATAAGATATCAGAGGAATAAGGCAGTCTGCCAGTAACCAGTGAATGGTGTGAATTTGACAGGCAATCAAATCTGTATTTAATGGATCATAAACACTGAGAAATAACTGAGAAAATAAATAGTAAGATATATGGGATGAAAATAAAAAAGGATCAGTATCAGAAATTGGTGCAATGTAAGATTTGAGCCATATGATTAAATAGTAAGAAACTGAGAAGCAACCAACTAAGGGAACAATTGGTGTACTAGGCTAATTAAAATAAAAATTTTGGGGAGTGTAGCCAGGGAAGACAATGACCAAATATCGACAGAGAGCAAGGGAATGATGAATGTAAATTGTAGACACAAGGGAGGGATGGGATTAGTGACTGACATTAAAAGGAATTATTGATGGAATAATGGGAGACAGTTTTAGCTTTCAGCTAGTGACAGTGCCTCGGGAAGACTGGACTGAGGAGGCATTTGAGCGTAAGAAAGCCAAATACCGGGAGCTGGTAGAGCAGTGTCAGAAGCAGGGGTGGAGGGCATGATGCCAGTCTATAGAGGAGGGATGTAGAGATTTTGCTGGCTGCTCTCTGTGCAGAACCTACTCTCCTTAGCATTACAGGCACTGAGGAAAAGGCCCTCAGGACTGTCTCAGAAGCTGCTGAGGGAGCTTCCAGATGACTATGGATCAATAGGTGTGATCTGTAGACCAATGCTGTTGGAACGCAAGCCAGGGCCTGATCAACCCTGGCTGGGTCGCCTGGGTGAGAGTGTCTGATGTTGAAAGACCCAAAACACCCAATGGCCCCAGGTTATCTTAGGATGTAGCTCAGCATCATAGGAGCCAGTGTTGTAATAAACATTCACATTAACTGATGAAGTCTGTTTACTAAGTTCCCACTGTTTTATGGAAGTCAGACCCACACGACACTATTACTAAAATTACAGTTGCGCTTTTAATTTTTACACGCACAGATGAGTTTAATTCAGACAAAACCCTTTTCCTCAGCTTGCCACATCCTGTTGAGTGTGAGTTAAAAACTGCAAGGTTGCAAAGACAGGAATAGTAACGATTTTTCCACTTGCACTGGGACAGATTGGCTCTGTTTCAGAATTTTCATGTCAGAGTAGCTTTTTTTAATGCTATGAGTTTATAGTGAGATAAAGATAATCTTCAGTGTGGCTGAAGTAGATCACTGAAGGAATCATTTAGTTGTGGACTCTGAACTGAAGGTCAAACATTTCTTGGATAGATGTGAAGATAAATGGTGAGGAGGTTAAAATGGAATAGCTAACTCTGAAGTAGAGTGGAATGCTCCAATGATGAAAGCATTAGATGTTTTTGTTGCATTATTATTCATAACAAAAGATGTTGTTTCAGAAATAAATATCTGCAGAGAAGTCTAAAATGGAATCAGATAAAGGGCACATTGAGTGATGCTTTCTCAGATCGAAATAAAAATACAATGATGTCTACACAGTCGGATATAGGAATGAAATTACACATTTCAACCTGAAATAGGAATACAGTGATATATACACAGTGAAATTAGAAAACAGAAACATACACAGTCTGAAAGCGAAATACAGAAACATATACACAGTCCAAAATGGAAATGACTCAGGCACAGTCTCAATGTATAAAAGCATAATATACTGTCCAAAATTACTGATCCATGTATGCAGAGTCTGACAATGAACTACATATGTATATATATATATAAATATTTACAGAGTGCTTATGTACAGTCTAAAGTAGAAATACAGACATATGTATGTACACAATCCAGAACAGAGGTACCCAGACATGTTACATACACAGGTCTAAAACATAAATAGTGAGTATAAACATGCAGAGACTGAAATGGCAATGCTAAGTCCATATAGGCACAGAGAGAAATAGAAACAGAGCAACACTTAAAAGCACAGTTTAAGTTTGAAATGCGTAGATGCATACACAGACAAAATATAAATTCAGACCCGGACACCTATAAGAGCAGTTTGAAATGCAGATACATATACAACCTACTCAAAACAGAAATGTCCTATCACATACAGAGTCCCAAGTATAATCTAAAAAGATACTTTAGATGCAGGCTCAGTTTTAAATTGGATATAATAATAGAGACATATTATAAACTTCCTGTTCTTTATAAATTTAAAATTTCATGGAAATTAATTATTATTAGCTTATGAAAGTATTATAAATGGCTTAAATAAGGTATTGCAGGTGCACAGTCATAAGGATGATAAAACTATTGGAATTTTTTTTCTGTGTATTTCAAAATATTTAACCCACTCACTATAAATTTATGATTTCTGGAATGCTGTCATTGGCACCGCTGAAGAAATAGGATCATGGTTTCTTTCAGGATGGGTATGTTCCTCAGCCACATATCATTCCCCATAGATCTGGCCCCTTCAGCTTTGTGCCATTGCTGAAGTGATGGAAATCTGTGGACTCTAAAAATGATGGAATTCCCAATCAATGGAGCACACCATGTACAGCACTCATGCAAACTGTTCACTGAAATGAAATTCGGACAGAGATGTTCCTTACTCTATGATCTACAGTAAAGGAAGTGACCATTTACTTTCAAACTGTGAAAAGGTACAAGAGAATGAGTGAATGATTAGGGAAAGAGAGAAGGAATGATGGGGGAGCAGAGGAGAGGAGGGAGTGAATCAGATGGGCCTGGCTCCCACATTAGCCACATTAGCTTTTGGGTGCTCAATCTGTAACCCTAGGCTTTGATACTTCTCTGAAGTACTGAGAGAAAGGGATATTGTTGGAGAAACGATGCAATGCCCTATGAAGTGGAATTACCCAGACAAGTGTGGCAACCCATTTCAACTAAAGCAAATCCCCGATAAATTCTACCTCCCCCTTAAACTTTCAGCTGTAGAGATGGACTGATACTCTATGGTCGTATAACACTGAAACAATTCTTTCAGAATATTGAGTCTGTGCCAGCTGTCATTTACAGTCATCCTACTCTAATACCATTTAATTCCTCCACATTTTCTTCAAGTCGTGCCAATTTTACCTCTTGCCTACATACTAGGCATAATAGACAGTGGCCAATTAAGCTACTGATATTTTGGGATCAGTAGGTCTTTGGGATATGGGAGAAAGCAAAACATAAACACCCGGAAGAAACCCATGCAGTCACAGAGAATGCACAAACTGCATTCAGAGAGCATTGAAGATCTGGGCTGTATCTGGGTCACTGGATCTATGAGGCCGCCAGTGGCTCTAGCAACTAGACCATTAAATGAAAAATATATATACAGGTTGAACACCTCTCATCCAAAATTACAAAATCCAAAAACCTGTGAAATCCATAATTTTTTGAGGGCTGACATAATGTTGTAAGTGGAAAATTCTACAATACTTTGATTTATGAAGGCCAATACGCCAAAGCTCTCTTTATGAACTTATCTACCTGTGATGCCACTTTCAAGGAATTATGGATCTATATTTCCAGATCTCAATAGTGCTTGACAGTAGAATGGTCATTGACCGAGGATAATGTCTCATTTTCAAAGGTTCTTTGTACCATAGAGTGTCTTCACTCTCATCCAATAACATATTGAATCCATAACCTCCATTCTAATGTGCTTCTTCCACATTGTGACATGTCTCCCTTTTGTAATCGAGCTTGTTGCTTCAGTAGTAAAGTGCTGACATGTGACCACCAGGAACCCAGTCGAGATGGCCTCAAGTTCAAATTTATTGTCGTGGGCATAAATTACCATAATATAAATTCAATGAAAATTAGCTTTCTGTAGCAGCAGCAGCACAGTGCATCACAAATATGGCAAATGTAACATCATCTTAAATTAACCTAAGTTATGCATAACTTACATGGCAAAAATAAACAAACATATTTGTGCAAGTTGAATTTAAAATCCTTGCAAACTTCAGGAAGAGGAGACACGTATATTCCACTTAGCCGTCTTCTTAAATAGCATTAACCTCTGACAGGACCTCAATGCGACACATGGTGTCTTGTAGCTTGTGTGTCTGAGCTAGAGGCATAATTGAAGTAGTATGTTCCCTTTTGCATAAAAATAGTAGTAAACCTCACTGAAATACTTCCATCTGTTGTAAATTTTGCTGTCTATTTGAGGTGGTAAGAAGGGATTGTGATGGCAGTGAAACCTAACATTTCAATCTCACCGTTGTCAGTTTGGCCCTTCCTGGGTTTAACAGAGATGGAGAAAAGGGAAAACCGTTCTTGGGAGGCTAGGAATCTCAGGTTCTCTTTTATTTCTTTTTAAAATCTGAGTGTTGTTGGCAAGGCCAGCATTTAACACCCATTTCTAATTCTAAGGAGGTGGTGGAAAGCACTGGAGCCATCTTGAGCCACTGGAGTCCCTCTAGTGAAGGCACGCCCATAGTGCTACTGGGCAAAAAGTTCTAGGATTTGGAGTCAGGAATGATGAAGAACTGGGAACATATTTTTAAGTCGGAATAGTGCCAGAGTTGGAGGAAAACCTGTTGGTGGTGGAGCACCCACCTATCTGCTGTCTTCTTAATGGCCACAGTCGCAGGTCTGGGAGGCGCTGTCAGATGAACCTAGACAAGTAACTTCAGCGTATTTTGTCAGTGATGTGCACCTAGGCCACTTTCAACCAGCAGTGCAATGTTTAACGTGTTTGATGGACTGACAGTCAAACAGACGGCTTTCTCCTGAATGACGTCAAGCTTCCTGAGAGCTGTTGGGCAATACTTGTTCAGCAAGTGGAGAGTAACTCCATCCCATCCTTTTGTTGAGTTTACTCAGCCTTTGACCTGCTGCCCTGTTTAAGTTTCTGGTCAAGGGTATTGATAGCGAGGAACTTGGCAAATGAAATGACATTCACGTCTCAAGAAGAGATGGCTTGACTCTCCCTTGTTTGGCCATTTATTGCCTGGCACTTCTGTGGCACCGATATTATTTGCTCCTTATCGGCCCGTGTCTGAATGTTGTCTAGGTCTAACTGCATTGAGTTGGGTTTTGTCAAGGAATTACTGATAGAATCAAACATTGCTTAATTTCCAGTTTCTGATCTATTGATGATAGGAAGTCAGTTCTGAAGCATCTGAAGATGTTAATGCCTAGGATACTGCCCTTAGGAATTCTTCCCAGTAATTGCTGTGTGCTCCCTTCCACTGCTGGGACCTGCTATGGAATGCTTTGTTCCCAACTGGAAGACAAGTCAGCGTGACTTCTGGCAAGAAAACATTGGGATTCCATGTGACAGAATGAATAAGAGCCCTTCTTCTGAAATGCCATTCCTTTTCTAGGCCATTAAACCCGTCAATCTATATCAGTTTGTGGACTGAGACTAAGTAAAGCAGGGTACTTTTTGATGGGTGTCACTGCTCAGTGTTCTGAATGTACTAATTCAGAAGAACATAGCTTCACCTTGCCTTTACATACGTTGTAATATCTGAACTTCTGTCGTATTTGCTTACAACTACAAATTGGTTGGAAATGTTTGAGCAGCAAAACACAGCTGCAGTTTGGTTTTGTCTGTGTTGTGGCTTTGATGTCTGCCTTTCGACTGTCTTTGAAATAACAATGGCTTGCATTTTTATAGTGCCCTTCTTGAAAACAAGTACTTTTCAAATGTCAGTAATGCGATTGGGTACCAAAGGCATTCGCCATTTAGCGTGTTCTATCCTTGACTGTGCGGTAGAGAGGGAATCAAGATTCACCCTAGTCTAGTGGAAGGATGCTGCTTTTCACAACAGCCATTAAACCCATTAGACTGTGGAAAATCTCACAAGCTGTCATTCATCAGTAGAAAATAAGTACCAGTGGGAAATGAAGAACAGTCAACCTCCTCCATCAATTGACTATGTGGATCCACTAAGTGAGATTGACAAATGCAACAACCTGATGCTTTGTTTCATGGAAATGTGTGTCCATTAGTATCAACCTTCACATCTAGGCCCAACAACCGACAAACAACCTGCTTGAATCCAAACTTAGATCCTACCTGAGGTGCAAAGGGAAAATGTTGATCAATCATGGCAAGAGATAGTTTACGAGTTCAAGTTCAAGTTTAATTGTCATTCAACCATATACACGAATACAGCCAAATGAAACATTGTTCTTCCAGGGCATAGGTGTGAAATACAGAATCCACAGTCACACACAGCGCATATAGCACTTATACTATAATTATGATCACAGAAAAACATATAGTTACTAAAAAAATTTAAAAATAATAATATGGCCCAAGCCCCTGAGTGTCAAGGCCTGTAGATTATTGGTGCATGGATGGTGTACTTGGAGCCACGTTTCTGCAAGAATAGCTCACAGCAGTTCCTCACTTTGCAGTTGAACACAATCTAGTTTGTCTCTGTGGTAAACCATATGTTGTAACTGGGTTACCTGTCTGGACATGCCCCTCTGCTGACTGCTCCTGTGGCTCCTCCCACAGACCCTTGAATAAAGGTGATTGCGCCATTGCTCCTCCTCTCAGTCCAGGGGCAGATACTCAGCATGGTGGAGGTCTCATTTTACTGCTAATAAAAACCTTTCAGTATTTACTCTACTTCCAGTCTTTTGGAGTTATTGATGGTGCATCAGTCTCAGAGCGAGCAAACACTGGAGGGCAGCACTGCCGGGGGCGGGGGGTGGCACACGGCCAGCTCCGACGTCTCATCCGGTGGTTGCAACAAGCATGAATGAAGCCTGGTCCGCGTCACAACCAAGACTACACAGCTCCTCTGCCGTAGAACTCGCCAGTGATCCAGCGAATTGGACTCTCAGTCTTCTACATTACCAATATCCAGCAGGGTCTTGTGATCACAAGAAAAATGTCCAGGACAATCACCCTCATCCTTCTCGGGGTGGCTGATGCAGGCTGCAACACACTGTGCAACAAGTCCATCTCTATTGCTATCCAGAAACTCGCACGTGGGGTGGACCTTCAGTACTTGATGTCCTTGATAACCAGCAGTGTCTTGCAGTCATGAAAAAGATGTAAAAGATGAACTTTTCATCTTTGATTGGATCCAGAGAGAATGCTGCATCAGCTCGCTGCCATCCTACTGGAAGAAACATTCCTTGAAAATTAAGAGGCAAGCTCAAAGAATAAACAGAAAACAGAAGTTGAAAGTGATGAGAATTCTTTTCTGCAGAGAAATTTACTGTGAAGCAGTCCGGTGCAGGTGATCTGTATGAGCATGAAGGGGTGATATTTTCATGCTCAAGTTGTGCAGTTCTAGTTAGAACCCCAAATCCCAGGTTTTCTACACACAGTTGCACACAAACCGCAAGTTGGCAGTAAAGTCTGCATGAGAAGTGCGAACTTTAGCCCTTGATCTCCTACGAATGTGGGAGCTTTGAAAGCAGCTATTCCAGTGGGGGTACATTGGGCCATATTGTGCTCAATAGCAGGTGAGTCATGGCAATGGCACACTGATCCAGGTCTAGACATAGAGAGGGTGCTTCTATAGTGGGGGAGTACTAAAATACTGGGGCATTCCTTTAGTACAGAAATGAGTAAGAATTCCTTTAGCCAGAGGATAGTGAATCCGTGGAAATCATTGCTGTAGATGGCTGTGGAGGCCAAGTAATTGAGTGTATTTAAAGCAGAGGTTGATGGGTTCTTGATTAGTAAGAGTGTCAAAGGTTACGGGGAGAAGGCAGGAGAATGGGGTTGAGAGGGATAGTAAATCTGCCATGATAGAATGGTGGAGCAGACTCAATGGGCCGAATGGCCTAATTCTGATCCTTTATCTCATAGTGTTGTGACTCTGGTGAGGCATGGAGGTGTCAGAAGTTGGTGTCCGGGCAGGCATCCCAGTGGTTAGAGACTTTACTGAACAATGATTCATCTCTCAGTAGGATGGAATTGGAAGCATCTGTGAGGGACTGAATCATCGTCATAGCTTTGGGGATGAATGGACTTCCTATTACTACAGTGATAGGCCTTCATCCCTACTTCAATGGTCAAGACCTGTACGTTTGTGAACTGCTGCAAATTCTTCACTGGGATATCATCAGTGCGTTGTATACTGTGGTGTTATGCAGATCCCTTTATACCATTATGTGCACAGGGGGGTCTGCAGTATAATTTCCCATCACTAATGCTTGAATTGCCAAGAACATCCAACAGATTATTTTTCAGGTGAAGTTAAATTAGACAACTGGTTAAAATCTTGTATTAAACAATAGAATCTCCATGTAAATAATTTCATAGATAAACAAAAGCAACTGAATTGTTTTGTGACAATATTCTAATGAATGCATAATTACTGTGAGGCACAAAGAGTTCCAGATTAATTGATGATGTTTTGTGGTATTACTTGACATCTGCTGGGTTTTATCTGGCTTTACTGGTTATTATTAATATGCCTGCATGCTCCCTGCCATTTTCCTGCTGCATATTTCTACTTTATGATAATGTTCCATTCTCTGCTGCTTTGCTTAAATTCAGAGTCATTATTTACACCACTGCATTTCATGGGTCGTTTGGAGATTTTGACGTTTGATTGAACAGTTGACAGGGACTATTTGAAAGAACAGTAATTAGTCTCTCCATCCACAGTAATTTCATTGTTATAGCCAGCTCAAGTTTAAAAGAGAATTCACACTTACGTCGTCTATCAACATTGCCCATAAAGTTTTTGAATTACAGAAGTGGGTTACATCGACCATGAGGCTAGTTGGTAGTTTTATTCATCTGAGCTACAAAATGTCGGGTCTTTTTCTTGCCCACTGTTGAAGCTTCGGCATTCTTTCCCAAGGAAATGTCCAATTCACTTATTTGTAAGGGAGACTTTCAAATTCTAATTACCCTTGGAAATATTTTTCTAATTTCCTTCACATTGGATTTACTTAAAGATGCTCTTTATATTTTTAGATTAGATTATGAGAACACTCAGTCCTCTTTTATTGTCATTTAGAAATGCATACATGCATTAAGAAATGATACAATGTTTCTCCGGAGTGATATCACAGAAAACAGGACAAACCAAAGACTAACACTGACAGAAGCACATAATTATAACATATAGATACAGCAGTGCAAAGCAATACCATAATTTGATGAAGAAGAACCAAGGGCACAGTAAAAAAAGTCTCAAAGTCCCTGAGTCGATGGACGCCCGAGTCCCCGATACCAGGCGGCAAAAGGGAGAAACTCCCTGCCATAAACCTCCAGGCACCGTCAACTTGCCGATGCCTTGGAAGCAGCCGAGCACAGCCGACACTGAGTTTATGTTCTAATCTATGAAAGTAATCAGCTACTTTGTTATGATCTTTATAAACCGTGTTTCTGCAGTACATGTGGCCTGACATTCACTGGCTGCGACAAGAGAGCAGCGTCTATCATCAAGGACCCCCACCATCCCAGCCATCCTGTCTTTTCGTTGCTGCCATTAGGAAATAGGTACAGGAGCCTTGGGTCTCACACCACCAGGTTCAAGAACAATTACCCCTCAACCATCAGACCCCTGAGCCAGAATGGATAACTTCACTCACCTCAACACCGAATTAATTTCACTCACTTTTAAGGTCTCTGCAAATCATGTTCTCAGTCTTTATTTACTTACTTTTTTTTGCATTTGCACATTGGTTGTTTGTCAGTCTTTGGGTGTTGGGTTTCATCGATTCCATTGTTTTTCTTTGTTCTTCTGTGAATGTCTGCAAAAAATGGTGACATACACATGTTTTGATAATAAATTTACTTTGAACTTTAAACTTTGAGCATTCAGTCTCCCTGTCCTAGGCAGTCTTCTGTGAATTATATAAACAGGAGTGTTTTTTCACTATCTGAAATCAAATCTTATGATTGTGTGAATTGGTGGATGCAGCACTATAAACACTGTCAGTGGAAGTGTACCCTCAAGTCTTTTATTTTAGGAAAAATGCTCTGAGATAAAATTAAGTAAAATGAGGACAATTATAACTCATCAAGTTGATCTATCTTAGGTATACAATTAAGTGAACTATTTCAGTTTAACAGACATTGTAATGATGCTTTTAGTACTGAAAATCTTCAGATGTCTTCATAGGATCTTATAATATTCCACTGCCTGGAAATTCAGTTATTGGTTGCTTTGATTTTAATGTTATGTAGTTGAAAATCTTCCAGCAGCGACCATTTCTATTCCATTTTGGGTCTTACTAGAAATTCACCTGGCACGTCAAGGCAAAGACGTGCTTTTCCAAACCTGATGCCAATTCCATTCCATGAGGAATTTTGAACTATGACAGGGATTATTAAACTAAATTGTCTGACTAAACATCTGGATTGGGACCCCGTGAGCTAAATTACGTATTTCCCTTTGTACCGCCTGCTTCTCAAACCAAGTGACACCTTGCAATGCCAAGATATCAGTCTTGAGTCCCATACCCACTCTTATAGAAGTCTACAAAATCATGAGGAAGCCGGCTGGTGGCGTAGCGCTGGACTTCGGGGTGAGAGGTCCCGAGTTTGAGTCTAGCCGGCTCTCTTGCATGCTTTCCATCCGTGCCTGGGTTGTGTCGAGCTAACAACTTGACCTCGTAAAAAAGAACCTGGAGAGGGATGGGCTCCGCCAGGCTTCACATGCCCAAGACACGCTGTATGATGAGCATACCAAAAAGATCGATGCAAAAAGCTTGTCATGACAGAACCCCGACGACTCCACCAGGAGTTAAGGGCACGTGCACATATACACACACACACACACACACACACACACACACACACACACACAAAATCATGAGGGCCCTGGATAGGGACAATGTGCAGAGTCTTTTCCTCAGGATTGGAGATATCAAGAATTAGAGGCCATAAGTTTAGGGTGAGAGGGGAAAGATTTTATGGGAATTTGAGGGGCAACTTTTTCACCCAGAAGGTGCTCAATACGTGAAATGAGCTGCTGGAAGAAGTGATTGATACAGCTACATTAACAACATTTAAAAGGTACATTGTCGGGAACATGGATAGGAGAGGTTTAGAAGGATATAGGCCAAACATGGGCAAATGGGTCAAGCTTAGATGGGGATGTTGTTCAGCATGGACCACTTTGGCAGAAGGGCCCCTTTCTGTGCTAAATGACTCTACAGCTCACTCACTTTAAGTACTTATGCCCCCTCCTGGTCCCGATTCCTCTCCCACACCCTTGAAGGAGATTTCCTTTCCAGCCACCAGACCTAGCCTTGGTCCCCAGTGGAAACTTTCAGCGGCACCCTAAACCCCATGGCTGAAGGTCAACAAGCAGAATGGTTTGGAGAACCCCACTGTTGTATCCATTTGGCCTTGTATTTAAGAACTAGGTTTTCATCCTCAGATGAAACCGGTTTTGCTGTTGACATTTCCTATGAACCGGGCATTTATTCCTGAAGAAAGGTTGGAAGGTAAGCCATGGTCTTTGACACATGATGTGTCCAAGTTTAGAGAATGGCTGCCTAGCCTATCAGCTACTCAACTTCACTGTGCCTTTGCAGCTTCCCTCACTACAAGAGTCGACTCAGTGGCACAGCAGTTAGTGCTGCTGTCTCTCAGTTCCGGGGAGGTAGATTGATCCAAACCTTGTGTGCTCTCTGGTGGGAGTTTGTATGCTATGCTTGAGGCAGTGTTGGATTCTGCTACGTGCCCCGGTTTCTTCTCACATCCCAAAGGCACACTGCTTGGTTAATCACCTCTCGATGTGGTTTAATGGTTAAAAAAAAGATCAAAAGGACCAAAGAAAGGATGGTGAACATGTATGATCAAAACTGACTCACAAGAATACAGAATAAAAGAGAGTGTTTAGGACTGATTGAATTGTTCTTTTGGAAGTTGGCATAGGTTGGATGTGCTGAATAGCCTTTTTCTTTTTCATTGAAAGAAATTGCACAGATTACTTAATTCTGATTCCTCACTTGCAACTATCACTTAGAAGTGTTCTAGCACATTATCAGTCTTCGCATTGCTTTAAATTGACAAGAGTGATTTTTGTTACTTCCTGGTCCATTAGCTCTCAAGACAACTCATCAAAATATCTTGTCCCCCTTGGTTTCAGTAGCTCCAGGCATTATCCTCTCAGTTGTATTTAAATCTTTGAATTTCTTGGAACGTAATCCTAGGATAAGAAATAACTTATTTTAAAAAACATAATAAATCAGATCAAAATTACTATGGGCTAATTAGTAGTACACATTGAAAATACACAGACAGCACTTCATAATCTTGAAAGGCTCTCCCAATTTTACTACAGTATAGGAAAGACATAACTCCTATAAATCCACCTCTGCAACTACAACTGCTTATTCCTACTAAATTATTGGTGAGTTTGTCAGCTTTCATTTGCCATTTTATTTTGAATGTTTAGAACTTTATGTGGTGTTCTAACTTGCAATACAACTTCAAATAACCTTTGTAATGAATTTTTAACTGTGGATTGTCGTGGTTTCTCGTTTCTCACAAACGACAAGGAGACGCAGAAAACTCGTCAAGGCGTTTTAAACTTTAATTTGCAAATCAAAGCTGAGACAATCAGAAAGCTAGTAGCTGACTGCCCGTCGAGGCTTGTATACAGCATTTTTAATAGCAATTTCCTATCTTAGCTACATTATCACATCCAGTCAGCCTGTGATTACATATTATCAATATATCCGCTCTCGACTTTCCACTATTGTTTTACTCCCCAACTTAGTTATGTCCTAGTTTACATTTTAGGCCAGGTGTCCTCTCATCCCTAACCACAGTTATTTCTTAATTAGTCTTGTGTTGACATACTGCCGCATATTTCATCACCTTACTCGCCACCATTATCTTTCTACTTGGTTTCATTCTAGTTCTCTTCATGAATTAATAGTGATCAGGTCAAAAGTCATGGCTACATAGTGAATACCTTCTATTGAGCTAGCAGTGGTTACATAGTAAATATAGAAAATACAATGTGTGCATTTGAGTAAATACTGTAATACATAGAAAATACAATGCATGCGTTTACATTTTCCAATAGGATCTCATTTAGTTATTTAATCTCTGCTTCCACTAATAACCCTTGAAAGAGATCTCCCTTCCCGCTACTAAACTTCCACTGCTCTGATCTTCCCTCCTCTCCAGTCACCAGACATGGCCTTGGCCCCCAGTGGAAGAATTTCAAAGGATGTTATGTCTGTTCAGCAGCACCCAAACCCCATGGCTGAAGGTCAACAAGCAGAATTAAGAGGAGCTATAGATTTTTTTGGTGTCAAGTACCAATTTATATGACTTGCAATTTCCAGCACTCAACTCATTGCCTTTGCTATGGCTTTTCAGATGTTCATCGAAATACTTCTTAAACATTATGAGAGTTCTTGCTTGTAGTAAGCCTCAGGTTTGTGCATCCCATATTTCAGCTTCCCTTGGGTGAAAATTTCTTCCTTAACTCCCCTCTAATTCTCTTTAAACCTGTGCTCTCTGGTTAACACCTGTAACAGGGGCAAAATGTTTCACTATTGACTAACCTATGCCCCTTATTTCTTTGCCTTAGCTAGGTCACTCTTTGCCTTCTCTGTTCCAAGTCACACCCAGTCAAAGTTCAAAGTTCAAAATATATTTATTATCAAAGTATGTACAGTACTGTGCATAAGTCTTAGGCACATATATGTAACTAGTGTCCTAAGACCTTTGCACAGTTATATGTGTTGCACTAGACTCTGCCTCAAAAAAAAGTGACTGATGATAAGCCTGATTCTAATATGGGACTCTATTGTGGACAGAGAGTGTGAAGTGGGCAGGGAGAAGGGAATCGTGATTAGAAAAAGGGGAAGGGAGAGTGAGGGAGTGGGAGGCACCAGAGAGACATTCTGTCATGATCAATAAGCCAATTGTTTGGAATCAAGTGACCTTGCCTGGTGTCATAGGTCTGGGTGTGTCTGCACCCACACCAAACACTGCCCCATCGGCTCTCCTTCTCTGCCAACCGCCCCACACCACCCCCCCACGGCACATCACTCTCGCCAACATCCTTTGCTCCTGCCAGATTTATAAACTCACTCTCCGCTCCACTTCGACAAATACAGTACCTTGCAAAACTCTTGGGCACCCTAGCTATATATATGTGCCTAAGACGTTTGCAGAGTTCTGTACATGTCACCACATAGTACCCTGAGATTGATTTTCTTGCAGGCATCCACAGTAGAACAAAAATATAGTGGAACCAGTGAAAAACTGTACGCAAAGACTGACAAATAACCAACATGCAAATGAAGACAATTAGCATATACAAACATGGAGTAATGATAATAATAAATAAATATGTAAATAATACTGAGAACATGAGTTGTTGAATCTCGAAAGTGAGACTATAGGTTGTGACCCCGGTCTATCCAATCTCCCTGTATAAACGAAAGGCCGCATCTCAAGCAATGACCTGGTGAATTCTTCTGCACTCTCTACAGTGCAGTCTGGTAGATGGTCATTCAGTTGTCTTATATTGTTATACCATTACCTCTTTGCTCTGATATTCCGTGCCCAGCTGATGAAGCCCAGTAACCTGCATGCCTTCTTTACAACTTTATCTCCTTGTAGCACTGCCCTCAGGGATCCTTAGAAATGTGCGTTAATCTCAAAAAGCAGAGCAGGAGGATCTGCCTGGCGGGGTCCTATTGGCTCAGCTTGTTTGTTTTCCTTTCCCTATTTTTCCTTCTGCTTAGTTCCTTCTGGGAGTGGAAGACATATCCTCCCCGACTTGTTGAGCACGCTTTCCTGCTCTGCGTTTCTCACCATCTCCTTCCTTTGTCTGTGTTCTCACTCTCTGAGTGCTCACATTCACTCATTGACCAGACAACCTTGTCCCCCGGGTCATCCCAGCTTTACATTATTTGATACATCCCTCTTCCGCCCCCCCACTTCCCACAGTTTATTAAGCTTCTTTTACCTCCTTCCCAGTTCAGGCAAGGTTAATTGGCCCATGATTAGGCTGTGATTAAATTGGGGGATTGCTGGGTGGCGCGTCTCGAAGGGCTCGAAGGGCCAAATCCTCACTGTATCACAATAGATAAATAAATAAATAGAAAGATAGATAAATAGATAAATAAGTAAATAAGATCTTTGACTGTGAACTATAAACATTACCTCTGTTTCTCTTCTCAAGACATGTGTCCTGACCTGCTGATTACACACAGCATTATCTGTTTTTATTTTATGCAAAAGGAAAATATTCAGAGTTGAAATCGATGAAATAATAAAGGAAGAAAATTGGACCTTTTGTCTTAAAACAAAATCATTCTGGAGATATGAACATTGCTCTTAAGGCTGACATCAATTGCCTGTATCTAATTGTCTTGAGAAGGCAGTGATGAGCAATCTTCTGTAACCACTGCAGTGAGTATAATTAACGTACTGCTAGAGCTCTGGTATTCAGAGGCTAGGCAGTGTAGCGAGGTACCTTTGTGTTCAAACACTCCAGAAGCAGATAGTGGAAGTGGAATTCTTTTATCTGAAGCCAATTTAAAGAAGATGAACATTTGTCAACAATGGTTGAGGTTTCTGATCATTACCATTTACTTCCAGGGTCACATCTGTTAACTGTCTGTCTTTGCGCCAAAGGGAGACACAGGCAGCATAACCCATCTTTAGATTTCATCTACATGGCATTTCAAAGCATTCTCCTTTAATCCAAATGAGGGTTTCACTGCAGTACTGCACAGTGCCCAGTAGACCTGCACACAGTGAAATATAGAGAAAAAAGAGTGGTGACTGCATTTCCATGAAAGTGGCCATTGTAACAGATGAAGATTGTGAAGTGTGTTCCACCTATATCAATTACTTTGCTATTTGGAGGGGAGGGGAGGGGGAGGGGGGAACGTCGACTCAGACCATGAGAGGCCTGCGTCAGGCATTTTCATGCCTTACAAGGCACAGATTGGAAGTCTGTGTGGGGCGCCACTCCTCACACAGACACTAGAGCAATGTGTGGTTAAGTGCCTTACTCAAGGACACAAACACGCTGCCACAGCTGAGGCTCGGACTAGCGACCTTCAGATCACTACATGAACGCCTTAACCACTTGGCCACGTGCTATTTGCGAGCTCTGTAAAACCTCATGTTATAGATTTAAGTGAATAACTAAGCACAGTGAAGCAGAGGTTTGTTATTGATATTTGCTTAAATCAGCCTAGCTAAAATTAAGAGAGAGATTGACTGGGGCCAAGGGGTGCCTACTCAAGCAATTGTCAGGGTCAGTATCTTCTGCAGAAGAGATGTTCCATACCTGTTCTTCTTTCTTGCTGTGCCATTCACTCACTCCAGCAGAGAGGATTGGATAACCTGTTCCCACCCTTCACACATGGCCTCTGTGAGCCAGATGTCGGCAATTCTTTTTCAGGGATGACTTTGATTTGCCACTCCCCTCTCACCTGCTGCAGATGGTAGGGCTGTTGGCACACATCGATAATGGCATGGCAGTAACTGTTAAAAATCCCAGTGTGGGAGATCTCAGAGGAAGGGCATGTTCTGACATCTTACTGTGGATAACATGGTAACTCGGCATAGTCTTCTTGTTGCCATGCATGTAACTTACTGTGTTCGAGCATGACTTTGCTTACTTAATAACATTGCCACAGCATGATCCATAACACTTACGGCAGCTGTTCACAGAATTCTTAAACATTGTAATAATTATTAATATATAAACAGAAAATGCTGGAAATACTTAGCAGGCTGTATCTGTGGGAGGAGAAGCAGAATGAGGTTGACAAAGTCTTTAATTCAGGAAGTGACTAGGAAGGAGCAGCAAGTGTTTGTCTTGACAGTGATTTCCACTTCTCATGAGCAATGATCCCAGGAATGAAAGGGTTAACTTACAAGGAGGATTTGCGAGCTCTGGGCCTGCACCCGCTGGAGTTGAGAAGAATGGGAGGGGGGGATCTCATTGAAACCTATTGAATATTGAAAGGCCTAGATAGAGTGGACAGGGAGAGGATATTTCCTTTAGTGGGAAATTCTAGAACCAGAAGTCTCAGCCTCGGAATAGGAGGATGCCCTTTAGAATAGAGAAGAGGAGGAATTTCTTTAGCCAGCGAGTGGTGAGTCTGTGGAATTCATTGCTACATATAGCTCTGGAGGCCAAGTTATTGGGTATATTTAAACTGGAGATTGATAGTTTCTTAATTAGAAGGTCCTTCCGATTTATCAACTTTCAGTCTCACCAGCTCTTTAAGTGCTAGTTCACATTCATACCTTTTAATGTACTTCCCCAATCAACTGCAGTCAATTTGCCCCTCACACCTCTGCAGTTTCCTTTGCTTAAATTTCAGAACCGAGTTCCAGATTGGACTGCATTGTTTTCAAATTTGAAGTAAAATTTTATCACACCAGATTCAATCTTCCCAAGACTATTTTACAAGAAGATTTTTAATATTCCTTTCTCTTTTCATAATGCTATATTTGTCTTATCTCTTTTTTCCCTTGTTGGTTTCTCTGCCTGTTGATCTAAAGATAATCCATGAAGACGCTTATGGCTGAGATACAGGGCGACACTCATGGCAAAATGTTACCAAGATTTAGTAAAGTCAACGTCGAGTTTGTCATCATACATTATGGCACAGGTGTATTATAAAACTTGCTGGCAGTAGCATCACAGGCAATTAACATCACACAAGCGGCATTTACAAGAAAAATATAAGCATAAGTTGCACACAATTTTTATAAGAAAGGCTATAATTAGAACAAAAAAAGTATGTCCATTTTAATGCAAATTGATCAGAGTGGCTGTGGTTATTGGGGTAGCATTTCAGAACATGGTCCTGAAGAAGGGTCTCAGCCCGGAACGTTGACTGGTTGTTCATTTCCATAGATGCTGCCTGACCTGCTGAGTTCCCCCAGCATTTTGTGTGTGTTGTTTTGGATTTCCAGCATCTTCAGACTTTCTCGTGATTTTGGTGATGTTGGTTTGCCAACTTGTTCCAAACCTCACTTTTTAAACCCATCTTCATAGCTAGTACATTTCAGATCATAATATCATTAATATTTAGTTATTATTGAACTTTTTTGCTATGTCATTGTAGCCATAGATACAATTTGCCATTAAGATCTTCTGGTTGAAGGAGAGCAGGATGAGGAAGTGGAGCGATGTGTTAGTAAATTTGCTGATGACACAAAGGTTGGAGGTGTTGTGGATAGTGTGGATGGCTGTCAGAGGTTACAGCAGGACATTGATAGGATGCAAAACTGGGCTGAGTAGTGGCAGATGGAGTTCAACCCAGATAAGTCTGAGGTGGTTCATTTTGATAGGTCAAATATGATGGCAGAATATAATATTAATGGTAAGACTCTTGGCAGTGTGGAGGATCAGAGGGATCTTGGGGTCCGAGTCCAGAGGACACTCAATACTGCTGCGCAGGTTGACTCTGTGGTTAAGAAGGCATATGGTACATTGGCTTTCATCAATCATGGGATTGAGTTTAGGAGCCAAGAGGTAATGTTACAGCTATATAGGACCCTGGTCAGACCCCACTTGGAGTACTGTGCTCAGTTCTGGTCGCCTCACTACAGGAAGGATGTGGAAACCATAGAAAGGGTGCAGAGGAGATTTACAAGGATGTTGTCTGGACTCAGGAGAATGCCTTATGAGAATAGGTTGAGTGAACTCGGCCTTTTCTCCTTGGAGTGACAGAGGATAAGATGTTACCTGACAGAGATGATGAGAGGCATTGATCTTGTGGATAGTCAGAGGCTTTTTCCTAGGGCTGAAATGGCTAGCATGAGAGGGCACAGTTTTAAGGTGCTTGGAAGCAGGCACAGAGGAGATGTCAGGGGTAAACTTTTTTATGCAGAGAGTGGTGAGTGCATGGAATGGGCTGCCGGCGATGGTGGTGGAGGCGGATACGATAGGGTCTTTAAGAGACTCCTGGATGGGTACATGGAGCTTAGGAAAATAGAGGGCTATGGGTAACCCCAGGTAATTTCTAAGGTAAGGACATGTTTGGCACAGCTTTGTGGGCCGAAGGGCCTGTATTGTGCTTTAGGTTTTCTATGTTTCGATGAGATGGCTCTGTGGTGAAAGATTAGTCTTGAACAGTACTGCACGTGAGACAGGCACAATTACCTTTACCTGTTCCTTTCGTTCATGTTCTGCTATTCTGAGCCAGGTCCATTTCCAAGTCTTCCCAACAAATGGATTTGTTTTACTATGTCCATATAGTGCATAAACTTTAAATAAACTATTTCCCCATACTATTCTATTCCATTTACAAATATATGTAGGCTTATTAGTCCTTAATTATTAGGATGACTATTTGCTATGTTTACTGGACTGTTCCTTCATTGTTAATAAAATGTAGGCCAAACCACTTTATGATTACATTTTCATACCAACAGTCTCTCTTAACTGGTGAAAACTGAAAGATAATGTTACTGCCTTTAGGTAGTGAAGGATGTTGTGTATTTATTATTTCAATAATATTTGAGTGATCTTGTGTATGTATATAGTTTGATAAAGCATTTTTGTTGCTTTAATAATTCATTACAGGTTATAACTATAAATTCTCAAATTGCATTCATCATCACGCTGCCAAGTGATACTTGCGCGCCTTGCTTAACTCAAAGTTAGGTCCGTATTTTCGGACTCCTGTATCTTCCTTTGTATTAGTTTAATGTTTTGAAGTTACAAAACATAAAGGACATCAAAGTTGGTTTTGGTGACTCTTTTGTCACAAATACCCAGGAATCCGACACTGGTCACCAAAAGAAGTCACAGTGAAGTGTTAGAAAGAAGTGATCCAGCCCTTTCCTCACAGTCGCTTCCACCAAATTGCTCAGGTTGAAAGATTGATCTAAAACTAGTGAGGAGAAAATTCATGGAGCACTGTAGCCACAGAGGAAGTACTCATTGCAGTGAAGTGCTGACTGAGAGTACTTTCCGATACCCCCTTCCCATTTGGCTATTTTGCCTCATTCCCCTCTGGACTAATTACTGATGCTGACAAAAGTGACTGTAGTTGCTGGAACCTGGTGCAAAACAGAAACAAACAGTTGAAGGAACTCTGTAGTCAGGTAGCATCTGTAGAGGAAAATACACAGTCAAAGTTTCAAGTCATCGGCACAAGTGGTGTTTGGGCTCAGATGGTTCACTCTAGCCCGGCAGCAGTGAGATGTTCGAAGTGGGATGAATCCATTGACTTTAATTTGTTTCTGCTGACCCCAAACCACTGTGGTTTAAATCCTAGTGTTACTAAAGCTTCGTCTGAAATGAATGCATTGAACCATATGTTCCTGGCAACCACCTTTGCGTAGGAAACTCCTCTGACGATGCAGTGTTAAAAGAAGTGCTGGTGCTGCATCATTTCTCTGGCAGCTTGCCAGGAATTCCAAAGACCTGAAGTTGTAATGAGGTATCTTACTTGCGGAATGTACTGTGCTGTTCCTTTGGAGGAAGGCTCAGCCAGGCAGTGGCTGCTATTGCCTTCCCAAGGGATAAAATGGATCCGCTTTTCCGGCATCTATCTTTCCCAGGAGTAAACAAACAAATTAAAATAAATTATATTTTTAAAAATTTGAACTTTAGCTTCTGCTTAGGAACTCTAAAAATCAGATGCAATTAACTTTTCCTATTATTTAGAAATAACAATGACAACCTCCACTCTTTCAAAGACTTAGTTTTTGGTAGTTTTGGACAAAGGCTGGTGGAGAGATGTGGAGAGGTAACTGTGATGGGTGCAAAAAGACATAATTTAGGACATTTAAAGAAACACTCCTGAACAGAAAATGCATGCATAGGGCAAGAGTCAGAATTTGAGGGCACTGGACCAGGGATGTCCAAGAAAGCAACACAAGGTTTTTATTGAAGGCAGCCTCCAAAGCAATGGCATTCTTGCAAGTGAGTCATATGACCAGGCTGGTGTGCTTTGACCATAGGGGCCTACATTAACTTTGAAGGCAGCCGATGGGATCAAGTATCGAGAACCTAGAATGCAGGAAGGTCTCGGCAAATTTAAATGCCACAACATCTTTCTTATGCCCCCACTGTCCCTGAGTGTGAGCCTCTAGGGACTGATTCGCCAGCTGTAATTTGGCTCACCAACGAATGATGTCATCGGACATGTCAACCGGAATTGTGATATGGACTGTGGACATGGGATTAGGTTACATGTGACTGAGCAGGCAGTAAACACAAGACTGTGAATTGAATTAAAAGCTACACATCAGAAATCTGCAACAAAATCAGGAAATGCTAGAAACCATCAGCAAGTAAAGTAGCATATCTTATTTCCAAGTTAAAGGTTCAAAATATGTATACCATATAGAATCTTGAGATACAGTACCATGAAGTCTTAGGCAAATAGGGTGCCTGAAACTTTTGCACTATGCTGTTATTTGTCAGCATGGAGCAGAGAGCGAGTTTGTAAATCTGGCGGGAGAAAAGGATGTTGGGAACGGCGAGGGAGGGGTGTAGGATGGGTAGAAGAGTAGGAGTGTCAGGAGCAGGAGGGTGGCGTGGGTGCACATATACCCAGCACTGACACACTAGGCAAAGTGATTTGAAACAATTGGGTTATTGATCGTTACAGAATGTCTCTTTGGTGCTTTCCTCTCCCTTCCCTCTCCCTTCCCCTTTTTCCAACCATGATTCCCCTCTCCCTGCCTGCTTCCCACTCTGTCCACAATGGAGACCCATATCAGAATCAGGTTTATCACCACACATATATTAAACATAGAAACATATATATATCATTGTATGTCATGAATTTTTTTTTGTAGCAGTACAGTGCAATACTCCAGTACTGTGCAACATTAAACTGTTTTGGATTATTGAGTCTATCTACACCAGTTCGCAAAATGATTTCGGAAGTTCCATCCCTCCACATGCTCATCAATACTGCATTGACTCTACACCCCGTCCTAAACTAAGGGTAATTACAGTGACCAATTAATCTATCAACTCGCACATCTTTGTGATTTGGGAGGGAAACCAATATGGCATTATGAGGACGTGCGAACTCTACACAGAAACTACCCAAGGTCATAATTGAACCCAGGTTGCTGGATCTGGTATGCAGCAGCATTAATCATAACATTAATTGCTGTGCAGCCTGGCTTGGGTCAACACCCTTCTTCAGAACTGGGAAAAAAAGACTGTTCTTTCTCCATAGATGCTACCTGACATGTCGAATTTTGTATTATTTCAGACATATCTTGCGTCTTCAAAAACTGGTTTTGATTCCACTGCTTTTCTCCTCATATAATTTAATATTTGTTGAAATCCTATCTGTGGTCTATGTCCTATCCAGTTGTAAAAATGGATATTAATAAGGCATGAATGGTATGTGCTTGTGAATGTATGCAAAGAACAGTCTAAAATAGCTGGGACCCCTGTCTGAATGATGTAAGAAATTATGAGCAGTTCAGTATTCTACACTATCATGCTTAAGCAGCTGGTATTCTTGGTCTGATTGGACCGAGAATATATCTAACAGACCTTCAATTTGTGCTCAACAGTACAATGCAGAAAATCCTCCTCTGCTCGAGCAGTTTATAAAAGCTCTGTGGGGTTTGAGGGGAAGAGGAAGATTAATTCAGTATTTCCATCTAGACTCACTAACAACCATATAATTCTGTGTCTGGCATCCCACTGAATGAATTGTCCAATATAATCCCACACTACAACTTTTTCTCCACATTTCTACATATTAATCCTCTCTGAGTACACGTTCACTTGCTTTTCGAAAGTTGCCATGGAATTTGCTTCCACTTAAAATGCATCACTTCATAGTTAATTTCATTAATCTGCATCTGCCTACTTAATAAACACCAGAGATTCCGCAGATGCTGGAAACCCAGAGCAACACAAACAAAATGCTGGGGGAACTCAGCAGGTCAGGCAGCATCTATGGAAACGAATAAATTGTTAGCATTTCAGGCCGAGACCCTTCTTTAGGACTGTGTGTGTGTGTGTGTGTGTGTGTGTGTGTGTGTGTGTGTGTGTGTGTGTGTGTGTGTTTTGCCTAGTTTATACTTCCTTGTCTGTTAGCAACCTCTATATTATTCACCATTATATTACATTTATATCACTCACAAAGTTATGCTGTACTTCTTGAATTCAAGTCCAAGTCAGTTTTTTTGAATTAGAATGAAAGGCATGATCCTAATAAACTGGACTGGTCAAAGAACACTGAGGCTGTCTAGAAGAAGGGTCAGAGCCGTCTCTATTTCCTGAGGAGACTGAGGTCCTTTAACATCTGCCGGACGATGCTGAGGATGTTCTACGAGAATGTGGTGGCCAGTGCTATCATGTTTGCTGTTGTGTTCTGGGGCAGCAGGCTGAGGGTGGCAGACACCAACAGAATCAACAAACTCATTCATAAAGCCAGTGATGTTGTGGGGGTGGAACTGGACTCTCTGACAGTGGTGTCTGAAAAGAGGATGCTGTCCAAGTTGCATGCCATCTTGGACAATGTCTCCCATCCACTACATAATGTACTGGTTGGGCACAGGAGTACATTCAGCCAGAGACTCATTCCACCGAGATGCAACACAGAGCGTCATAGGAAGTCATTCCTGCCTGTGGCCATTAAACTTTACAACTCCTCCCTTGGAGGGTCAGACACCCTGAGCCAATAGGCTGGTCCTGGACTTATTTCCTGGCATAATTTACATATTACTATTTAATTATTTATGGTTTTATTACAATTTATTATTTATGGAGCAACTGTAATGAAAACCAATTTCCCCCGGGATCAATAAAGTATGACTATGACTATGATAATGACAATTCCTTCAGAAATCACTGAACTTGGTGCCTCTAACTGGCTGTTTTTACCTTTGACTTTCCTTCATAAAGTCATAGAGTAAAGCCAGCGTAACTTGTTCATGCGACCAAAGTGTCCACATAAGCTGTTCCCATTTGCATGAGTTTGGCCCATATTCCTCTCTTAAATGTTATTATTGTTGTATCTACCTGAGCCGCTTCCTGTGACAGTTCATTCTTTATATGCACCACTCTCTCCATGAAGCAGTTGTCCCTCAGCTTCGTTTTAAATCTTTCTCCTCCACTGTAAAACTATGCCCTCTAGTTTTTGGTTCCCTTTCCTTAACCATTTTCAAACGTACTTCATTTTGTTCTCTATTATCCTAATGTTTTCCACTTAAACAGTCTCTACTTCCCCTACCTACCGTGCTTAAAGAGGACTGCGTGTCCTCATAATCTAAATCTAAAGCTAATTTCCTAGAAATGTGTGGAGATTTGCTTCGCTGCATTATTAGATCTGACACATGTTGCTTAAAAATTAAAAGTTCATGTCCATTTCAAGAGTCCTTTCATAGTGGCACTTACCCCATATGAGTGTTGTTGCAGATCTTTCCTCTTACGTACTATTTTTTACTTTTGTGGATTGGACTCTGTAGTTCATGTTGTGGTTCCTGGCCGCTCTTTTATTTGTTGCTATTTTGAGCAGATGGCAAGCGGCACAGTGCTAGATTGAACTGAACTGATCTGAATTGAATATGCCAGAACGTTTTCAATTTTTGTGTTTTATATTCTGCTTTTTCACTTTTTTTGCCGTTTGTGTGATTGTATTTTGTTTTGCTCAGTGGGGTGTGTTTGATGTTTTCCTTTAAACGGATTCTAGGGTTTTCTTTGTTTTGTGGCTGTCTGTGGAACGGCGAATCTCAGGGTTGTATACTGCTTAAATACTGTGAGAATTAATGTACTTTGAACTTTGAATGGTCATCAGACTTATTTCCTTTCCCAATCAACATTTAGGGGCCCCAAGGAAACACATTGTATTAACCACTGACTCAATCTTGTAACCCTCTACTACATTCGCAAATAGCACAAAGACGGACAGTGCTATGTTTTAGCATTCCCTGAGCCGAGTTGCTATGTACTGGACTTGTTACAAAGCAGTAATTTAATGTTGTCACGTGGTAATGTTCAAATCCAGTGGCAATCCTTGTGCTGGAAATGCCAGCCAGAAAGGTTGCTTTGTAAATGTACATGTCTCGAGAATATAAATACTCAAAAACAGTGTAGCAGTCAGTATTGCTGTCTCACAGCTCTAGGGAACCAGGTGCTTTAATGCTGCCAGTGTACAGTTTGCCCATTCTCCCTCTATCTTTACCCGAGGGGCTCAAGCTTCCTCGTGGATCACAAAAACGTGTTGTGCAAGAAGGTTAATTGTCCACTGTGAATTAGCCCTGCTGTAGTTAAGTGGCAGGATGGAGATTTATCTCTACCAAAGGAGGTGTAAGGCGTTTCTTCCCTCCGTTAGCCTGTAGGTCACCCTTGGACAAGATGTAACACCTGCTTAGCCCTGCGATCGGGGTCGCGTAAAGCCATGGGAGCAGGTGGTGGATGGTTATATGAGCAGCTGGTGCATATCACAAGTCCTAGTTATGCGACCACTGACACCAGGCAGTCAATCTCTGAAGATCTGAAGAGTATTGATAATGACTGAGATCACCCGTCTTGTAAAGACACTGCCCAGAAGAAGACAATGGCAAACCACATTTGTAGAAAAATTGCCTAGAACAATCATGGTTATAGTCCTTGATCGCTCACGTCATACAATACAGCACACAGTGATGATGATAAGTAGTACAAGCATCAAGGGAGAACGCTTGGGTATCTGAGAGCAAATATGTTGCAGGGATTCATGGGAAAAGGATATCACGCAGCAAACAATAAACTGGATTGAAGGAACTCAGAGGGTCAGACAGCATCTCTGGTAGGAACGGAATTGTGAATATTTCTGCATCATCTTCAGTGTAACAGCCAAGTCTGTTTATGGCCTGGTCATTTCAGCATTTGTGGCAATCTCTGATGTGGGTATGAATAATAACGAAGTTTTCAAGTGAGGAACTGAACAAGCACTTGGTGAACCATGCCCTGCAAATATGATCAGGCTCACAGATTTCAATAAATGCAGTTTGCGTAGTGCCACTTAGAAAAATTATTGAAAAAAGTTGACAAGGGCAGTACTGTCGATATGATACACGTGTGCCTAGAAATGTGGAGCAGACATTGTCATTTATAGAACAAATCCAAGGTTACAAAATAATCCCATTCTTCTTTTACTAAGTAGCTACTGCAGCTTGCTCCCCTTAGAATTAAAAACCAACTGGCATCTTTAACAGTGTTGAATGAGTAGAAGTTTGTTCTTTGCAGTTTGAGAGTTTACCTGTGTGCACTGCTTGGAGATGAGGCAGAATAGGAGTGGGGGAGGTAACAGGGTTGAGGTGGGTAACAGTAAGCGGATCACTGGGAAGACCCCTTCTTACCCCACCATCACCCTCTGTATCTGTGGCATGCCACCATGATCAGACATGAACATCCTCTCATGGATCAACGGGTCCCGGTTAGTAGATCCTTCAGGTTTTTTTAAACTACAGATTACAGGGGATGACTTTAAACGCAAGATTGTGGAAGTCACATCTATTCATACATGTATAGTTCTTTACTTTGCATTTTGACATGAGTTATTTAAAAAGGTCGATTGGCCCAAGGATTTGATCCAATTTCTGTCCTTGAGTAATCATCTTGCATGCAAAGTATGACAGAAATGAAAGCTGGGAAGAATTACAACAGTCTGATTTCCTGAGAGATGGAAATGGGAGAAAATACTTTAGAATGGATGAGTGCAATTTTTGTACATCTTCTTCTTAAGCCTATCACCCCTGCTGGGACATAGGCTGGCAACAGCAGCTCGCCAGAGTACTCTGCCTTGGGTCAGCCTTTCAAGTTGTCCCCAGGTGTGGCCCATCTTCAAAGATGGTTCCTCTCCCAGGGATGCCGTTGGGGCAAGTCCTGATGAAGGGTCTCAGCCTGAAGCATCGACTGTACTCTTTGCCGTAGATGCTGCCTGTCCTGCTGAGTTCCTGCAGCATTTTGTGTGTGTTGCTTGAATTTCCAGCATCTGCGGATTTTCTCTTGTTGGTCTTTGGGACTTGTGTTGGTGTTTCTGTAACTCTGGGCTTTTACGGGATGGGGTTGCTAGCCCCGTGCCCAGCCTCCTCCTTTTGCAGCCGGGCTTGGGACCGTCCATGGCAGAGTAACTTCTTGTACGTGGCTCGTACATATAAAACACACTCAATTCCTAAGCACTTTTAAAAGATTAATGGAGATAAAATGACAAAGAAAGGAATGGAAAGGCATATAAAATGAATAGAATGGTGTACCTGGTGACATAAATGTACTTGATATTAAACTTACTTTGAACTTTAAAATGGGTGGTAACAACTGAATTCATTATTGATTTACAGAGAAAGAACTTGCATTCATGGTTGTATAATTCGTGACCTTCAAGTCACCCCAAAATGCTTTCAGAGGAGTGTGGCAACTGCTCCAAAGCAGTGAAGGTAGCAATCATTTCCCTCAATGAATAGGCTGTCTCCTTTTAGAGATGCTGGTTGAGTTCCTTTTATAGTCATTGGCCAGGGTACTTGGGAGACTCCCCTATTCCAAATGGAGAGAGCAGATGGGCACTCAATTTAGCATCTCTTCCAAAAGATCTCTCTCTTCGAACGTGCAGCACCTCCTCAGTTGCACGTTGAAACGGCAGCTGAGATAACATGTCCAGCTCCCTGGAGTGGTACTTAAAACCACTACTGTCTAATTCAAAGGGAGGGGTGAATGCGACAACTGTGACACAAATGTGTGCTTGCTTCCTTTTAGGGAAGGAAAATGAATGTTCCATACAATACTCTGGCTTTGTACATCTTGGACAGCAGGGACACACTGCTTGATGCCATCAGTTCGGAATGGATAGAATCATATTAACGCTATTGTCTGTGCTTCCTGTTATATTTAAGTCTGCCCCCCTTGTTACTCTTTAGTAATATGGCATTAATTGCCATTCCATTGCTCTGTGAATAGCAGCAAGGTAAAATGTCCATAATTACAAGGTAAGACAAACTTCGTTGTCATAGTGGTTATGCTTCATTTATCAAAGAAAAATTGCAGAGTGGGGTAAAGCAGTCACAGCTGATAAAATATTAGGTGTAAGCCAAAAAAGTACAATGTGAATTTATTACATTACATAATATTCACATTAATCACTTTTTTTAATTGGTTAAGTTTCAGAAGTAAGTTTGTAATTACTTCTGAAACCATGGATGAAAGCCTGGGCCCACAATGTCCTTAATGAATCTTTCGATGCATTCGTAGTTAACCAAATCCTTGAGACCGTTCCCTTCTCACTTGTATTTTCATAGTGAAATGCGATGCCCTTGCAAGTCCAAAGCAGACTATTCTGCCCATCTGATCCTTGATGATACTCATGCTTCCTGCCGCCTTCCTGTGTCTTATCTTGTTAGTGTGTCCTTTGCTCTTCCCTCCCTCGCATTTATCTAGCTTCGTCATAATTACAACAATTCTGATCCATTGAGGCCTGTCCATATCCTCACCACTTTTGTTAAAGCAGTTTCTCCTGAACGCCATGCTACATTCTTCACTTACGACTGGTAGCATTTCATTCAGCTTTGGTATAAGAATTGCTTCTGTGCTGTAAGACCATAAGATATAGGAACAGAATTAGGCTATTTGGCCCATCGAGTCTGCTCCACCACTTCACCATTGCTGATTTATTTTCCCTCTCAGCTCGAATATCCTGCCTTCTCCTCATAACTCTTCATGTCCTGTCTAAACAAGAATCTATCAACCTCTGCCTTACTATAACTCAGTGACTTGGCCTCCATAGCTGCCTGTGGCAATGAATTCCACAGACTCACCACTCTCTGAGCCTATTGGAAATAAATTTAGTACATTTATAAAGAGATATTTTATTTAATCCAATGAAATATACATTTTCTAGTTTATGTTTTATTTAAATTTAATAAAAGTAAGTGCTTTTGAAGTTTTTGCATTCAGATGAATCCTGAGAATATTCAGCTCATGGACAGCAGCTGTAGCAGTAACAATTTTCATTTATATAGTGCCTTTGATGACTCAAGGTTGCATTTGGAGTGGTTTAATATGGGCAGCTCTGTGGAATAGCTATTGTGTTGCTCCCTTACAGGTTGGACTCTATCCTGACCCTGTTGTTCCAATCTCCACCCACAACTCAACGTTGTGCTGGTCAGTTAATTGGCGGCTGTAATTTATGTACGTCGGTGGATGGCAAGAATATCAATAGAGATTTCATGAGCAATGGAGAGAGAATTGGTTACAGGAGAGTAGATGGGGAGCATAGAGTCAAGGGGCCAATTAGCCACAGTCTCTTTCAAAGTAAAGTAACTTTTTATTATCAAAGTACATATATGTCACCATATGTGACCCTGAGATTCAGTTTCTTGCAGGCTTAAATCTATATTAGAATAAATGAAAGATCACACCAACTTGGGTGTTCGACCTTTGTGCAAAAGACAACAAACTACGCAAATACAAAATGAAAGAAATAATAATAAAAAGTAAATAAATAAGCAAAAATATTGAGAACATGAGATGAAGAGTCTCTGAAAGTGAGTCTATTGGTTGTGGGAACATTTCAATGATTAGGCAAGCGAAGTTGAATGAAGTTATCCCCTCTGGTTCAAGAGCCTGATGGTTGAGGAGTAATAACTGGTAGTGAAACTGCTGGTCCTGAAACCTGGTGGTGTGAGTCCTGAGGCTCCTGTACCTTCTTCCTGATGGCAGCAGCGAGAAGAGGGAAGCCCTAGGTGGTGGGATCCCTGATGATGGATGCTGATTTCCTACAACAGTGTTTCATGTAGACGCGTTCAGTGGTTGGGAGGGCTGTATTAGAAGTTTAGAGAAAGATGCATCATGTTCAGATCTTCTATGGGGGATTCAACAAAGCTTCCACAAATTGGAAATCCTGTTTTGTTTAGCTGTGATTTCATGCCTTCATACAGAGTATCTGATTCCTGTGTTCCCTCGTGATAAATTGTGCTATGCACTAGAAATTTTATAGCCAAGAGATAAATGAAGAAACTTGCTTTTGGTTATTCAGGCTAAGTAGATGGAGTACATCTGCTGTCAGCTACGTTCACCTCTGCTCAGTCGGTTCCTCAGAAGTTTATCATTTTCAGCATTTTTAAGGATTCTTAAACTGATAAGACTGAGAATTATGGCAATAATAAGCACATTACTGTTATTATCAAAGTCTAATGAAACAACAAGGGGGTAGAAATTTATAAACACAAGACTTGCAGCAGATGCTGGAAATCCAGGGTAACACACACAATATGCTGGAGGAACTCAGCAGGTCAGGCAGCATCTACGGGAATAGGTAGAAATGTATGTTCTGTTGTGTGGTCCAAATATGTCTTGTGGAAACAGATGATTTCTGCTCTCTGGTTCTGAGATTTAGTTTCTGAACTGAATTTACTGCATCATTCATACAGTTGCTATGACAAAGGACAATTTTTATGCCAAATAAAAAATCAAAAACGGTGCAGATGCTGGAAATTAGAAACAGAAACTAGAATCATTCTGTTTTTATGCCAGGTCTATGGGACACACCCAGCACGTCACACTGTACCAATAGAGGGTGAAAAACTGAATCAGTATCACAGAAGAATGACTTTTAAGTTTTCACCCTACATGTTTTTCTCTCAGGCCTCTTACATTGGGGTTAAAGCCTCCTGCTGCTTTCTGTGTATTTAGGGAGCCGTTTAAACCGTGTCTGTAGAAAAGCAGGTAGAATAATTTAAAAAAAACTAGCATAAAACTTACCACAGGTAATTTTGGCCTGCAGGAGACATGAAGTCATTGAGCAATACAGCACAAATACAGGCCCTTGAGCCCATCGATTCCATGCTGACCGAGTTCCCAGCCAATGGTTCCCAATTTCCTGTGTTTGGCCCATATCCTTCCATGTACCTATCTAAGTGTTTCTAAAAACGATGCTATTGCACCTGCCTCACCCCACTTCCTCTGGCATGTCACTCCAACTGCTCACCACCTTCTGTGTGAAAACGTTCCTCTGCAGGTCCCTTTCAAATCTTTCCTCTCTTACCCTAAATTTGTGCCCCCTAGTTCTGGCATACAATATATCTGTGCTTCTCGATTTTAAACATTGTTACAAGGTCACTCCTTATTCTACTATGATTCAAAGAATAAAGAACGAGCTTATTCAACCTCTCTCTATAACTTCTCAGCTTCTCTAGTCTTGGCAACATCTTTTCTGCACTCTTTCCAGTTTAACCACATCTCTGCTATTACAGTGTGACCAAAATTGTACACAGTACTCCAAGTACAGCCTTACTAATTACTTACATAACTGTAACATAATACTCCTGTGCATTTTTAAACGTCAATTCAACATAGGATTTATACTATGAATGGTATGCCACTAAGGAATGATTGTCTGCATACTTTATGCCTTTTTTGCCACCCTGTTTGCATGTGATCTTGCTTTCAACAAACTATGCACATCTATCCTTAGGTCTCATTGTTCCTTCACATTCCTCAGTGGCATACTATTCATAGTATAAGTCCTATGTTGAATTGACTTTTGAAAATGCATCAGCTCACATGTACTTACATTGAAATTCATTTGCCACTCATTGGCCCACTTCCCTCACTGGTTAAGCTCCCCATTCATCTACGATAACCTTCATTAGAAACGCCACCAACTAATTTTGTGTCATCCCCATCCTTGTACTTGCTGATTCAGTCCAGTGTATTCACATCCAGATCATTTACTGCATATAAATAAGGAATAACAAGGGTCCCAACAGCAGCCACGTATGTTACATCACTAGTCACTGGCCTCCATTCCAGAAACAACCTTCAACCACCACCCTCTGCTTTTCAACCTCAATCCAATTGTGAATGCACCTAACTCGCTCTCCCTGCGTTCCGTGCGTCCTCACTTTCCAGACCAGCCTACCATGCAGGACCTCGATGAAAGCCTTGCTAAAGTCCAAATAGACAACATTCACTGTCCTACTCTCTGCCACATTGGTTACCTTTTCATAAGACACTAAAATTTTGTCAAGCATGACTTTCCATGCACAAAGCTTTGCTGACTACTCCTAATCAGACTCTTGACTATCCAAGTGATAGTAGATCCTGTCCCTCAGAAATCCTTCTGGTAACTTCCCCACTGCCGGCTGCCTGTCCTGTAGTTACCTACAGGAAGCGACAGAGGGCAGCTTGAACATTAGATCTGGAGATGACATGACAAGTCTTGAGCACTGGTAATTCTCTTGAGTTACCAGTTCCTTCCGCACAGGTCCTAAGCTCCTGTGAATAGTGATGCAGTGGACCTGTACCATATTGTTAATTGGAGATTGGAAGGATTTTGCTTCTAATCCATACAGTTGTTGGCATGGGATTGTAGTTCAATATTTCATACAGGGTGTCCCTAGTTGGAAGAACTTTTCAATTCTCAGTTCTTTTCCTCTGCAATAAAAATACCAAGTTTGTTTTTCAAATAAAAAGCAAAATTGCAATCCTTTTCCAGAATTCTATCCCAATTTTTAGGACTGAGACGTCATTGCAAAAAAAAAGCTGAACTATTTTAAAGGATCAGTATGAATTGGGAACGCACGGGCCTCTATAGGTGCTGTTTCTTTGCAAAAATACATGAATGCAACCTTAATGTTACTGAGCAAGTGTGTGCATCACGTGCCTGGCCTCAAAAATTTTTGTGAGCCTTTATTGCCTTCTCTTGAACACACCCCTGATGTGAGTGATGCGGGAGTACCAGGATTCCGTTTACCTGCTTATGGTCTATTTAAACTTTCTCCTTTCTTCCTGATATACCTGGAGCAGCGTCACCTTTTTCCCCTCCATATGCTTATCTAACCACCCCTTAGTGCTTCTCACCCTGTGGTTCACATTTCTCTTCTCAATTTTCATTCAGTTTCTTTAGAATTCCCCATTTGATTTCATGATTGCTCTTGTTATTGATGGCTTTTTAATCTAGCTCTCCCCGTAGATGGAAACATTCCTTCTACTCCATCCAAACCCTTCGCAATTTTAAAAACTTCTGCACAATTTCTCTTTAGCTTCCTATTTAAAAATAGGCTATTAATTTTCTGTTAATTAGAATCTCATGCTGCTTGTAAATCTAATTTTTACCCTCTGTAAACTGTCCATGTACTCTATATGATTAGATTTGTATGCATCAGTGTGGTTTAGCAAAGTTCAATTCAATTTCAGAGTAACTTTTCAGTTCAATTCCTTCAGAAATAAACTCCATGACATTTTTTATGGTCTTATTAACCTGTCGTTTCTTGCAGTGATTTTTGTACGTCCTCCGAGATCCATTTCTCCCTCTGCTCCATTTAGATTCTCATTTTCAAAGTTATACATGGCTTCCTTATTTTGCTTTCCACTTACCTGTTGAAATTCATTTGCCATTTATATGTCCATTCTGAAAGTTTATCAAACTTTTCTCCAAACAAGATTAATTGCATTATTGACTAGTGTTTAATTTGTTTTCCATAGCATTAAGAAGGTAGACTTTCACCTTCCTCTCCATCTCATATACGATGTTATACACAAACTCTTAATTTGAAGCTTTGATTCCAACATCTAATTTGTTAGCTGAATTGTGAACAACGCTTGTCTCAGCACTAATCACCCTTTGTACCTACTGCCACTCTAGACTTCCTCCCAGCTTTCCATTTGCAACCATTTAGCTCTCCGTTTTTAGCTCATGTCTTTAGCTTCTGCATGAGCAGTTCCCAAAGCATCTGTTGATGGTTGTGTGTCAACTTCACCGGTACGTAGTGAACAGTTCTCTGGCAGCAGGGTTAAACAACTACATTCAGGTCGAAAGGTAATTAAGCAGAGATGGAGACCTTTCAGCTCATCAAGCCTTTGCTGCCTTTTTGCTTCAGGATTCAAAATGAATTCAATTATCCTCCCAACCTATGATTTCTTCTGCAAAATGGATTTCCCTTCAGCTGGTCTTTCAGTCAAGCATCCACTCAGAACATGAAGTGAAAGTAAGATAGGCCACCCACCACCTTGTGAATGTTCTTTTTCTTCAACATCATTCTCTGGCACCTTGATTCTCCTAAACTCCAAATATTACAAGCTATAATAACACTCCTTCCTTTTTGATTTCAGTGGAAAACCAAGCAAAGGATATGCTGATAAATCAACCATTGGTGTTCTGTTTTGCAGGCAGAGTTCAGCAAACTAAAAAAGGGTTTGTCTTCAGAAGAAGTTATTCTTAGCTTGCTGCACTCTTGCTGAGGTAATTTACCGGTGCTTATGTCGTAGAAATAATTATGTTTAAATGTATTCCTGCTATTTACTTCCCATTTGATTGGTAATTAAACTTGATGCTCCAGTGGGGAGAATGCAGGAGATAAGAGTCATTGTGGCTATTAATCCATGCATCAGAAACCTGCCGTCAAAAGCTGCAGATTTATTGATACAGTATTCCTGTCTCTTTCCAATTTATATGTAAATGAAATTGAAATCGCTGGGATTGATCAGGTGGATGTACAGACCTCTATTTCCTTCTCTCCTGCTCTTCAACAACTTTCACTGCAGAACCAACCATTAACGATAAGACTGTGAACAGACGTGCATCCCAGACATTGGGAGAATGACAACAAACATCTGGACATGAATTACAGCCCTACATAAAAGCAATAGGGAACATAGGAAATACACAGTTATCTAGGTATTACTTTTTATATTACTCCAATGGTGTGCACGCATGAAGGGTTAAATCTACAAATTTGAGGAAATCTGCAGATGCTGAAAATCCAAAGCAACACACAAAATGCTGGTGGAAGTCAGCAGGCCGGGCAGCATCTATGGAAAAGGGTAAACAGTAGGCATTTTGGGCAGAGACCCTTCTTCAGGACTGGACAGAAAGAGGAGAAGTCAGAATAAGAAGGTGGAGGGAGGGGAGGGCAAAGTACAAGGAGGCAGGTGATGGGTGAAACTGGGAGAGGGGGACGGGTGAAGTAAAGAGCTGGGAAGTTGATAGGTGAAAGAGATAAAGGGCTGGAGAAAGGGGAGTCTGATGGGAGAGGATAGAAGACCATGGAAGAAAAAGAAGGGGGAGGTGATAAAGGGAAACGGGAATGGTGAAGGGGTGGGGGCGCAGAGGCAATCCCTAGAAGTTTGATCTTCATACCATTGGGTTGGAGGCTACCCAGACATAATATAAAGTGTCGCTCCTCCAACCTGAGAGTGGCCTCATCCTGGCTGTAGAGGAGGCACGTCGGAATGGAAGTGGGAAGTAAAATTCAAATGGGTAGCCATCGGGAAATCCCACTTTTTGTGGTGGACAGAGCGAAGGTACTCAATGAAGTGGTCTCCCAGTCTACATCAGGTCTCACCAATATACCAGAGGCCACACTGGGAGCACCGAACACAGTATATGACCCTAACAGACTCTCCCCCCTTTCTCAATCTCTCTGTCTCTGGAGACGGTCTAAGTGTTGCATCACCTGGAAGTGCTGCTTGGAGCCCTGAATGGTAGTGAGGGAGGAGGTGTAGGGGCAGGTGTAGCACTTGTTCTGCTTGCAAGGATAAGTGCCAGGAGGGAGGTCAGTGGGGAGGGATGAATGGACAAGGGAGTTGTGTAGGGAGCGATCCCTGTGGAAAGTAGAAAGTGGTGGGGGGAGGGAAAGATGTGCTTGGTGGTGGGATCCCATTGGAGATGGCAGAAGTTACGGAGAATTATATGCTGGATGCAGAGGCCTGTGGGGTGGTAGGTGAGGACCAGAGGAACCCTGTCCCTGGTGTGGCAGCGGGAGGATAGGGTGAGGGCAGGTGTAGATGAAATAGAAGAGATGCGGGTGAGGGCAGCATTAATGATGGAGGAAGGGAAGCCCCTTTCTTTGAAGGAGGACATCTCAGTTGTTCTGGAATAGAAGCCTCATCTTGAGAGCAGATGCGGCAGAAACGGAGGAACTGAGAAAAGGGAATGGCATTTTTTGCAAGTGGGAGGTAGTATAGTTCAGGAAGCTGTGAGAGTCCGTAGGTTTGTAATGGACATCAGTAGATAGACTGTTTCCAGAGACAGAGAGATTGAGAAAAGGGAGAGAGGTGTCAGAAATGGACCAAGTAAATTTTAGGGCAGGGTGGAAGTTGGAGACAAAGTTGATGAAGTTGACAAGCTCAGCATGGGTGCAGGAAGCAGCACCGATGTAATCGCCAATGTAGCATAGGAGGAGTTGGGGGCATTACCAGTATAGACTTGCAACATGGACTGTTCCACGTATTGGAGTAATTTATTTTCTCCTCACATTATAAACATGAAGTCTTAAATGCAGATATATCTTTCTTCTATCCACATCTGTTAATCTTCTACTCAGCTTTAAGAAGTACTGTCATCCTAATGAATGGGAGTGAGTTCTTCCTTGTAAAGAGGGGGACAGTTTGTTACACCCTCACTTGCTCTTCTGCTCAGACAGTGTGGCCCACCTGCCTAATACAACCTGTGCCACATTGTGTCTGTGCTATATACCTACACCGTTCTTCCAACACTGGCATGCTTCTTTTCAGAAAATATCTTATCACTCCGAAAGCTCAGAGTTTGGACTCAAAGGCTGTGTTGCACACCTTTGGAGTAACATGAAAAGTAACATATTCCTTGGAAATGCAGGAGTGCTACCTTTTGAAGTTTTTGACAGCTTCTGGTTTTTTTTGGGAAAGATAGTCATTTTCTTTAGATGAATAAAAATCTTGTTCCATTGAAAAGGAGTGCTGTCTCTGATAAAACCACAATCAGCCACTCTGAAGTATAACTGATTACAGCAGACTAGAAGAGACTGGGTTGATCTTCAGTAGGAAGAAAACAGTTCGAAATGTAAATGCGTCCAAATGTAAAGCAGATGAAAATACAAATACATTTGAGATGTAAAACTGGAAAAACCCAATGATTAAGAGCAGAATGAAAAATAAGAAAACAAACCATGACCTCATCTCACTGAGCTGTCAATGTGTCCAACTTAATATTCAATGATATTTCAACTCACCTGCCCGGCATTCATGGAGTATACCAGATTTCTCTCACTTTGTTGTTTCAGTTGGATTATATCTAGGTATTTCTGGACATCTTAGTAAAGATTTTTGTTTTCAAGGATCTGTCTCATCTGTTGATTTTTTTTTCTGATTTATGGCAGTGATATTCTGAGTTTGCCTTATCAATATCCCTTATAATGCTGTCCACCTGAGAAGGGTGATCTTTAATTACCTCTTGTCAAGTCTTCACTTATCCCCGTCATACTTGGGCTATTACTGTCTGTATGCAGGTGGCTCAAAATTACTTATTTATACGAGGGGTGATTGATAAGTTCGTGGCCTAAGGTAGTAGAAAACCCAGCACATTTATTTTTCAACATAGTCCCCTCTTACACTTACACACTTAGTCCAGCGGTCATGGAGCACACGGATCTTGGACCTCCAGAACTGGTCCACAGCGGGGGTGATTGATAAGTTCGTGGCCTAAGGTAGTAGGAGATGAGTTATACAGCTCTCATTACATGCACATGAAGGTCAACTCTTTGAGTGATTATGCGGAAAGTTTGAAGTTAATAACTCATCAGGGGGTGATTGATAAGTTTGTGGTCTTAGGTAGCAGGAGCTGAGTTATTAACTCCAAACTTTCTGCATAATCACTCAAAGGGTTAACCTGCATGTACATGTAACAAGAGCTGTATAACTCATATCCTACCTTAGGCCACAAACTTATCAATCACCCCTGCTGTGGACACTTTCCGGAGGTCCAAGATCCGTACGCTCCACGACTGCCGGACTGTGTGTAAATATAGGATGGGACTATGTTGAAAAATAAATGTGCTAGGTTTTCTAAAATTGACTCCTTCTACCTTAGACCACGAACTTATCAATCACCCCTCATAATGTGATCTTGAGCACTGCATACAGAGTTCAAAGCAAGGTCTGGCAAATCCACTCTAAAGCCTTAGCTAAATACATTTGCATTGAATGAAGATCCTATGGAGTCTGGACAAGGTGGATGTAAAAAAGATTAAGCTTTTGTGGGAGGATCCAGGACCAAGGATTCCTATTTGAAAATAAGTCTTAGTTCATTTAAGTTCAAAATAAGGCAATTTTATTTCTCCCAAATGCTCTCAGAGGGTCGTGCAAGTTGATCCTCTGTATTTTCTTAATGCCGAGTTACTTATGTTTCTGATTATGCAAGGGGTGAAAGATTACAGGGCAACTAGGATGATAAAATTAAACTTACCATCAATTTAGCCATGAATAGTCTTTTTCTGTACCTAAAGTGTGTGTTTACCTGTATCTTCATATTGCACCTCCCTATCATATCTTTTTAATTGCCGCAACACACTTAAAAGTTGCTGGTGAATGCAGCAGGCCAGGCAGCATATCTAGGAAGAGGTACAGTCGACGTTTTGGGCCAAGACCCTTTCAGGCCTGGCCTGCTGCGTTCACCAGCAACTTTTAAGTGTGTTGCTTGAAATTCTAGCAACTGCAGATTTCCTCGTGTTTGCGTTTTTAATTGCCCACTCAATTTGAAAATGATGACTCATAACACCGGACAAGAAAGTTTTCGAAAATTTTGCTTCCTCAGAAATTTTTTGTTTATGATAAATGGCTTGAAGCTGAACACAAGTATAATTTCAGACCACTTGTATCATGTAGGAATTTGGAGAAACAAGAAACTAACTTTTATTGAATATAATGTGTTAATTGCATAGCAGTGCTGACACCTTGCAATAATTCAACTAAGCTAAAAAATGTTTTGTTGATGATTTTCATTTGTACTCAGTGTCTGTGGCTTCCCGCTTAAGTGTCCAACAATAATCAGCCAGCACTGATGAATTCCAGTTACCCTGATACAGTTTCTCCATGATCACAATGTCCTGGTGAAACCTTTCACCATGCTCGTCACTGACAGTGCCAAGATTTGCAGGGAAGAAGTCTAAATGGGAATGCAGAAAATGAGTCTTTGATGACATGTTGCATTTCATGGTTTTGTATGCTATAAGCATGCTGTTAACCAGCCGCACGTAATTTGGTGCTCTGTAGCTGCCAAGAAAATTTTCAACAACATCCTTGAATGCCTTCCATGAGATTTTCTCCAGTTCCACTAGAAGTTCTTTGAATTGCCTGTCATTGATGACCTGTTTGATTTGTGGACAAACAAAAATGCCTTCCTTAATCTTGGCATCAGTTATTTTGACTTGAATTATGAATTGAAATAACAAATATAGGCGATTTTTAAAAAATGGGTCAAGTTAGGAAAATTTCACAGTGGTTTTCATGGTCTGTGGCCGAAAATCTATAAGATACACCTAACAGTATTCAGGAAGCAAAATCTTTGATGTGCTATGTAATCGATGTCATAAGCACGGGGAGCTTCCCTTCATAACACTGCAGAACAATAAGGATAATTATTGAACTAATTTGATTAGCTGTCCGTGGTGAAGGGGTGGATGGGGGTTGCGCTGGGTCACTGATCCCTTAATTCATTACAAAGTAACAAATGAAACATGAACTGAGCCTATTTTTTAAATCATAATATTTAGAACGTTTAAAGCTAATGAAAAAAAATTAAGTGGAAAGCAGTGAGCATTTAATAGCATTTAGCTTTTTGCAAAATTCCCACTTTGAAAATCTCATTTTATTCCTGAAACACATTTGAGTCATCAGTGTGTTGACTGGTGCAATGCTGGTACTGTCTGGGTTCCTCTTAATGGATATTATGTATTAAAAGCATGAAGCATAGGTCCTGTTGTCTTGCAGTATGCTGATTAAGAGCAACTGCTGCTTTTTACAATAGGCCTTTTCCTCTGCTTTCCCTTCCTTCTATTGACTGCTTTCTCCCATCCATCCAGCTACCTGCCTCCCCTTTCTCCTTTCTTTATTTCTTTCTTCCTTACAATTTTACGTTCCTCATGAAGACATACTGTACATTCACCTTGAAATACATTTCAATGGAACAACTTAAGCCTTTCCATGCATATAATGTGTATAAGTTAACATATATTCTAAGATGGGCAACAGACTGGACAGACCTTTTTTGTATCTAAATACAAAATTATTAAAAGAAATGTGCAGTCAAATATTTTTGGTGTCTGGCTTTTGATCTAAGAAAAAATACATGGAGTACCAGAGTACCTCAATACTGATTCCTAAGCACCTCTAATTACGCAACTCCAACCCAAAAATGGCTGATTTGTTCCTGATCCCTTTTCTCTCCAATAACTAATCCTCAATCCATGCCAGTATGTTACTAACAGTCCTATGTGGTCTACGTTTGTCTAATTATTTCTTAAGTGCTTCTCAGAGTCTAAATACACCATCCACTGGTTTCTCCTCAGCTTTTATCAACTGATAACCTCAGAAAAATCCTAATCAATTTTGCAAATATAATTTCTGTTCCATAAATTCATGTTGCCTCTGCTTAGTTCTACCACTTGCAGAGTGCCCTGCCTCTATTTCTCTATTTTTATTATCATGAGTTCTTACGATATCTTATTCGTAGGTCCCCGTTTTCCCTGTTCCTTTTCCTTGTAAATAGATTGTTACATTGACTATATTACAACCTGTGAGAACTGTTCTAGATTCTGTGTAATTTTGGAAGATGACAAGTAGTGTAGCTACAGCCTCCATTACTACCTCTTTCAAGACCTTGGTATTCAGGTCATTAAATCCATGGGATTTATTGATGTTCAATCCCATGAATACTCTAGCAGCACACAAGATACTGGAGGAACTCAGCAGGTCAGGCAGCATCTGTGGAGGGGAATAATTAGTTGACGTTTTGGGCTGAGACATTTCATCAGTACTCTTATTTATTTCTCTATTACCTTTTTTTACACCCATCTTATCTTCTTTCAACTCTGCATTCACTGTAGGTCCTCTTTCTGCTATTTTCAGTAGGGTTTCAAAGTCGTCTGTGAATGCAGATAAAAAATGCCGGTTAAATTTCTCTGTCATTTCCATATTTCCCAATACACAGTAATTTTTCCTGTAGAGGTAATCAAGGGAGTCCCATAAACATTTGCTAAACTTTTCCTTACATATTTATAAAAGCTTTTACAGGCTACTTTATGTTTCTTATTATAGTACAATTGCATTCCTTCTCTTTCTTCTTGAACTTCTCTGTGCTCAATTGCCCAATTCTAATGTCTTTCTCTTTCTTTTTGAACTATTGGTGCTCTATTGCAAAATTCTAATATATTCCTGATCCTTAGGCTTGCTATTCTTTCTGGCAACAATATGCTGTAAACCCCTTTCCCCTGATCTTAAACTTCTCTTGTAAGGCACGTCTGGAATTTGGTGTGTCAGTACAACTACATATCAAATAAATAAAGGCACACACTCAGAGGTGAAGTTAACTTTTATATTCACTTTGCAGAGAGAGCAGCAAATCAACGCATAAGGGTAAATTATCAGTCAATGATCAGTGCTAAGGGGAGTCATTGTGCTGAAAGAAATAGATCCATACAGTACACTTCCTCCCCCTTTAGATTAATGTAACATAAAACTGTATATCTACAAAACATTCAATTTCCCTTTAACAGACCATGTTCAAATAAACATGCATTCACAATAACAGTCCATAACTAACTTCACTATACTAAAGGTTCAGTCTTTTAGATGGTGCTCTGTTTCTTTCAGGATAGCACCTCTGGACCTGTGGAGTGGCATCAGGTTTGGCAGGTGTCTTGTCAAAGACAGTGCTTTCAGTTGCCGGTGTCATGTTGCTGTTAGTGACATGATCATCACTGAGAGGTAAGTGCAGTGTCTGTAATGTGTCCATCGTGTTGGATGCAGTTGACTCAGGTATGTTCTTCAGCTGAACATCCAGTTTCTGATCCACATGACGTCTCCGCGTCTGATCTCCAGCATCCACTGTATGCATCAGTGGCCCAGTTTTGTAGGCATCCTACATGATGTCCACATCTTGGCAATCACGCACTAGGACTTCCTGTCCAACCCGAAACTCCTTACTGATTTACTTGGCAACTGGTTGAACTGTTCATTCGCTACGGAGGTCTGGTTTCAGGAAATCCATGTGAGATCTTATGTTCCTGTTCATGACCAGCATTGCAGGTGCTTGATTTGTTGTTGCACAAACAGAGTTCCAATATACAAAAGAAAGTTATCCACCTTGTGCTGAAGAGAAATGCCCTCCTTGCCCATAGCTTTAATGGACTTCTTGAAGGTTTGGATAAACCTTTCCGCTAACTCATTCATTGCTGGGTAGTGAAGAGCTGACTTGAAATAGACAATAGGTGCAAGAGAAGGCCATTCGGCCCTTTGAGCCAGCACCGCCATTCACTGTGATCATGGCTGATTATCCAGAATCAGTACCCAGTTCCTCCCTTCTCCCCATATCTCTTGACTCCGCTATCTTTAAGAGCTCTATCTAACTCTTTCTTGAAAGCATCCAGAAAATTGGCCTCCACTGCCCTCTCAGGCAGAGCATTCCACAGATCCACAACCCTCTGTATGAAAAAGTTTTTCCACAACTCCGTTCTAAATGGCCTACCCCTTATTCTTAAACTGTGGCCTCTGGTTCTGGACTCCCCCAACATCGGGAACACGTTTCCTGCCTCTAGCGTGTCCAATACCTTAATAATCTTATCTGTTCTGATCAGATCCTCTCTCATCCTTCTAAATTCCAGTGTATACAAGCCCAGTTTGATGCTATTTTTCTGCCTGAGCAGTCTGAAATCTTCCAACGTATATTGTGGTCCGTTGTTGCTCACAATTTGTTCATGTAAGCTATTTTTGCTGAAGGTAGTCCTCAGAGTGGAAACAGTCTTTTCTGAGGTGCTTGATTTCATTGGCATAACCTCTGGCCACTTCAAATGAGCATCCACAGCAATCAGAAACATGGAGTCCATGAATGGCCCAACAAAGTACTCTTTGCTACAGTGATGATGGCCACTCCCATGGGTGTAAAGGTACCTATAGAGGTGCATTTTGAACTTTGTGGCATCCTGAACAGCTTTCGGTCGTCTTCAATCTGTCTATCTATTTTCGGCCACCATACATAGCTCTAGGCGAGACTCTACATCTTGACTGACCTCAGGTGTCCTTCATACAGATCCGGTAACACTCTGGTGCGCAGTTTACAGGGAATCACAACACAAGATCCACACGTCAGCATTCTTTGACATACAAACAGTTGGTCACTGAGAGCTCTGGAAACAGAGGATTATCATGAGCTGGCCGTCCTTGCATGGTGATGTCATAGACCTGACAACGTTGGGTCATTCCTTGTTTCTCATTGTATTTCCGAATTTGTTACCAGCATCTGGTCCACCAGTGCTGTATGGAACGCCTCTGCTGGGTCACAGAATGAAGTCTTTTCTTCTTCATTTGCGAATAGTGGAAGATGTGACAAGCCATCAGCAATGCTGTGTTGTTTGATACCCTCGAATTCTATGTAATAAGAGTGGGCTCCTAGAAATAGTGGCCAACATTGCAACCAGGTAGCAGTCATTACTGGGATTCCCTTCCTGGAATTGAAAATGGACACAAGGGGCTGGTGGTCTATCACTAGGGTAAACATTTGTCTGTAGAGGTAATGGTGGAACTTCTTTACTCTCCATCCTAGACTAAGGGCCTCTTAGTTGATCTGTGCATAGTTGCATTCTGCGCTCGTCGGTGATCTTGAACCAAACATGATCGGACGTTCAGATCCATTTTTCATAGTCTATGGCAAAACAGCTCCAATGCCATAAGGGGACGTATCGCACACCAGTCTGATGGGCAGGGATGGGTCATAATGGGTGAGCAGTTCATAAGATGTTATTAGTCTCCTTGCTTCCTGGAATACTCTTTCACATCTCTCTGACCATTCCCACTTTGCTGCTGTTTGCAATAGTGCGTTCAGTAGGCGTAGCACTGTGATAATGTTTGGGAGAAACTGGTGGTTTAGTTTACAAGGTTTAGTTTGTAGTAGTTTACAAGGCCCAAGTATGACCTGAGTTGTGACACATTTTTTCGGTTTGGGTGCCTGTAGCACTGCTTCAGTCTTCCCTTGCGACTTATACAAGCCCTGCTTGTCAATGATATGTTCACTATATGAGATTTTGTTTTTGAAAAACTCACATTTCTCTCTTTTGTGCGCAGACCATACTCACTCAGTCTGGTAAGCACTTTGCCAAGTTTCTGCAGGTGCTCTTCATCATTCTTGCCAGTCACGATGATCTCATCAAGGTAACATTGTGTTCCTGGGATACCTTGGAGCACTTGATCCATTGCTCTTTGCCAAATAGCTGGAGCTGATGCGACGCCAAAGATGAGACGATTATACTGGAACAGTTCCTCTTGAGTGTTGATTGTCAGGAACTTCCCAACGGACTCCTCAATCTCCACTTGCAGATAGGCTTGTGACAAGTCAATCTTTGAAAACCTCTCCCTGCCTGCCAATGATACAATTCTTCTATTCATGGCAGGGGATACTGCACTGTATGATGCTTACTCTGCAGTCCCCACATTTACCAACAGCTCCGAGCCTTCCCGTTCTTGATCACTGGGAAAATAGGCATGGCCCAGTTGCTCCACACAGCCTTGGAGAGAATGACACATTGAGAGCTTTGATTGTGTGCCAGTCTAGCTGGATTTTTCTCATGTCTGAAAAGTGCTGGCCCTCCACTTTTCAACACATAAGTTCTAACTTTTTTTCTCTACCTTTGTACGCCACATTCATTTTCGGTTTGTCTTTCGGAGACACTTTTTCACCTGTATAGGTCTTTAGCATCACTGAGGTCCTTTCTAAAGTTATCTTAGAAAACAGTTAGCTTAGAAATTATAGACAAAGCTGACCCTGTATCCAGCTCCATTTTCAGTTTTGCACCAGGCACATTACATTAGATTAGATTAGATTATGAGGACACTCAGTCCTCGTTTATTGTCATTTAGAAATGCATGCATTAAGAATATATGTTGGTACATATGTTGTGATCCATGTGATTTTGCAATCTGCTTCAGTAATGCTAGACAGTTCTAGGCATGACAGCTCACCTTTGTCAGACTCTGTGTTATTTGATTCAGTTTCACATTCAGTCACTTTATGCATTTGTTTAGTTTTGTGTTTGCAACTTTTCACTCTGTGTGGTTTTTCTCTTTGGTTGTACTTTTTGTTTGACTTGCACACTCTCTCTGTGTTCTCTTCTGTGACTTTTTCTGCAAACTTTTTCTTTGAATCATCAGTCATTTGCATTATGGGTGAATTTGCCACATCAATAACATTTTTGGCTTTTTGCATGATTCAGGGACATTTGCACATTCTGAACTATTTTTCTGTGGTTCTAATGCATCCTTTGCTGATGTCTCCAATGATATTGCAATGGTCAATGCCTGTGCTAAAGCTAGCTCTCTTTCTGACGGTAGCCTCTTTTGAGTGCTTTGACTATGCATACCACATAGAAGCATGTCCCTTAATGCATCAGAAAGTCCATCTCTAAGGTTACAGTATGGGGAAAGTTTATGCAGTTTTAAAGTGTATTCAGAAATGCTTTCATCCTTTGGTTCCTTTTGTGAAATCTAAATCTCTCAGATTGTACTTACTAGCAGTTTTGGGCTAAAGTGATTTTGTAAAATTGCAACAATTTTGTCAAATGTCTTGTTTGCTGGCTTTTCAGGAGTTAGTAGGTTGTGTAAGAGACTGTATGTTCTAGCACCCATTAAGCTAAGAAGTGTGGAGACTTTCTTTACCTCATCCACATCATTAGCATTAGAATGCAGTTCAACTCATATCCAATCCCGGGTCCTCATTAGCACTATAAAATTAATCAACTTTCCTGATTAAGGCCATTGTCACGTTTTTTTTTTCATTTTTGCTTAGCTAGTTGTGCATCTCTCACTGTGTACTGTGCACTGTCACTCACGCATCCCTGTGCTAGCACCTGTGACTTCCTTCTCGGTACTAGTTCACTCTTTCCTCTCACCGTCTCCCTCCTTTCCTACGAGTTCTGTCATTTTATAACTATCGGTGATATTTGGTGATATTCACTGACGTTCAGGTTCATACTCGTCACCAATTTTTTGTGTCTGTACAACTACATACCAAATAAATAAAGGCACACACTTGGAGGTGAAGTTCACTTGTATGTTCACTTTGCAGAGAGAGCAGCAAATCAATGCGCATAGGTAAGTTATCAGTCAATAATTAGTGCTGAGGGGAGTCATTGCTCTAAAAGAAATAGGTCCGTACTTTACATTTCACTCTTTTGTTTTATATTTATTATAAACCATGTATTAATTATTTAAATGTTAATCTTTTTTCTTTTCCTTTTAATGCAGTACTCTGATCTACATTAGGCAATGTCTTCATAGTTTGCTCTGTTTTACTCAAATCTTAGATACTACTTTCAGATTGAACTAAGCTACGGTCAGTTTTTGAATCCTTCAGTTATGATCACCCTTCCCTAAAGGCCCAGGTTATTGATTAATCCATTCCCCTTGCACAATAACAGATGTCAAATAGTCTGTATTCCTACTTTTTCATTAACATGCAGCTCCAGAAATTATCTATTGTACACTTCGTAAATTCACCTTCCACACTATTATTCTAAGCTTGGTTGGCCTCCATGTTTCTAATGTAGGTGCCCAATTATTTAGCATTACTGACTGAGGGCCCATAGCCATAATGGATTTGTGGTTATCCAAAATCACTATAAACCGTTAAACAAGAATGGTAGTACCATATACTCTCATTACTGGTTACCATCTTTACTGTATCTCCACCCAAATTATTTCTGCTTAATTCTGGAAACATAGAGCTATGGATTCAAATAGCACAGAGCCAGGTCTTTTGTCTCAAAATGTCAATGCAGACCAATCTGTATTATCCATCTGTATTATCTATTGCTGCACCTTCCTATCTGCACCCTTACACATACTTGATTCACCTTAATTTGCTACTTTTCTGTCCAGTTGTCTAGACCATCTATATCTTCCTCATTGTCTGAAAGCATTTCTCACTGTCAACCACAAGGCCGTTTTCTATTGTTTGAAAAAAACCTGACCTCTGCAATAGATGGGGCATAATAGATTTACAGATTGTTTACAGTATTGTGCAGCATTGGTTTGTCAAATCTGCCTCAACCAGTCCCACTCCTGCAGTCTCTCTCCATAGCTTTGCAGATTCATTCCTTTCAGGAACTTATTCAACTTCCTTAAGAATGCAATTACTGAACTCGCCTCTACTACCAAATCAGACTCTATATTTCAGAGCAGTTGAGCACTATTTTTTCTCCTTCTGTTAGTTCTGGTTTTTAATAACTTTGTTGCCTCTTTTTGGCACTATGCTAATGGCTTATTCTGTCTATATCTCTCATGATTTTATATATCGATCAGATCCCTTGTAACCTCTTCTGTTGGAAGGGGATCAACTCTAGCATTGCCACTCTACCTACATTAGTACAGTTCCTCATCTGGGCGGCACAGTAGGGTAGTGGTTTGCACAACACTTTACAGGACCAGTGACCCAGGTTTATTTCCCACCGTTGGCTGTACGTTCACCCGTTGACCACATGGGAATCCTCCGGGTGCTCCGGTTTCCTCCCACAGTCCAAAGACATACCAGATGGTAAGTTAATTGGTCATTATAAATTGTCCTGTGATTAGACTATGGGGTTGCTGGGCAGTGTGACTCAAAGGTCCAGAAGAGCCAATTTTGCACAGGATCTCAATAAATAAATAAATCCATGGAATTTGTTCAGTAAACCTCTTCCACATAAGACATGTCACTTAAAATTGTACATAATACTCTAGTGGTGGCTGAACAAGTCATTTACAAAGGTTCTTTATGATTTCGTTGCTTTTGTATTCTAGTTATCCCATAAATCCCTTGACTAAAAATGCTTTTTGAAGCTTTCACTCATCGTGTCCTGCTACTTCCTATTAATATCGTACACCTGGCTCCAGGTTTCTGTTTTAGTGTGATCTCTCAGTTATACATTCCTTGTTCTTCCTACCAAAATATAACACGTCACACTTCTTTGGATTAAATGATGAAGGGTCTTGGCCCAAAGTGTAGACTGTTCAGTCAGTCCCCTCCATAGATGCCGCCTGACCTGCTGAGTTCTTCCAGTATTTTGTGTGTTGCTCAAGATTTTCAGTATCTGCAGAATCGCTTGTGATTCTGCATTAAATGTTATCTAATTCATCCCTCTGACTTCTCTTTCTCTTAATGACATCTATTGGTATCCTGCTCACAATTCAGCTGCAGTTTTTGCAAATTGTATTCCGTAAACGCAAGTTCATTGAGGAAAACCTTTAGCTCAGTATCATCTCCGGGGGATCTCTATTAAACAATTACGTCTAGACAGCGAAGACTTTCACTACAGCTCTCTGCTTCTTATAACACCCAATTTTCTATACTGTTAGTCATACCTACTTTCATTCCATGAAAATTTGTAAGTCCATTTATACTATATCAACCATGTCGCTTTGTTTCATGAGGCAGAGGTCACGCAAGGAATGAAAAATTGGAGCACTACTGTTTACATGAGGTTTGTGTATGCTGATCTCAGTAAACTAGCATAAGAGGATTCCATCACACTTAAAATTTGTGTCTTACATTGGAAGAATAGACTTCAATGAGTTAAGAGCTAACTTATTCACTCTAGAACTGACATTCTTCAGCTCTTGCAGAGCATTTGTACGGAGTTTATAAGGTTAATTTAAATGGAAAACAGGGCATTATCAATGAAGGTTGCTCCAAGGGATAAAGGTAAAAGGATTATTTGGATTCACCATGCATCTATAACAATACAAATTACTAGCATATGTTGAGATAAATGGGTGTCACCTTGGAGCCATTGATAGTTCGAAGATGTGGCATATACAAGTTGGGCACAAAGAATTCTTAGTATTCGACCTCTAGAAAAGATTGAGAGTGGAAAAGGAGATAGTGTAGTGTTGACAATGAAGGGGAGGCCTTCTTAGCTCAAAGACAGGATATCAAATTAATATGAAGTTTTGAATTAGTGGGATGCAGAATACAGTGATGGGAGTGAATTAATCCAATGAAAATGCATATCAGGTACAGAGCACAACCAGCAGCCAATTCTGCATTGTGTGTTCAGGGCAGACACTGAAGGTGAATTTCTATTCTGACAGAGGTGTGTATGACAAACTGTTTGAGGTGATCTTGAGAAAGAAGCTTGAAGGATGTGGTCAGCCTAAGTTATGGGGGAAAAACATAAAGAAAAGGATGACTTTCTTTCGTGAATATGGATTCTTCAGAGTAGCTTCGCTTTATGTCCCCATCTAACCAAAGAAACTAAAATGTTATTAGATTAAAAGAGACTTAAGGTATTGCAAAGAAAGGGATGAAATAAACACTCAACAAAGGATAACCAAGGAATTGACAGGAAAAGAGAAAATAAATGATAATGGATTAATAAGAAATCGAAGTTTCAAGGGTTCACTTTTATTATCAAAGCATGTATGCAGAATACAACTCTGAGACTGGTCTTCTCCAGGTAGCCATGAAATACAGAAACCCATGGTAGTCATTGAAAGAAAAGACATCAACCTACCTCCCCCCCAACACGGAAACAAAGAGAAACAAAACTCGCAAACATCAAGCCCCCAACCCCCCCTCTCTTGCACACAAAAAACTGACAGATTTCCCACGTGGAAAACACCAGCAAGAACTTCAGACCCCAAATCCCCAAATTCCCCAACCCCTCCCAGGCCCAAACAGCAACATTGTTCACCCATTGATTGGTAACAAGAAAGAAAACACAGAAAACTGAAGGAGACCATATCAACTACAGCATTATAAAAACTTTGTTATAATCTACCGAACATGGCTTGAGATTAGCAAATGTACATTAAGAGCCAAGGTAGGAAAATTACAGTGGAGAAAAAGGGAAGACTTAACTATTCAGCCTTTGTCGGAGACAAATAGAATTCAAAGAAAAAAAACAAAGGTAACCAGGGTCAAATGTGTATGAGGGATTGATTGTAATCAATACGTAGAATGATAGATCATTGAAACTGTGAGAAACTAGATGAAAGATCCGGCTGTACAAATTATCAGGGAGAACTTGGCTATCAGATTTTTTAAATTCTGGATTCCACAAGCAGGTTGCTGAGCGTGCATCTGGCTTGGAGGCCGCATGGTGTGGAGCTGTCCTTGTTCCTTATGCTCACATCTTCTGTCTGGCATTGTGGACCCAGCCAAGGTTATGGACAGTGTTCCAATATTTTCATTCAACTACTGGTGTAGAATTCAAACTGATTATTTTCTCTGCTGGCGATGACTGTCAGTCTGCTAAAACAATGAACCAACTATCCATATCCTAGGCCCTGAAGTAGGCAACAAAGGCTCCAAGATTACAGAGAGATCTTCTCCTTCCACTTGTTTCCCTTCCCATCCAAATAATGGACGCAAACTCTTAACTCCTTGCCACAAACCAACCCCTTATTTTGTAAAGCAGAAGTAATTTTGCCACTAACTGTAAAATTGACTGATCTTTTCACTCGAAGATTTGGAAGAGAAATTGCCTTTGCTAACAGACCAACTTCACCTTGTTATCCCTTTGATGAGCTCCTGCTTGTCTCCCAGATCTAGAAATTGTTTCTACCTCTTTGACGATGCTAATAATTACAGCTTTGCAAGTAGATTGAAATTCTTTGCCCCTCGTGAATGAGCTTCACAAAGTAGACCAAGATCTAAATTAAATCTGGCACTTTATTGGGTACATCAATATTAAAGTTTGACATTTGCACTTTCTTTCACATATCCATTTTTTAATTAAAATCTGACCCTCACAGGATTCAGCCTGGATTATATATGTTCTCAATGAAGGTTGTTTTCACACAACTAATTTGGAAATGTATACTGAAGTGCAAGTTGGTTGTAAACATAGTGAGGAGAGATATTCATGAGGCACGATGGCATGATAATAAAATGCTAGTGAATGTAATTTAAATACACTGAATGTGCAACATGCCCGATGACTTCTGGCACTTTTTTCTTAAAGATAAGAGGCTTCAGGTCAGAAGTCAAGTCGAGTCAAGTCAAGTCAAGTCAAATTTATTTATAAAGCACATTTAAAGACAACCCATGTTGACCAAAGTACTGTACAAACCATAACAGGTAGCTAAAATCACAAAAACAATAAACACAGATATAAACAACACACATAAAAGTTGCTAGTGAATGCAGCAGGCCAGGCAGCATCTCTAGGAAGAGGTGCAGTCGACATTTCAGGCTGAGACCCTTCGTCAGGACTAACTGAAGGAAGAGTGAGTAAGGGATTTGAAAGTTGGACAGTCCTAGAGATGCTGCCTGGCCTTCTGCGTTCACCAGCAACTTTTATGTGTGTTGCTTGAATTTCCATCATCTGCAGAATTCCTGTTGTTTACAGATATAAACAACAAGGCACACAGCTTATAGGCACAAAATAAACAACACATGAGCCTAGACACAAGCCAAAAATCAGCCACCTCAGGAAGATTCAAACGCTAGTGAATAAAGGTAAGTTTTGAGCCTGGACTTAAAAGAGTCAATGGAGGGGGCAGATCTGATAGGGAGGGGAATGCTGTTCCACAGTCTATGGGCTACAACAGCAAAGCCGCGGTCACCCCTGAACTTAAATTTAGATCGCGGGACAGCCAGGAGCCCCAAGTCAGCCGACCTGAGGGACCTGGAATTAGAATAAGGGGTTAGAAGGTCTGTGATATAGGAGGGGGCCAGCCCATTTAGGGCTTTATAAACAAACAGGAGAACCTTAAAATCAATTCTAAACCGTACTGGTAGCCAGTGTAGAGAGGCCAGGATAGAAGTAATATGGTCCCTCTTCCAGGCACCTGTCAGGAGCCTGGCTGCGGCGTTCTGGACCAGTTGCAGGCGGGACAGGGACGACTGACTAATCCCAATATATAGGGAGTTGGAGTAGTCCAAGCGGGAGGATATAAGGGCGTGGATGACTTTCTCGAGATCTTTGAAAGAGAGAAACACAGGAGATTCTGCAGATGCTAGGGCAATACACACAAAATGCTGGAGGAACGCAGCATGTCAGGCAACATCTATGAAAGTGAATAAACAGTCAAAGTTTCAGGCTGAATTTCTTCCTCAGGACTGGAAAGGACAGGGGGTGGTGGTGAAGATGCAAGGTGGAGGAAGGGGAAGGAAGTCAAGCTCGAAGCTGAAGTGTGTGTGTCAGCTGCTGCTAAGACTTATTTCTGGGAGGATTTCTGAGGGATTTCATTCGGTAACATTTGCCAAGCTGTGTGTGAGAGTGTGTGCTTTATTCCGTGTTTCTATATGACAAAGTGGAAGAAAAATGTAGCTACTTTGATATTTAAAGAGGTATTTTGTCCATAAAGAGCCCTTTCAATTTTCTGCCAAGTTTTATATTTCAATCAGAATCTTACAGATGTTTTCTTTTTAGATACACCTGACATTGGCAGGATTATGATGGTTGCATTAGTGTATAATAACAAAATGTCTGGTTACATATTGCCTGGCACCTTGCCTAGAAATTCTAGTGCACCGTAAAGCAAGTGGTAGAAAGGTAGAGAGATACCTGGCACTCAGTGTAGGATACCATTTGCATTTTGGATGGTTAGGGTGGCACTGTGGGGGGAGGTCTTGGTTAGTGGACAGGACAGAAAGAAGGTGAGGTTGGGGCCTGCAATTTGGGAAGTTGAGGGTTTGAAGGTGCAGGCGGGTGGGATTGCACCTGGTAGGATATAAAGTTAGGATTATAGATTTGGGGTGAAGATCAGGATTTGATAGGCATGGGGGTGTTGGACTGGTGCTACAGGAGAAGGTGCTTTGGGAACTAAGGACTTGAACAAAAAAAGATTCGCCTAACCTAGGTCCTAGCTTGGGACTGCACCAGGAAGACTAGGATGTACCAGGCTTGTCTATCAGTGGTTGCTCCCTGGATAATGTGGGCTAAATATCCCTGCAGAGCTCCAGACAATGTGTGGATGGGAATGAAACCAACGTATTGTCCCTGACCAGGAAGTTGCATATTCTCTTACCAGCCTCCGCGTCCAGCACATAATTCTCTATAACTTCTGCCTTCGGCAATGGAATCCTACCACCAAACACATCTTTCCCTCCCCGCCACTTTCTGCTTTCCACAGGGATCGCTCCCTATGCTCTTTATTTCACTCCCTTGCCCTCTGATCTCCCTCCTGGTACTTATCCTTGCAAGCAGAACAAGTGCTACACTCGCCCCTACACCTCTTCCCTCACTACCATTCAGGGCCCTAAACAGTCCTTCCACGTGAGGTGACACTTCACCTGTGAGTCTGCTGGGTGTCATCTACTGTATCTGATGCTCTCGGTGAGGCATCCTGTTTATCGGTGAGACCTGACATAGATTGGGAGACCGCTTCACCGAGCACCTATGCTCCATCCGCCAGAAAAAAAAACCAGTGGCCACTCATTTTAAATCTACCTCCCATTCCCATTCCAGCATGTCAGTGCATGGCCTCCTCTCCTGCCGTGATGAGGCCACACTCAAGTTGGAAGAGCAGCTCCCTTATATTCTGTTTGGCTAGCCTTCAACCTGATGGCATGAACATCGATTTCTCACACTTTCAGTAATCTCCCCACCCCTTCGCCATTCCCCATTCTCATTTCCCTCTCTCACCATATCTCCTTACCTGCCCATCACCTCACTCTGGTTCTCCTCCCCCTTCCCTTTCTTCCATGGTTTTCTACCAGATCAGATTCCCCCTTCTCCAGCCACTTATCTTTTTCACCAATCAACTTCCCAGCTCATTATTTCAACCATCCCCCCTCCTGGTTCCACCTATCACCTACTACTTGTACTTCTCACTCCCTCCACCACCTTGTACTCTGACTTTTCATCTTTTGTGTCCGGTCCTGATGAATGGTCTCGCCCCAAAATGTTGACTGTTTAATCTTTTCCATAGATACTGCCTGGCCTGCTGAGTTCCTCCAGCGTATTGTGTGTGTTGCTTGGAGTGTGTAAGTGGCTTGCCCTGGGCACAACAGTCCCACACGTGTGTTTATAAGTGATGGTTGATTCCAATTGTGCTTCATAAACTGAACTGTATGTCTGCCATCTGTTCACTACATTGGTTAAGAATACTCACAAACTGGAAATATGTTGTTATAACACTGAAGCAAAAAATAAAATATGTAAAAGACTGAAAAAAGTGAAAATTTTAATGTTCTTATGAAAGAATTCAGCATTGGTTCCTCAATGATTTACAACATTAAATCATAAATTGCAAAGCTTAGAGAGTTCTTCCTAAATTCAGAGAGAGATAAAATGCACTTTGACAATTTATTTAAAAAATTATACATAGAAAACTAGTGTGTAATGCACTATAATTTTTTTGGAGCAATTATCATCCAACCACCATTTTTGTGCAGCTTGCTCCCTCATTCCCACGGGCACCAGGGATGACTTTGAGTGAACTGTGATCGATTTGGATGCACAGTCCTGACGCTTTGAGCCAGGAGTAACTTCAAAGAGGTTGCAATCCACGCATTCACTTGCTGACAGAAGCTCAGGCCCTATCGACTCTTCTGATTGGACGGAAGAAATCTTTTGATGCAGTTGAGAGGAGAGTAAAGATCTTACCTGAATGTTCTGACTCGCAGTTATCTCTCTTATATCGGGGTGCTTAGTTCACTGTCATTTGTTGTGCTCGCTGTGTGCATAATAATGTGGTGTCTCGAACACGGTTGGTGGCGGCTAAGTAGGAAGATACTGTTAAGGGAAAGGTGTAGGTTGTTGGAATTAACTGCCTTAAAGGATCGTGGACTCTTGAGTGTACTCAGTGTTAAGATCAATAGTTTTGGGCATCATGAGGATGAGGTAAGAAAGTGGATGGAGCACAGAATCAAACATGATCTTATTTACCCACTCCTGCTTCTATTTCTGTTTGAAATGCCTTTATACTCACTGGGATTGGGAAGATGTTACACAATACAAATCATGGTTTTCTGCTTGCAGGGCATGGATATATGTGTATAACGGGGTTTGTGATTATATTGTTAACGACTGCTTATGAAGCTAAAGTTCAAGTCTGCATAAAATCTCAATCTTCATAGCACTGTACAAATCAGGTATAAGCAAAATAGCCTCACCTTTGCCAAATTTACTCTTACAGTCTGTGAAACAAATCATGCCTACTGTATTTTTACTGTGGTTATTCCTTATTCCCACTGTAGTCTGTTGGCAGAATGTTAATTTTCCTTATATAATCCCTCCCAGTGATTGTTATTTCATTTATGATTGCTTTCAGTGGTCATAGTTTTCCATTAAGCTTGCTTAGTTGCATAGGAATAGAAACAATGAAAAGGTTAATGAACAGAAAATGGATGTGTCCAAGGGTAAAGCAGCCCATTTGTAACTCAGAGATACAGGACTGGAATATTGTATTTTTACCAATTTCTCCTTCTAGAACTTCGGTTTTCTAATAAAAATAATCCTTTGACCTTCACTGACATCAGTAAGCGTGGACGAACCGGGCAGCCTTATATTCTGCTTCGCAGACGCATTGACGAAACGATATTCTGTAACCGTCACTATGGTAGACAAGGTAAGAGAATAAGGGGCTTACAAGTACTTCTGTAGCTGGCTACAGTGTAGTTCACTTCGTAATGAATGTGACAATACAAACATCGATCATATGGATCTGTGACTGAGGAACACGCTTGTTCAAATTTTTGCTTTGTTTTGCTTGATGAAACTGGTTTGCAGCCTGTAACAGAAAGAGCACACAATTCAGATTGAGTGTGAACTACTAGGCTGGTGAAAGCTGTTAACGTGGAGTTATATCCTCTCTACTGGGCTGATTGTAATTTTAAGCTAAGAGTATTTTCCACACTTTCTTTGCCATTTAAAACAATGTTGAAAAATAATTTCTAATTTCTGTGTCTCTAAGTAACATTTGATAGACTTTGTTGGTGAATATTGGTAGCTCAGATTGAGGCGTTTGATGTATCTGTGTTTGCTGATTTTGGCAATTAACTTGCAGACATTTCATCACCAGTCAAGCAAAATGCCAAGCTTGGAAAACACTGCAACATCAAAGATCTTCCCTCGTTCTATTAATGGAGTGAATTTCGTTCTTATGAACATGGCACACCTTTTTTTTGTTTCTCATGTTCATATGAGTCTCACTTGTCTTTAGACTCATCACTCTCGCTGTTCCATCCTCTTCCAGACATTTGCTAGGTCCAGTCCTTACTTACATCAACTTCTTTTTTTCTCAGGGTCTATCCTCCTGCCCTTCATCACTGTTTTATTAAACCACTCATTATTCTTCATTCAACACTCAGGTGTAACCATATTTCCTCACAACATAGAAGGAGGCTATACAGACCATTGAGTCAATGCCAGCTCACAGAACATTCTGCCTTTAACTTATGCAAATTAAGGCCATGCCCTAGAGGTGTGATTGGAGCACCAGAGCCAGCTGAGCATTTGACTTCCCTGTCAAATGTTTTCTCTCTTTTCCTCTCTCCACATTGCACCATTGCCAAACTTCCTTTTCAGAACTTCCCTCCAACTTAATCTAAGTCCCCTGGCAACGACCATGAAGTCTTAATGCTACACACTGGAAATGGGTCATTTGGCACAACTCATTTGTGCCAATCAAGTTGCCTAACTGATCTAGTCCCACTTGCCTGCATTTGGCTTCCTTGCTAAGGGAGATACGTCCTCCCTTTTAATCTTTCCATTATAAATATTTCAATTAAATCTTTTTTACTCCTTCATTCCAATGTTAACATCCTTGACCTAACCAGTGTCTTCTAATAATAGCAATTCTCCAGACTTGGCAACATCCTCGTCAGTCTCCTCTGCACTCTCTCTATTACTTCACATGTTTTGTGTAACGTGGTGACCAGGAACATACTCAATACTGTGTACTGTGGCCAAACTAACATTTCAGAAAATTACTTCATGACTTCTCTGTAGGTTGGTCAATAAAACCAGCTATCACCTATGTCTTCTTAACCAACTTATCCTTGTGTCCCGTAACTTGGGGATATACACTGCAAGATTCCTCTGTCTTTGTCTGACTCTATACCCCTTGATAACCAAAATACATTTTTTCCTTTTATCAGATTTCTTTCAGATTAATTTCAGTGCCCTGTCCTTCTGTGGTGGTCACTACAGACCCATACTCTACTCCTAGTTCTCTGAACTCTAACTCCATTGCTCATATTTAGCTAGTATGTCCTGTTCCATTGTTTTCTTTGGGTTAGTTCATTCATTATCTACTGCTGATCCAGACTGCCAGCAACTTCTTCAACTCTGTCTGTAATGGTGAATCGAACCACTTTTGGTAATAGACATTGAAGTCCCCTTGTTGTGTCCCTTTGCCTTTTAAGGCGCTTCTTCCAAGGGCTGGTCAACATGGAGGACTAACATAGTGGCAATTAGAAGGCTGTTTTCTTGCCTGTGTTTAACTTGATGTCTTTATAGAATTAGGACTCACAAGACTACTTCCATCCACTCTTAAATGTTGCATGCAACATCCAGGCTCTACATGAACAACATACATCTGCTTCCTTGACAGGGAAGTCAAATGCTCAGCTGGCTCTGGTGCTCCAGTCACACCTCTAGGGCATGGCCTTAATTTGCATAAGTTAAAGGCAGTTCACCTGCTTTGGATGTGTGCCTGCCCTGGGTAAGGACAACTTGGCTGAGCTAATAAGAAGTCCACCATCAGGTGGGCTTACAGTACCTCAGGTGGCATTTTACAACAGGCAGAAATAAATCATACAAGTTCTTAAGTAGAGTCGGAAACAGATTATTTGAAGTGTGTGGTCTATGATGCTGGTGGTGGTGGAGGCAGAAACTGAGGTAGACACTATTATACCTTGTCTGTTCTTTCTGTGTCTTTTCCTTCTTCAATTTTTGTTCACTTTCTCTGCTTTTCTACAGGATTCGTGTTGAAATTGAACAAACTCGGGCGACCCTGCATTCTTCTCACATTTTCGTTTTTCTAACAAGTCTGCAGACACTCACTTAGTCCATTTCAACCCTACTTCTCACCAGACTTGCTGCTTTCTGATACAAAGAACTGGAGTCCTTTCGAGGCCCGGGACAGGGGACTTTCATGCTATTATTCATACGCACACACACACACACACACACACACACACACACGCGTGTGTGCGGGCATGTGACATAGACACACAAATTTCAAAATTCCTTTTTTTAAACACCTTTACCAAATTTTCTTGTGCTTTGTGCGGGACCCAACCCAGACCACAGCAACCTCACGCAGGACCCGGCCGAGCCCTTGGCAACTCCATACAGGACCCAACCTGGACCATGGCAATCTCATGCAGGACCTGTACCAGACCTCGGCAACCTGTTTTTAATGTTGCAGCTTCACTATGTTGGTGACTAAAGTGTTAGTGTACCTCGACTACTCCACACAGGAGGAAACTTGCATACCAGCAGTGGACTCAGTTCCTTGGTCAAACATGAACAGCCAAGGATTTAGGACTGATTGGCTACTATATTCTTCTACAGTGAAGTCGTGGGTTAGCTGTCTTAATAGAACCTGCAAGTAACTGTCACTGCCAATAATAAAAGAAAATAACTAAAATCACCAGGCCTAGAACACTCATGCTCTTAAAACATGTTTGTATTTAACTTGTACACAAGGAGAACAGCGTGGCTCCTGTCACCCACACTCTTCTAAAGTCTGAACAGAAAATAGCTATTTTTTATACAGAATCGGCTTATCAGTCATGGATATTGGCCATTTAGTAAGTTCCTTATTTGCAAGATCAATCGCCATTCACAATAGAGGTGTTAAAAGTCAATCGAAACTTCAAACTGGCAGCTGATGATATTTTGAATTCAGTAAAGTAACTGTCCATTAGTTGTCGGGTGTGTTTCACATCCTTCTGTTATTCCTATCTCGAATTCCAGCTCCTCCTGTCGTGTAAAGGGAAATTATGTTCTTCTACATTGATTACATATTGCCATAGTCTTTCTCACCTATCTGTCTACAATGGGCAAGGTTGGCTTTAGCTGTCTCACTTCAAAGGTCTCCCTTGCCTGGGTTTAACTACACACTGTTGTAGTCATACTCAACTGGATGTTGCAATTGATCCTTGCCTGACCACAATTTACATACTGCATTCTTGAATCATGTTTGCATGCTGAATATCCCTATGATTTTTCTTTTCATATGTAAGAGTCTAAAGTCTGTGTAGTCCTTTTTTCCATCAATGTCATTGGATGTGTGCAATATTTCAAAATAGTTTTCTCAAAATCCCACTTACTGGACTATATCATTGCCTTTGACATTTAACATCAAATTGAATTTTATTTAACTAGAGGTGACTTTTGAGTAAATGCATCTCAAATGGACTTCCTAATGAAATTGTTTATCCAAAAACTTCAGATAGTAATGCATAAAGTAATGAATTATACTGGTAGACTCACGGCAATATTGCTGTCAGTCTCTCCACCTCCTTGCCACCAACACACAAAGGAACATCTTCCTCTTGCTGCTTTTGCCTCCAGCGAGTCCTGACATTGGTCAACTTTTAGATGGATAGGCTATGAACCTGACACTCTACTCCATGCCAGCATACTTATGTGAGTTTAAGGTAATGGTTTAGAACTTACTGTGAATGGCTGGCAATTCTGTCCCAAACTGCTTGTATTTCCTATCACTTACCTGAGAAGTTCAAAGTTCAAAGTACATTTGTTATCAAAGTACGTATACATTGAGATTTGTCTCCTTACAGGCAGCCATGAAACAAGAAACCTGAAAGAACCCATTAAAAAAATCCAACAAACACCCAATGTGCCGAGAGTGAGAAAAAACAAATTGTGCAAACAATGAAAGCAAGCAACAGCATTCAGAGGTGTTAGGAAATTCAGGAATGTGGAATTCTCAACATTGCTAACCAGGATCCGCTGCCGATTTCCTGGCTATATTGTGAAGTTGGACTCCTTGCTGAACCCCCAGAGTTATGCTGAAGAGTTTGCCTGCGAACTTTTACAGTTAGATCTGGTACAAGGTGAGAGAGACTAATTGGAGAAGAATAGAGAGGGGAGAGGAGGTTAATTTAAAGTAATTCAATTTTTTTGGAATAACTAGGTTTGTTTTTTTATCTGTTTCAAAAGTTTATAAGTTTTGAAATTGAATTAATGATTCTGATGAATAGTCTCAGTCTGAAAGGTCAATTGTACTCTTTTCCATAGATGCTGTCTGGCCTGCTGAGCTCCTCCAGCATTTTGTGTGTGTTGCCTGTAGTGATTTTATTGTTTTTTTCCCCTAGCTTTTGGTGCTTTTTTTTATTATTAGTTGACATGTCTGACAGCTGCCATAGCCTGGAGAGATGTGATTATGCTGGTTGACAACACTTTTCATTTGTGGACAAGGCATGTTTAACCTGAACCACATTCTGACATTCAAATGTCAAAGTCAAGGTCAAGTTTATTGTGGTATGCACAAGTACACGTATGCACAGACACATTGAAAAACTTACTTGCAGAAGCATCAAGGCATATGGCATCAAATGCACAACATTCATAAGAAAAGCATAACATAAATCATATTGAACATTTACAGACAGAACATAATTAGAAAAAATACTCCATTGTAGCGCATAGTCATCAAAGTGGCCATAGTGTTGTTAAACTGGGTTCTGCCGGTAGGTTTGAGAACCAAGTGGTTGGAGCTGTTCTAAATATGGTGGTGTGGGACTTCAGTCTTCCGTACCTCGTGTCCAATAGTATCTGAGAGAAGATGGCATGGCCCAGATAGTGGACATCTAGACGTTGCTTTCATGAGGCAGCACCTCCTGTGGATGGTACCGATGGAGAGAAGGATGTGTTGTTGGTGTATTGGGCTCAGTCTACTACTTTGCAGCTCCTTAGGTTCCTGTCAATTCAGATTGCTGTACCAGAACATGATACAACCAGTCAGGATACCTTCACCTGTAGAGATTTGTTGGAGTGTTTCAAAGGTCCAATTTAATGTCAGAGGAATGTATACAATATGCATCCTGAATTTTTTTTTTCGCAAACATCCATGGAAACAGAGAAGTGCCCCACAGAATGAACGACAGTTAAATGTCAGAACCCCAAAGTCCCTCCCCAGATCCCCCCTCCCACACGTAAGTGGCAGCATGCAACGATCCCCCTCCCCCCACCAGCAAAAAAAAAGCACATTGGTACCATCACTGAGCCCAAGTGTGTGCTAAGCAATAGCAAAGACACAGACCAAAGCTACCCCAAAGGCTTCGCATTTCATCTGATATTCGACAGACCGCAGTTCTCTCTCTCCCTGGCAAGGGAGAGGGAGGTGTCCCCCATTTTCACAGCAAGCGGGAGACATAGCAACAACCTGCAGGTTTATGATGTTAAGTGACAAACTGAACTTCCTTAACTTCCTAAGAATGTAAAGACGCAGGCAATGCCTTCCTTGTGTTTGCAGCTAAGTTCTGAACCCTGCACAGGTCATCTGATATGTTCAAAGTCCTAAGTAAATTTATGATCAGAATATTATAGATATGTCATCATATACAACCCTGAGATTCATTTTTTTACAGGTGTACTCAAAAAATCCATAATAGAATAATAACCATAATAGAATCAATAAAAGGCCGCACCAACTTGGCTGTTCAACCAGTGTGGAAAAGGCAACAAACTGCACAAATACAAAAGGAAAGAAATAATAATAATAAACAAATAAGCAATAAATATCAGGAACATGAGATGAAGAGTCCTCGAAAGTGAGAGTCCATAGGTTGTGGAAACAGTTCCGTAATGCGGCAAGTGAAGTTGAATGAAGTTATCCCCTTTGGTATAAGAGCCTTATGGGGGACTGATCCTCATGGTTGTGTTTCTGCATTTACAATCTAAAGACTGATTTATACTCGTGCATCAAATTGACACCGTAGGTACGGCGTAGCCGCGAACCCTATGCAGAGCCTATACGGATCCCTACACCGTAGCCTGGCGCGCACCTCTCCCAAAATGTAACTATGTGTCGCTGTAACGCAGACAGCAACAACTGTGATTGGTCCGCTTGGTAGCATCGCATTTCCTCCTACGCTGCAATAGCTTGCCATTGGGCGACTGAAGGGCAGGGGAGGAACTCTGGCTGCAATGCTTTCCATAAAGCTTTACTGACCTCCGAAATTATGGAGGGGACATTTCGCTTTTATGAAAAAAGACGCTTGCTTTAAACTTGTTTACCCTGAGAAAGACTACCAAGACCATGAAGCCTTGCATGGGCAGATGTGTGTGCATGCATGACGTGCGTGAATTGCAGAGCGACGCAGACACACCAACGCACAAGTATAAATGCTCACAACGCGCGTAGGCCACCTGCATAGGTTACGGCGTCCATTTGACGCAGCCTTTAACGTAATATTGTGCATCTGATTTCTGGTTGTTATTCCACACCACATTGTGGAAGCTGCTGACAGTTCCAGTTAATGTTGAATGGATTCTATTTGTCATGACGAGTGCTCTGCTTCATGTCAATGAATTACTGAAAAGATTTCTCTACAATCAGTACAACTTGGCTAGTACAAAAGTCCAAATGAGCTTTGTGCTAACACTTATTGGTTAGCGAAACAAGACATTTGACAAGCTTGGACAAGAAAGCATGTTCCCAATTGTGGGATATTTATGCCGTTCATGTGTGAGGCAACGGCCACCTCCAACATTTCACTGCCTCCCTTTTTCACTCAATCTTGCCTCAGCATCAGCAAATCCTCCACCATAAGCATCATGGGAGAATCAAAGTTAATTGGACAAAGCATTACAATACTGTGGCCACAAGAGCAGGTTAAATGGTTCACACTTATAGAAAATAGAACCAGAGAGATTTATTGGAATTGGAATTCGTTTATTATTGTCTCATGTACTGAACTTGCTTTGCATACTGTTCATACAAATCAAGTAACACAGTACATTGAGATAGAACAAGGTAAAGCAATGACAATGCAGAATAAAGTGTAACAGCTGCAAACAAAGTGCAGTGCAGGTAAACAATAAGATGTGAGAATTTAACAAGGTAGATTTGAGGTCAGAAAACAAAAACACTTCAAGCCATTTCCCCCTTTCAGGAAGTTTATTTGTTTATTGAGATACAGCACAGAATAGGCTCTTCCGACACTTCAAACCATGCCACCGAACCTCGACTTAATCTGAGCCTAATCACCGGACAATTTACAATGACCAATTAACCTCCCAATCTTTCTTTCTTTTTTCAATCTTTTTATTGATTTTTTAAAAAAGTGTGTATACAAACAAGAGGAGAATATCTCTGGTATATATGTCAGTAACAGTAAATACAGAAGGTAAAATAAACAATATCAGAATCACACATAGTGTTGATCTACAAGTATAAATTTGATATAGAATGTATAATACAGAAAAAAAAGAATGTAATTCATTCTCCTCTTATCAATTTATGAAGAAAGGAAGGACTATTAGAAATATTTATATATTAAAAAAAGAAAAAACCCACTATTCTAAACAAGAAAAGTAGGACTGGGCAGTCCATCCTGAGAGAAAAATCAAGAGAAGGGAGACTCGCTGATCAAATCTAAGGTTCTGAGAAAATAGCTGGAAGAGAATCAGTACAAAAATCAGATCATATGAAAATATTGAATAAAAAGTCACCAGATTTCTTCAAATTTAAAGGATGTATCCAACGCCCGACTTCTTATTTTCTCTAGACTTAAACAGGACATGATAGAGGAAAGCCAATAAAAGGCAATAGGATGGTTAGGGTCTTTCCACTTAAGTAAAATGGCTTTCCTAGCCAATAGGGTTGAAAACCTCCCAACCGATACGTCTTTGGACTGTTGGAGGAAGCAGAAGCACCTGGAGGAACCCCACTGGGTCACGGGGAGAACGTACAAACTCCCTACAAGCAGTGGCAGGAAATGAACCCGGGTTGCTGGTACTGTAAAATGTTGTGCTAACCATTATGCTATCCTGTCACCCCTTCAGTGTAAGACTTTATCACACCCCACCCTGGGAGAAAAAAAAATTCCTCTTTATTGACACTTTCATCAACGTACCAAAGGCCAGTGACCGAGAATAATTGGTTCAATCATAGAGTGAAACTTGATCTCAATTACCTGCTCAAAGGAAGATGGGAAAGGAATCTGATTGTTAAACTGGGGTGACACCCCTCTGTCCTGTTCAATGGTGTTTTAACTTGTAAAGTGATACTTTAAGTAAATATGTCTAATTGGAAAGATGTAGAGTGTGAATACTGGCTGATTCATTATCATTGGTCCCTGTTGCCAAGTCATTTGTGCCATCCAGATGTGCCATTTCTCTAATTCCTCATTGAACGCAGCTTTGTATCTGTCAGCTAACAGATTGCTGTTTTCTTCCAAAATTCAAACAGCATATGGACTATGTCTGTTGGAATACAGCATTTATGTAAATGAATCACACCAGTGTATTCCACAGAGCAGTAGGGTCACAAGATTTACTTACAGCAGCTTGGCATATGCAGCCCCTCCTGCAGCAGAGTCCCCTATCGGACTGGCCTCTCAACCTCCATTCATGGCAATTACACCTGTGGGATGTTGTCTGTTAAAATTCAGCACCACCTTCACACTATAATTCCTCAGCAGAGGAATGGAAGGGGAATTTCATTAAGAGGGAACATTAGTATAATCAGAAACAGAATCAGGTTTATTATCACTGGCATGTGATGTGAAATTTGTTAACTTAGCAGCAGCAGTTCAATGGACTATATAACCTGACAGAGAGAGAAATAATAATAAATAAAAAATAATAATAAATAAACAAGTAAATCAATTACGTATATTGAATAGATTTAAAAGAATGTGCAAAAACAGAAATACTGTATATTAAGAAAAGTGAGATAGCGTCCAAAGCTTCAATGTCCATTTAGGAATCGGGTGGCAGAGGGGAAGAAGCTGTTCCTGAATCGCTGTTTGTGTGCCTTCAGGCTTCTATATCTCCTCCCTGATGGTAACAGTGAGAAAAGGGCATGCCCTGGGTGCTGGAGGTCCTTAATAACGGATGCTGCCTTTCTGTGACACCGCTCCCTAAAGATGTCCTGGGTACTTTGTAGGCTGGTACCCAAGATGGAGCTGACTAGATTTACAACCTTCTGCAGCTTCTTTCGGTCCTGTGCAGTAGCCCCTCCATACCAGACAGTGATGCAGCCTGTCAGAATTCTCTCCATGGTACAACTATAGAAGTTCTTGAGTGTATTTGTTGACATGCCAAAACTCTTCAAACTCCTAATAAAATATAGCTGCTGTCTTGCCTTCTTTATAACTACATCGATATGTTTGGACCAGGTTAGATCCTCAGAGATCTTGATACTGAAGAACTTGAAGCTGCTCACTGTCTCCACTTCTGATCCCTCTATGAGGATTAGTATGTGCTCCTTCGTCTTACCCTTCCTGAAGTCCACAATCAGCTCTTTCGTCTTACTGTATTATTTCCCCAGTGTTTTTCTCTTCCAGACAATGGGGAATTGTCTGGCCTCGTCTTGGTCATTATACAGCCTTGAGGATCTCCTCATATTGAGTACAGAAGATATCAGCACCAATGCTATCAATTCATGCTGAAGTATTTCAAAGAGAAGCCTTCAGGCAATGGAGTTGTTTGGATTGCAGGCAACCACAAAAAGTCTTGGAAGTTGTACCGCAGTGTTGAAAACACCAGGTCACCATAGCAGATTTTTATGTAAGCCTGTTATGTAGGGATTTCCTTCTTCTTCTCAGGATTGCTTGATGTCATTTCCAATACATGTGTGTAAAGGAGAATGAAATCATTGCTACTCCAGATCCATTGCAGAGCAAGAAAAAGCACAATAAGATAAAGAACACAATAATAATAAAAATACACAATAAGTGTAAATACATAAGGTCGCCTATATAGTGGAGTCCTGCTAATTGGTCTATCAGTTAATCGGGGTGGCTGCTTATATGGGACAACTGTTAAAGCAAAAAAACTAATTGAGAAAATAGCCAGGGTTCCCTTTGTTTATACAATATGCCAATTAACTAGGACAGAAGACTGTTGATGAATAGTTTCTAACCAGCTGAACTTGTGTGGCCAGTAGACACAGCGCCATGCTTAAAGTGAACAGTTTTTAAATAGCCTCAGTTGTGTGTGTCTGTGTTCAAAAAGCAGTGATGGCCCTGTGTGATTTGTAGCATAGTTCATAATCCTCTGATGCCAAAGCAATATCGGTTATCTCTGTTTAGTCCCTTGGGGAAACCCTGAACTTCCTGCTAACTGTAATTTAATTCCCCATTCCAATCCCACTCTGAGCTCTTTGCTTCGAGCTCTTACACTATTCTAAGGTAAGCATGTGGAGCAGTACCTGATCATTGATCTGGGCATTAGGTGGATCTCAGGACTCAAAGATGAGTTGAAAACTTCCAAAAAGCAAATTCCACAAATGTGGTTGTACTGTACATTTCAGTTTCAACTTGTTTCTGATTTTGCTTCTACCTGCCAGTTTTTACTATAATTGTTGCCTGGACGCTTATGATCACAGTATCACTAACAGTTGTTTCATTGTCTCTACCACTCCCCTCCCCTCCTCGACAACTTCAAATATACAGTCTGAGTTCCAATTAAGGGTCCTTGAGAGAAAAGATTAACTCCATTTCTCTCCTTTTGTTTGCTGCCTGATCTACTCTGTGCTTCCAGTATGTTCTGTTTTTCATAAGAATTATGCCAGAATTTCAATCTCTTGTGTTCACTCCAGTAATTTAGTATTTTATCATTTACCAGTCGACACATCAAGTCTTAGAGTCTGCGGAGTCAACCCATGATCATAATCCCAAGTTTAACCCTTACCTCAATTTTGTGATCGGTCATAATTTTCAGACAGGTAATCTCATGAAGGTTTCAGACAGGAAAGGTGGTGATTTTTTTTTCAGACAGCACAATGTCTCAAAGCCCGAGGTTCAAACCCGACCTTTGGTGGTCCTTGTGTGGCGGTTGCCTATTTTCCCTGTGACAATGTGGGTTTCATCCAAATATTTTGGTTTCCTGCCTTGGGCCATAGACATGCAGGTTGGATGGTTAATTGGCCACTGTAAGTTGCCTCTGGGATGTAGGTGAGTGGAAGTGAAGTAACTGTGGGGAGAATAGAGTACAGAGAAAATTACTCGGGGAACGGAAGCTGATGCTCATGGCATTTATACCCTGTGAATGCATGCCTGTGACAATAAACTTCAACTCGCAAATCAGACTAGGAATTGTTCCCTGAGTCAGATACACTTGGTGGATTGAAATTGCCTTCGTTTATGTTGAAAGGAAATAGGGAAAAAAAATGAGTGTTGCTCTTAAGTTCGGTGAATCAAAAAGTGAGACAGGTGATTTCATTGCATAAGATGTGGAGAGCAGATGGCACTCCCTACTGATGGAAGAGCAATGCTTGAAGATAAACAAATGTAAAACTGATGTGAAAGTTGGTCCCATGCCTATATATGCTGATGGATATTAGAACAGAACCTAACTGAACTTTGAACCCAGCAATCCATATCCTGGTGTCTTATGACAGAAAACAGATACTTTCCATGTGAAGATGAGAGGGCCATGTGACCAGAATGTAGAAAGTATAGTCAAAAACTGGGGTATTCTCAGCACACAAACACGAGGAAATCTGCAGATGCTGGAATTTCAAGCAACACACATAAAAGTTGTTGGTGAACACAGCAGGCCAGGCAGCATCTATAGGAAGAGGTACAGTCGACGTTTTGGGCTGAGACCCTTCTTTTATGTGTGTTGCTTGGTATTCTCAGCAGCTCTGTCTGTGGTGATTTGCTTGTGGCAGCCTTCATTTGCATTCTGCACTCGACCTGAATCTCTGACACTATTAAATTTAGATGCTTGGTATTCAAGATTGATGCCATGTAAAGCAGTTGCAATAAAGGGCAGAAATTACACTGGCATATCTTCTTGACAGTGTTGTTCCTTGAAAATGTACGGCTTCATTTTTTTTATACACTTTAGTGGAAAATAAATCCCTGGCAATGAAGATTGGTTGCAGTTATATTTGTTCACTTCACGCTTAAGGGGTTTTAGATTCCCTCGTTCAAACATACAGATATATTTCTTAGATTAAAAAAGACAGGGATTGAACACATAGTTCCTAAAGCAGGATCATTTCATCAGCTCTTCCGGAGGCTTTCAAGATCTTAATGTAAATACAGACCAGGAAGGCATTATGGAGAAGTTAACTCCTTTCCCCAAGGAAAACAAAATCTACTTTTCCACTTCAAGTTGAAGACTTGTTCTTGATTCAAGTCCCTCACCTGCCACAAAACACTAAGCACTCTTTCTGTTTACATGCTGATCACTGGACCTCCATTCTGTTGGAGTTTCTTGTTGCACTAAGTTAATGGGGATAGTTTCTAAATGAAAGCACAGCCCCACTGGTCCAGTCATAATTCCAATTTCCTTGACTTCAAATATTCAAGTGATTGTTTACTGAGTGGTTAAGTCAATACCAGCTGCTTTACACAGTTCTCTGGTAAAATTTACTCTAAACTCTTCATCTTATCCCTAATTAATTAACATCTCTGGTGTGACATAATTTGGCTGACAGTTTTATTTGTCCTTAAATCTTTGATCTTATTTTCTTACATGAGAACCAGGGCTCTGTTCAAGTTGAAATCCAACACGACCTTGCTCAATCCACTCTGAACCTGAACCGAGTCCGAGGATAAGTTATTTTCATACACGATCCAACCATTGCCCTCCAGAATTGCAGCTCAGTCCCAACACTCACCTATTTTACATGGCAGTGCAATGCCCAGTATTGTCCCAGATGGTATCTAATAATGTATTCATTAATTAGGTAATGCATTTACTTAACAGGTCCTGAGCATTGATGCCCTTGTTTACAAAGAGCTGGCCAGGATCGCTCCGAACTGAGCCCAAGGACATAAGATGTTTTTGATTATCCAAACTTAACCCTACATATGGTCAGGTCCTGTCAGATTTGAGTTGGGAAGCCAGATTCTAACGAGAATAGAATAAGGGGATTTGTATTCATAGAAAAGACATTCTGCTGCCAGTGCAGGTATATACAGTAATTTTCAATTTGGTAAGATATGTGATAGACCAGATAAGAGTGAGGACACAAGGGACTGTTTATATTGGAATCTGGAACAAAATATGAGCTGCTGGAGGAACTCAGTAGATAAGAGTGAAATTTCCCTACTCTTCCCTCATCAAAGGTTTAACCATAGCTTCAAAATAATGTCCTAAAATGCCAAAATCTAATAATGCAGATATGCTAGTCTAATAATTTTTCCAGGTCCTCAGAGGACTTCCTAATTTCTCTGAATTAATTGGAAATTAGGCATGATTTGTTCTGCAAATTAATGCCTTGGACAAGTCAAACTCGTAGAGTAATGACTTTCAGAGATGGTTTATAGTTGGGGATGGCTCTGTGGCTCGGCTGGTTGAACTGCTGTCTCAGAGTTCTGGTAACCTATGGTCAATCCTGACTTCTGATACTTTCTTTGTGGAGTTTATACAATCTGGCTGTGATCATGTGGGTTTCTACCCACATCCTAGGGAGTATGGTTGGTAGCAAGTTGGTTTAGTTTAGAGGAAGTGGGAGGAGCCAAAAGAGAAATTATTGAGAGTAAGGACTAATTCTGCTAGACCGTTTTGCTGAACACCTACGCTCTGTCCGCCAGAGAAAACAGGATCTCCCAGTGGCCACACATTTTAATTCCACATCCCATTCCCATTCTGACATGTCTATCCACGGCCTCCTCTACTGTAAAGATGAAGCCACACTCAGGTTGGAGGAACAACACCTTATATTCCATCTGGGTAGCCTCCAACCTGATGGCATGAACATTGATTTCTCAAACTTCTTGTAATTGCCCCCTCCCCTTCACCATTCCCCCATTCCTGTTTCCCTCTCTCACCTTATCTCCTTACCTGCCCATCATCAACTTCTGCTAATGCCCCACCTCCCCCTCGTACCCCATCCGTTATTTATATACACACATTCTTTCTCTCACTCTCCTTTTTCTCCCTCTGTCCCTCTGACTATACCCCTTGCCCATCCTCTGGGTTTTCCCCCCTCCCTCTTTTCCTTCTCCTTGGGCCTCCTGTCCCATGATCCTCTCATATCTCCTTTGCCAATCAACTGTCCAGCTCTTGGCTCCATCCCTCCCCCTCCTGTCTTCTCCTATCATTTTGGATCTCCCCCTCCCCCTCCCACTTTCAAATCTCTTACTAACTCTTCCTTCAGTTAGTCCTGACGAAGGGTCTCAGCCTGAAACGTCGACTGTACCTCTTCCTAGAGATGCTACCTGGCCTGCTGCGTTCACCAGCAACTTTGACGTGTGTTGCTTTTTCACCTCATGTTAGTTTTGGTTCTTTGTTGCCTTAATTTTGGCACTATACTGATAGTTCATTCTGTTTATACCTCTCATGATTTTATAGAATGAACAGATCCTTTTGTAACTTCCTCTGTTGGAAGGAGAACATCCCTAGCATTACCACTCTACCTACATTAGTACAGTGTCTCAACTGGGTAGTGTAGTGGTTAGCACAACGCAATATAGTACCAGCAACCCATGTTCGATTCCCTGCTGTTGCCGGTGAGGAGTTTGTACGTTCTCCTCATGACTGTGTGGGTTTCCTCTGGGTGCTCCAGTTTCCTCCCACACAGTGCAAGTACGTACCAGTTGATAGGTTAATTGGTCATTGCAAATTGGCCTGTGATTAGGCTGGGTAAATCGGGGGCTGCTGGGCAGCAGGGCTCGAAGGGCCAGAAGGGCCTATTCTGTGCTGTAACTCAATAAATAATGCAATTCTTAAATATGCAACATTTTTCCTGTCTTTTTCCTGTGTGGGCACGTGGCCAAGTGGTTAAGGCATTGGACTAGTGACCTGAAGGTCATGAGTTCGAGCCCCAGCCAAGGCAACATGTGTTGTGTCCTTGAGCAAGGCACTTAAGGCACTCTGTGACGACACCAGTGCCAAGCTGTATGGGTCCCTAATGCCCTTCCCTTGGACAACATTGGTGTCGTGGAGAAGGGAGACTTGCAGCATGGGCAACTGCTGGTCTTCCATACAACCTTGCCCAGGCCTGCACCCTGGAGAGTGAAGACTAACGGATGCCTTTTTTCCCCTGTATTGCACAGTGAGCTGGCTAACTTGCACAGTAGGGGGTTTGGAAGTATAATCCAATTTAATTGCAGGGGAACTACGTCAATGAAAAGGTTATTGCCTAATCTTTAATTAATACTGTATATTTATCAAATAGAATGCAATTTATTATAAGGCAAGGAAGGAACCAGCTATAATTCCTTAAAACAGTGGTATACAGGTTCTAATGCATAACAATAAAAACCCTTGAGAGACTTAATTGAATGTAAAGGTTAGGTCAGAAAAATCTTCTGATTATTTTCATCTTCAAGCAGTAAACTCTTGTATTAGCACTTGTTGACTTGAATCTTTATTGTAAGGCCAAAGTTCGTTAAGGGAATCCAGCACTGTGAGAATGCATTCAGCCTTTATCCACATGACTTGCTCTTAGCTCCTCGTGATTGCCACTTCAGCTGTACACCTCAACAGTGCACCCAGCTATTCATGGGAAGTGATTGATGATCATCACTGCAAGTATTATTCTTGTTTCTGTGATAAAAATAGATTATTGCTCGTGTTGAATTTTGAACCTGCGTGATGTATTGCTAGGAACAGCGTGCATTGGGTTATCAGCCAAAATCACACAATGTACTTCGCAACAGGATGGCAGCAATATGAGTCCAAAGAATCTAGTTTCACAAGGTTCGAAGGCTTAAGGGCGAGCACAATAGGGAGCCCAGACATTAATTTTTTATGTTTGGTAATTTCAGTTTAAGTTATGTTTTCTTGCCATTTTCAGATACAAGGAATGTTTTTTTTTCAAATGCCATTTAATCTAATGTATGTATTAGATTACATTCATTATTTGAATACATCATAATACATTCATCTTTCTCTTTTTTTCATTTCCATCAAAACAATTTGACAATATTCCTTTGGTCATCCAACTCAAAGATCAATATCGTAGCAGCTGCTAATAATTCAATTTATTTAGGTAATGAGGCAATGTTGCAGCTCCTTAAAACTCTGGTTAAACCACAGTTGGACCATTGTATTCAGTTCTGGTCACCGCATTATAGGAAGAATGTGGAAACCTTAGAGAAGGAGCAGGAGAGATTTTAGGATGCTGCCTGAATTAGACAGCACGTCTTATGAGGAAAGGTTGAATGAACTAGGGTCTTTTTCTTTTTGGAACGAGTGAGGATGAGAGGTGACTTGATAGTAGTGTATAAGATGAGAATTGACATAGATAAAGTGGAGAGTCAGTGCCTATTTTACCCAGGGTGGAAATGGCTAATATGAGAGGGAATAATTTTAAGGTGATTGGAGGAAGGTATAGGGGGTATGTTAGAGATAGATACTTTACACAGAGAGTAGTCGGTGCATGGAATGCACTGCCAGGAAAGCAGAGTGGATGGGGCTTGGAAGAGATGGATACATTAGGAACATTTAAGAGACTCTTAGATGGGCACAAGGTTGGCACAGCATCGTGGTCCGAAGAGTCTGTACTGTTCCATGTTCTACAGTAGTTTAATAAACTTCCTGTTAAGCCTTATGGGAAAATATTCAGAAATGTCAAAAGGATTCATCAAGAGGATCTTTCAAAGGTCTGTCCTCTTACTGAAGTGAGACAAAGGACTGAAAGTGTTTTCAATAATCAATTTATTCAATATGTTTCAGTAGAGATTATAATTTTGAATTGCAATGCCAATTAAAATGACAATTAGTTGCTACCACATTTTTTGCTACATCCCAAATTGCAACAACTCTCTCAACGAAGATAATCTTCCTCAGATATCCTCTGGCTCTCACACTCTTCTCCTGTGGTTTCAGACATCTCAGTACTAACTAGCACTCTTCAACATGCCCCAGAGCCCTACCCGTTTGCTGACTGGGGGAACCTGATGTGTCAGCATCTGTCCTTCATCCCATTCTGACCTGCTTTGCAGTAAAAAGGCTCAATAAGCTGTTTCTCGTCAAAACCATGCTCCCTAAGACTGTCTCTGTGCCTAATGAAGTGTTACAAATGCTCAGAAGAGCCCCCTGGGCTGAAGGACCTGTCTTAGTGTTGTATAATTCCATGACTTCCAAATCCTTCTCAACAACACATCCAGTCTTCTATTTTGATGTGACTCCAGCATCTTAATACAATATCATGGATTTTAATTTTGCTGCTGCACTGATTTCAGACGGTTCCTCTGAGGCATGGCATGTTTGAACCCTTGATTAGTGCAAGTCTAATTAGTTGCTCCGAAGTTAATAATATCTGCAGTTGCTGAAAGCCTGGAAGAAAGTCAGAAAATGCTGGAGATACTCAACAGGCCAGGCAGCATCTGTGGAGTGTAAGACAGAATTTATGTTTGCAGTTGACATTTCTTTGAGACTTTGCTATTAGTTTGCTAAAAGGATGGATGTTGCCCTTGGAACATGAATAAATCTGTTAAATTTCAAGTGGGTGAAACAACCTGTAATATGTTTCCAGCACATCTTTGTTAATACAGTAGTTTAACAATCACACGTCAACATCAAACACAGCTTTCATGAACTGCCGTAGTGATACCTCTGGGATATCTTGTACTGTTGCACATTGAAGCTGTTGGCGTTCTTTCCCTTTCAAATCTGGAGAAGACTGCACTGAAGAGATTCTTTACGGAGATCTGTCATTAGCTGACAAGAAGCTCTGCTGCGTGAGTGGGACACATCAAAGTTTTAAGCCAATCCATAACTGTCAACATTGAGAACTGCCAAAAAACTTTCCAAGCATATGCTGTATTTGGGTGATTTACAAAGTCATTCCAACTGCTTTACCTTGAGGGCAGGGAACTTTAAAATAATAATTGATGTGTTCAAGTTTGTTAAATTTGACAGGCAGTAACTGGCTTTGCTGAATATCAAAGTGTGCTCCTAGCTCTGTAAGCTTAAATCCGGAAGAGAAATTTGCATCCTTGAACTATTCATGTTTCTTTGAAAAACAGTGATTTGTTTCGGAGCCAAGCCAGGCAGTTTCCCATTCATATTAGCAATTTTTAGCGCAAAACATGGATTTTCCTGACTGTCTTTGCATTAATTACATGACTTTGAACCATCCGAATAGATCTCCACCAATCATGTTGTCTAAGTGAATGATGAATCTATCTGTTGCACTAGTTTAGTGAGATGTGGCTCACTTCTCTCTCTTGTCTCTTCACCCATTGCCTCCCTTCCTCTTGAGTCCAAGTACAAAACAATTACTGTAAAAGTAAAAGATGTACCACTTCAAGGTGGTGGTCTTTCTACCGTACCCCAGGATGACAGTTGCAGGAGACAATTAACAAAATTCCCCGGAATATATGTAGCCATCATATGAAGACTACTTTAATCCATGCTATTACATGAACATATTAATTTATAATTTAATCAATCAATATTTTTCCTAATTAATCTATTAATTATCCAGCACAATTATCCATCTCAAAGAGATATGGGTTAGTAGTTTAATTTGCCACTGAAAATTGCCTCTGGTGTGTCAGTGACTGGTGGAATCGAATCTGGGAGGATTTGCTGGAAATGTGGGGGAGAATTAAAAATGAGATTAATGTAGGGTTGATGTAAATGTGTGGTGGATGGTTGGTGAGGATTCAATTGTCTGAAGATCCACGTTCATTCAATGAGTTTTTGCTTATTTTCCTCTCTCTTATCTCTCCACCACCTGTGTCCCTTCCACCTGCCACCATAATGATTAAGTCCTGAGGCCCACATCCATCAAGCCACACCCTCTTGATCCTTGCAAGACCCTCAGTGATTTGTCATTCATCACGTGTGACTCTGTGACTCTGGATTGCCCTCTTCTGAGAGCTCAGCATTATGGAAGGAATTTCCTCAGTTCGGTAGAGTGAGAGAGTCATACAGAAGACAAACAGGCCCTTCAGCTCATCAATTATCTGCCAGCCATCAATCAGCCATTTACAGAAATCCTACACTAATCCAGTTTTATTCTCCTCACATTTCCATCAACTTCCCATAGATTCTATTCCTCACCTACACACTAAGAGCACCTTACAGTGAACAGTTAGCTTACCAATCCCGCTTCTTCCTGCGATATCGAAGTATCTTAAAAATATGTCTGAATCACTGAGGTCCATGTGATGATCATAAATGACTTTACCAATTCATGTGATCAATATTTTGCCATTTAATCTGTCTTCTATGTGTCCTTTCTCAATATTGCAGCAAAGAAGGCCATTTGGTCCATTAAGTTTACGGCTTTATGTGGAGTACTCATCCCTGAATCAGATGGTTGTGAGTTTATCTTCATCTGCAAAGAGATGTAGTGATAATCTTCCTTGGATTGGTACTTGTAGAGGGACAGTGTGGTAGTGGGAATACTTTACATTCTATTTTCATCCCTTGATATGTGGATGGCACTGGACACAAAAGTTGCAAGTGATTCAAGATCACAATGTGCATTCTGTCATCATCATCATCATGTGCCATACTCTGCCAGAGCCTCGGCGACCACTTTCTTCCACTGCCATCTGTTGGCAGTCAACCCTCTTTCATCTCTGGCGGTGAGGCTGGTCCACTTCTTGATGTTGTCGATCCAGGTTGTCCTCTGTCTGCCTCAGGAGCAGCTTCCTTCTACTCTGCCTTCAAGCACAGTGCGTTCCAGTGTGTCATCAGTTCTTGAGATGTGTCCAAAATAGCGAAGTTTCCTTTGAATAACGGTTTCCAGAAGTATTGGTTTCGTGCCAATCTTTTCTATTATGAAATTGTTGGATCTCCTTTCAATGTATGATACCCTGAGGATCTGTCTGTATGTCCACATCTCAAATGCTGTCAACTTCTTTTCATCAGCTGCTTTTAAGGTCCATGTTTCACAGCGATATAGGGTTACTGGCCAGGCGAGACTCTTGAGGAGGCGTATCTTGGTGTCAGTGCTCACAGATCTATCTTTCCAGATGTTCCAGAGTTTGGTAGTGCTTGTGTGTGCCATTGCTAGCCTTCGCCTTATTTCCTTTCTGCATTCGTTTGGGTGCATTCTCTACCACCTTACAAATTCATCCCCAGTGACTGAAGATGAATCTCTATTGTCTTTCAAATGAGTCTTCAGAGGTTTTGTTTACTTTTGTAGGTGGTCATTAATGCCAGTATTCAGAGAAGGACATATGTGTTATCCTCAGTGATAACCAAGCCAACTTCTAGCTCTCATCCAATATCCAAAGAGATAATTTGGTTTGAATTTCATTCCTATTTAGTGGGATCTTGCTGTATAGAAATTGAGTACCACGTCTTTCCCCACCCTGCAATGAAAACTATACTGTACTTTTGAAGTTTTATTTTTGCCCTGAAGACTGTTATTTAACTTACAATGATGAAAATAACTTTATAAATGCCATTTCTTTACTTGTTGAGTGAATATTGTGCTGAGTGAAAGGTATCTCTAAACCTGAGTTTCTCAAGGGCAGAAAGATGGTACAGAGACTGAGGGCTTTTCCACATTCCTTGACAGCCTGTTAGGCTTGGTTCCTCCATGGAATTATGGGAATGGGGTACTTTCACCCATTTCCAATTTTGAAAACCGACCATACTCAGTCATAAAGACATCATTTACGTTCTCCCACAGAATATAGAGGTCAACATTATTCAGCCAGATTTCCTCGTGGGACTGCAGCAGCTGAACAATTCAGTGGTGGCCCCCTTAACAGCGGTGCATAAAAACCAGCAGAAAGCAACAGTGTTAGAGTCACAAGAAGAATAACTTGCATTTATTCATATGGTGCCTTCAAGGTAGAAAAGCAAGAAACTCGTAAAGGCAGACATCAAAATGTAGCTGGGAGGTATTCCTTCCCGATGAACAATACATCAGGAACCTTTCTGCCAGCTTCAAAACCACTCACAGATATCCATTGATGAATGCCAGAAGAGTGTTTCACCAATAGATGCTAAATCACAGCAGTGTGACGCAGTGCAATCACTTTCAGCTAGAGTATAATAAAAAGAAACAGAAACTTCTGGCAGAATTGGCAATACCAATGATTCTATTAACGTATGGAGTCTCACATAGAACATAGAAAACCTACAGCTCAATACAGGCCCTTCAGCCCACAAAGCTGTGCCGAAGGTGTCCTTACCTGAGAAATTACCGAGGGTTACCCGTAGTCCTCCATTTTTCTGAGCTCCATATACGTGCCCAGGAGTCTCTTAAAAGACCCTATCATGTCCGCCTCCACCACTGCCGCCGGCAGCCCATTCCACACACTCACCACTCTCTGTGTAAAAAACTTACCCCTGATATCTCCGCTGTACCTACTTCCAAGGACCTTAAAACTGTGCCCTCCCGTGCTAGCCATTTCAGCCCCGGGAAATGCCTCTCATCATCTTGTACACCTCTATCAGGTCACCTCTCATCCTCCGTCGCTCCAAGGAAAAAAGGCCGAATTCACTCAACCTATTCTCATAAGGCATGCTCCCCAATCCAGGCAATATCCTTGTAAATCTCCTCTGCACCCTTTCTATGGTTTCCACATTCTTCCTAACACGTGGATCAAAACCTAATATCTTTTACAGCATGGTCTGAATCCAAAAATAGTAACAGCCGTAATTTTCATCCTTCGTAGCTAATACCTAGAGTCAAATTTCTGAGAAGTTGATGCAATATTGCCTTTCTATTTGGATTCTTTGCTATAAAGTTGACGTATTATTAATATGAAATCCAAAGGTAATCATTGGTTTCACATACCTACTCCAAATTCTAGTTAAATCCACTCCACCATCAGAAGCAAGGGTGCAGTAAAAAAGAAGGGAATTTAAGCAGACTGCTCATTGTGGGGATTTTGGGGGGTAACTTAATCATGGTAATAACTACCCTTTGAGGAAGTAGGAGTTTCATTGTAACTGCTGAACTATTGTCTGGGGTTTCTTAAGAAGTGGATTGAGTCATGTTCATATCATATGTAATGGCGGCAAGGCTATTTCAAACTGATTAGACAATATCACCTCAGTAATTGTGTCATAGTTTTATTAAAGACAGAATCAGGCTTTTTGGCCCATCATATCTATGCTGGCTGTTGTAATATGAGTAAAGTCCCCAGAGAGACACTGAACCTAGTGGATATAGAAGTGTTTTATGGAAGAAAAGGCCTGCTCAACCCAATATTAAATGACATTTTTATATGCTAAAGATCAAAGGTAACTGCAAGACAATTCTTTAGTTACAATTAATGTTCCCTCTTAGGAGCGTGCGTGCACACATCTTTTGCTACTAGCACACAAAATAATTTAAACCTCGCACAAAAGATTGTCGCCCTCTACCTCGTTGTCATGATTGTACGCAATCAAATTTCCTTTTCCGGTTTCTGGTGCGGACGGCGTTGACAACGTGGAGTTTGCGATGATTTGTTTGCAGATTTTAGAACCGGCTTATTTATACTGCTTTTTATTGAAGAAGTGATTGATTGACTATGTCGAACTCCAAAGAAGCAGAACGCGTGAAGCCCAAAAGAACGGCTGGTTCATTTAAAGTGGAATGGCTTAATGAAACAGTAGAAACTGCTACACTGAAAGCTCGTGTGATCAGGAACGTGCAGCGGTGAGAAATATTTATGTACAATATAGAAACTGGTGTTACCTGCGAGCATTGTCGTGATACAAAAGTTGCTGGAGAATTTGCAAGTGGGAAGAAGTGGAGTAATATTTGGAAACTTGACTTTTTAAAGCATCATTTAGCAAGCAGATCACATATGGACACTGTGCAAAAGCTCAGGCAAAAAATGCTACAGGCCTGCTACATATGTTTTGTGAGCATGCAGCTGAACGAGAGCCAAACTGATCAAAGCCAGAGGAGATCAAAGTTCTTATTGACAGTGTTTTGCTTGCTATTGAAATGAATACCTCTATATATAAAATTCAGTGCGCAAATGTGTTGTCACTGGGCAAAAAAATTGCGCAGCACCAGGTATTTTGTGCACACTGGTCATTACAGTTAGAGGGAACATTGGTTATTCTGCACCTACTATGCTTCATTTGAATTACATGAAGTTTTTAAACACCTCGTACCTAGCACCAACTCTCCAGACATCCAAAATGAATGTTAATTCCTACTGACTGTAAGCCACATTCATGCATATGCAGGCATCTGAGGTCCATTTGCTCTGAGCTACGTTTTAAATTCAATCTGCAATCCACATTCAAATCCTAATATTGGTTTCTGGTGAAATTAATATCTGGCTACACACCTGAACTCCAGAGTACGATCTCACACTACCCTTGTATCTTTATGTGCATAATTTCCTGCATCCCCAAACCCACACCCTTGCTGCTTCAGTCTATCATTTCCCCTTCAGGTCCACATGAACTCCATCCAGCCTTTCAGGTCTGCATGAGCCCCACCATGCCAGATCCACTGCAGATCATCCTAGTCCCTTTGCATTTCTCTTGGCTGCCTGATTCCACCTTGTCTCACTCCTCGCTCTGCTTTCCAAGTCTATTCATGCTTCAGTCTAGTAGGTACGCTGGCTTGTCGTCCTGTACCTCTTCACATTGCCTTTCACGTTCGCACATCCTACTCTCCCTGCCACATTCTTAGGCCGATTACTTAGCTGGTCAGCCCTCGACCCATCCATTCCTGCTCCCAGTTCTCCCTATACAGTCGGCAGGAACTCCATCCTGCTGTATTCCTCTCAGCTCTGCATAAATTCCACTCTGCCTTCGCCCTTCCAAGTCCGCACGAGCTCCACCCTGCTGGGTGTGTATTCCATTTGCCAGAACCACTTTGGATCATCCTGCTCCCTCTGCATTTCTCCCTCACCTGCTTCTGCTGTGCCCAGCAAAGTGTCTTGCTCTCACTTTGTTCTGCCTTCCCAGTCTGTTTGAGCTTCACCCTACCCGAATCTCTTCGCATTGCTCATCAACTTTCATATACCCTACCCTCTCTGCTTCAGCCTGCAGCTGATGACATGGTTATTTACTTATTGTTCTGTTCATTCCTGTTCCTGGTTCACCCTACACGGTCCACTAACAGTTACCCTTTTAGGTCCGCACGAGCTCCGCTCTGTCGTATTCCTTCCAGGCTCACATTAGCTCCCTCTAGCCCTCTCCCTTTCAGACCCGCATGAGCCCAACCTAGACGAGTCTGTAGCCATTGATTTAAAACCAAAGCAGATTTTTAAATGCACATGAAACGTAGGAGGAGGCAAATTCAATGGGCTGATCGACTCCTTCTGTGGTTAACTGTGCAGTGTTTCTTTCAATGACTGAGGAAAGAAATCATTTAAACGACTGGAAAGATGTCATGAATTAACAATATGATCAGTATAAATACAAATACTGCATGTAAATGCATGTTGGTTGTTTGACTGTCTGTGCTGAGTGTGGGGTTTCATTGATGCTGTTGTGTATTCTTTGTATTTAAGAACTCGTGGACTGAACAGCCACCAGGGTTTGAACTAGGCTTTTTTGGTCTCCTGAGAATGGCATTTAATTGGCTTTTGTGTCCAAGTACAAAAGAATTGAAACCAAAAGATGTACTTCTTCAAGGCAGGGGTCTTTCTACCATACCCCTGGATGTCACTTGCAAGAGACAATAAGCAAAATTCTCTGAAATGTGTGTAATCTTCATATGAAAAGCACTGTATTTCATGTTATTATATGCACAAATTAATTTATAAACGAACCAATAAACTATTATTGATTACTTTAATAATTGTCCAGCACAGTAGCACAGCGGGTGGACTTGCTGCCTCATAGTACAAAAAACAGGGTTCAGTCCAGAGTTCAGGTGCTGTCTGTGTGGTGTTTGCAGGTTACCCCTCTGATCATGTGGGTTTCCTCTGGGTGCTCCAGTTTAAACCTATATCCCAAAGACATACAGGTTGCTAGTTTAATTGGCCATTGTGAATTGCCCCTGGTGTGTCAGTGAGTGGTGGAATCTGGGAGGATTTGCTGGAAATATGGGGGAGAATTAAAAATGGGGTTAATGTAGGGTTGATGTAAATGTGTGGTGGATGGTTGGTGAGGACTCAGTGGTCTGAAGAGCAACACTTATTCAGTGAGTTCTTGCTCACTTTTCCGTCTCTCATCCCTCCACCTCCTGTGTCCCTTCCACTTGCCTCATTTATGATTAACTCCTGAGGTCCACATCCAGCAAGCCATACCCTTGTGATCCTTGCAAGGCCCTCAGTGACTTGTCATTCATCTCGTGTGGTGCCATCTCCGACTCTGGATTGTCCTCTTCTGAGAGCTCAGCATTATGGAAGGAACTTGTTCAGCTCTGTAGAGTGATAGAGTCATACAGCAGGGAACAGGCCCTTCGGCCCATCAATTACCTGCCAACCATCAACCAGACATTTACAGAAGTTGGGCACTTTATTTATATTTTGAGATTTAGCATGGAATAGCCCTTCCGGCCCTTTGAGCTGCACCACCCAGCAATCCTCCAAATTAACCCTTGCCTAATCACCGGGACAATTTACAATGACCAACTAACCTAAAAACCCATATGCCTTTGGACTGTGGGAGGAAACTGGAGCACCCGGATTAAACCTACGCAGTCACAGGGAGTAGGTACAAATGCCATACAGACAGCAGCGGGAATTGAACCTGGGTCGCAGGTTCTGTAAAGCGTTGTGCTAACCACTACGCTACCATGCCACTAATCCAATTTTATCCTCCTCACATTCTCATCAGCTCCACAGAGTCTACCCCTCACGTACACGCTGCGGGCTGTTTATGGTGAACAATTAGCCTACCAATCCCTCTTCCTCCTGTGGCATGCTAGTACTTAAAACAATGCATGGTGTGATCATTATTTTGTCATTTTATCACTCTATGACTCTATTACTAATCTAAAAAATAGAGACACAGTCAAAGACGTTTTGCACTCATCTGAGGTGGATAACTCTGTAATCTAAAGCTGACTGGTTGCTTGTTCAGTAAAAAGGAAAGGATGATTTGTTCAGCCTTTTGTGGAAATCTGAAAACAGTTACAGTTTTGGTGTGAGTTAAGAAACTGCAGGGAGTCTTACTGATGAGCGTAGGATATTTGACAGTCAAACCCTGCACTCATGTGGTTGTGTGGGGAGCCAGGATTTTGGAAAGAACCCATAGGGACAGTGGAGAGTTGAATCCCTAGAAGTATTCATTACAAATATTTGTTAGCAGGTCCAGACTGTGGATGCGGTGGGGGCGGGGGGTGGGGGTGGGGGGAGGTGCAGTCAATCAATTTTAGTTATTTACCAGAGCTTGTCCCAAGTAATGGTGAAGTCTCTTTTATTGAAAGAAGCTGGTGAAACCCTAACTAACTGTGAGATGAGCATCATGTGAATCTTGGATACTGATGTGTCATTCTAACCTGAATTGACAGGGTGCATGAAGATGGCCTGGAAGTCATGCTGCCATATGTTGCCTCAGTTGTCCCCCTGGCAAATAATGTCAGCTCCCAAATTTGAAGTCAGCGGATAGACAGGTGCATGTATATGCTTCGAACCACAGGGGTGGCATTCACCTTTCAGCAAAGAGAAAAGTGATTTTTCGTTCAGATACTTATGTGTAATATTGCAGAATTTTTGCATATGCTGACTGTTGAGTGTTGGCTAATGCCTTGTGGCTTTCCACGGCAAGAGTGTTAAAACCAGGAGTACACATTACTAGGTCCAGAATAGTACTGTGAGTAATACTGGTTACCCTTTAAAATCAGACCCAAGGACTCCCATACGAAGAACGTACTAAATGGACACTAATAGGGTGCTTATGTAGATGGGCCACTTTGTAAATCCATAGTTTTTATCTTTAAAGACAGCAAGGCTCATAAGCCCTGCCACAGATGACTGTTTTTCCTGTTCCTATACCGCCTCTGCAGATTGCGATCTTTTCCGATGATCTCCCCCAACCAATGATATTTGGAGCTTTTGAGAATGAGGCTGATCTCCTTATAATCGAAAATAATAATAATAGAGAAATAATAAACAAGTTGGAGCCAAACAGTGACAATATAGCAAATATGCATAGGTGGAAAGTGGTGATAAGCTGATTGGAGACTGATGCCAGAAGTCTCTCCAACACCACTTTCAGTGAAAGGCAGTGACAGAACAGATTGATTCCTGCTCCATGTCTATCTATGGCTTATTTCACCCTTTTTCTTGTTTTAATTCCATATGTGCTTCAGTAACTCAGTATATTGTCCCTCATCCTCTGAAACAGCGTTCAGTTATCTGGTCTTGCTAGTTGTGGACCAACACTTAAAAAAATACTTGGGTAGCTTTTGGTATAAAAAAAGTAATTCTCTTCTTGTCACTTGTGTTCACAACAAGCACTCCCGGTGCATGATAAGCCATCCTTTTAGAAGGAATTCTGTTTTATCATGTGTTCATGATAAAGCAGTGCTTAAAACCTGTACACTTTAGTGATATAAACACAGGAGGTTCTGCAGAATCCCGTTCATAGACATTGCCTGACCTGGCTGAGTTTGTCCCACGTTTTGTGTGCGTTACTCAATAGTATAAGCTCACAGTCAAGTTATTTTATGATTCAAAGTTATTAGTTTGGAAAATGGATGACATTTCATTCTGTGTGTTATTTGGAAATACCTTGCTAAGGGAAACTGGTGTTACACAGTGTTAGCTCAGCACTCTGAAGTGATGCCTGATTTGCCTTTTGAGTCAGTGAACAACCATTAGAAATTTTTGAATAATTTTAAATAAGTTGGGTGCAGACAAAGTCACTGGGATTCAAAGCTGAATGCTTTCTATAGAAATGCAAACACGAGAAAATCTGCAGATGCTGGAAATTCAAGCAATACACACAAAATGCTGGTAGAACACAGCAGGCCAGGCAGCATCTATAGGAAGAGGTACAGTCGACGTTTCGGGCTGAGACCCTTCGTCAGAACCCTATAGAGTTTTCTATAGAGTTCTTTACATTTAGATAGGTATATCTTTTTTTCAAAGAAACAATATTCTTGTGAGATGTTCTGCTCTGAATTATTCTCATGTTCGTCTGGAATCTGAATATTGCTGGTGAGGAGTTTTGTCCCTACTTAATTCCCTTGAGAACATGGTGTGAGTCATTTTTTTAGCTGCTGTAGTTTTTCTGGTGAGGGCACCTCCAAAATGCTATTGGGTTAACGGGTTCCATGATTTAGTCCTAGTGTCAATGGAAGAATTGTTACATACTTTTGAGGAAAAATGGTGCATGCGTTGGAGGGGAACCTGGATGTAGTATCAGCTGCCCTCGTCTTTCTTGATGGCTTCGGGAGGTGCTGGTGGATCAGCTTGGGTGAGAACTACTTGGGATTTTGCAGATGGTACACACTACAGCCATTATGCACCGGTGGTGGAAAGAATGAATGTTGAGGGTAGTATGTAGGGTGCCATTTTGTACTGGATGGTGAAGAGCTGCTTGAACATTGTTGTAGCAACACTCATTCCGACAGATGGGGAATATTCCATCAACCTCAAGTGTTGGAAGAAACTTTCGGTATCGGGAGTTGACTTTCTGCCCAGGATACCAGCCTTTCCTTTCCCGCAGTTCATTCGCTATGTGCTGTGTCGGATGACATCGTCATTATGTGGCATGTCATATGATGTTGGGCGATCATGGTCTTTCCATGACCATGATTGTTCTAGGTAAATTTTTCTACAGAAGTGGTTTGCCATTGCCTTCTTCTAGGCAGTGTCTTTAAAAGACGGGTGATCCCAGCCATTATCAATACTCTTAAGAGATTGGCTGCCTGGCGTCAGTGGTCGCATAACCAGTACTTGTGATATGCACCAGCTGCTCGTACGACCATCCACCACCTGCTCCCATGGCTTCCTCTGCAGCTATGGCGTCTGTGATTTAGGCCACTTGAGTTTCCGACAAGTTGTCCAGAGGACAGAGACAGATGACATTAGTGTGGAAAGCCTCCCATCTGTACCTATGACTGTCAAGTAATTAATTGTTTACTGTCTGTATCCAGGCAGCCACGAGTCAGGGATTCAGTTGGAAAGAATGAGCCAGCTAGATGGAATAGTCATACGATTGGACAGGCAGGTGAGAGATGCTGAAGCAAAATATTCTGTAGTACAGACACTTTTGTAACCTCAAATGATATAGGGAGTACAAGTTTTATTTTATTTTGTTATCGGCTTATACATCTCTTTAGTACCATCCATGAGTAGAACATATTTGCTAATGAAATTATGGAATGTTTAATCAATCAAGCTACACTATTATTATACCGTTCATATATTCAGCAATACTATATATTCACTCTGTTATAGGAAGGCTGTAAGTCAACTGGAAAGAGTGCAAGAAAGATTAAGGAGGATGTTGCCAGGACTCAAGGAACTTATGAGAAAGCTCAACAGACTGGGCCTTTAGTTGGAGCATAGGAAGTTGAGTTGTGATCTCATAGAGATAGGCCTTTTTCTCGGGAATGGGGAGCCAAAAACTAGAGGACTTAGTTTTAAGGTTAGCGGTAAAAGGTTTAACCTTGGGGGACAGTTTTCGGTAGATATATGGAACCAGCTGCCAGAGGAAATAGTTGAGGCAGGTACATTAGATACATTTAAGATGTGGACAGCTGTATGGATGGGAAGAGTTTGGAGGCAAATGGGATGAGCTGAACATACATCTAGGTCAGCATGGACAAGTGCAGGCTGAAGAATATTTTTCCATGCTGTTCAACTCTGTGATTGTATAGCAGTATATTTGAAGCCTAAAGAACGTACTGCTAGTTTATAAGTTCATCATTTGCTGTTGTATTCTTTTTGCATTTCATATGTCACAGTTAAAAGCCTAAATACTGAATCTGTACGGTCGATCAATATAATCACAAACAGCTCAATGACTGTAGGTCCTTTTCCCATCTTTCTCACTAATTTTGCAACCTTTTGAACCACAGCCCATTCAGTACTTTAATCTGAATGAGAACAGAGAGCAATGAATAACCATCATAAATTTGTTTAAAAGTGATTAGATTAAAAAATGTATTGCTGTCCTTAGCTGCAATTTATCAATGGCTTAATTATATTCAGTGTGGAAAGCATGCAGTGGGAAAAATGGATAATTGGGGATTTGTTATGTTGCAACACAATGGCACACACTCTGCCATCTGATTTCTGAATGGACACTGAACCCATGAGCTCTATCTTACTACTTTAAAAAACTATTTTTGCATTACTTTTTAAATTTATCTATTTAATATAAATATACTTGCTGTAATTCAAGTTTTTTCCTCTATTATATGATAGGGTCTTTTAAGAGACAGCAGGACAGGTACATGGAGCTTAGAAAAATAGAGGGCTATGGGTAACCCTCGGTAATTTCTAAGGTAAGGAGACGTTCGACACAGCTTTGTGGGCCTAAGGGCCTGTATTGTGCTGTATGTTTTCTATGTTTCTATTATTATGTATTGCATTGTACTGCTGCCACAAAGACAATAAATTTCACAGCATATGCCAGTGACATTAATCCTGATTCTGATTCTGAGGGAAGATAACATATAATCCTAATTGAATAGTTTTCCCATGGCATATTCTCTCTGCTCAGTACTGATACCTATTTAAAGTTTTGGAGTCTGGTTAACAGGCAAGGAGTTTTCTTTAAACTTTCCACATGGAAAGAGGATATCTGAATGGCATTCCGATACATGTGTCTTCCGATTGAACTTCACTTTATCAGGCATTGTGGTAACCATATTCCTAGCTCATGAATGCATTTCCCTGTAACTCTGGGAGTGAGAATATTCTCCTTCTATGGTTGAACATTGCCTCTGTTTCCACTGACTCGTTTCACTGGTCCATTTGCACTAATTCAAAGATTCAGTGTACACTTATTACCAAAGTATCTATGCAATATACAACCCTGAGAGTCATCTTCCCACAGGCAGCCATGAAGCAAAGAAATAACATGGAGTCCATTCAAAGAAAACATCAAACACTTAACTGCAAAAAAAAGAACAAATCGTGCAAACGGCAAAAAAATCGAGCGAAAAACACCGAACATCAGACAACAAAGTCACTGAAGCAGTCTGGGAATGTTCAGTTTAGTCAGTTCGGTTCTGCTGCAGTTGCTTTCCACATCTGGTTGGCTGCACTCAGTGCATGTCCTGCACTGGCTTTGTTTCTCATCCCTCACTGTCATCTCGCAGTGTTTTCCAAGGGGCTATCTTTGGCCCAGTTTTCTTCCTAAATTACATGCTGTCTTTCAAGAACATTGCCCACAAGACATGTCCAAGCTTCCATTGATGTTCTGACTGCGCCCAGCTCCATTTTTCGAATACTCCCTCATACCTACAACTAGCTCTGTGCTGGTATTGGCCCTTCCATGAGCCCTAGAAATTTCAGATTTCAGACCTTACCAAAAACACTGCTCCAACACTGAACCTATACTGCAACCTGACCACAGTAAAGATGATCATTGAAATTTTCTCTCAATCTATGGCAAGGTTTCAAAGACCGCCTATTACCTGCACTGCCAAATTGACCATGTCTGACCTTTGATCTTGCAGAATTGTCCAAGCTCTCTCTCCCAACCCTTGGCACCTCTAGTTTCATTGGTGGAGAAACTTGTCCTTTGACACTTATACAAGTGCACTCGCAAATATCAGTCTTCACTTGCACACTACATTGTGTGTTCGATTTCATTAGCTTGGTAGAGTCATTGAGTCACACAGTACAGAACAGGTCCTTTAGATCTTCAGGCCCTAATCTACACTAATCTGATTTATCAGCATTTCTGAGGCCTGGCGATTCAAAAGCTCATGTAGATACTTTTTAAATGTTGTGAGAGTATCTCTATCTACCACCCCTCAGGCAGCAATCCTGCCTTCAGCCATACTCCAGCTGAAAGAATTCTTCCACAGGTCCCCCATATTATAATTGGTGGGGAAGATCCATTGTTCATGTTGGTTTCTGTGGCTGTTGTAATGATGATCCTCTTGCTCCTTTCCACGATATCTTTAATCAATTCCCACTGATAATGAAGAGGAAGTTCTGCATTCTCTGTGAGATGCACCACAAGCTGTGTTGACTAAAACGAAGCGACAGCTCAGTGGTGATAGGCAATGCAATGACATTTTGTGGGTTTACATTGGTCTACAAAGTAAGGTTCTGATACTCATGTTGCCTGTGATCCCTTCCTGTCCGATGCGTTGGAGCAAGAAAGCCAGAACAGTAGCATTCCCAGTTCTCTCTGATTGAAGCAACAGACACAACATCAGCCATCCCACCTCTCCTGGAAGTTCCGGGAGTCTCCCGCATATTGATAGCAGCTCCCTGATACCCGGAAATTATATACAATATCCCGGAAATCGATTTTTGGGAGAGGGAGAGGGAGAGCGAGCATCCTGATTGGTCTCTCTTCGTGCTAACTAGACCTATCAGGTTTCCCTGTGGGCAGGCTTTACAGTCGACCTCAAAAATAATGACAGTGTTGCTCGCTACACTGTTTGCAACAGCGACTTTTCTATTGTCCATGGTGGGTTAAAATGAAAAAGACATGTTGAGGTGAGTTTAACAGGTGTCATTCGTTCATTAGCGTAGCTAACGTTATTTAAACTAGCTGGATGGCTGCTAAGGAGCTACGCTATTGATGTCCTACATGATGAGGCCAAACTCCCTGTAGACCTCCTTAAAGTTGTAATAGAATAAACATGATAATATAATATAAGTACATATTTTAATGTCACATTTTCTGCATATACCCAACTTGGTCCACAGATTAGACAAAATCACTAAACAAAGTATTAAATACACCCTTGGAGGTGGACCCGGGGGGGGTGGGGTAATGATATGGGGTTGCAGGGGGCGGTGGTGCTACCTCCCTGAAATGAGTTTTTGCAGGGTGGGATGTCTGCAACATAGTGAAGCAAAACAATGGGTCAAACAGCATCAAAGGAGGGAATTGGACAGTCGATGTTTCCGGTCATGATCCTTCATCGGGACTGAAGGTTAGAGATGAGATAGAGATGTAAGAGACAGATGGAGCAAGAGCTGACAGATTCTAGGGGGATCTAGGTGAGAGGGCAGGATGATAGGCAGATGAGTGAAGGGAGGATGAGAGTTGCCCCAGGAGCTGGAAGGTGGAAGTGACAATGTGCCGGAGTTGATGGAATCTGATAGGAGAGGAAGCTGGGGCGTGGAATAAAGGGAGAGAGGTGGGGATGGCAGAGTGGGTAGGGGGATAACAGCCTGTGCGAAGAGTGGTCATGGGTAGATAGAGAGGCTGGAAATGAGGAAAGAGACAGTGACGGGGGATAGGTGGTTCAGAGGTGAGGAAAATGGGACAGAAGGGAAGCAGTGACTGGAATCCAGGTAAGAGGTGGAGTTGATAGGCAGAATGGAAAGTGGAAATAGAGCCACTTCAATAAAACGATCTGCGTTATTCTTTTGTGAATGATGATGATTTTAAGGCCACAGAGTCAATATTATTTCTACTCAGTGTTTTTTTATTCTAAGGATAGCATGGATCCTGACCTCAGCTGCCATCGTTGTAGAGCTTGCACTTTTACACTCTGACCATGTGGTTCTCCACAGTTGCTCTGGTGTCCTCTAACATCCCAGGGACAGGCTTATCGGCTACTTTAGAATTTCCCCTGGTGTAGGTAAGCAGCTGGTGGTTATCTGCTGGTGCAAAGGAGTTTCTGGTGTACTGTGATGAGCTCCAGTGTGAGTCATAGAGCAGAGCAGAAACAGGCCATTCAGCCCATCTAATTTATTCCAGCCTGGTCTTCTATTTAGTCCCATCTACCTGCACCCAGACCAGAGCCTTCCATAATCTCTCTTCTATGTCCCTATCCAAGCTTGTCTTAAATGTTGCAATTGAACCTGCCTCTATCACTTATACTGGAAGCCTGTTTCACACTCACACCACCCTCTAAATGAAGTAGTCCCCTTTAAATATTTCACCTTTCACCCCAAGCCTATGACCTCTCGTTCCAGTCTCACCCAACATGAGGGGTTAAAACCTTCATGCATTCTCTCTATCTACATCCCTCATAATTTTGTATACCTCTAGAAAAGCTCTCTTTATCCTCCTGTGCTCCAGGGAATAAACTTCTAACCTATTCAACTTTTCCCTATAACTCAGACCCTCAAGTGCTGACAAAATCCTTTGTAAATTTTCCCTGCACTCTTCCAAGCTAAGTGGTACCTTTCCTGTAGGTAGGTGACCAGAAGTGCACACAATACTCCAATTTCTGCCTCACCAATGCCTTATACAATTATGACTCAAAATACAGGCAGTCCTCTGCTCCCACAGATGCTGTTTGAGCCCCTGAGTTGCTCCAGGAGTTTGTTTTTTGCAGGTCATTGTAGAGGGTGGATAAGAACCATCCTTATTGGCGAGTCTGGAGTCACACATTGCCCGGACCAGGTACTGACAGTCAGATCCCTTGCACTTCAAGGTATTTGTCAACTAAATGGGTATTAGTGATGGCCAGGCCACTTCATGGTCACCATCAACGGCACCAGGTTTTTATTTTCAGATTCATTCAATCCACTGAATTTAGATTTTTGGACTTCCACAATGAGACTTAAATTCCTCTCTTGGCCTCACTGGTTCCCGTGTTGGGATAACCAGTCCAGTGATGTATTACAAGGTCCTTCAAAGGACCGCTGTAAGTACTCCAGGATTCTGAGGTCCGGTAAAACATACTGTAAAAATGAGCCACTACCTTGACAATCAATCTCAACCTTCCGGAGCACTTTTCCTATTTCTTGCACCATTCTAGGTGAGTCAAAGTCAAGTTTATCGTCGATCTGCATAAGCACATGTATGCACAGGTGCAAGGAAAAACTTACTTGTCTCAGCATCCCACGCACATAGCATCATATAAGTAGCATTCATAAGGGAAATATAGATTAAACATAAATCAGCATAATTTGAGCAAGGAAGGACACAATAAAAACAAGAAAAAGTGAAATTCCATTTTAGTACGACATTGTCAAAGTGGTCATAGTGCTGGCAAGCTGTAGTGATTAGGTTTGTCAACTTTGATGCAACTAGGAGACATCAATCAGCAAGCAAATAGATGTTACTAATATGATGTTCTCAGCACTGTGTAAGAGAACTGTAAAGTGATGGAAGTTAATTGCTACATTCGACTTACCATATGGGCCGGAGAACAGACGAGAAGGGAAAACGGGGAGGGTTCACCACCGCCTCCCCACCTACGAATCAGCATCTACACGAAAACCCATGAGGCTCTTCAGTCCTCAGCAGAAAAGGATACGGGTGCTGACATCCCATGTTGTCAGTTCTCGGCCAAACCTCAGAGAGGGAGGGGGCAGGGGAACCAGTGAGTGGGGTAGTCAGAACAAATTTTTATATATATATATATATATATAGAGATAGTTGAGATATCCACCTTCAGGCTCGGAATTGAATTGATTTCTCGTCGTTTCAAAAAAAATTCAATCATCTCCAAAAAAAAGCTAATTCTTTTCAATTCAGTGGTGTACCTCAGGGATCTGTTCTGAGACCCCTGCTCTTCGTGATTTTTATAAATGACCAGGATGAAGAAGTGGAGGGATGGGCTAGTAAATTTGCTGATGACACAAAGGTTGGGGGTGTTGTGCATAGAGGGCTGTCAGAGGTTGCAACGGGGCATTGATAGGATGCAAAACTGGGCTGAGAAGTGACAGATGGAGTTCAACCCAGATAAGTGTGAGGTGGTTCATTTTGGAAGGTCAAATATGATGGCGGAATATAGCATCAATGGTGAGACTCTTGGCAGGTGGAGGACCAGAGGGATCTTGGGGTCCGAGTCCATAGGATACTCAAAGCAGCTGCGCAGGTTGAATGTGGTTAAGAAAGCATACGGTGCATTGACCTTTATCAGTCATGGGACTGAGTTTAAGAGTTGAGAGGTAATGTTGCAGCTATATAGGACCCTGGTCAGACCCCACTTGGAGTATTGTGCTCAGTTCTGGTCGTCTCACTATAGGAAGGATGTGGAAACCATAGAAAGGGTGCAGCGGAGATTTAACAAGGATGTTGCCTGGATTGTGGGGTATGCCTTAAGAGTATATGTTGAGTGTACTTGGCCTTTTCTCCTTGGAGCGATGGAGGATGAGAGGTGACCTGACAGAGGTGTATAAGATGATGAGAGGCATTGATTGTGTGGATAGTCAGAGGCTTTTCCCCAGGTCTGAAATAGCTAGCATGAGATGGCACAGTTTTAAGGTGCTTGGAAGTAAGTACAGAGGAGATGTCAGGTGTAAGTTTTTTACGCAGAGAGTGGTGAGTGTGTGGGTTGGGCTGCCGGTGACTGTGGTGGAGGCGGAAACGATAGGGTCTTGTAAGAGACTCCTGGACAGGTACATAAAGCTCAGAAGAATAGAGGACTGTGGGTAACCCTATGTAATATCTAAGGTAAGGACATGTTCCGCACAGCTTTGTGGACTGAAGGACCTGTATTGTGCTATAGGTTTTCTATGTTTTCTATGTTTAATTCAAAGCAGTGTTGCTACATATGCCCTTTTTAATATAAATATAAGAAGACATGCAATTATACTATTTTGTATAAATAAAATCAATGCAAGTGACCACGGTAGCGTAGTGGTTAGCCCGATGCTGTTAAAGCTTGGGAGTTTGGAGTTCAGAGTTCAGTTCCGAGGTCGTCTGTGAGGAGTCCGTACGTCCTCTCTGTGGAATGTGTGGGTTCTCCCCCAGGCACTCTGGTTTCCTCTCACAGTACAAAGATGTCCTGGGTAGGTTAATTGGTCACTGTGAATTGTCCCAGAATTAGATTAGGGCTTTGGGGTTGATGGGTTGTTGCTGGGACAGTGCGGCTTTATCGCTTTAATTTAAAAAAATAACCTCCTCTGATAGTAATTACCTTGTTTAGCTTTTGATATTGACAGTGTAATTAAATAAATGACAAACTAAGATTTCTCTAGAGCGTTTGTATTAAAATGTTGGAAAACTCCGACCCGCCATAACTATACAAGAAATCGGATGCTGTCATCAGATTGCCACGAGGGAGTACACCAATCCAAGGCCACACAAGGCAGAGGAGTACAGTACTAAATAGCAGGGTCACATGGTTATTCTTGAAAGCCTTTTAGTTGGTTGCTATAGGAGTCGTGTGTGTGGGTGTAAGTTAATGGAAGAACCAAAGGGCATTAAGAATACAAAATTGCATTGGGAATAAAATGTAGGGCTATCAAAATGAAATAACTGGAAGATTGTAATCTGTTGAAAATTATGACAAGGACACAGTGGTATTTATCTGTTTATTACTGGCGGATCTCATTGAACTGCATATTGTTTGCTTGCATCATTCTGCTCAGAGCAGTGGACTTTATTGATAGACCATTGAGAACAGATTAAGTGTCTGCTCATCGATCAATCACTGACTAACAGCTTCATTACCATCCCTTCACTTATACAAGATTTTGCTTCCTTTCAGGGTCATTACTGTATTGCTTGGACCTTAGCTATTCACAGTCTACTGTAGATCAACAATTTGATTAAGGGGACCAAATGTCACATTTCCAAGTTTGCTGATGATACAAATCTTGAAGGGATTGTATGTAGGTAGGAGGGTGTAAAGTGGCTTCAAGGCAAGATGAGTGAGCGGATAACATGGGCAATATTCACTTTGATGATTAAAACAGATAAACATGGCATTTTGTTTAATGATAACAGGGTATTTTTAAATGGACCTGCATGTCCTTGCACACAAGTCTCTGAAAACCTACACACAGCTACAACAAACAATTAAGAAGACAAATGATATTTCTCCCTCATTCAAACAAAAATGAGTACAGGAACATAGGTGGGTCCAGGAGTATCGCTTACAGTTTAGGCCTCCTTATCTAAAAAAGCAACACACACAAAATGCTGGAGGAGCTCAGAAGGCCGGGTAGCATCTATGGAAAAGAGTAAATAGTCGACATTTGTGGCTGAGACCCTGCTTCAGGACTGGAAGGGAAAGGAACGCGGTCAGAATATGAAGGTGGGGAGGAGGGGAGGAAGAAATACAAGGTGGCAGGTGATAGGTCCTACTCTCTGTCCTAAGTGTTTTATATAGTTCTCAACTACTGGAAACTGTTTCATATTTCTAACCTTTTCCAGATATATTAAATCACATTGTAATTAGTGATGTTCTAAAAATATGAATTAAAATTTTCTTTTGTTACTTTACTAACCCTTCACTCAGTGGTCACTTTATTAGGTACACCTTCTCGTTAATGCAGATATCTAATCAGCCAATCATGTGGCAGCAACTCAGTGCATAAAAGCATGCAGATATGGTCAAGAGGTTCAGCTGTTGTTCAGACCAAACACCAGAATGGGGAAGAAATGTGACCTGAGTAACTTTGACTGCGGAATGACTGTTGGTACCAAATGAGGTGGTTGAGTCTCTCAGAAACTGTTGATCTCCTGGCATTTTCCTGCACAACAGTGCCTAGAGTTTACAGAGAATGATGCAAACAACAAACATGCAGTGAACAGCATTTCTGTGCGTGAAAACACTTTGTTAATGGGAGAGGTCGGAGAATGTCTAAGGTGACAGTAACTCAAAGAAACACACGTTACAACCGTGGTGTACAGAAGAGTATCTCTGAACGCTCAACGCGACGAGACTTGAAGTGGATGGGCTACAGCAGCAGAAGACCATACCAGGTTCCACTCGTGTGGCCACTTTGTTAAGTACACTCCTGTACCTAATAAAGAGGCCACTGCATGTAATTGGCCTTCATAATTAATGAACCCTTTCAGGATTGATCTTACCTTTGCCAGTCATGAAAAACCATTGAAAAAGGGAGTTGCTAGAGCGTGCCTGTCCCATGTGCCTAGATCAAACGAGGGGTTCAACAGAGCTCAGGCAGTTGGCTTTTTTATTGGTTAAAGCCAAATGTGCTTTGATGGCCTGACTTTGCTTGCAGATCACGAGTGGGGAGCTAAAATCCAGATAGGACACAGTGCTAACATTAAAACAGCTGGTAAGACTAGGGAGAGTGCATCACACTATCCTAACCTATTAGGGTTTATCCTGCTTCAGGAGTGGTTTGTAATAGGCTACTTGGCTCTATTCACAGAGTTGTTGCTATGCTTCGAAGTATGAGCCATTAGTTGCGTCCTTCCCACTAACAAAACATAACTACACGGATGCTACTTCCGTTAAGGCTGTGGAGAAATTTAGCGGCCAAGTTATAACAATTTCAGGTTTTGCTCATTAATCCTCATCGGTAGTATCATGAGCCTCTGATTACATCTCCATAACCAGCTGCATTTCATAGATGTAGCACACAGCAGTTTAAATAGAAATGAGGTTGCAAGGCAAGGGATGTGGAGAAGCAAAATTCTTTCAACATGAAAACCATCATTGTAGGTTATCCAATAATCTGTCAGCAGAGATATTAGTTCTGCAAATCTCTCTGTGCTGGTTGATTGCAGTGCAGAGGAAACAAGTAGAACCCATCTTTCGGTCTGGGATCAGTTCAGATTCATTTAACCTCTTGTCAGCATGAGGTGTGGGAGTAAATGTGGTGAAAATAACAATGAACTCACTCTCTTTAGTACGGTTTGAGAGGAGAAAACCTCCTCTGCATTTTGAATGGATGTTCATGCATTCTCTGGAATGATTTGCAAGGCACATGTCTCTTTGAGAGTGTCCAGTAGCATTATAGTAAATCACAGAGGCGAAGTGGGGGATTTGTTCAGCTATCTGAAGACTGATCAGCACTTTGAAACTGAATCTGCTGTACCCTGTCACATGCATCATGGAGCCAGGCTGCCGTGGAATGTTTTACCCTGTTAAAGGTGATGTATCCAGTTGTTGTTACATTGGACAGGAGTTGTAGATATCAATTTAGAATGTGTAGATGTTATTTAGTGTACCACAAAGTCAAGGACTATGTTCAGACACCGGTAAGATGGCAGCGCGCACAAACGTGACCTCTCGGGGGCCAACCAAAGGTGCGCTTTTCTTTTAAAAATGAGTTTTTTATGATTTTAGGAGTACGTCAGACATCAATAACAATGGGGACAGCAGGTCTGCTGCATCAGTGATCTGTTTGTTGTTCAGAGCAGCTGGCCAGGGTGTCAAAGGAGCTGACAGACGAGTCAGAGAAGGAGAAGCCGGTGGTCAGGGTGGAGAAGGAGAAGCCGGTGGACAGGGTGGAGAAGGAGAAGCCGGTGGACGGGGTGGAGAAGGAGAGGCTGGTGGTCAGGGTGGAGAAGGAGAAGCCGGTGGAGAAGGAGAAGCCGGTGGACGGGGTGGAGAAGGAGAAGCTGGTGGACAGACCTGAGAAGGAGAGGCCGGTGGACGGGGTGGAGAAGGAGAAGCCGGTGGATGGGGTGGAGAAGGAGAAGCCAGTGGACGGGGTAGAGAAGGAGAGGCTGGTGGTCAGGGTGGAGAAGGAGAAGCCAGTGGACGGGGTGGAGAAGGAGAGGCTGGTGGTCAGGGTGGAGAAGGAGAAGCCGGTGGTCAGGGTGGAGAAGGAGAAGCCGGTGGACGGGATGGAGAAGGAGAAGCGGGTGGTCAGGGTGGAGAAGGAGAAGCCGGTGGACGGGTTGGAGAAGGAGAAGCCGGTGGACGGGGTGGAGAAGGAGAAGCCGGTGGTCAGGGTGGAGAAGGAGAAGCCGGTGGACAGGGTGGAGAAGGAGAAGCCGGTGGACAGACCGGAGAAGGAGAAGCCGGTGGACGGGGTGGAGAAGGAGAAGCCGGTGGTCAGGGTGGAGAAGGAGAAGCCGGTGGTCGGGGTGGAGTAGGAGAAGCCGGTGGTCGGGGTGGAGAAGGAGAAGCCGGTGGTCGGGGTGGAGAAGGAGAAGCCGGTGGACAGGGTGGAGAAGGAGAAGCTGGTGGACAGGGTGGAGAAGGAGAAGCCGGTGTTCAGGGTGGAGAAGGAGAAGCCGGTGGACGGGGTGGAGAAGGAGAAGCCGGTGGTCAGGGTGGAGAAGGAGAAGCCGGTGGACGGGGTGGAGAAGGAGAAGCCGGTGGACAGGGTGGAGAAGGAGAAGCCGGTGGACAGGGTGGAGAAGGAGAAGCCGGTGGACAGACTGGAGAAGGAGAAGCCGGTGGACGGGGTGGAGAAGGAGAAGCCGGTGTTCAGGGTGGAGAAGGAGAAGCCGGTGGACAGGGTGGAGAAGGAGAAGCCGGTGGTCGGGGTGGAGAAGGAGAAGCCGGTGGTCGGGGTGGAGAAGGAGAAGCCGGTGGACAGGGTGGAGAAGGAGAAGCCGGTGGACGGGTTGGAGAAGGAGAAGCCGGTGGACGGGGTGGAGAAGGAGAAGCCGGTGGTCAGGGTGGAGAAGGAGAAGCCGGTGGTCGGGGTGGAGAAGGAGAAGCCGGTGGTCAGGGTGGAGAAGGAGAAGCCGGTGGACGGGGTGGAGAAGGAGAAGCCGGTGGACAGACCGGAGAAGGAGAAGCCGGTGGTCAGGGTGGAGAAGGAGAAGCCGGTGGTCAGGGTGGAGAAGGAGAAGCCGGTGGACAGGGTGGAGAAGGAGAAGCCGGTGGACGGGTTGGAGAAGGAGAAGCCGGTGGACGGGGTGGAGAAGGAGAAGCCGGTGGTCAGGGTGGAGAAGGAGAAGCCGGTGGTCGGGGTGGAGAAGGAGAAGCCGGTGGTCGGGGTGGAGAAGGAGAAGCCGGTGGACAGACCGGAGAAGGAGAAGCCGGTGGTCGGGGTGGAGAAGGAGAAGCCGGTGGTCGGGGTGGAGAAGGAGAAGCCGGTGGACGGGGTGGAGAAGGAGAAGCCGGTGGTCAGGGTGGAGAAGGAGAAGCCGGTGGTCGGGGTGGAGAAGGAGAAGCCGGTGGACGGGGTGGAGAAGGAGAAGCCGGTGGTCGGGGTGGAGAAGGAGAAGCCGGTGGTCGGGGTGGAGAAGGAGAAGCCGGTGGACGGGGTGGAGAAGGAGGAGCTGGCGGTCAGGCCGGATTGTGTTTGGAGGAGGTGACCTGTATGCATATCATGCTGCTGCCTGCTACTCAAAGGCATTGGAGTTGGTGTGTGAGAGCAGTGTGCAGTGTAACCGTGAGTGACTGTCTTGGACACTTCTCCTGCGTACGCAAGACCCTGTTGGACATTGATAATATAAGATGCCACGGGCCTGTTTCCCTTATTTGGTGACGAGGCAGCCAACAAGGCAGCTGTGAGGCCTCGGCTGTAGCAAGGATTAGGCCTCAAGCTGCAGGCTTGCCTCCTGCTGCAGTCCAGGTGAGCCGATGCTGGAGTGGTGTAGAGTGGAGTTTGTGCTCAAATGGGAGCTGACCTCTCCCAAATGTGCTGCCCTGCAGTGTTCAATCGGTGGAATAACAGGCTGGATTGCCGGGAGCAATTAGCATGTCGCTCAGGGACCTGTCTGTACATGTGTTTCCTTACATAATGATGTGTGTTCTTCTTTCTCTTCCTCTCTCGCTATTTTGAATGTATATTATGCACCTTGGCCCCACAGAAACACTACCTTATTTGACTGTATCCATGTATGGTTTGAATGATAATTAAACTTGATTAGATTTGATTCAGAATCGGAATCAGAACCAGGTTTAATATCGCCAGCATATGTCATGAAATTTGTTGACTTTGTGGCAGCAATACATAATAATAGAGAGAAAAACTGTTAATTACAGCAAGTATACATATTTTAAATAGTTAACTTAAATAAGTAGTGCAAAAATAAAGGAAAGAAGAAAGTAGTGAGGTTGTGTTCATGGGTTCAACGTCCATTCAGAAATCGGATGGTAGAGGGGAAGAAGCTGTTCCTGAATTGTTGAGTGTGTACCTTCAGGCTTCTGTACCTCCTTCCTGATGGTGGTAGGGTTTTGACAAGATGGATGAATCCTCATAAAGGGCCTTGGCTGAAAAGTCGGCTGTTCATCCCCTCCATAGATGCTGCTCAATCTGCTGAGTCTCTCCAATATCTTGTGTATGTTACTCTGGAATTCCAGCACCTGCACAATCTCTTGTGGTTATTGACAAAACTCATTGTCTCTCTTTCAATAGAGGCTTCAGAATTGAATTATTTTGGCAATATGTTGTGTACCATCGTTTGATCACTGAATGTCACCCTATTCTGCAGATCCAAATAAGGAATTGTAATTATGAATTGGGAAATTAGGGCTGTGTATTTCAGTTGATGAGTAAAGTGTTCCATGGGTGCTGCAGTACACTTAGGGATTTAGACATTGCACAGGCTCCAGCCTTCTGGCTAATTTTGACAGGTTTTATTGGGACCAGAAATAAACAAACCGAATCATGAAAAAGGGAAGCATTTATGAAAGTAAGTCAAAAAAATTCTGTTATTAAATAGTGATGTCCAGCTTCTTCAAAGAAGGGCCAGTTTGACAATCGGAGTCATCACAGCAAGTCGTTCAAGTGAAATATATTTTCACCATGCCCTGCCAAACACTGATATTTAATCATGAATATAATACCCAAATGACAAAACTTGTCTTCCACTTGGTTTCTGCTTAGATTTTCCAAGTCAAGCCACGCTACTAATGAGACAGCATGTGTATCCACTCTTGGTCAAGTTGCAGTTATCTGTACTATCAGGCACAAGTGAGGTAGCCTTGCCGTGCATTTTACTTTTCTTGATCTGTACTAGATTCATCACAACTTGGCGCCATCTTCAGTCATAAATTGGGCATTGGGAATTGTGTCAACTTACTAAGGAGATGAACTCCATTCAGAGAAATTTTGTAAGTTGAAAGTGCTGGACAAAATGCATTATAGATCTTTTAGTACAGTATACTCTCTAAGGGAGAAGAGTGGCATGCAGTTCATTATAGAGAAAAACTGAATGGCAAATTGAAGCCATGTATCCTCAAGACTCTATGGCTCTGTGGTGAAAATTTGTAAATAGAACTTCCACAAATCAATAAGTATCTGTAGTTGTCTATTTCTCCTTTTGTAACATGGAAGAGGAGTAGGTAATCATCTCCTCAGGTCTTTTATTTACATATTAGGAATAGGAGTAGGCCTCTCGGCCCCTCAAGCCTGTCCTGCCATTCAATCAGATAATGGCTGATCTGACTGTAAACTCAGCGCTGCATCCTGACTATTCCTGAAACACCCCATTCCCTTACTTATCAAAATGTCGCTGTCTCTCTTCATCTGTCCTTAGATCAAGAAAGTTCAAAAAACTTTTGACCTCCTGAGAGAAAAAAATACTACCCCATTTCTGTTCGTAAATGAACAATTCTATATTTTTAAGCTGTGGCCCTTGGTTTAATATTCTCCCATAAGAGATAACATCCTAGCCACATCCACCACCACTATCCTTCAGCTGTTACATGATTCATTGAATTTAATTCCATCTGTAAACTTAAATGACTTTACTGAACATAAACATTTCTCACTTTGCTCCACCTCGTTCCTATCTGATTCTACAGTCCTCACTCGCTTGACACTTTCAAACTTAAGGATTTCAACGAAAACCTCCCATTCTTCAAAGTGGCAATCTGCCTCGATTATAGATCTTAAGTAAATTTGTAAATTGGTTAATTTTTTTTACAGCTGAGTGGACCAACCATTACACGACCTGAAAATTGCATGGCATTTTAAATGTTTCATTTGGTAATATGCATACTATGAATACTTAGAATGAAAACTGAAAATCACATATGTTTGATTTTATTTATTAATTGAAAGGTATAATGAAATACAGTACAACAATCTTTCATGTTTCATAAACTTTTTCTTGTCTGTCTTTATTACAAAGCCATTGTCAATAGAGAGTGTCCAGATTAAATTGCATCCAGCTGAAAAATACTTCTTAATCTTTGTTAGATCATCCAAATATTCCACTTCTAGTCTGTTTCTGGATTTACATTTGACTGATTTCATAAGGCTGAATCCATGGTCACAGACAGCACTAGAAGCTTGAAATATTCCAACAATGTCAAAAGAATTGACAGTTTTCAAGTTCTTTGTTTCTAAGCAAGTTCAACATACCAGTGAACATCTTAATTGAACCAGTCTTAACTTTCTCAGAAACGACAAAATTGAAATCACAGTATTGCTGCAATATTCTTGAAGCATTGCTTTCATGGTAGTTCATGGTAGCTGAGTTTTTTTTGTCAGTCGTACAACATTCCTTTTTCCAAATTCAAAATTGGTTGAGTTTGCAATTGCAACAACAGGGTCAGAAGCTTGTCATTCTCTTAACTTATTATCAGGAAATCTATTATCCAAGTGATTACACACACGTTGCTATGAGCTACTGATTTTCATTCTGTGTTTATTGTTACAATTTGTAACTGCGTTATAATTTGAAACACTGACAATGTAACTATATTGAAGCTCTAAAATGTTTCAGAGTAAAGGTTGTGATATGTTTATTATTTATAAAATTTATAGATTAAATTCATTAACACAGAATTAATTACAGGATATTTCACAACTATATTAACATTATATAAAAGAAAATTCCAGCTGCGTGGCAACAAAGGCTATGTATGTGGGAGCGTTTTAGTTACTTCAAGGCCGCATACCCATGCAACTTAGAGGGAACAGTGGTGTTCATCGTCTTGATGCAGGCCTGGTGGTAATATTATACTGTCTGCTTATGGCCTCAAGCTCTATGTCAAGTCAACATGAGGATTTATGGGATGGAAGCAGGAATCTGCCAATAATGCTTTCAGGTCTGCTCTGCCATTTGTGAAGATTGTGGCTGATCCTCTGATTTGTCTGCTTTTCCCCCCTATCTTCAAATTCCCTAAACCCCCATTGATTGGCTAAACAATCAAGCATTAGGGAAGCATTCAATTCGCTTCGTAATCAGTATTTCACTTTTTGTTTGTATGGCTTTTCAGTTCTGCTACCTTATCTGTATCTTTGAAGCTCTTTTTGTCCCTGGGCTCAATATAAACACCACAGCTCCTCAGGCTGAATAAATAGAACCAAGCTAAATCTCAGAGCAGTTTGTATATAAGAACAGGCTGGACATGGTGAAGACAGTCTGTTCCCAGTTGTCTGCTGGCAAGCCAATCCCTGATATCAAATGAATAATTGTTGCCTGTGGGGAGATAAATGCACCAAAATAGGCTGACTTGCCAAAGGAGGTGAAGGCTTGTACATAGTCTAGATGTTTGTATTCTGTGAAGTAGATACACCAATATGTTTGGTAATTAGGTTTTTGTTGTTAGAGTTGGTATAAAGTGTGGTAATTAATGATAGACGTAGGATTGCTCTGGGTACAATCTCATATGTGCTCCCTAAGAAATTCGTTAGTGAGGGTATCTAACAGAATCAGCAGTTAATCATTTTGAGCATTTCCCTTCTGGGAGCAGTGTTCTTAAATGTGAACTAACCTTTGAATTTCTGGAATGACTGCAGACATCACTTGATGCTTCAGTCGGTCATAATATCAACACAGACTTAATTGATGTTGAATCAGTCACTAATAACACCCAAGTTCAATTGGAAAATTTCATTCCTGAATATTCATCCATATTTGTGATTAAATTTATAGTACATTAAACATTTTTCTTCAGCTAGTTGCTGAGAGCAAATGAGCAAATCAACACAAGCCCTCTTATTGCTAACTCCCAGATGCAAATTAACATTTTCCCACTGGTCCTGCACTGCAAGTAAATATGATGATAAGACTTTAAGACATAGGAGCAGATTTAGACCATTCGACTCACTGAGTTTGCTCTCCCATTCCATCATGGTTGATTTATTCTCCCTCTCAACCTCCTTCTCCGGCCTTCTTCTCGTATCCTTTGACACCCTTACTAATCAAGAACCTATCAATTTCGACTTTAAATATACCTAATTATTTGGTCTACACAGCCATCTGTGGCAATGAATTTCACAGATTCACCACCATCTGGCTAAAGAAATTCCCTTCATGTCTGTTCTCAAGTGACAGCTTTCTATTCTAAGGCTCTGCCTTCTGGTCCTAGATTCTCCCACTATTGGAAACATCCTCTCCACATCCACTCTATCCAGGCCTTTCAGTGTTTGAGAGGCTTCAATGAGATTTCTCCTCATTCTTCTAAAATCCAGCAAGTACAGGCCCAGCGCCAGGATATCGCCTGCAATAGAGCATCTCAGTGATGAGGAGAGATTGGAGAATGTGAGTTTGCTTTCCTTGGAGCAGAGGGGGCTTATGGGTAACTTGAATGAAGTACTGTATACAAAATAATGAGGAGCATCGACAGGTTGGATTGTAGGTAACTCTTAATAAAGTTGTCCATAGCTTTACGGATAAGGGGTTTAGAGGGGATCCAAAGAAAAATCTTGTTGCCTAGGTGTTTGGATCCTGAAACTGGCAGCTTTATATTTATTTACCATCCATTTGTATACCGTTGTCTGAGTGGGTGGTGGAAGTATCAAGGTGAACACTTGAACTGCCAAGGCTAAGAAGCCTACTATGAAGGTATTGGTAAATAAGATTAGATGGGTAGTTCATGGTTGGCATGGATATTGTAGGCTGGGATCCTGGCTCTGTGCTCCATGATTCTGTGACTCCAACTCCAACATTGTAGCAGTTGTTTACTATGGTCTGGGAGAATCAGTAGCTGACGAACTGACCTAAGAACAGAGAATGCTGGAAACACTCATCATGTCAGGCAGCAGTTGTGAAAAGAGGAAAAGAGATTGAATTTCAGCTGAAACACTCTTCATCAGAACATTAATTGTCTCGTATTCCATGGGTACTGCCTGGCCTACTCAGTGTTTCCGGCATTTTCTGTTTTCTCATCAGATTTGCATCACCTGCAGCTTTTTCTTTATTTACCGTTCAGTTGTGCAGTGTATATATCTGGTTGTAAAATATTTAACTTGGAGGACGTATGTTATACTCAGGTTATCATTATGGAGAATGCATTAAACATGAGATCTGATTTAAACTATAAAGGGTATAACGATAGAAGTTACGTTGACTTAGTACTTTGCACGACTTTGAGATGTAGCAACGTGTCCTGCAGCCAGTGAAATAACACCATCACATTTATTATCACCGGCATATGCTGTAAAATTTGTTAACTCAGTAGCAGTGGTACAATGTAATACATGATAAATATATACATGTTAAATTAAAAATGGTGCAAAAACAAAAATAATAAAAATAGTGAAGTGGTGAGGTAGAGTTCACGGGTTCAATGTCCATTTCGGAATCGGATGGCAGAGGGGAAGGAGCTGTTCCTGAATTGCTGAGTGTGTGCATTCAGGCTTTTGTACCTCCTTTCTGACGGTAACAATGAGTAGAGGGCATGTCTTGGGTGATGAGGCTCCTTAATAATAATGATGCCTTTCCAAGGCACCGCTCCTGGAAGATGTCTCAGATACTACGAAGTAGTATTGGTAGTAGTTCTGAATCATAAAGATTGTTGTAATATGGACATTAAATTTATGAACAGCAAGATCCCAGAGGCAGGGATGAAATAAACTTTCTATAAGGCACTGGCTGAAGATTAAATCTTGCTTGTGACATGTCGAGGTTTCCACTGCGTTCTGTGAACGGGAACATAGGAGCTTCACATTTGTATTGGAAAGGAGATGGCCTTGCTTTTGTAGCTCCCTCAAAAGTAAGTGACCCCAGTAGTTCACTATTTCCTCACTGTCACCCTGGCAACTGAGATTTGACTTTTGGAGTGGGATTTGAACTGACAAGGGAAAACCATGCTATTGCTGAACCAGTACGCACTGCTGTATGTATTAATGGCAAGGAAATGTCAAGCAAGCAATAATAATGTTTACATTTTACTTGAACTTTCAAGGGCAAGTGATCCATTAGAATTTAATCTCAAGCCAATGCAATTGATTTGCTCAGATTAAAAACAAGGTAGTCCACTAGTACTCCAGTTTGAATGGCAATCTGCATAAAAAGTAATATTAAAATGATGTATAATAGCAACGAATTCACAAAGTAGTGCTTTTGATTTGGACGAATAGTAGCATTGATAGGGGAATGATTTATATTGTGGATTTATTTAAGAACTGGCTTTAATTGAGATTGTAGAATAGAATCAAACAGAATTATTCAGGGAAACTGGTGAGAATCCAGCAACGTGCACTTGGGCCATTCAGAATCCCGAAGGTTTCTTACAGCGTGGAGCTGGGTCCAATTACAGACATGAGGCAGCATGCTTGGCAGATCATACACATGGGCACAGCAAAGCAAAACAGGACCTGCAGCAGCCTTCAGGGTCCCTAATCTCACCAGTTTTGAACTCTTACAAGTAGCCCACCTCCTATCTCATGGATATAGCAAAATTCATCCTTGGAACTTTCTTAGACTTCCTCTTAGGTTCTATCTTATTTACTTGGTAGGCATTTCCAGCCATTTGGGCATCTTCCTCCTCCAACATGGCTTCCTACCATACAACATTCCATTACACTGTTTTGAGCCAATCTTTGGCGCCACTACCTGTGTCATCCATTTTTAAAGGCACATAGAGTCCTGAAAAAATGTAAGTCATGGCTGTTTTAAATGAAGTGAGAATATGATGATGCTCTCTGCAGACCACTTATCAGAATAATGCTGACTGATGAAATACACATCTATTACTGGGTTCATCATCAAGGTTCAGGATCAAGAGTATGATCTAGAGCTTTACTAAGGTGGAAGGGGACAGGATAAGGAATGCGAGGTGCTGAAAAGTAATGTCAGATATAATTTAGGTTTCTGAAGTCTGTGGATTGCTGAAGGAAGGGATAAGGGATAAATGAAGTGATGTGAAGTCATACCACAGTGAGAGTCAGGGGTGGATGAAATGGAGTGAGAGTCAATGAACTAAACAAAGTCTGCAGGAAATCAGGAACTCCTTACCGGTGGGTACCTAAGGACAGGTTCAATATGCAAGTCTGTAATCAGGAGTGTTAAGAAATACCCTTCATATGCCTGGATGAGTGCAGTACCAATCACTCTCAACGTACGCAAAACCTTCTAGGAAAAGTAGTCCATTTGATTGTCAGACACCTTTAAACATTCATTTTCCTGCACCACCAGTTCATGCACAAAATGCCCTGCAGCTACTCACCCAGACTACTGAACCCCACCCCCTCAAACCCACAACAAATGCGCCAGGTGCATCACCTGCAGGTCCACCGCTGTGCCACACAATACATCGACTCAGAAATATATCGTCATTGTGGGTTCGAAATCTTGGAACTTGCCACTCAGCAGCACGATGGGAGCATCTTCACCAGAAGGATTGCAGTGGTTCTAGTAGGTCGCTCACCACCACCTCCTCAGCGGCACTCCAGGATAAGCAGTAGGTGTTCAACCTGCTAATGGCACCCAACGTACACTGGGAGACTGCTTCACCAAGCACCTACGCTCTGTCAGCCAGAAAAAGGAGGATCTCCTAGTGCCCACCCCATTCCCATTCCAACATGTCAACCCATGGCCTCCTCTACTGCCATGATGAGGCCACACTCAGGTTGAAGGAGCAACACCTTGTATTCTGTCAGGGTAGCCTCCAACCTGATGGCATGAACATTGATTTCTCAAACTTCTTGTAATTGCCCCCTCCCCTTCACCATTCCCCCATTCCTGTTTCCCTCTCTCACCTTATCTCCTTACCTGCCCATCATCTCCCTCTGCTGCTCCTCCCCCTCCCTTTCTTGCATGGTCTTCTACCCTCTCCTGTCAGATCCCCCTTCTCCAGTCCTTTACTTCTTTGCACCCACCAGCCCCCCAGCTCTTCAGTATCACCTTGCACTACCTATTCTCCTCTCCCCACCTTCTTCTCATCCTTTTCCTCCCAGTCCTAACGAAGGTCTCAGCCCAAAGCTTTGACTGTTTACTCTTTCCTATAGACGCTGCCTGACCGGCTGAGTTCCTCCAGCATTTTGTGTGTGTTAATGGCATCCTGATCCTGGAAATGAGCATAGAAAATCATCACTTGACCAGACTCCAAACTAGTGAGCGTTCCTGAATTAAACAGAAGAAATTACTACTAGCACTTGAAACAAAAACCAAAGGAAAAGCAGCCTCTGGGGACAGAGAAAGAAAGTTAATGATCTTTTGTTACTCCATCATTGCCAGCTGCCAGGATGATTTACCAGCGGAGTAAACCCGTAAATGCTCTGCGGGTTTCATTTACAAGCTGGCACCTCCTTGAGAGTCGCAAGTGTGCTGATGGAAAGCTGGGGTTGGGGATTGCAGTTGGAAGCACTACCGGTGAACAAGTTGCCTACCTAAGGTGCTCATGACTTAGGATAAATCTGTGATAGTGCAATTAATGGGAAGGCTGAAGGGAATGGGCACAGTGGCTTCTTCTTCATAATTTCATACATTATTTGAAAGTGATTTAAATTGGCAGTCTTAACGTTTGACAGCACGGTTCACTCAGTCACGCCAGGTTTTGTCCCAGAAATGTGAGAGGTGCATATTTCCATCCCCACCCCCATTGAAATGCGAACATTAAGGCAAATCTGCAGCTCTACTCCGATCGAAATTGCTGCAGCCTGATTTCAGGAGGCCATGAGGCAGGAAGCATGGTAAATGGAGATGTCACACTGATTCTAGACAAGTTTCCTGAGACTGAAGCTGAGGTGCATAGATAACAGAGTGCCTCTATTTAATGTGTGATTATCTGATGACGGTAGGCTGTGTTGAAAGCATGAAGCATTTCCTCAGCATGTTGACTGCTTTTCTTGACAAACAGGAAAGTCCTCTATTGTTAAAACAAATCATAGATGCTGCACACACACCAGATATACACAGGCAACTCATACAAATCCTTGAGAGATGTCATACTGACCAAAGGAAAGTCTAGAGGACGAATGTTCAAACTGAATGCTTTATTCATTAGCTCTAATGGTGTAAGGGTTGGAAACTTTGCAACATTTGTCTTCAAGGTCAATTACAATATAAACGAAATGTGATATGGACTCTAACAAAACATCACAGCATGCTTCCCAGCTGCACACTACACTTTGAAGGTCTCTTTCCTATCCCAGCTGTCTATAAGATGAGTATAAATGGCGCTATTGGGGCTCAGTTATGAGCAGTTTTGTGCTTAACTCTTACACCTGCTGGCAGCTGTAATTAGACCAAAATGGCAAACTGGGATTCTCAACGAGCCATCGGCCGTTTTGCAGGAAACAAGATCGCTGCAGCAAATCTGAGAAGCGGGAGTATCAAGGTGACTTGGTAATTGTTTTGCGTGTTCCCTTTTTTGAATATTCTCCATCTATTACTAACTCATGTCCTTGAAAACCTGAAGAATATATTTCAAGCAGCTTGATCCTCCCCAATTCTTTCTCACCCCTTCCCCGTTCTCTCTCTGGCTCTGCCTCTCCCTCGCTCCCTCCCCTCCTGGAAGATGCCTCCTGATGCTTGCTCCCTCATGTGGGAATTCATTGGTTTTGACCTGGACTTTACCATACAACAGGCTGACCATTGTATCCATTGCTACTGATGCCATTTACTTGCATTGGGGCTATAGCCTTCTATGCATTTCTGTACAGGTCATTGTCTGGATGTCTCTTAAATGTCACATATGAAGAAAGAAGCAAAGATGAGCTTTATTTGTCACATGTACTGTACATCAAAACATTGAAATGTACTGTGAAATGCATTGTTTGTGTCAACAACCCACACAACCCAAAGATGTACTGGGGGCAGCCCGTAGGGTTGCCATGGTTGCAGCACCAACTTGGCCCACAACATACTAACGCTAAGTTGTGCATCTTCCTTGCGATGTGTGAAGAAACCGTAGCACCGTGTGGTCAACAGGGAGTGTACTGTACAAACTCCTTACAGGCAATGGTGGGAACTGAACCCTGATCTTCTGAAAACAGGCACTGTAAAGTGTTATGATAACCACTACGCTAACGTGCCGCCCTAATCTACCTCCATCACCTCTACAGGCAATGCATTCCGGACTGTAGCCACAGTCTGTGTGAAAAAATTCCCCACCCCTGATCTCCGCTCAACCTCCGACCTCTCACTGCAAATCAGTGCCCCCTTGTCAAAGGCAACCAAACGATGGGAAAATGATTTTTATTACTTTGTCTAACTATACTCCTCATAAATTTTGTGTATCTATATCAAGTCAAGTCTCAGCCCCTTCCTCACAAGGAAAAGCATCCTGTTCTGTTACCATTCCTGTCTCAACATATCTTTAATGTCCCAATCTGGACAAGATTCTGGTGAATAAGATTGGACCCTTTATTAGTTCTAGTTCCAATGTGCAGGGACTTTACACGCTGATCCTCAGTGACTTAACTTATCCTATCTTTCTGTTATATTCACATTCATCACCAATTTTATTATCTGGGACATTAAGCATAGTGATATCAACAGTAATATCTATGAACAAGCAGTCTCTGCAACCTTTCCTTCCTCACACTTTCAGCCTGATGTCAGTCAGTTAAAGTGTTTCTTCAATTAGCAAAAGCAGTACAGTTTAGAGTTACAATGAGATTTAATTTCAATGGGATGAAAATGTTCTTGCAGACGTCAGAATGATAGCCCAATACATAACTCAATTTGTGACTAATGTAGCTGTGTGCCTGAGTAATATATTGGAAAAATTCAATTTAAACGTTAAATCACACCTTCCTAATTTCAAAGAAAAACAATATCTATTTATGTGGATGATCTCAACTCATTTATTTCAAAGTTGACAGTGAGACTGAGTAAGATTGCAGATGCTCTCTGTTTATATTAATTTCCTAATTTCTTAGAGAAAATTTTCTGCACTTTTGAAAGACCCTCATAAATATTATGGAATAGGACCATTGGTTAGATTCCTTTCCTAACCTGTTTGAGTATCATGTGACATAGTTAACTGTTGGTCACTATTGGGTGAGTAGATATTTGTATCAGTTAAGTACTGGAAAGTGTTTGGTTTCATCCTTGGCCATGTCTCCACCCTTCTCTCTGGCCACTGTTTGGAGATAGTTCAGACTATTGGTAACTGTAAGTACTTTGATCCCATGCTGAAATGTTGATACCATATCATAAACTTCTGCTTCCAGAGCTTCACCCTAACTCAATGAATTCAAGGGCCACCTACCCAAACTCCCACTCCTCTCTCCCCATATATCTTTAAGTTTCTACCTTACATTGAGTTATTTTGGTTCTGGGCCAGCAATACAATGACTTCAATATTTTCATTTTTGTGCTCATAATCCTAATTTCGGGTTGGGATCCTTCTCTAGGACTGGAAAGGAAGGAAGGAAGATGCCAAAATAAAAAGGTGGGGGGAGGGGAAGGAGGATAGCAGGAAGCTGATAGGTAAAGCCAGGTGGGTGGGAAAGGTAAAAGGCTGGAGAGGAAGGATAGGAGCGGGGACTATAGGGGGAATGGGCAGCAGGGGTAGGCGATAGGCACCTATTGTCCACCCGCCTCTTTCCCCTTCCTTTTCAGTCTTGAAGAAAGGCCTCAGTTGAAAACATTAACTGTCTACTCATTTCCAAAGAAGCTGCCTGTCCTACTGAGTTCCTATAGCACCTTGTGTGTTTTACTTCGGATTTCCAGAATCTGCAGAATTTCTTGTGTCCTTTTGCTGTACTGTTCCATGTCAAAACCTTGTGACCAAGCTGATATGTCACCTAATGTTTCCTAATGTTGGACATTATCTGATAAACTTGCATAATGCCCTGGTTAAGATTTTTCCTGCCGTTGTTGTAGGGTATTTCACTTAATAGCTTTCTGTAGCAGCAGTATGTCCTGCTGATAGTGTTTGGGTTTCAGTTAAAGATAAGAGGCTGAGAAGTTCAACTTAGAAATGTTGTGTCAGCCAATCAGGATGGTGGAATTGGGAGAAAGTTCTAGAAAAAGCTGGGCAGAGAGAAAATTGTAAAGGACACGATAGGGTTTGTGGTCTTCTTGCCGGGAGATGGAGAGATGAGAAGATTGGGAGAGACGGCCGTAGGATTCGATCCAATGGGAAGACATGATTGCAAGGGGTGCTTTGTGAAATAAAGGTGGGAAGTCCTACCGGTAATTGTTGATGAGAATTCGACATGTCGTTAGTAATGGTCATACCCAACTTTTGGAAGAGATGAGCTCCAACTCTCTGCATATTTAGACTGGTTTAATTGTGTTGTGTATTTGCAACCTATCTTAGTACTTCATTAGATAGTACTTCCAGATTTGATGCTTCATTCTCTAAATCTGTCTTTGTTTCTCATTCTTGCTTTCTTGCTCCCTCACATCACATGTTGTTCTGTCCCAGACTGATGACATCATCACTGTACCTGACAAGTGTCAAACTACATTAATGGACCTTACCATTTCAATACATGACATTCCTCCTTTCCTGAGAAATGAACTTCAATGTCTTAGACCACATTCAGTCCACAGATTTAACCATTTCAATTCAACAGATATTCTCTGATATGCATGGCTATAACCAACACATTTTCTGTTTTAACTGGAACTGAGAACTTCATTTTCAAGTTACAACAGTTTTCATTGTTTTAAAACCCGAAGCTCTACTTCAATACAAAATCATTAAACTTCTGAATTTCTTTTCTAACCCTTTGAGGTCCCTCTACTGGTTTCTCTTTGCTTTCAATGTCTGGAAATGACTTTTGCTCACTGTGAACCTGAGCTTGTCTGTAACTGATCCTGTACCTCATTGTCAAATCCTTGAGTTTCCTCCTGTTTTTCAGAAGTTTCCCTTATGTTGAACTTTTTTTTTACAAGTGTGGTGTTCCTTGCATTCTACATTCCAGTTGAAGAATCAACTACCACTTGATTTCCTGTTTTCCTCACCTCCCTGTGAGGTGTTATATTGAAAGGTGTGGTGAATTTGTCCACTTTTTCTTTCTGGTTAAGCACAGTGTCCCCAACTTTCACAGTAGACTCTTGTGATCACCTGCATACAGCTTGTACTTTGTGTTTTGCATCCCAATCTCATACTTCCAGTTCTGCTGTGTGTACCTTCTTGATGTCTGGTAACTTCCCCCTCATTTTGCAGTTGTAGCGAAGTTTAGCAGGACTTTTCCCTGTAGTGGCACGTTCCATACATCCGTACACAGTCACATACCTTCTTAGCTCACAAGTCCTTCTGCTCGAGCAATCCTTATCGGTGATGCATTTTGAGGCTCCACTTCACCATTTGCCTGAACCCACTTTGGCATTGTTTTCAGGTGTTTGATTCCATTACTCTCACAATATTCCTTGAACTGTTCAGATCCGAATTGAGGTTGAGTATCTTATCTGATTTAATAGATAAAGGCAGTCCATGTCTGCTGAAAATGTTCTCCAGTCTGTCAATAACTCTGTGTATTTGTAGAGTTCAAAATGTCATATTCACAAAATCAGCTGTAGTAATCAACTGCTACTAGAATGGAATGGCTTGTTGGTAATGGTCCAAGCAAATCTACAGCTACCTCCTGCCAAGGACCATCCGGTTACAATGTCAGTTTTAGTGGTCCTGGAGGGTTGGGTCTGGAGGCAATTTGACTGTGTGACAAGTTTTGCAGTATTTCTCAGCTGCTTTATCCACAACAGGCCACCAAACCTTGGTTCTGAGATGCTGTTTCGTACCAACTATTTTCAAGTGTCCTTCATGAGCCAGGGTGAGTGCCCGTGTGTGCAGGGCTTTAGGTAGCACAATCCGTGTCCCTCGGAGGACAAGATGACCCACTACACACAGCTGATTTGCAATGGGTGCGTATGCCTTACAGTTCTCAAAGTGTCTATTCATGATGGCTTTACGCACCTCCTGCAGCTCTGGATCTGTGGCTGGGACTCTCTCCACCTCTCTCCATGAGCTTCGGGTCTCTACCTGGGTGATCTGTGTTTCCATATTTGTAGCATTTCCTTTCATCTGTATTAGTAAACTTTCTTTTTCCCTCTGTCTTTTTGCCATGTGTTGTGTCCTCACAGTGTGAAAGATGGCACACAGTCTCTGGCTGGCTCCCATGGTTCCTCTACTTGTTCACATTGTGCCGCTATTTCCAGTGTGTGGGCAAGCATGAGCCCCTGCATATTCTCCAGTGGTTTTCTCTGCACATAGAGTGAGTTACATTTTCCCTCTCTGGCTAAATCCCACCTGATTTGGTTGTCTGTGTCTACTCGAAAATTACAATTTTTTTGTTGCCTGCCGAAGGTGTGTCGAGAACCGTTGAACCATCTCACTTTGTTTTTGGGCAAGCTGATGAAAATGCTGCCGGGTGAACGTAGTGTTAACCTAGGGAACAAAGTAAGCATTCAGCACATCTACTGCTGCCGTGAGGTCTGTGACTTGTCCCGTGTTTGGTCGTGTTGAGAATATATCCTGCACATCTGGTCCTGCAAGGTGCAAAAGTAATGCTTTTCTTCTTTGTTTTGTACTATCTGCTGCGTTATTGGCCACTATCAGTCCTTTACCATCAGCATAAAGTTCAAATGAGTTGAACTCATCTCGGACCTAGCAAAGTTGGCTCCACAAAACATTGGAAGTGGGGATCCCGGATTTCTCCATTCTCATCAACTAATGTTAAACTTACTTTCAAGATCCGTATCCTCGTCGCCACTATTTTATATTTGCAACCTATCTTAGCACTTAATTTGATAGTGCATATATAATGACTCGACATTTCACGCTCTGAACATGTCTTCATTTCTCATTCTCGCTTCCACGCTCCCTCACATCATGTGTTCTGGCCCAGACTGATGGCATCATCATCGTACTTGACAAGTGTCAAGCTATGTTAACAGACCTTACCATTTCAATACACAACAAATTGTATTGGGCCCTTTTGTTTTTTCTTTTTCTTCTTCCTCTTCATCACTGGTTGATTAAGCTGAAATTAGTAATTAAACTTTCTTTATAACTGTATGCGGTTTACGACCTGTTATTTCTTGCAGACAGATAATTTACACAGCATTTGCTCAAATCAGGACTCCCAACTTTCCTGTTTGGTTGGACCTAAATCATAGCGACCCTAGACATATATTGTTTGAGAAAGGTGGCTTTTTCACCGCTGAGTCCAGTGGCTGTAAGCCAAGCCGGCTAACGAGCCAAGTATCTATGCAAGCCCAGTGAGAGGGCTTCATCTGCTATGAAGTACCTTTAAGCATCTTACAATGTTAAAGCTGCTCAATGAATCCAAGATGTTTTATTAAATTTGATTTAATCACTCTGTTTTCATATGCAGATGAGTTACATTTATGGTGATGCTGGTGAACAAGGCTGAGGACTTACGGACTAACTGCAATGAGGTGAAACTTCCTTCAGTGTGGTATGGGTAAAGAAAAGTTGGCCCTCACCTATTAAAGAACAAAATTTAAATAAGATAAATGTGCTGACATGGACTGGGCCGAGGAGCTGCAGCATTTTCAAAGAGATGAAGGTGAAAAGCCTTGAGTAGCGATGTTAGGCTTTGACAGGGGCCTTTTGGGTTATGGCATTGATGCGCCATCAATAACTCCAAAAGACTGGAAGTAGAGTAAATACTGAAAGGCTTTTATTCGCAGTAAAATGTGACCTCCAGCATGCTGAGTGTCTGTCCCTGGACTGAGAGGAGGAGCCAAGGCCCAATCGCCTTTATTCAGGGGTCTGTGGAGGAGCCACAAGGGCAATCAGCAGAGGGGTGTTACAACATATATATATGGTTTACCACAGGCATCCTGGAGTTTAGGCTAACATCCCTAGAGCTCTAGCAGCCAGAGCGTTGCCAGGAATGGGCTTGGCAAGGACCTAATTAAGGCTGACTGGTCCATGTGGGATAACGAGATAAGAAAAAGGAGCAGGATATTCAGCCCATGAGACTGCTGAGTCAGTGAGCAAGATCAGGCTTATTTGGTCTTTGGTTTTAATTCCATTTGATTGCCTGGTCCCCACAATTCTTGATATCCTTTGCAACCCAATCGGAGGCTTGTGTGTTAGCCTCTACAACTGTCACTGTAGTAAAAACTCCAAATATTCACAACCCTTCAGGAAGGAAAAGGCACAATTCCTCTTTCCAATCTTAAATAGGCCTACTCTTGAGACTCTGTATTTTTAGCTTTCTGCCTAACTACCTATGTGTGCTCTTCAGGACCTCATACCTTTTCCTACTTTTGTTGTTGCTACCAATGTGTACCATGACTTCTGGCTGTTCACCCTATCCCTGAGCCTGGACCTGGGAGGCAATATACCATCCAGAAGTCTCTTTCATAACCATAGAATCTCCCATCTGTTCCCCTAATGATTGTATCCCTTATCATTACCACCCTCTTTTTCTCCCCTATGTCTCTGAGCCACAGGGCTAGACTCAATGAAACTTAGAAAAATAGAGGGCTATGTGCTAAGGTGATTCTAGGCAGTTTCTAGAGTAGGTTACATGGTCAGTACAACATTGTGGGCCGAAGGGCCTGTAATGTGCTGTATCTTTCTATGTTCTGTGTTTTAACGTCTGACCTGATGCCCAACATCACATTTGCAAATTTTGCCCTGCAAGTGTTGCTCAGTCGTGTCCTGTTGAAACCTTGACCCTAACAACAACATGGCAACAGCACCAGCGGTTTATTCCGACACTGTCTTAAAGGGCCTTCGCTGTGGAATTAGCAAGTTTCTGCATTAGCTCTACCCGAATTATCCAGAAGCTCTTGTCTTGAAGCCATTGGGCTGACAGACTATAGAAACTGGTGCTGGACAAGGTGCAGCATCCACTGAAGCCAATCCTTTGAGAACCTGTTGCTCTAGGATTTATGCATTCATCCTTAAAAGGATGAAATTAATTGAGACAATTTGTAATGTGATGCATTCATTCCCCCACTGACCTCAGAATTTATAAATGGGATTGGAGGAATTCTTATCTTCAAGTAATGCTTCATTTCTTTCAACATGACACCCTTATTTATTAGTTGCTGATCACTGACTAACCATAACTCAAAGGAAGGAAATATAGTAAAGACGGCCTGCAACCTTTATCCAGCACTGTTTGCTGACGTCAATGAGCTGGTCTGTTAGCTTTATTAGGTGTACAGATGGGTTTGAAGGGGAAGGATTTATATGACAGCATTGGCTGCTTTTAAGGGAGCGAAGTTCCTAGCTGAATAATTTGCTTCCAGAACACAATTGGTCATTCCAGCATACATAAATTATGGGGTACACACAAAAGGCTCTTTAATATATTGGAGAGCTCGCATCCTCAGTGTAGCCTGCAATTTAGAGCTGGCTTCATTTCCAAGGAGTATGTGTGGGATTGTTTACGCAGAGATTCACTTTGCAATAAGCAGCAGCAAAGCAAGGCCAGATCTGTGTGCTATTTCCTGCACTCTGTCAAGTGCAGAGTCGCCACTGGCGAGCAGATTAAAAGAGTTCACTGGTCTTTTCTCCTTTGCTGTCAGGGCAGCAGCTGAATAATTATAGCACTGCCATTGTTCATGAGCTTAGACCCAAACCACAAGGATGTTGTAGGGAAGTAGATCAGTGGACGTGCTCTGAGACAACAAGTTAGATGTAAATCTTTACAGATGAAAAGATATTTAGGACATTTCTTTGGAATCCCACGAGGAGTATTTAAATATTCAAGTTTGCTTTGGGCTTTGTTATTTCTTGATAGCAGCTCTAGAGCTGGTCAGAAAAATCAGCAGTAATTGCTGCTGTCTGTGAATATGTGTGTGCATGTACTGTATATTAACCTTCTTCTCTAATGTTAGATGTCCTCCTTTTCTTCCCTTGCTGCCCCAACAGGCAGCATCTTCAAGCGGCCCAATGCTCCAGATTTGCCAGATAAAGGTGTGCTAAGCTTCTTCAAGGGTTTCCACAAACCCATCCCTCACACATCTCTGACCAAGTGCTCCTACATCGGAGCCATGGTCGGGTACAGGAAAGTGAATAACGGCAGATCGCTTTCTTGTAATTACACTTGTAGAATTTTTGCTTTCTTTGTAGTTTCTGAGCATGAATCATTCACGGCTATTTAGGTCACCAAGAACTGCTGTGGCAATGTTCATGGAGCTAAGGTGAAGGTCCTGTGACTGTCGTTTAGATTTACGAAGGCAGATGATGTCTGCGTGTTTTATGATGGTATCGCTGCATGTAAGATTAATCGTGTGCCTGACTAGAGGAATGGCTACCATGGCAATGTGAGAACATTCATGAGATGTGGACATTGCTGGCAGGATTTGCAAAATTTGTTGTCAATCGCTATTTACCCTCTGAATGTAGAGACTCATTGGGTGATGAAAAAACAGCCAAATTGATGGGTCTGGAATCACACGTTGTCCAGAATGGGTGAGCTTGGCAGCATTTCTGGCCCTGAAATTTTTTTTTAGAATTCTTCTTTGGTCACAGTGATACCCAACCCAACCTGAAGCATAAATGATCTCCAAGTAATGAGCTGGCAGTCCATTTGGAAAATTTATTATTCTCTGAACAAACTCTATATATTGCTTTTAAAACCGACCTTAAGTTCAAATCACATCTATTCCTAACATCTAGTTTTTATTTTAGTTGGAAGCGATGACCAAGTTGATCACAACTTAATTATTGTATTAATCTTGATATGATCTCCCCAATGTTCATGCATCGCTAAACTGCTAACAATTTTTTTGAGTATATTGATATCTAATGTGCTCAGAACTAAGAATTAATGCAGTGGGATTTTTCTGCAGTTTTTTCTAAGCTTCATGTGGGGTGGCCAAAACCTAGACACATTCCACTGGAGGCCTGGCCATTGTTTATTTATACAGATAAATGACAACTCTAAGCCTACAGCTGGTTGTGCTCCAAATCTAGTTACTTTGTCTAACTTTTGCCAAAAAATATTGCTTGGGTCTCAGCCCAAAATGTTGATTGTTCGTTCAATTCCATAGATGCTGCCTGACCTGCTGAGTTCCTCCAGCATTTTGTGTGTGTTGCTTTGGATTTCCAGCATCAGCGGGCTTTCTGGTGTTTCTTGTTTGTAAATGCTTGGCTCCTTGTACCAGTTGCTTGCCTCTGAGATCGGAGGGTTGTAGGTTCTAATCCTACTCCAGAGACTTGAAACTGGTCACCATCACGCCACACCATCCAGTCAAGATGTAAGATTTTGACCAGAAATGTCTACTGTCCGTTTCCCTCCACAGTTGCTGCCTGACTTGCTGAATTCGTACAACAGCTCATATTTTTAATTCCAAAATCCAGCATTGCAGTTTCTTGTTTACAGGATCATTCTTTGCTCAAACTGGATACTGTGTTCCCTGCATTACCAAGGAGACTATATTTCAATTATCCATGAACCGCTTTACAATGTCCTACAACTAAGAAAAAACTATATAAGTACAAATATTATTTTTATGTGAGTATGCTGGCCAGATCTTTTATTCCCATCTTCTTTAATTCCTCTCCCTGAACGATTACGCATGTCATGCACTCATGATGCCTGCATGCAGAGCACTGCACTCTCCAAAATTAACTATGTTTTGCCTGTCATGAGTCCAACCTTCCAGCACATCAGGGTTGCCTGAAGCAGTAGAACATTGCTGTAATTAAAAAAGGACCCGTAGTGTTGTATGGCCTAGAAACAGGCTCTTCTGCCCTTTGCAATACACAGGATTCTTTTCAGGGTTTCTGTGAAGTGCAAATCTGGGAATGTTTGCACTCAGCTTTCAATAGTAGAAACCTTAAAGGCCAATCTTTTAGATGAGGGAAAGTAGCTGGATGAATGACATTTTTAATGTGGTCGTGTGATGTTTTTCCAGTTCATTTTATAAGGGAAAAGCAGTTGCCAGATTCTGACTCTCCAATGCATTTGCCTTTCTTGTCATGTATCGCACCCGTGTCTTTATGTTGCAAAGCAGGTAGCACAAAGAACAAACCTCTCATTAGTAGTGTAGCTTTGTTTTCTCTTTGGTTCTTTTCAATTTCCTTTGCCGGCAATTTGTCATCTTGTCAGAGTAGATGCAGCGTGTCATTTGTATTCAAGTGCGTTTATAGACTGTAACAGGTTAACCTGGCAGTAAATCTGATACTCTGACAGTCTGATGTGGTGCTCTGAGTTTCTGTTACAGCCAATACATCTTCTGAAGACCTGGAATTATTTTCAAGCACTTTGGGGATAGATGCTATCAGTGCAAATATCCCATGTCATCACTGGATGCTGAGTAGCTGGGCTCTGTGTTACAGGCTCTCAAACTCTTCTTGGCTGCATTGTTTAGGAGGAAACAGTGCTTTTGGCACTTCGTAAGACTTGAAATGCATTGAAAAGACGTGTCCCAGTTGTATTTACTGTATACATTAAGAATGATGTCCATTTTTGAAATATAAAATGTTCAAAATTCCTCCCTCTCCTTCTTATGCTTCCACACTTCAGTAAGAGAGACTACAAGAGATTAAATTTGGTTCAGAATTTGTTGTGTATTTCATATTTCATCAATCTTGCATATACAAGTACATTGATTAGCATTCTTGTTTGTTTAATTATGGGTTAAATGTAAAAATACATTAATTGCATACATCATTCTGCTACCACGTGATACATGTGCACCTCGCTTAAAGTAAAGGTGAGGTTATACCCGCAATTTTGGCTCCTGTGTTTTTCCTTGAATTAGTTTAATGTTTTGAAGTTACAAAACATAACAGAATTCCTCCTTCCTTACCCTTCCACACTTCCGTAAGAGGGAACCCAGGAATCCACTACTTACTATTTTCTCTTTTTCTTCTATCTCCTTATTAGGTAACAAAATAGCAGAACGCAGTCTGCTGATTTATAATTTGGATGGAAATTCTTTCTGTCAATGGATAAGCCGTTTGATAGATAAGCGGATCAGGAGAACCTGGCGAATTGAGTGGGACTTTAGGTCAGCCTTGGTCTGATGGAATCAATGAGCTAATATGAGAGAATTGAATTCGTTATACTGCTTTTGTGTTCCTTTTATCATTTTGCACCTAACATATGCCCTCTCCCGTCAAGGGGACAGAGAGTGAGGGAAATCCGAGCATAATAGTAAAAGAGAATAATAATATTTAGTAGCTCTCGTTGGGTTGCTTGATTCTGTTTTCTCCTTCTGTATATCTTGTCATACAAATGCTTCCATCATCACTGACTCTGCTCAGCCTCCAAGGAGGTACGTGAAAGAAAAGCTTGACCATGTGGTTGACTGGGAAAACAATCTGTGGCATTTGCTAGCCTCACACCAGAACAGTAATGAGGCATGAGAAACCTGCTGGGAAGGGATAGCCTGTGGGGTTCTAACAGAGATCTGTTCTTAAGCACAGGGAAGTGTGGTTATTATTTTAATTGAAGAAGTCAGAATGAAATTTCTTTTTATGTTTATTCCAGATTTCCCCCTCGATAAAATTACCACATTGAGGTCATCAGCTGCCCACAACTGAAAACTATATCAACACTTGTCAAACCGTATAAAGTTTTGCTTAATTCTTCATGTGACACAGGTCGAGGACGATTAGAAAATCGTCAGGTTGGTTGCTATGGGAAATGTAGAGTTCATCCCTACCCCCCCCCCCACCTATTGATAGCCAGTAAACAAAAATCTCACATCAATTTCCTTACTAACAATTACATCCTTGTGTAGTAGCCATGAAAGCAAATACATCTCAAAATTCATTCACCAAGTGTGAAAGCTATGATCAGATATTATGTAAATATGCTTCCCATACATTTTAATGAATTAATATTAATAAACAATCAGCATTAGAATAAAATGGAGCAGATGTGTTGAATTAATGTCCTCGTGAACGAATAACTGTAAAACATGGTGTTGGCATTGACAAACCCAGCTCTTCAGTGTAAACTAGGACAGCAGCATACCCATTTTGCTCCGTGCTGAGCTTTGATCTTCATCTCTACTGTCATGATAATCCTAATTTCAGACAGATTGTGCCTAATGCTTGGCTAAAGTATCAACTGGACAATAGTAATACCTACATTAGGCTGCTGTTTATTGACTACAGCTCAGTGTTCAACACAATTGTACCCTCAGTTCTAATCAACTTCTGTCATTACATTTTGTATTGGAAAATAGAGCGTAGATGTTTCGAATTAAAAATAAACAAGCATTCCAGCCCTGCACTGAGGAATTTAAACCTTTCAGAGGCATAGATGCATGTGATGATGATGAAAGGCTGTGCATACAGTTGAAATCCGTGTATGGACGGGTATGCCAGAGCATTGGTTATTGACTAAAGTTCTAAGGATGCGATGTTAACTCCCACTATGGCAGCTAGGGGATTTAAATTAATTCAGTCCCATACTAAACAAGTCAAGAAATAAGAGCTAATTTGTACAAAAATGAATGCAAATCCACTGAACTGTAATAAAAATCTGCTGTATTACTAATATATTTAGGGAAGGAAAATGGCTATGCTTATCCAATATAGCTTATATACAACTTAAGTTCTGTAATAATGTGATTGGTTGTTAACTGATGTAGCCTCACATGCCACCTATCCCAAGGGGAACATAGCATGGTCTTGCCCACAATGGCCATCTACTGGATAACCTTAAGGTTGAAAATTCACTCAGTCAGTAAGTAAGAAATAAAATCATGAGCATCTTGACAATAGGATGTTTTACTGGAAAACCTGGAAGTTGAGCTGAAAGATGGCAGATGGAGTTTAATGCTGAAAAAATGTGAGGTGCTATATTTTGGTAGGACTAATCAAAATAGGACATACATGGTAAATGGTAGGGCATTGAAGAATGCAGTAGAACAGAGGGATCTAGGAATAATGGTGCATAGTTCCCTGAAGGTGGAATCTCATGTGGATAGGGTGGCGAAGGAAGCTTTTGGTTTGCTGGCCTTTATAAATCAGAGCATTGAGTATAGGAGTTGGGATGTAATGTTGAAATTGTTTAAGGCATTGGTAAGGCCAAATTTGGAGTATTGTGTACAGTTCTGGTCACCGAATTATAGGAAAGATGTCAATAAAATTGAGAGAGTACAGAGGAGATTTACTAGAATGTTGCCTGGGTTTCATCTCCTAAGCTACAGAGAAAGGTTGAACAAGTTAGATCTTTAGTCTTTGGAGCGTAGAAGGTTGAGGGGGGACGATAGAGGTGTTTAAAATTATGAGGGGGATTGATAGAGTTGACGTGGATAGGCTTTTTCCATTGGGAATGGGGGAGATTCAAACAAGAGGACATGAGTTGAGAGTTAAAGGGCAAAAATTTAGAGATAACATGAGGGGGAACTTCTTTACTCAGAGAGTGGTAGCTGTGTGGAACGAGCTTCCAGCAGAAATGGTTGAGGCATGTTCGATGTTCTCGTTTAAAGTTAAATTGGATAGATATATGGACAGGAAAGGAATGGAGGGTTATGGGCTGAGTGCAGGTCGGTGGGACTAGGTGAGAGTAAGAGTTCGGCACAGACTAGAAGGGCCGAGATGGCCTGTTTCCGTGCTGTAATTGTTATATGGTTATATGTTATATGCATAAATATAGGTTTTTTTTATCACAAAGGAAATGACAGTGTCACGGTAGCACTACAAGTGCACAGATATACAAATATTAGAAGAGAAGTAAGAAAGAATACAAATTAAGTTACCTCAAACAGTCTAACAGGAGGGGGTCATCACTTCCTGGCTATAGTTTGACTCATTATAGAGCCTAATGGCTGAGGGTAAAAATAACCTCAGATAGTGCTCTTTGGAGTAGTGCAGTTATCTTAGTCTATTACTGAAAGTGTTCCTCTGTTCAGCCAAGGTGGCATGCAGAGGGTGAGAAACATTGTCCAGAATTGCCAAGATTTTCCGTAGGGTCCTTTGTTCTACCACAGCTTCCAGTGTGTCAAGTTTGACTCCTATAACAGAGCCATCCTTTCTAATCAGTTTATTGAGCCTGCTGGCCCCAGCACATCACCACATAGAAGATTGTACTGGCGACAACAGACTGGTAGAACATGTAGACGAGAGGCCTACATATTCCAAAGGACCTCAGTCTCCTCGGGAAGCAGAGGTAACTCTGGCCCTTTTTGTACACAGCCTCTGTGTTGATGCTCCACTCAAGTCTGTCATCCAGGTGCACCCCCAGGTACTTGTAGGTCCTCACCACATCCACGTCCTCACCATCAGTAGTAACAGGAAGCAGTGCAGGCTTAGTCTTCCTAAAGTCCATCACCATCTCCTTTGTCTTACTGAAGTTGAGCTGCAGATGATTCAGCTTGCACCATTTGACGATGTCTTCCACCAGAGCCCTGTATTTATCCTCCTGCCCTCCCTTAGTTAAGAGTAATGATTCCTAAGCTCCGGAACCTGGGCCTTAACACTCAGATCTGCAGCTGGATCTTCAACTTCCTCACAGACAGGACCCAGGCTGTAAAAATAGTGGACAAGCTCTCCTCTACAATCACTCTGAGCACCGGTGCCCCACAAGGCTGTGTACTCAGCCCCTGCTGTACTCAATGTACACCCATGATTGTGTAGCCAAGTTTCCATCAAACTTAATATATAAGTTTGCTGATGACACCACAATTGTAGGCCGTATCCCGGGTAATGATGAGTTTGAGTACAGAGAGAAAATTAAGAACCTGGTGGCATGGTGCGAAGACAATAACCTATCCCTCAATGTCAGCAAGACAAAGGAATTGGTTGTTGACTTCAGAAGGAGTAGCAGACCGCACGACCCCATTTACATCGGTGTGCACAAGTGGAACAGGTCAAAAGCTTTAAGTTCCTTGGGGTCAATATCACAAATGACCTGACTTGGTCCAACCAAGCAGAGTCCACTGCCCAGAAGGCCCACCAGTGCCTTTATTTCCCGAGAAAGCTAAAGAAATTTGGCCTGTCCCCTAAAACCCTCACTAATTTTTATAGATGCATCGTAGAAAGCATTCTTCTAGGGTGCATCACAACCTGGTATGGAAGTTGTCCTGTCCAAGACCAGAAGAAGCTGCAGAAGATCATGAACATAGCCCAGCACATCACACAAACCAATCTTCCGTCCGTGGACTCACTTTACACTGCACGCTGTCGGAGCAGTGCTGCCAGGATAATCAAGGACATGACCCACCCAGCCAACACACTTTTCGTCCCTCTTCCCTCTGGGAGAAGGCTCAGGATCTTGAAGACTCGTATGGCCAGATTTGGGAACAGCTTCTTTCCAACTGCGATAAGACTGCTGAACGGATCCTGACCCAGATCTGGGCCGTACCCTCCAAATATCCGGACCTGCATCTCAGTTTTTTTTTTCACTACCCTACTTTCCCTTTTCTGTTCTCTATTTATGATCTATAATTTAAATTTTTAATATTTACTATCAATTTATACTCCAGTGAGCGCAAAGCGCAGAATCAAATATCGCTGTGATGATTGTATGTTCTAGTATCAATTGTTTGGCGACAATGAAGTATAAAGTATAAAGTATAAAAAAGTGTAATGGTGAGTGAAGTTATCCGCGCTGGTTTCCAGTGCTGTTCTGTAAGGAGTCCCTGTATATCCTCCCCATGGAATGCATAGGTTTTCCCCAGGCATTCTGCTTTCCTTCCACAGTCCAAAGATGTACCGGGTAGTTTAATTGGTTATTGTAAATTTCCCGTGATTAAATTAGGATAAAATCAGGGTTTTCAGGGATTGCTGGGGCAGCATGGTTCGAAGGGTTGGAAAGGCCTACATCACACCGTATCTCGAAACAAGAAAAATTTCTTTGAGGCCCTGAATATAACAGTGGGGGAGCAAACATAACAGTTAAATTTTACTAGACGCTAGTAGATTATGGAGACTAAATTACCATATATAGTTCCGGTATTATATTGAAGAAAAAATGTGGCAACACCCAAGAAGTACCAAGGTCAGAACATTTAGCTCTGAGGAAGAACTGGCTGAGATAGGTTCATATTCTCTGAACTACTGGAAGTTTGCAAGAGGTTTAATTAAAATGCATATGTTATGGCACGTCTAGGTAGAGCAGAGGGGAACTTAATTCCATTAGCAGACAGGTCAATAATCATTGCAGTTTTTAATAAAATTAATAAAATAAATTGTTTTTAATTCGATCATTCATTTCCTGAATCTGGGCATCTCTGGGAAGGGCAGTATTAATTAACCATCAATAAATGCCCTTGACAGGTGATGGTGAGATGCTTTCTTGAACAACCACGGCACTTTAATAAAACATTAGTAGAGCTATTAGTAGAGCTACTAGGACTTGATTATATAGAAGAAAATCCCAGCTGCATGGCAACAAAGGCTATGTGCTGGGGGCATTTCAGTTACTGCGCGGCCACGCACACACACACACAGCTTACAGGGAACAGTGCCTGCCACATAATCTGTATTCCTTTGCCCTGCTTGCTCTCAATGAAGTGCATAACCTCATACTTCCCTAAACTGATTTTCATTTGCCAGCCGTGAATAGTATGAACAGCATTATGCAGCAAAGGCACAGATCCTTTGGTGCCTTTCTTTTCTCAATCAAACATACTTTAAAGAGCAAAAGACAAATTTCGTGTGAGCATCTTCTATGGAAGGAGCGAATTTGTTGATGTTTTGGGTCAAGACCCTGCATCAGTCCTGACAATTGCTGTCCCCTCTCCGCTCCCCAATAATGCTAATGATCCATTGAGCTCCTCTAGCAGTTTGTCTGTTCCTCCAAATTCCAGTAGCTGCAGTCTCTTATATCGCCACTCCTTTAAAGAGATATCTAATGACTTTGATTCTAAAGGTCTTGGGGTTAACTATCATTCTATAGACCTAAACACCTCACCTAGACTAAAACTTCAGTAATGCACTCTCCAAATTTATGGTCAAAGTTAAGCTTAGGCTTCATCGGTTCTCTTAGGTTAATATAAATTATCATTGGGCCTATATCAAGGAAATTTCTATGTCCTGGTCAACATTTATCTCTCAAGCAACAGCACTTTAAATTTTGGAGAAGGCATTTGAATGCTCAGCCAACTGTGTATTGGAGTTTCAGCCACCTTTAAGCTTTTCTCAACAGATTCAAACTTACAGATAATAATCTGTTTGCTCCTACACTGTGCCCCAAGTTCCAAATCTTGTTCCATTTGGTTGAAGGCCTTGTCAGTGGTCTGAATCTTCTTCACTAGTTTCTTGTCCTCAGCGTAGAGGCTGTTGATCATGTCATCCTCAAACCATGACTGGAAATCCAATCTCGCCAACTCTGTGCAGCTGCCATCTGGCCAACACTGGCCAACTGTACCCTTATCCTCAGGTACCTGAGCATCTCTCTGAATTGGTTTACTATAGCCACGTGTCCCAAGATAGAGTGAAATACTTTGTTTTGTGTGCTGTCTGTCAGATCATTCCACCTATAAGGACACCAAAGGAAAAAAAAACACAAAAACAGAATGCAGAACGTAGTGTCAAACTTACAAAATGCAACACAGGTATACAAATAAAATGCAAAGTCCAAGACATGGTAGCTGGGAGACCAAGAGTCCGTCTCTATCTGTAAGAGGTCTGTTCAGCAGTATCATAACAGCAGGGTAGAAACTGTTCTTGAACCTAGTGGTGAATGATTTCAAGCTTTTATATCTCCTGACCAACAGAAAGGGAGAGAAGAGAGAATGACCAGTCTGTGAGGAATCTTTTGCTTTTCTGATGCAGTGGGAATTGTAGACAGTTTCATTAGAGGGAAGGGTGTTTTTTTTGATGGTCTGTGCACATCTCTGCAATTTCATGAATCTTGGTTGTCTTTCTAATCATCCCCCTCTCTCAATTTACTCCTCTGAGTGCAACCACCCACCACAGCTCCTAACTGACCTCCTGCTCAATTGTCCCCTCCTTCAGTCATCTCTACCATCATCATTCTGTCGCAAGCCCCACTATGATTATGCCCTTCCAAAGAGCCAGCTCCAATAATCCAATAATCCAATAATCCACCCTCTCCTATCCTTAAGCTGATTTCTTCATAGTTTTCCATCCTAGGAGATCACGAGCCTCTGAGTGAGTCTGTATCAGCTGTGATGCCTTGGGTCTTAAGTGCATCGGGATGTTACTGTCTGGATCCCACCACACCAATAAAACTAGTGTATGCTGCGGACGCATTGCCACGTTAATAAGCACAACAATTTCTAGGTCAGTAAATTTTATTCCATTACTTTAGGCTGGATTCAGATTTAGCCTCAAAGAGGTGAAAGATGAGTGTATTACAGGTATCCAACAATCCATTCAGATTGGAAAATTTGTGAAAGCAATTTGACTGCATAGGAAGGAAGCCAAATATCAAAGAGTGGCCATTTTCTTTTGAAAAGGCAGCAAAAGTGATCACTTATTTACTGAATTGTATGTGTTGTCAAAGACAGAAAATAGTTTGTTCAACTCACTTGTCATACAAGGTTGATTAATCTTGTTTTACTGTGCAGATTATAATTCTGCACAATCAAGAACGTGCATTTTGTGTTGATAGTATCCATGAAAATTGAGTTGTCACAACTTTGTAATCTCGTGAAGCATCCTTTGCTTTATTTGTTTCCATGCATGTCAATAAAGTAGATTTATGTGGATTAATATCATATTGCCTAGTTTTGCGACTGCAGTGTCCTGATCCTTAGACACTACCAATGGAGCATTTTCGGACTTACTGGGGTATCTGGATCAAGTGGATCAACCTCTTCTTTTGAAATATTCATGTTGAGACTATTCAGCTTTTGTGGAAGTCTCTCAAATAAGCAGTAAGAGACTATTTCCTGCTTTCTGCTTTTAATTTTAATTTTGTGTTTCTTCTTCTTGCATCTCTTTAATTTACATTTGAATCATTTTGGCTTCTCTCTCTCTCTCTCTCTCTGCCCCCACCCTCCCCTCTCCCCTCCCTCTTTCCCTCTCTCTGTCTCTCTCTCCCTCTCCCTCCCTCCCTCTCTCTCCACCTCTCTCTCAACCCCCCTTTACTTCTCTACCTCAGCCATTAGTACGTTACTATCCTACAATCTCAGTATGAATTGCTTTCATCATTTGCTTTTCAACATCAAGAAATCTGAGGAGCTGCTGTCAGTATTTTAGTTCAGAAATTCTACAAACATTTTGCAATCCTTTCTTGATGATTCTGTCAATTTAAGTTTACTAAAGGAAGGTATGAACAGTTGGACTTTGCTGTACTCAACCTACAGATGCAGTCGGATTAGGTCTCAGGACACATGTACAGGAGTAAACATTCTTACCTGAAATTTCCATTTGTTTGAAGTGCTTTTCTGACACATTTCAAAGGAAATCAGTATAACAGCTGCTAAAGGTCACAGAATTTTGAGCACAAATTGTAATCAGGTTACTGAATCTTTTGCAATTGTTTTAGAAGGCTCCAGCTAAAACCTGGCTTGACTGATGTGATTGCTTTACTTTCTGATTGCATACAATGTAATTGTACTTTACTGCTTATTACACTCAAGGAGGCTTTAAAAATTAAATATCCTTTTGAGCCCAAAGATATAATGATACATTTCAAAAGTACGGTCATATACAAATAGGGCAGCCACCCCCTCTCCAGAACCCATAAACATAGAACAGTACAGCACTGTACAGACCCATGAAATATTAAAGTATCAGGTCAAAGATAAAGAGACCTCCTATTTAATATCTCCTATCACAGTGGATATTGGCTCTTCTGCATGTTGGATACTACTTGGAAGAAGCACTGAGAGTAGCAAGAATGCAGCGGACTTAGTGTTGGGTGCTTAGAATAACCATATCAAATGTGGTCTGGTAATGCCAGGACAGACCAGACTGGTCAGGTCTCCAGAGACAAGACTATTAGCTTGGTCCAGCAGTAAGTTGTGAGTATATTAATGAGGATAAAACCTCTTGACATTGCTCTCACCTGTCATTGCTATATTACTGCCTGCCGCCTTGACACGGATCTTCTGCAGATAAAGTCCTGTCTTCCTACTGAGACCAAACTCCGTCATGTTTTGTGGTATTACTGACATGTGAGATGGGATACATGCCGTACCGATCTGCAGGCTCAGCATTGGGCATCTAAAGGACTCTGTTTACCGTTAGCCGCAGCAGCAGTATCAACCATCTAACACCTTATGGCCAGGAATATCTGTCACTCTGCAGTTACTGTCAAGCTAATAGACTAACACCAATTCAGTCAGAAGCCTGGAAGGGCATTCTGGAATCAGTGCTGGGGACACTAAAACATAAAGGTGCCATCTTGATAATGCTACAGTACGTGACAACATGCATGCTGAGGAGCTGAAGCCACTTGTGATAGAGCAGATCACAACCAAAGAATGCTCAACCATATCTGTGTTGGTCCGGTCCATGATGTCCGCATTCCGGTTCACAGCCTGGTCCATTGATTCCTTATTCTGGGTTTTCCTGCTTTCTCTTGTTCCATTGGGTGCCTTAATAGAGGCACCTGATTCTCGTTTTGGACTGGCACATAAATACCTCTCAAACCAAGGATTCCCTTCTGGACTTGCATCCCCATCAAGTTTAACTGCCAGAGTGAGACCGAAGCCTTGCCATGCCAAGATAAGGAACCATCTATCACTGAGCTTGGAACTATCTCTTTGTGTCCCCATGTTTAGTGTCTTTGTCAAAGAAGAGTCCCAGCCTTAGGTCCTGTTCCCAAGGAGGGGTCCTGACTCTGTGTAAAGCCTGGTCCTAAGTCCTGTTCCCAAGGAGGGGTCCAGGTTCTGTGTTCTGTGTTCCTGTATTCCAAGTTCCAGGCGCCGTCTTCCAGTCCTGTCCAAGTCAAGGCTTCGTGTTCTCGTCCAGTCCAGGAGTGCTTCGGCAGGTTACCTTGGCAGTTCCCTCAGCAAGTGTCCTCGGTAGTCAACCTGGTCCTACATCCTAGAAAGGGTCCCAGCTTTGCGTCCTAGTAAGGGTCCAGGTCTTGCGTCCTAGTAAGGGTCCCGGCCCTGCATCATAGAAAGGGTCCTTGCGCTGTGGTCGAAGGAGGTGTCCCGGTTCCGTACCTAAGAGTCTAACCAAGTCGAGTCCAAGAGCCGAGCCAATCCTAGTCCAAGAGCCTCATCCAGTCCACATCCAAGGCTCTGAGCATCCAGTCCACATCCAAGGCTCTGAGAGTCCAGTCCACGTCCAAGGCTCTGAGAGTCCAGTCCACGTCCAAGGCCCTCATCCAGTCCACGTCCAAGGCTCTGAGAGTCCAGTCCACGTCCAAGGCTCTGAGCGTCCAGTCCACGTCCAAGGCTCTGTGTTCCTGTGTTCCAAGGCTCTGAGCATCCAGTCCACGTCCAAGGCTCTGAGAGTCCAGTCCACGTCCAAGGCTCTGAGCGTCCAGTCCACGTCCAAGGCTCTGAGAGTCCAGTCCACGTCCAAGGCTCTGAGCGTCCAGTCCACGTCCAAGGCTCTGTGTTCCTGTGTTCCAAGGCCAAGTCCAGGCGCCATGTTCCAGCCCTATCCAAATCTGAGCTTCGTGTCCTCATCTAGTTCTGGTTCCTCGCCCAGCCCGGTGCTGGAGATTCTTCGTCCCGTGCTGGGGTACCTCATCCTGTCCTGTAGCCATGTCCTGTCCTTGCCAAGATCCTAGCCCCGAGTCCTTGCCAAGATCCTAGTCCCGAGTCCTCGCCTAGACCCAGGTTCCGGATTCTTGTCCAGACTCTGGTTCCGGAGTTCCGAGTTCCTAGTCCAGGCTCCTTGTTCCTAATTCCACATCCGGGTCCCGTGCTTCTAGCCCAAGTCCTAACCCAGGCCCTGAATCCTAGTCTCATCCAGGGCCTGTGTCAATGTCCAGCGTAATTTCTTCCTTTGCTTTCTTGACAAACCTAGTCCTGTTCCTAGTACTTCAGTGTCTGTGCCTTGCATTTGGATCCACTACCAGTGCCCTCTTTATGACAATATCTGTATCTACACCACAGAAACAGCCCTTTGGCCCATCCCGTGCATACCAACACGATCTTCTGCCTGGTCCCATTTACCTGCACCCATACCTGTCTACCTGTACCTACGTCTCCATTTCCTTAGGTGTTTGTAAAGATTCAATACAACATCTAAAACTTTTTCAAACTTCTATAGATGTGTGGTGGAGAGTATATTGACTGGCTGCATCACAATCTGACATGGAAACGCCAATACCCTTGAAGAGAAAATCCTACAAAAGGTAGAGGATACGTTTCAGTCCATCACGGGTAAAGCCCTCCCCACCATTGAGCACATCTACCAGAGCGTTACCAGAGGAAAACATCTTCCATCATCAGGAATCCCCATCACTCAGCCTATGTTCTCTTCTCACTGTTTCTCAAGATTTCCAGCAGCTGCAGAACGTCTAAATCAGTCTCACCCAGTGTAAGGGGAAAGAGCCTGCATGCATCATCCTATTTATACACTCATAATTTTACATTGAAACAGTTAATTGGGAAGTCAAGGCTACCCAAGCATTCTTATCATCAACAGTGGCAGACCCCCATGTAAGTACACAAAACAAGATTGAGCAGCCTTAACTGATGATCGAAACCAGCCTCCTCCTATTGTCCTACCATTTCAGAAGCCTCTCTTAAGCTCTGTCAGATCACTCCTTGCATTATGACAAAGCTCCTGAATTTCTAACTACAGTGAATTTTTATAGGACTTCACAATACCTTGGATGAAGAGCTAAAGGCATCCTCCAGATCCAGCCAAACCATTCCACTAGCATGTATCTGGCAAAGCAGAAACTTGCTCAGGTATGTTGTATCAAAGAAAAGACAATTACAACCTGTTTAATCAATGGCCAGTCAGGTTCCTCTTCAGCTAGTTGACTGATGGCATTGTTATCATTGTTGCCCATGCCATGTTGCTGACTATAGACTTACACTCACAATCTGAAATCTGTCTGTGTCTGAGTGGGACTGCCATGGATATCCAGGCAGCATTTGACTGAGTGCTATTAATAAGCCTTGGCAAAACGGAGGCTCTATTGAATCAGGGGTAAAACTCCAAAATGTTTGGAGCCAAAACTTGCATGAAGGAACCTGCTTCTTGTTGTTGGAGGTCAATCATCGCAGTGTAGCCCGTCACTGCAGGATTCCTCAGGAAATACTTAGATTCTTCATCAACAACCTCTTCAACATGAAGGGAGAGGTGCTGGCACTTGCAGGTAATTTCACAAAGGGCAGTTCTGTTAGCAGCCATTCTGCAATGAACACTGGAGACAACCTGCAACAGTATCTGGGCACTATATGGGCGTGAATGGGAATGTGACATTCACAAGACATAACTTTGTAGCAATGACCATTTCCAACATGTGAGAGTCTAACCCTATACTCTAGATATTTCAATTATGTTGCTCTTTGACTGTCCTCCAACATCCTGGGGATCATGATTAACTAGAGATGAGTTGGATAGTCATACTAATATGTTCATATTGTGACTGCAAGAATAGGTAGGTGGTTTGAAAGTAACTCCCCTCCCTACTCTTTGTAACTTTTCTTTTTATAATCCACAAGACATGTCAGAAAAGTGATGGAGTACTAGCTACCTGCCTGGATATGTGCAGTCTCTGTAACACCAAAGAAGCTAAACGGCTTCTAAGATAAAGCAACCCACTTGATAGGCACCCTATGCAACATCTTGAACACTTGATAGTCACCCTATGTAATGTCAATACAAATAATTGATGTCACCACTTGATGATGTCACCATTTTAATTGATGTCATCCCTTTGATGTGGTGATATCACCTCTTCATTTCACTTTGATGTGATGATGTAATCACTTCAATTGCAAGGTGATGTCACCACTGATGTGATGATGTCACCTCTTCACTGATGTGATGATGTTATCACTTCAACTGCAAGATGATGTCACCACTTGATAGGCACCCCATGTAACATCTTGAGCACTCATCTCTTACAGCATTGTCCCAGGAAGGATGTGTACCGTATACAGTTTGCACTGCAACATCACCTACAGGCTTCTCCCAAATTACCTAAAAGGACAAGGATAGGGTATATAGGAGATTGCAGTTACCTGCAAGTCCCCTCCAAGTCACATATCATCCTGGCTCTGATGTTCATAACACCAGTTAAGAGCAGGAATTGGGCATTTGGCCCCTCAAGTCTTCTCTGCCATTTAATAAGATCATGGCTGTCGTGATTGTAATCCCAACTCTACCTTTCCAACTACCTCTTCATCCCTTTGCTTATCTGAAATCTATTTAACACTGATTTAAAAAATTCAAAGAGTTTGCTTTTACTGCTCTTTCAGGAAGAAAGTTCAAAGACTCTCATAGCAAAATATACAACTTATCTGTGTCTTAAATGAGTGCTCTGTTAAGCAAGGATCTGGGAAGGATCTGTATTTGTTGATTCTTCCAGAAGAGGAAATATCTCAGCATATCCATGTTGTAAGGACAACCCCCTCTCCCCACTAAGTTTCCTCTCACAGTTTTCATCTCTAGCAGAGTTCCTTCTTCGTCACTGGGTCATCAACCTAGAAAGCCTGCTCGAAGAGCATTGTAGAGTCCCTTCAGCATATGCACTGCTGTTCCAAGAAGTGGCACACCACCTTCTCTCCAAAGACAGTCATGTCTAGACAATAAACACAAGCCTTGTCAGTCACACAATCTTGTGAATCATTAAAATAAACATTTATACTTTATATTTTATACTTTATACCTAAAAGTATAAACCTAACCCTAACCCTAACCCTAGTCATACATTTAAGCATGATTTCTGCTCTAACTTGTACATCGATACATGTACATCTACATGTATGCTAGACTCCATATTTTTAAATCGTTATTTGGCAATTTAGAATCATTACTTGAAGGATTAGTATTTGATTAAAAACATTTATTAATGCAGATAAGCCTATTTTCAGATACACTGAGATACCACTTTTATGAGTAGATATTTCTTTAGTATGTAAACTTTTAAAAAATGAAATGTGCTTGTAATGATGTCAGTGGATCCAAATATTAGAAGTACAATACACAGGCTGTGTTCTTCATGTATGTTTACCATAAACGCCCAAGGATGGATTTTTACCTTTGCATTCATTGTGCTAGTTTGTGGCAGGTTTGTGGATGATGCAAATAAGCTTAAGCAAACCATTTTCAAAGTGGGCATAATAAAGCCTTCCTTCATGGCAGCATCAGCAAATCTACTGTTCAACATAGCAGCTCTTCACATTGTATTTCTTCTTCTGAACGTCAAAAGGAATGTTAAAACAGCGCTCTGGGGTTCAAGGTTAAAGGATGCAAAGGGATTTATCAAAAAAATGGAAGCCTTTGAGTTTCTGTTCAGACTGAAAGCTGGTAAGAATCTGCTTTAAATAATTGGCAGGTAAGGACAGTAAGTTCTCTTTCCTATTTCCTCAAGGACAGGTTCACCAATTAGATTTTTTTATGACAGCCTGACAGCTTCGTTGTCACTTTTACCATTGTCAGCCTTTTACTTCTGGACATTTTATAAACCTCAGTGGTAAGATTTAACTGGCATTTTCTGTTAGCCCAAAATTTGGTTTACTGTTTGCAATTTTCTCTGTGATGTTTCCTTGCGATCAAAGATAACTAGCATTCATTCCAGTCTGAGGTGACTGACAAGGCCAATGTGGATCCACAAGATTTTTTCACATGTAGGCAGAGGATGCTTGACAGTAAAGCTGGGTGGGTAGTGTATAAGGGGATCTGTTCCTTCCACCATTTATACTGTTCTTCTGTTTGGTCCTGCTACCTGAGGCTCACAGTACCATCCCATAGCCTGGAGAGAATGGGGATGTTTTCATTAGTACAAACTTTGTAGAAGAGTCCAGGAGCTGAGGGCACAGCCTCAGAATTGAGAGATATTCCTTTAGAATTGAGATGAGGAGGAATTTCTTCAGCTAGAGGATGGTGAATCGGTGGAAAACATTGCCAGAGAAAGCTGTGGAGGCCGAGTCAATTAGTGTATTTAAGGCAGAGATTGCTATGTTCTGGCTTGGAAAGAAGGTTAAGGGTTACAGGCAGGAGAACATTGTAAAAAACTTCCCGATTAAAGGTCTCAGCCTGAAACATCAACTGTTTATTCATTTCCTTTCTTTTCAAATCTTTTATTATTATCCAAAATTAACAAGAGTACATCGAAGTAGGCAACACTTACAATGTCTCAAGAAAAAAAAAACATTGTTTCAAAGATTGAAAAAATTTTGGTGGAGAATTAACACAAGTAAAGGGAAAGATTTGGGAAAGGGATAAAAAAAAAGAAAAAATTAAGTAAATAAGTACATAGGGATTGGATAATTATGTCTGCGGGCAGGAACAAGCACGAACAAATTGGGATATAAACACCTACAATGGTTGGTATATAGGCTTGTATGCAACATTTTGGACCAGTGGAAATGGTCCAGAAGGGTTGTATGGAAACTATTATTACCATTTTTCTTAACAACTTAGCCTAATAGGTTAGATTTACCACAGTACATAATTATCTATTTAAATGTTTATTTTGCTTTTATATCATCTCAATGTGTACTTAAGAATGTATAAATAATTGTAGTTTTATACATATAAAAAAATGGAAAAGGTTATATGTGTGAAAAAAGTACATGATAATTGTGAACTCCTTATCCAAATAAAAATAAAATTAAAAAAAAAAGAAAAAATTTTGGTGACCAAAAAAACCCCCTACTAAGCAAGAAAAAGTAAGAAAAAAAAACCCATTCGTTCAACCCCGTAGCTATGCGTCATACAAAAGGCTTCTAAAGATAAACATCAAACCACCAGCAAGAAAAAAATATATATCAAAAATTTACAATTAGATTGTGGAGGAAATCTATCAATTAACTCAAGTGATAGTAACGAGCAAATGAACCCCATCTTTTCTCAAAATCAAACATAGGTTCAAAAGTTCAACTTCTAATTTTCTCCAAACTAAGACATAGCATCACTTGAGAGAACCATTGTGACAAAGTGGGAGCTGATGTATCCTTCCACTTCAACAAAATGGCCCTCCTAGCTATCAATGTAACAAATGCAATAACATGTTGGTCAGACAAAGAGATACTGAGGATATTTTGAGGAATTATTCCAAAAAAGCACAGTTAATTTGTGAGGTTGTAAATTAATTTTAAGTGCTTCAGAAATTGTAGAAAAAACTGACTTCCAGAACTGTTCCAGTATAGAACAGGACCAAAACATATGTGTCAGTGTAGCTGTTTCAGTTTTACATCTAGCGCAATAACTATCAACATTAGGAAACATTTTAGACAATCTCTCCTTCATCAAATAGTAACGATGTACAATTTTAAATTGAATCAGTGAATGACTAGCACAGATCAAAGAGCTGCTTTACCTATACAGTTAGCTAAAGTTGCTAATTTAAATTGATCAAGCATTCTTTACAAACTTGGCTCCAGTTCTGTAATTTTTTTTATCTTAAAAAATTTAAACTTTGTTGTTTAATCTATGAAAATTACTTTTTTAAGCTTTCTTTGAGTGATCCAATTTTTTTACTTTGGGAAAGTAAAGGTATTAATTATTTTCTGGATTTATTTAAAGAAGATAGACTAATGTCTTTTGAACAATTGGTTGATAAATATTCTCTTTCATACTCACACCTTTTACAATACCTTCAAGTTTGACATTTCTTACAAAAATATTTAAGTAATTTTCCTTGCACATTGGATGCCAACCTGTTAGATACTATTATGAGTACGAACCTTTTGATAAAGGGTTCCATCGGAAGAATTTATAATTTACTATTACAATGGGATAAGCGTCCTTTATTTAAGATTAAACAAGATTGGGGAAAGGAACTTAATTTGACTTTTATGACGGAAGACTGGACGCGGATTCTGAAGTTGTTTATTCATTTCCATTGATGCTGCCAGACCTGCTGAGTTCCTCCAGCATCTTGTGCCTATTGTTCTGGATTTCCAGCATCTGCAGAATCTCTTGCTTTTTTGAAAAAAAAATCAGCCATGATTGAATGATGGACCAGCCAGATCAGATTGGTAATAACATCTCCTCCACAATCTCCATCAGCACAGGTGTACCTCAAGGTTGTGTGCTTAGCCCCCGTGCTCTACCTGCTTTACACTTATGACTGTGTGACTAAGCACAGCTCCAGTGCCATATTTAAATTTGCAGATGAAAATCCTACAAAAAGTAATGAATGCAGCCTAGTCCATTGCAAGTACAGTAAAGCCCTTCCCACCACTGAGCAAATCTACACGGAGTGTTGTTGCAGGAAAACAGCATCCATCATTGGGGCCCCCGCTACCCAGCTATGCTCTCATCTCTCTGCTGCCATCAGGAAGAAGGTACGGGAGCCTCAGGTCTCACACCACCAGGTTCAGGAACAGTTATTACCCCTCAACCATCAGGCTAGTGAACCAGAGGAGATAACTTCTCTCAACTTCACTTGCCCCATCACTGAACTGTCCCCACAAACTATGGAGTCACTTTCTAGGACTCTTCATCTCATGTCCTTGATATTTGTTGCTTATTTATTTATTTATTATTATTATTACTACTGTATTTTTTATTTTTTCTCAGCTCAAGCTGGTAAAACCTGAGGTACAGGCATAGCGAAAAACACTCATTTCCCAGTTGCTAGGAATTTTCAGACTGTTCTAGTGCTGTTATTATTATTATTTATTTTTTCCCTTTCTTTTTGTATTTGCACAGTTTATTATCTTTTACACACTGGTTGTCCATCCTGTTGGTACGTTCTTTCATTGATTCTATTATGGTTGTTGGATATATGGAGTATGCCCGCAAGAAAATGAATCTTAGGGTTGTATATAGTGAAATACAATATATGTACTTTGATAATGAATTCACTTTGAACTTATGGAAATTGTATAAAATGCTCATGTTCTACCATGGATCAATGAAGAAGCAATCGATGACTTGGGCCTCGGCTTCAAAGTGTACGCAGACACAAGGTTGTGGTGACTTTGACTGGAGTGGAGATGCGGTACTTCCAAAGTTTTCCATTAAATCCCAGGATCAGTTCCATTGGGAAGTTTGGTGGACATAAGATACAGTTTGCAATGAGGAACATTAAGGAAAATTGATGGGCCTGTGATAAGGCATTGCTTGACACTAGTGTTTTGTGAGTCTGGTCTTGTAACAATCACATTGATTAAGATTATGGCTTGTGTACCAATGTAAGATGGAGGCAAGCTTCTACAGACAGTTGTTTTCAAGGAGCTTCCCTCGAGAGACCCTCAAGCCAAAGCTTTTGGTGACATCAAGAATGGTTGTTGTTGCTGCTCTCTGCGCCCGTGTAGAAGTACTTGCTCAGTAAAGGTCATGTCCACAGTCCCTGGAGATGGACACTGTGATTTGGGTAAGTCACTGGGTGGAAACGGTTGGGCAAGGCCCCAGCAATGACTATTCATAATTAATCTGAATCTGAATCTGAATGCTGAAAATAAAATCAGCTCATGTGAACCTGGTGGTCAAAGGCCAGAGTTCAAAGTCCCGCGGTCAGCGAGTCCTGGGGCGAACCCCAGAGGTCGAAGACCGGAGACGGTGAGTCCAGATGGCGAGGCCCGACAGTTGGCGTTGTTGGAAGTTGGGATTGGAGGTTGGAGGTCCAACGTGGCAAGAGTCTGAGAGTCTGGGGCCAAGGCCTGGAGGTCAGAGCCCTGGAGGTGGCCTGTCCTGGGGTTAGAGGCCAGTCTGTCTGAGTGAGGGGGTGGGAAAGGGATTTGTTTTGTTGTTGTTGCTTGTGTTGTTCTGCTGAACATTGTGGGGCATGCTCGGTTGGTGCTGGAACACGTGGCGACACTTGCTGGCTGCCCCCAGCACATCCTTAAGCTGTGTTGATTATTAATGCATACAACACATTTCATTGTATGTCTCAATGTACATGAGATAAATAAATGAATCTGAATCTGTATAAGACTAAACATGCCTTATTAGAAGTTATATAAGTCCCTCCATCCAGGAGAGGCTGCAGAGTACCCTCAAAATAATGGAGGATAAAAAGCAGGGATACATTTCTTTACCTGAAGTGTACTGATCTTTTGGATCTCTCTCCCCAGAGTGCTGTGAGGGTTCCAACATTGACTGATAGATTTCAGGATACTAAAGGAAACAGGGATATGGAGATAAATCAGTTTTTTTTTGATGTGGAAGATCAGCAATGTTCTTGTTGGGTAGCAGAGCAGGCTTGAAGGGGCCTCATGGCTCACTACTGCTTTTCCTTTCTCGTTTTCTGATGTAACCATCTTAAGGTCCTTCAGAGCTTGCATAAAAAACACACGCATTTTCTCCAGCAAAGTACGTTAAATAGGAGGGTCGTAATATAATACAAATCATGTACATGAATCAGTTCCAGTTAGTTATGACTGTCCCATCTTTTTACATGATTGACGGGAGAACTATCTAGCCATCCCCAATAGAGTTGTTGCCATCTGTAGCCACCAGGGCTTCCATTTCCACTGTGATTTTCATAACAATCTGTCTTTAGTTATTTGTTTATTTGTTTGTGTGTTTGTTTATTGAGATACAGTGCAGAATAGACCCTTCGAGCTGCATCACCCAGCCACCCCAATTTAACTCTAGCCTAATCAAGGGACAATTTAAAATGATCAACCGATATATCTTTGGAATGTGAGAAGAAACCAGAACGCTTGGAGGAAATCCACGCAGTCACGGGGAGAACACACTAACCCCTTACAGACAGCAGTGGAATGAACCTTGGTTACTGGTACTGTAAAGCATTGTGTTAACCACTACTCTACTACTAACTATGCTACCATGCTCTTAGTCTTTCCAATGGCCAGTTCATGTACACTAGACTAGAATTGTGATCTTTACTAATGGAATGGTTATGATCTTTTGAGAGGCTAACATAAAAGTGAGGTTTTACCATGTGTATATTTGGTCAGCTTACTTGCACTGTTTTAGATGTATAGGCATCCGTTAGTCTCGTGAGACCATGGATTTGCACCTTGGAAGGTTTCCAGGGCACAGGCCTGGGCAAGATTGTATGGAAGACCAGCAGTTGCCCATGCTGCAAGTCTCTCCTCTCCATGCCACCGATGTTGTCCAAGGGAAGGGCACTAGGGCCGATACAGCTTGGCACCGGTGTCGTCGCAGAGAAATATGTGGTTAAGTGCCTTGCTCAGGGACACACACACTGCCACAGCCAAGGTTCGAATTAGCAACCATCAAATCGCTAATGCCTTAACCACTTGGTCACGCGCCAACACGCTTTAGATGTAAGCTTAGGTAAACCTTCAAAGTAGATAGAAGAAGATTGTCCATGTTAAGTTTATGAGGGTTTTCTCATTGAGGAGCTTATCCCAATAGGTGCAGGACAGTGGTTGAAAGTGCCATTCTGTAGCAGCAGTGTGGACAGATTGCATCATAGCAGCACACACAAAATGCTGCAGGAACTCAGCAGGCCAGGCAGCATTCATGGAAAAAAGTGCAGTCAATGTTTCGGGCCAAAACTCTTCACCAGTCATGTGTGGCTCGGATTTCCAGCATCTGCAGATTTTCTCTTACTTGAGATAGCATCGTTTCTGATGTGTTATTGCAACTGTATTGCAATGCATTGCAATTTCAATTGCCTTCATATTTAACAGTAAAAATGAACAATCATCAAGGAAAAGTAAATCTCGGCCAAGTTAGCCAGGGCTTGCTTATTTTAAGTTTTTTTTAATAAGGATATTTTTACGGATTATCATCTGGTCTAATAGAATGGTTACTTTTCTGAATGGTGAAATCCCAGTAGGAGGCAAGAGGACTACTTTCAAACTGTGGGAGCATCTTGCAGTGAAGTGTTCGGATGCTTAGTTTAGAAACTGGTTGACAGGTCCAAGAGTTGTTCTTGGAGTGATTATTGGAGCCCTGCCTGAGGGACAGCTGGCTGCTTCTGTTGGGTTCTTTATACGTACAGTGGTTACTCATAAAGACACATATTCTGGAAGGACATAACTAGAACTTTTATTTAACAGCAAACAGCAACCACGTCTAACATAACAAGCTTCTCGATCATTCTGTCAGTTCTGCGCATGCTCCGAACTCTGTCACGTGACACATGATATCACCACACCTTCCTTTCCTCAAAAAGAATAACAATTAGCAACACTAATCAAAACAAATGCATAATTTAACCCATGTCTCTATCAGTCTCTCTGGGGTTTATGAACATGAGTAGACCTTCTAAGTGGTTCACACAGTTCTTGTGTTTTGTTGTTATTCTCATGTTTTGTCTGGTCTGCATCAGTTAACTGAAACTCTGAAGTTGGCGCTTTCATGAGGACTTTGCGATTTCTTCTTAACACTGCTCCTTCTTCTGTTTGGACCATGTATGATCTGTGTTGGACTTCTTCAAGTACTGTAGCTTTCTGTGTCCATGTGTTCATTTTGTCTTGTATCCTTATTTTATCTCCTTGTCCTTCAGACAAACATCTCCTTAGATCAGTCAGTTCACGTTCCACTGCTTCCTTATACTGTGCCCACTGTGCGCGTTCTTGCTCTAGATGGTGATGAAACTGAATCTCATATTCTCTGTGTCTCTTTCATTATCGCTGGCACTGAAGCACCCTGCTCCTGCCATTGCTTTTTCACTTGTTTTATTTTCTTTCTACTTCCTCAACAGCGTGAAAAATGATTAATCTTACCACAGTTGTTGCACACTTTCCGATACACTGGACACATCTTAGGTCGGGGCTGCCACCCACAGCGATCACAAAGTTTTTTTCTTTCAAATGACGTCTTGCTCTCTGTTGGTTTTGTAGTCGCTTCATTATTGTTTCTAGCATGTTTGCTGTTATTCACAGCGTGTATGCTGCAGTTCTCAATAAACAGCTCTTTAGCCTGCGACTTTACGGTTTCTGAAGCTTTGCAGAGAATCAAAGCTTTTTCCAAATTTACGTCTGGTTCTCTTAAGAGTCTCTCTCAGAGCATTGTCCAGAATGCCGCAAACAACTCTGTCTTTAACGAGAGAGTCCATCGGCTCTACAAACTCGCATGTTTTACTGTGGTTTCTCCATTCTCAAAAGTAAAATGGTTATATACCTTTTCCTTGAACAGAAGGAAGATATAAAGTTGCTGCAGGCCCTCTTAGCGGCAAGTAAGAAATCAATCACTAGAAAATGGCTAAATCCAATACCACCTACATTAGAAGATTGGTACGAAATTATCTTGGAAATATTTAAAATGGAAAAGTTGACCTACTCCCTGAGAACTCAAAAAGAAACATTTTATCAAATCTGGAATAAATGGATTGAATATATAACCCCAATGCGAGCAGACTTTAGATGACTCTCCTAATGATTTATATTGCTCTTCTCATCAACACAGTAATATTGCTAACGTAAGCACCCCTAGTCTAAATGTTAGTTGTTTTTTTTTGGAAAATAGAGAATTATCACAAGTAAAGGGAAAGATTTGGGAAAGGGATAAAAAAAAATGAAAAAATTAAGTAAATAAGTACATAGGGATTGGATAATTATGTCTGCGGGCAGGAACAAGCACGAACAAATTGGGATATAAACACCTACAATGGTTGGTATATAGGCTTGTATGCAACATTTTGGACCAGTGGAAATGGTCCAGAAGGGTTGTATGGAAACTATTATTACCATTTTTCTTAACAACTAATTTCATTACTTAGCCTAATAGGTTAGATTTACCACAGTACATAATTATCTATTTAAATGTTTATTTTGCTTTTATATCATCTCAATGTGTACTTAAGAATGTATAAATAATTGTAGTTTTATACATATAAAAAAATGGAAAAGGTTATATGTGTGAAAAAGTACATGATAATTGTGAACTCCTTATCCAAATAAAAATAATTTTTTTTAAAAAAATGGTTATATACCTCAAATGCATCATCCCCAATCACGTGGAGTAGAATTGCAGCTTTCGTTTTTTCCATTTTATTTTCTGCTCCAATTGCCGATAAATAAGTCTCAAAACGCTGTTTGAATTTTTTCCAGTTTTCAGCTACATTTCCAGTCAGCTGAAGCATCGGTGGGGGTTGCAAAACTTCAATTTTTAAAGCTGTTAGCAAACAACGAAAAAGTTTGCGCTCTTTTTTCGATTATCTTCACTTCTCCTGTGTTAGCGAAATGAATTATTCTTCCAGACCGACTTCTGACACCATGTTGTGTTCTTTATACATACCGTGGGTTACTCATAAAGACACATATTCTGGAAGAACATAACTAGAACTTTTATTTAACAGCAAACGGCAACCACATCTAACATGCAAGCTTCTCGACCATTCTGTCAGTTCTGCGCATGCTCCGAAGTCTGTCACGTGACACGTGATATCACCACAACTTCATACCAGGTATCTGTTTACATAAAGAAAGTATGACCATATCTGGGACCAACCTTAAAAAAGTACTGCTTGGGCCAATCAAAACAAAAGACACAGCATGTGAAATATTTCCAACACAGCACAGGACATCAACATGTTTCTTTTATTAAGGCAAAGCATAGTGGTTAGCACAATGCTTTACGGGACCAGCAACCCAGGTTCAATTCCTGCTGCTGCCTGTAAGGAGTTTGTACATTCTCCCCGTGACCGGGTGGGTTTCCTCCGGGTGCTCTGGTTTCCTCCCACAGTCCCAAGATTGTGTTGGTAGGTTAAATGATCATTGAAAGTTGTCCTGTGTTATGTGTTGTAACTTCAAAACATTAAATTAACTCAAAGACATACGAGTCTGGCAATGTAGGTGTAACTTTGTCTTACTTTAAGTGAAGTGTGCAAGTATCACGTGATGATGACGTATGCAATTAACACATCTTTGCATATAACTTGTAATTAATTATTTAAATGAACAAGAATGCTTAATGAAGCTATATATATATAAGATTGCTCAAATATTATTGAAATAGCAAGTACACGACTTGCCGTGATTAGAATCGCAAACACGAGGAAATCTGCAGATGCTGGAAATTCAAGCAACACACATAAAATGCTGGTGAACGCAGCAGGCCAGGCATCATCTATAGGAAGAGGTACAGTCGACGTTTCGGGCCAAGACCCTTTGTCAGGACTAACTGAAAGAAGAGGTAGTAAGAGACTTGAAAGTGGGAGGGGGAGGGGGAGATCCGAAATGCTAGGAGAAGACAAGAGGGGGAGGGGTGGAGCCAAGAGCTGGACAGGTGATTGGCAAAAGGGATACAAGGCTGGAAAAGGAAAAGGATCATGGGATGGGAGGCTTATGGTGAAAGAAAGGGGGAGGGGGGAAGCCCAGAGGATGGGCAAGGAGTTATAGTGACAGGGACAGAGGGAGAAAAAAGAGCGAGAAAAAAAAATAATAAATAACGCATGGAGTACAAAGGGGAGGTGGGGCATTAACAGAAGTTAGAGAAGTCAATGTTCATGCCATCAGGTTGGAGGCTACCCAGACGGAATATAAGGTGTTGTTCCTCCAAACTGAGTGTGGCTTCATCTTGACAGTACACCTCCAACGGGATCCCACCACTAAGCACATCTTTCCCTCTCCCCGCCTTTCTGCTTTCTGCAGGGATCGCTCCCTACTCGACTCCCTTGTCAATTCGTCCCCCCCATCCCTTCCCACCGATTTCCCTCCCGGCACTTATCCTTGTAAGCAGAACAAACGCTATACATGCCATTACACTTCCTCCCTTACCACCATTCAGGGCCCCAGACAGTCCTTCCAGGTGAGGCGACACATCACTTGTGAGTCGGCTGGGGTGATGTACTGCGTCCGGTTCTCCCGATGCGGCCTTCTGTGTATTGGTGAGACCCGACGCAGGCTGAGAGACCGTTTCGCTGAACACCTACACTCTGTCCACTAGAAAAAGCAGGATCTCCCAGTGGCCACACATTTTAATTCCACGTCCCATTCCCATTGTGATATGTCTATCCACGGCCTCCTCTACTGTCAAGATGAAGCCACACTCAGGTTGGAGGAACAACACCTTATATTCCATCTGGGTAGCCTCCAACCTGATGGCATGAACATCGACTTCTCTAACTTCTGTTAATGCCCCACTTCCCCTTCATACCCCATCTGTTATTTATTATTATTATTATTTTTTTCTCTCTCTGTTTTTTCCCTCTGTCCCTCGCACTATAATTCCTTGCCCATCCTCTGGGCTCCCCCCCTCCCCCTTTCTTTCTCCCTAGGCCTTCCGTCCCATGATCCTCTCCCTTCTCCCGCCTCATATCCATTTTGCTAATCAACTGTCCAGCTCTTGGCTTCATCCCTCCCCCTCCTGTCTTCTCCTATCATTTTGGATCTCCCCCTCCCCCTCTACCTTTCAAATCTCTTACTATCTCTTCTTTCAGTTAGTCCTGATGAAGGGTCTCGGCCTGAAATGTCAACTGTACCTCTTCTATAGATGCTGCCTGGCCTGCTGCATTCACCAGCATTTTTTATGTGTGACGCCGTGATTAGGCTAGGATTGAACCGAGGGCTGCTGGGTGGAATAGCAGAAAGGGGCTATTCTGCGCTGTATGTCAATAAACAAATAAATTAGTAATTTTGCTTTAAGTGGGATCAAACTCAAGGCAAGATGAGCATCTATAACCCTTAATTATGTTACCAAACCGAATGTTGTAAGTGCGCTAGAAGTATGGATTTTCATTAAGTTATTTCTTAGTAACATATTTCAGTAGCGAGTCACCTACAGAAGGACAGCTTGTAATATCAGGAGACAGCCACTGATTTTTGCACTGGAAATTAGGTTTGAATTCACTTTGGCCCTTGGTACTGATGAACTCGTTGATATGCCTTGGCTGACACATGATGAATGAGAAACCTTGTTCAAGGTCCTGGAAGGCAGTTTCGGTTTCTGAAGGCAAATGAGCAAACTTCACAACTCTCGGGGGGGGGGGAGAAAAAGGGGAAAGTAGGGGAAGGAGGAAGCAAACACATTAAGTTTCATCCATTGTGTTCAGCAAGAACAAAGACGAGGGGAATTTGCGTTCCATTAACACTCTCCATTCAAGAGGAGAGTTTGAACTCTACATGTACGTATGTTTTATCTATCTATTCCCATTCATTTAGTGGGTACATTTTGGGATGGACAGAGGGAGATTCCCTGAAGAAGGATCTCGGCCCGAAACGTCAACTATTTATTAATGTCCATAGACACTGCCTGACCTGCTGAGTTCCTCCACATTTTGTTTGTGTCCTTGTGTCGTTGTCAGCCATACCCAGACCCTGAAAATGAATGACAAAGAACACTGTCACTTCTATACAATCCTGAACAAGTAGTTTGGGGGGGGGGTGGGGTTTAACACAGATGTCTGTGCAATGGCAGGAGGTCCTTAAACTATGGAGGTGTTGCAGTGGCTTCATTGCATTCCTCAGCACATAGTCCTGGGCCTAGAGTGTGTTGGGTTGTAGTACTCAGTCCCTGACAACACCTTGCCCTGGAATATTGATGAGTTTTGGGCATACCTGAGGTGGTTCTTCAGCAGCAGTTGATGCTTGCCTCAGTGTTCACCTGTGGGAACAGCCATACGGTATGGAGTCCTTTGCAGCTTCTAGTGATGGACCTCAAACAGTTTCCTTGTATTTTTTCCAGACCTTCCAGTGAAAGGTACATTCTGGAAGGTGATGAGGAATAGTCTTATTCCCAGTGCAGTGCCCACAGGGGCTGCATGCAGAGGGCTTTTCTCACCGACAGCCGAGTAGTTTGTTGGCGCTCACTTGCTGATGAGGCTTTTGGCCTAAATAATGTTGATTATCAGGTATCCGAAGTAAATGATGTTAACAGTCTGCTTGGGACACCATCCCTCCAGCAGGCTTTCTCCGAATTTCATGCAGAAGACCTGGGGCGGCCGGTAATGTTGTGGTTAGCACAACGCTTTACAGTACCAGGGATGCGGGTTCAATTCCCGCCGCTGCCTGTAGGAGTTTGTACGTTCTCCCCGTGACCATGTGAGGTTCCTCCAGGTGCTTCGGTTTCCTCCACAGACGTGCAGGTTGGTAGGATAATTGGTCCCAGGGTTGGGTCTGGATTAAATTGGGAGATTACTGGGCGGTGTGTCTTGAAGGGCCGGAAAGGCACTGTATCTCAATAAATAAACAAACAAACATTGCACGACTGATGTTGAGATTAGAAGTGCTCTCTAGATAAAGTGCTTGACGTGAACCGGGAGATAAAGCGCAGTCCAACCAAAGCTAGCAGTACTTGTTCCAAATATGCTCACTTGTAGATGAGACGGAGTTTGGTTAAGGGATAGGCATTTGGATATTATTGAAGGGGTGGAGGCCTCTGATTTAACTCTGGTCAACCAGCAAGGAAGAGGGAAAGCCATCTGGAAAAAGAGCAGTGGCTGTGTAACATTGCTTTCACTTCGGGAGCACATTCTGCCCGTTTCAAAAAGTCCAAAATTGTGCAAAAATAACATTCACAATATTTTTGGAAAAAACCCAAAAGGAAGTGACAGTGCCCTCAAATCTGTACAAGTGAGATGTTGAAGCTTGTAGTGACTCACCTCGTTAGGATCGTCATTTCCTTCCTGAGACTTGCCTACCAGGTCAATGGGACTAGGTGGGTTTGGCATGGACTAGATGGGCCAAAGGGCCTGTTTCTGTGCTGTAGTGTTCTATGACTCTAGTTGCAGAATTACCAGCAAAGTGAAGCACACATTGTTAACATGAACTTAATTGCTCCACAAAAACAACTACTTATCAAAATCCATTAACACAGCAGCGAATGTCAGGATGTTCAGCCCCATTATCACCTTCATCATTAAAACTAAGTGCTGTCAGTGAAACGCGCTTGGAAGAAGGGCAAGGCTGAGTATATTGTTTCATTGGTGTCATTCATGTGTTAGTGGTAGTCCTCTGATCTCTGTGTCTAAGCATGTGGGTTCGTACTCATACGAATTCAGAGAGTAGGACACTTACTCCAGCCTGGAGACACAAAACTAAGGTGCTCTGTGGGAGGAGTCTTGTTTCAAAGGGAACTTAATGTAAGAATGATGAAGGTTCTTGGCCTGAAGTGCTGACTGTTTATTCCTCTCTGTAGATGCTGCCTGACTGACAGATATCCTCCAGCACTCTGTGTGTCTTCCTTAATGTAAGCATGAATCCCCTTTCTCGGCTTGATGTCAAATGTCGGAGGTTTACTTATATAGTATGTATTTACATAGAGATACAGTGGGGAATAGGCCCTTCTGGCCCAACAAGCTACACCATCCAGCAACCCACTTCATTAAACCTCGTGTAATCATAGGACAAGTTACAGTGACCAATTAACCTACTTACTGTGGTATGTCTTTGGAATGTAGGAAGGGACCGGAGCACCCGGAGGAAACGACGTGGTCACGGGGAGAACGTACAAACTCCTCACAGACAGCAAAAGAACTTAACTCCAAACTCCGACGCCTCAAGCTACAACAGCATTGCGCTAACCATTCCACTAACCAGCCAACAACCAACCAATTTCACTGAAAACATGGTCCAACTTGAAAACAGAAAAAGGCTGGAATTATTCAGTAGGTCAGCCTCGTCCGTTGAGAGAGAAACAGAGTTTCAAGTTTCACATCGAGGAACTATCCACACCAAAAGTTAGTCATTATAACAGTAACCAGAACACAGATTTTACTTTCATGCAATTTTGCACTGTTTTATTATTAGGAGTCAGACCATGTATCTACTGTGGACTGCCGACAATGAGTTAAACTATTGGTAAGCTGCAGGTTTTGAATTTAAGGATTCATTGTGAATTACTGCCAGGCATTAACAGTATCTCCCTGTAATGTAACTTGTTTAATAGAGAACTCTTTAAACCTTGAATCTGACACTATGTTAAATTAGGTCACATTGATTTCTGTCATTTTGGAACATGCTGAAGTTCTCATTTGTCATTAATGTTTAATGGTACAGTTTGGCCAGATAAGATGGAGCCTGTTACCATGTAGTTCTAAGCAGTGCAGGTTGGTGAAGCTAAGGAAATGTAAAGGTTTACAGAGGCTGTGCCATTTCCTGGTACAGTATCACATTTTAAGGATTTATTTAAGCCTTGGTCATGCCCATGAAGCCATAAGGAGAGGATTAGGGACTAACTAGGTAGTGTGCCACTCTGATCTCTGTAAGTAATGACTTGCAACTGAATTTAATAGTCCTTTGTTGACATGGCAACTGTAGCACTGAATACCTTAATCTGTGTGGACATTGAAATTCTCTGTATAAATAAAAATGACAAAAGGTGGATCATAGTCTGTCGAGACATGCTACTAGAAGTTCTTTCTGTGGACTGTGATATCTTACGGGAATAAACTTTAAAAATGAAACTGCTTTACTCTATCCAACTTTAGCATAGAGATGTTGGGGTGGATATGGGATTTGCTGGAAATTTTCTGTTGGAGTTTAATCCTTCTCTGCAGCATAGAGCAGAAGGCGAGATGCTCTGTGGGCTATAGGTCTTCACTGTGCTGCTGTTGGCAAGGTGAAGAGACTGTTGGGTTTGAGTGTAATGCTTTCTACAATTGAATAGTCTGACACTTCTCAATGTTAAAGTGAATGCATTTATCAAGCCTGGTTAATCTTGGTGATAATCTGAATAATCTTGGATGCCATGGTAGTGTGGTGGTTAGCACAATGCTCTACAGTACCAGCGACATAGGTTCAAATCCTGTTGCTGTCTGCAAGGAGTTCGCACGTTCTCCCCGTGACCGCATGTTTCCTCTGGGTGCTCCAGTTTCCTGTCACAGTCCAAAGTCATACCACTTGGTAGGTTAGTTGGTCATTTTGATTAGGCTAAGGTTAAATCAGGGGTTGCTGGGTGCCATGGCTCGAAGGGCCGAAAGGACCTACTCCACACTGTATCTCAATAAATAAATATGGATCTGCAGTCCAGAAGACACTTGTGAAAGGGTATAGGCAGAGTAAAGGAAGCTTGGCTGTTCACATCTAAGGAGGAAAAAGGCAAACGGTCTCGCTTGAAGTTGCCATCAATGTGCTTCTAGTAGGATATGCTGAATTGCAAGGAGAAAGGTACTGGGGCCAAAGTTTTAATTGTTGCCAGCACTATGGAAGTCAAAGTATTGGTCACTAGTTTTGGTAACATCTAGATTCTGTATAAAAAACGAACGTAACCAATAGCTAATATCCAATTTATTTACCACTTGCAATCAAAGATAATTTTCTTTTACATTTGCCTTAAAACTGACCCCAGTGGAGTATTTCTATCAATATCATGAGCTTTGCTGGGTCAGAGGTTGTGGAAACAAACCAGGCAATGAGTATGGAGCACAGAGCTTATACTGCAGTGCATTACTGAGGGAATACCATATTGTTTTCCAAGGTCTTGTCTGTCTCTTTAGATTCGTGTGAATATTTCATGAGATGTTTTTTGAACAAAAGTTGTCACTTGCTTCTGGCTCAAAGTGATCAAAAGGGAATAATCATTAATCTTGTTTGTTTGGCATTAGGCTGCACAACAACACTATCAGTACTTCAGGGATAATTCATTGTCCGTGCAACACTGAAATGAAGGTATAATATGTGCTGTATAAATATATATCCAAACTGTCAAAAGAGGAAACATATCTGGTGCGATTCATATCATAGAACAGTGTCCTGAGGCAATAGATTGAATTTAGAGAGTGCTTGAGCAACACAGACTAAGAAGGGAGATTTGAATGTTACTCTGGTGATCTACACATCTCCCCAGAAAGGGTAGGAACAGTCGTTGGACTTCAGCCCCTCCTCGTGCTGATGAGAGTGCTGGTGTGCAGAACGTTAGCAACAGGAGCAGAATTAGAGTCAGGCAATCCATGGGGTCTGCTCCGACTTTCACTAAGATTAGGCCTGACCTGTTCTTGGCCTTTTCCCTGCTCTCTCCCCCATCCTGTGTCACCCTTGAAATTCAGATTATGTCCCGCTGCTAAATAACACAACAATATGTACAGTGTGTATTTTGCAGCACACACAGTGATAAACTCAACCTCTGCTTGAAGTCAACTCTTTCTACAAAGAATGGGAGAAAATGAACAGGAAACACAAGCTTAATTCATGTCTTTTTCCTTGAATATGTACAGATCATCAAATCCTAGATAGAAAGCTTGTGCTGCCTTTTTTGTGGGCCTATTGTTATACAGGTGTTTCTCAATTTAAGGTCATGATTTATGAATTCTCAGTATGATGCCATTGACTCCTTGGGAGGTGCATCTTTGAGTAATGAATCTGCTTTTTGCTTTAACAAAAAAAAAGGGCCAGGATGGTAGCATAGTGGTTAGCACAATGCTTTACAGTACCAGCAATGCTGGGTTCAATTCCTGCCAGTGTCTGTAAGGAGCTTGTACATTCTCCCCATGATTGCACGGGTTTCCTCCGGGTGCTCCAGTTTCCTCCCACTGTCCAAAGACATAACGGTTGGTACTAGGGTTGCCAACTGTCCCGTATTTGCCAGGACATCCTGTATATTGAGCTAAATTGGTTTGTCCCATTCGGGACCGCCCTTGTCCTGTATTTCCCCCGCTAAGGTAGAGCGTTCCTATGAAACCGCTCATAAGCCGAAATGGGGTAAGGTGAAGAAGCAATTACCATTAATTTATCTGGGAAAAATTTTTGAGCATTCAGACCCAAAGAATAATCTACCAATTCATACCAAGTAACACATAAAACCTAAAACACCACTAACATATAGTAAAAGCAGGAATGAGATGATAAATACACAGCCTATATAAAGTAGAAATAATGTATGTACAGTGTAGTTTCACTTAACAAAATCGGGAAGATTAAGCCAAAACCGATTTGTAGAAAAAAATCGTACACGCATGTGCACACAGGTGCCCGCGCAAGGCTTCATGGTCATGGTAGTCTTTTTCAGGGTAATCACAAGTGCCCTCTATTTGACTGCTACTTTTGTCCCTTATTGGGATTGAGAAAGTTAGCAACCCTAGTTGGTACGTTAATTGGTCATTGTAAGTTATCCTGTGATTAGGCTGGCAAAATCAGATTTATTGGGTGGCACAGATTGGAGGGCTGGGAGGGTCTATTCTGCACTGTATCTCAATAAGTGATGAAATAGGGTGTTACTCTCCACCTGTAGAAATATGCAGTATTGAGAGGCTCATTTTGCTCTTCATTCAGCCTTACCAGTTCATGAATTTTCACTTAACAAAGCGTTTTCGAGGAGCTTATCCTTCTTGTGATTTGTGGAATGACTGCAGAACCATATGGAAGACTGCGTACAAAAATTCTTTTTGTTTGTTTATTTATTAATTATTTATTTACTTATTGAGGTATAGCGCGGAATAGGCCCTTCAACCATACCATCCAGCAATCACCTGATTTAATCCTAGCCTAATCACAGGATAATTTACAATGAGCAATTAACCTACCAACCAGTACATCTTTGGACTGTGGGAGGAAACTGGAGCACCTGGAGGAAACCCACGCAGTCACGGGGAAAACCTGCAAATTTCTTACGGGCAGCTGTGGGGATTGAACCCAGGTCACTGGTACTATAAAGCATTGTGCTAATGACCATACTGCCGTGCAAGATTAACCAGATTCTCACCAAGGTTTTGTTTGTTTTCCAAGTTTTTAGTCTCAGCATACAATATCCTGCTCCATCCATCCAAAATAGGATTAGATGGGATTGGAACTAAGGGAAGCCCCTGGTTTTCTTTGCTTAGAATAATATGTTCTCAGAGCAATGTTATTTATGACTTGAAAGATTGAAACAGGGAAGGACCATTTAGTTTGTACCATCATTCAATTAGATTGTGACTAATTTACGGTCAATTAATTACCATGGTGATGCCTCAGTCAGCTTCTTTGTACCTACACAATCTGTTGTCTTTGAAGTTCTGAAGAATCATCCTTCAATCCTTCTACAATCCAGCAAGTATTAACCTAATTTGTTTAATCTTTCCTTGTAATCTATTCCTTGGAGCCCACCTGCTCTATTCACCTTAAACACAAGATGGTGGGAATGAATACTCAGTAGATCAAGTAGCATCTATAGGAAATAAAAGAGAATTAGTATCTCAGGTTGAAGACCCTGCAACAGTTTGGAAATGTTACCTCTGTTTACCTTTGCACTGAGGCTGCCCGGCCTGCTGAACATTTCCAGCATTTTCTGGTTTATTCTAGATTCTGCTCTTCAGTTATGAAGGAAAGCCTTCTAACGCAAATGCTGCACTTCCTGGCCATTGTTCAGGACTGTGCAAAAGCCTTAGGCTGCCTACAGTACTATATTTGTCAACATGGAGTGAAGAGAGAGTTTGTGAATCAGGCAGGAATGGGGGGTGTTGTGAATGGAGAGGGTAGAGTGCCGTGGGAGGGGTGTGGGTCGGGTGGCAGAGAAGGAATGCCAGGGCCGGGGGGTTTGGGGTTGGTGTGTGTGCCGACCCACCCAGTCCTGAGACACCAGGTAATGTCATCTGATTCCAAGCAATTGGTTTATTTATCATTAAAGAACGTCTCTCTTTCCCCTTTTCACAAACATGATTCTCCTCTCCTTGCCCCCCTCCCATTCTCGGTCCACAATGAGATCCATATCAGGATCAGGATGTTCATCACTCACATGTCTTGAAATATCCTTTTTTTGTAGCAGCAGTACAGTGCAGTACATAAAATTACTACAATGCTGTACCAAGGTTTTAGGTACTCTAGCTATATACATGTACCTAAGATGTTTGCACAGAATGAGAACCAGGTTTAATATCGCCAGCATATGTCGTGAAATTTGTTAACTTTGCGTCAGCAGTAGAGTGCAATACATGATCATTAAAAAATGGTGAATTACAGAAAATATATATATATATGTAATAGTTTTATTAAATAAGTAGTGAAAAAAAACCAGAAACAAAAATGTAGTGAGGTAGGGTTCATGGGTTCAACTTTCATTCAGAAACCGGATGGCAGAGGGGAAGAAGCTGTTCCTGAATCATTCAGTGTGTGCCTTCAGGCTTCTGTACTTCCTTCCTCATGGTAACAGTGAGAAGAGGGCATGTCCTGGGTGATGGAGGTACTTAATGGTAGACAATACTGTCCAGGAGACTGATGGCCTTCAAAACAAGATAAACTAACTAAATGAATGTACTGAAGGGTGTAAAATTCACGTGGGTGAAAGAAAATTCACATTACTGAATGTGCAACTGTTCGCAAATGTGTAAAACTGAAAGGATAGTTTTGTGAACATTGGCCATTTATAGTATAATCCCTTCACTACAAGACTAATAGCACTGAAACGATTCATGTGTATTGGGCTCATTTCAAGGTATTTAACCTTCTTCTTTCAAATGTATTTAAACCTGTCAAAATAACTGATGGCACAGTAACTGTGTACTTTTGGCCACCTTACCTTGTAAAGGACTTTGATGCATTGGACAGGATACAAATCAAACAAGGGTTCTGGCACTTGGGACTGCATGTTGAAAAGATAAATCCCCAGAACTTTATCCATATATGAAGGTAGAAATGAGCATGCTTTGGATCCTTTGTGTAACCTCAAGAAGGATGGATAATGTAGTTGGAAGGGATAAAAGCAGATTATTTTTATAGACTGTCAATCTCGGACCAGAGGACACAAATTAAAATTATTAACCTCCCTTTCCATTAACAGTGACATTTTGCTTCCTTGGGTATGCAGAATGGCTTTCTATACATGAGAGGCATTTCCCATTCCTGTTTCTCTCTCTCACCATATCTCCTTACCTGCCCAGCACCTCCCTCTGATGCTCCTCCCCCTTCCCATTGTTCCATGGTCTTCTACCCTCTCCCATCAGACTTTTCCCTCCAATAGCCCTCCACCTCTTTCACCAATCAACTGCCCGGCTGTTTACTTCACCGCTCATCCTCTCCCAGTTTCACCTTTCACCTACCACCTAGTACATCGTCCTCCCCCCCCCACCTTCTTACTCTGTCTTCTCAACTTTCTTTCCAGTCCTGACGAAGGGTCTCGGCCTGAACATCAACTGTTTACTCTTTGCCATAGATGCTGCCTGACCTGCTGAGATCCCCCAGCATTGTGTGTGTGTTGCTTTGGATTTCTAGCATCTGCAGTTTTTCTTGTGTTCATGAGAGACATTTGCTGGGTTAATTGCTTCTGTGATACAGGTCGATAAAGCATCCATTTATGATTAGATTGCTGTATTTAAGGGTAAGTGTACAGATCCATAGTCAAATACTGGAAAGAACACAAGTGACCCTTTGACACAAGGGATAAAGAGTTCAGAGATTGCAGCTGGACAGTGTTCAATTGAATAGGTCATGTAACACATCAATAGTTGTGATTACTTGCCTTTGATAGGGGGAGAAAACAATAGTTTTGAGGATTATCTTGCAGGTTCTCTGTATGAGTAATTATTTCCTATCATAGATTTATTGGGTTAGAAAGAATAAAAGTTTAGGGCTTGTGGAGGGAAAGGGCTTCTTTGCTTATTCCTGTCTTTACTCTGATCATTTTCATCTATATACATATCTAGTACAATTCCCTCTGGCATTTACATGTAGGCTACGGCGATTAAGACAGAGAAGAATAGACTTCACAAAATTAGCTGTGCAAAATTTCACCTAAGTTCAGTCTGTCTACCCCTTACCTCTTCTGTATCATGCTGAGGTCGTGTGAAAGATGGACATATACATAATGGATGAAAGTTATGGAAAATTCTCCATATGAATAAAATACACAGCAGCAGAATTAGGCCATTTGGCCCATTGACTCTGCTCTACCTTTCTAACATGGCCGATTTATTATCCCTCTCAACCCCATTCCCCTGCCTTCTCCCTGTAACCTTTGATGCTCTGACTAACCAAGAACCTATCAACCTCTGGTTTAAATATGCGCGATGATGTGGCCTTCACAGCTGTCCGTGGCAATGAATTCCACAGGTTCATTGTCCTCTAGGTAAAGAAAGCTCTAATCTTGTTAAGCAGCCTCATGTGTGACACTTTGTCAAAGGCTTTCTGAAAATCCAAATACGCAACATCCACTTACTCGCCTTTGTCTATCCTGCCTGTTATCTCCTCAAAGAATTCCAACAGATTTGTCAAGCAAGATTTTCCTTTAGGAAACCATGCTGACTTTGACCAACTTTATCCTGCACCTCCAGTACCCCAAAACTTCATCATTAATAATGGGACAGCAATATCTTCCCAACCACTGCTCAGGCTAACTGGCCTTTAATTTCCTTTCTTCTACCTTCCTCCCATCTTAAAGAGTGGGATGGTGTTTGCAATTTCCCAGTCCTACGGAACCATTCCAGACTCTCATGATTCTTGAAAGATCACCACAATCTTTCCACAATCTCCTCTGCTACCTCTTTTGGAACCCTGGGGTGTAGTCCATCTGTTCCGATGACTTATCAACCTTCAGACCTTTCAGTCTCCCAAGCACATTCCCAATTTCTTCCGCCATTTCTTTGTCCCCCAGTACTACCTCTCCAGCACAATTTTCCTGTGGTCCAAAATCCACTCGCATCTCTCTTTTAATCTTTATGTATCTGAAGAAAACACTTGATATTCTTTGATATTATTGGCTAGCTTACCATCATATCTAATCTTTTCTCCCCTAAGGGTTTTTTTAGACGCCTTCTGTAGGTTTTTAAAAGCTTCTTAATTGTCAGACTTCCCACTAGTACTTGCCCTATTATATGCCCTCTCACTTGCATTTATTCTATTGTTCTAATTATTTAGATATTAGTTTATGCTGCCTCATTGTGCTGTTGGAAATTTTTAATTCTAATTTCAAATATGCATATGCTTATAATTACATTTTCAACATAACAAATCTAGATCTCAAGAAAGCCCCAATAAATTACATTAGGCCCTCAAACCTTCAATAATTTCCTGTCACCTTCAATGACTGTAAACTTTAAAGAAAACATATCTTTGCTAAGAAAGGGTCATTACAGGTAGCTTTCAAACATTCCACAGGCCAATTTAATACAATAGCTAAAGCTGAATTGTCTCACCTCTCTGCTAGAACATTGAAATACCTTTAAAAGTGCCCCATATCTCTTGCCCCTTCAGCCGCGTCACCTCCTCAGTCGCTTGGTTTTTCAGTCTCATGTATTTTACATTTTCATTCTTCGCCAGCAGAGCTTCCCAAAAACAAAACACATTGCTGCTGTCACATATGGGTTCACGTCCACAGCCACCTACTATATGTTAGTGCAAGCTAAATCTTCATTGCACAAGGTGAGGCAGAAAGAAGGAGATTCTGTGCAATCATCTCTATTAACTACCCTGTTAGACCTTAATATAAGCATGCAAGGTCAATAAATTTTACTCCTATGTTGAACATATAATCAAAAGCAAACCCTGCAGATGATGGAAATCTGAAACATGAAAGAGAAAGGGCTGAAACCACAGAATATCAGGGAGCACTTATATAGAGGAGACACTGATTTTAATACATTTATTAAATTAGATTTGTTAATCAGGCAATTTGTGAGAGTAATTCTATGATTGAGTGATCATTGTCAACATATACCCATCACTTCCAAGGGAAATCCAATGTGAAAGTCTCATTCCCTGTTGGAATCATTGGATTGTGCACAAACTCGCTTTGGAGCCGTAGAGTGATGCAGCATGGAAGAAGGTCTTCAACCCATCAAGTCTGCTTTGAGCGCTCACTTACACTAATCTTAGACTAATCCAATTTTGTGCTCCCCACATTGCCATCAACTCCCCCACAGACTTAACCATTTACCTACACACGAGGTACAATTTGCAGGGGCTGATTGCCCTACCAACTCGCATGTTTTTGGGATACGGACGGAAACCAGAGCACCAAGGAGAAAACCCACCAGGCCACAATGAGAACATGCAACCTCCACACCCACAGCACCAGAGGTCTGGACTGAACCAGGGTCACTGGGGTTGTGTGCACAGCTCTCCTAGCTGCGTTACTGTGCCAGTGTTGTGTTGGAGGAAAATTTACATTTATTTCAGTCATATCTTGAGTCTGGGCAATTTGAGAATGCATGAATGAATAATGTATTTGTTACATTGCTCTGTGCGCTATTTTTATCAAGTTAGCATTGCATTTAAGAATAAGAAATTCCAGATTAGCACATTGAGGATTCATAACCTGATGTTCAAAGTGCTGGGTTTCAAGATGATCTTTAAATGCCCTTTCTGTGGAGGCTGAAATATTTGCAATGGGATATTTCCCTTTGTAGAATGAGAGTCACCCTGTCAAAGGAAATGCAAGTGCATTAGAAAATCAGAAAAGCAGGGGGAATTTAATCACATCAAATAACTAGATAGTATAACATAGTACAACAGAACAGTGGTGTCGCAACCAATGTAAATTTAGAATAACATTGGTTTGATTTTGCCGCCAGCATGTAGCAATTTACCACCAATTCTCCGGCCTGATAACAGATTTTATAACAGTTGATGAGCACAGTGACAAATGCCTCACTTGACTGTCTGCCATTTTTATTTTGTAGCCACTAGGGAAGTGATTCCGAAGGGCTCCTCTGTACTGGGAGTATCACCAAACATACAGATAATGCAATTTGTTTTCGATATTGTTAACCATGCCGACAAAGCTGCAAGTAGACACGGTCCCGGGGATTACAATGTTTTAATACTTAAATATTCTGGTGAAGTGGCAGCAGGATAGAGGAAAATTAATTTGTGTTCTGCGTGGTCTAATCCAATAGAGAATGGCTGAATTCCTTTCTAGTTAATAAGTCTGTGCTTCGCTTCAGTCCCCAGAGGGTTTACTTCCAAGTGCATTAATGCTGGTGCTTAGTGGATTGTATTTTTTTTTGCCCACTTGTTTTGAATTTGGGAGGTAATGGAAATTTTGAGGAGAGGCTTAATTATGATTGAGCTGGCCATAACTGATCAAACAATGAATATGTATTATTTGGCATGGAAAATCAAAGTTGCCGTGGTGTATATTAGCAGGAAAGGAACCTATACCTTTTCGTTGTGTACTAAATAAGCATGCTCAGTAATCTCATTATGATTGTATTATCTACATAACTTGGAGACTGTGGCAAGGGTTTAATGTGTAGTACTTTAATTTCACTCTGCTTACTGAAGATGGTTACTCCAAAAAACGTGTCTCTAATTTATCACTATCATTCTCATCCCTCAAAAAAAATCTATTTTGTCTTACTTCATTTTTTTTCAAAGGCCCAGATTGAAGATAGTTGCATGGGTCAATTTGAATTGCTTGTAATATATTGGCCTTCTTAAATAATTTAACTTTAAAGATTATTGCCACAGAGAAGAATCCATTAGATGAAGGAGCACATTCATCACGGACTTTGAATGATAATTGCTTCCTTACGTTGAGCCATTTAACATTATTTTACATTATTGCCGTAGTGTTGAATTATTGTTGCACTTTCAAAGCAAGAGACACAAAATGTTGGAGGACCTCAGCAGGTCAGGCAGCATCTATGGAAATCAATGAACAGTTGATACTTCGGGCTGAGACCCCTCTTCAGGGCTGGAAAGGAAGGGGAAGACGATAGAATAAAAAGGTGGGGGGAGGGAAGGAGGATAGTCAGAAGGTGACAGGTGAAGCCAGATGGGTAGGAAAGATAAAGGGCTGGAGAAGAAGGATCTGATAGGAGAGGAGAGTGGACCATAGGAGAAAGGGAAGGAGGAGGAGCGCGAGGGGAAGGGAGAATAGATAAGAGGCTGGAGTACGGGTTCTTTGGAGATGGCAGAAGTTGTGGAGGGTGATGAGTTGGATGCGGAGCCCCATGGGGTTGTAGGTAAGGACATATGGAACTCTATCCACTGTTAAGGTGGTGGGAAAATGGGGTGAGCCCAGATGTTCAGGAAATGGAGGAGATGCGGGTGAGGGCATCATCAATGGTGGAGGAAGGGAAATCCCATTCTTTGAAGAAGGAGGACATCTTTGATGTCCTGGAAAGAAAAGCCACATCCTGGGAACAGATGCAGTAGAGATGAAGGAACAGAGAAAAGGAAATAGCATTGCTACAGAAGACAGGATGGGAACAGGTACAGTCAAGATAACCAAGGGAATCGGCAAGTTTATTAAAGATGTTGGTTTGTCTCCAGAGATGGAGGTGGAGAGATCCGGAAAGGGGATGGAGGTGTCAGAAATGAGTTGACAGTTGTTCTACTCTTCCCATCTGTCACAGACTCTGGAGTCAGACACAGGGCAGATACATAACAAGGTAAGTATGGTTTTGCCTCTAGCCAAGAAGGGAATCTCCTGTTGTAGTGCCACTGAGACTCTAATTGTCTCCTTGGGTGGTGTTGAAAATGCCTGCATAAATATACAAAGTAGAAAGAGGAGGCCTTTGGCCCTTCCAGCCAGCCTCACCATTTGATTGCATTTGTTTACCTCTATGTTAAGATATTCAGAGACTCTGCTTCCAGTGCCCTTTGAAGGGCAAAGTGTTCTAAAACACTCATGACACTTTGAGAGTAAGAAAAAAAAATCACCCCTTCTCTGTTGTCTTAAATAGGTGCGCCCTTGATTTTCAAGAGCAACCTCTAGTCCTAGATTCTCCCAGAGGAAGTAACATACTTTCCTCATTCCAGCCTTTTCAAGATCTTCACTGTTATAGTCAAATCACTTTTCACAGTTTGTTCTAAGCTCCAGCCACTCCAAGATTTTCTCACAAGACAAAAAGTCTTGAGAGAATGTTTGAGTCAATTTTTTTCTGAACTGCTTTAATACAATTAACACCTTCCTTAAATAAGATTAGTACTATAATTGGGAACCCAAGAGTGATTACAAAAATGCCCTTTACAAATGACACATAATCTCCCACTACTATATTCAGATCCCTTCAGAATTCCTTTGCAATAAATGAATTCTGTTAGCTTTCCTATTGACACGTTGTACCTGTATATCAGCCTTTGGTGAATCATGCACTTGGGCACCTAGTCCCCTCTACATCTCAGAATTCTGCAATATCTCATAATTTAGATCATTTTTATTTCATTTTCCTGCTAAAATGGACAGTTCTATAAACTCCATTTGCAGATCTTCTCATTCTTGCTTAATCTGTATTCCTTTGTAGCAGCCTTTTGTCTTCTTCAATCCTGCTGATCTTTGTGTCATCAGCAAATATAGCAATCATTCCTCAGAATCTATATCCTTGGAACAAAGAATTTGAGGGGAGATTTGATAGAGCAATACAGAGTGTGTGAATACTTGAGAGTGTGGAATGAGCTGCCAGCACAAGTGGTGCATGTGAGTTCGATCTCAAAGTTTAAGAAAAGTATGGAAGGTATATGGATGCTAGGGGTATGGAGGGCCCAGGTCCAGGTGCAGGTCGATGGGACTAGGCAGCTTAAATAGTTTGGCATGGACTAGATGGGCCAAAGGGCCTGTTTCTGTGTTGTATTTTTCTGTAACTCTATGAATATACCCAAGTATGTTGTATAAATTGTAAATGTTGAGATCTCATCACTAATCCCTGTATTCCACCATTCGTTATTGAGTCATGAAGAGTAATAAAGAACAGGAACAGGCCCTTTTGCCCATCTTATCTATGTCAATCAAGATGCCATCTAAGCTAGTCCCATTTGCCCATGTTTGGCCCATATCTCTTTCAACTTTTTCTATCATACACCTGTCCAAATATTCTTTGAATCTTGTTTTTGTACTGGCCTCAACCACTTTCTCTGCTACTCAATTTGTATGTGGTCTCAGACATAATGACTCATTTGCCTCTAATCTTTAGCCTTTATGATCTTATCCATAGGAAAAAAAACTGTTGAGAATTGTTCGCTAAAATCTCACCCATTTCTTGTGGCTCCACGCATAGAGAGTCATACTGATGTTAAGAGGACCTATTTTATCCCTAGCCACATCTTTACCAGTAGAATCTGTTGGAATTTTTCTTAACCTTGCCTGCTAGATCCATTTCATACCCTCGTTCTGCTCTCATGATTTCCCTCTTAAGTATACTCCTAGATTTCTTATACTCGTCAAGGAATTCACTTGATTCCAACTAGCTAGTACTGATACACGCCTCCTTTTTTCTGACCAGACCTTCACTCTCTGTCATTAGACCAGGTGCCCTAAGCCCTAAGCTTGCCAGCCTTGCCATGCTTCCCTGAGCTCTTGATATCACACTTTTAACAGCTTCCCACTTACCGGACTCCTCTTTGCCTGCAAGCAGTCTTTCCCAATTGATCTGTGAAGTTTCTGCTAATGCCTCCAAAATTGGCCGTGTTCTAGTTTAGGGGCATAACTTATGAAGAACTCCTATTTCCCTCCATAATTATTTTAAAACTAATAGAATTATGGTTAGTGGTGCCAAAGTGCACCACCACTAACGCTTCAGTCACTTGCCCTACATTGTTCCCTAAGACGATGTCAAGTGTCCAGTAAGGCCCTCCATTTATTGACAGAGGAAGCTTTCTTGGACAGATTACACAAATATCAGCTCATCCAAGCCCTTTGCACCATGGATGATCCAGTCAATATTTAGGGAAAATATAATTTCTTACTAATACAATCCTATTATTTTTAAAGCCATTCATGATCTCTGTACACATCTAATTCCTGCTGACTGGAATAGAATTCCATTAAAGTGACTATCCCTTTCATGTTTCTACATTTTATGCATGCAACCTCACTGGACAAACCCCCATGAATATCTCTTTAGGCATTATTATGTCATCCCTCATCACAAAAGTAATTCCCCCAGTCCCTCGAGGTTACATGTTTCCAATCAGAAAAAAGGTCATTGATGACCATTCTCAAGACTTTTTATGCCTGTTCTCTAAAGCACAGATTTGCCAGCAGATCATCTGTCTGCACAACTAAGTTAACTCCTCCAACATTATTTTCTGCAATGACCTTTGATATGACATCTTATCAATTTCCTTTTGGAAATCTGAGTGCTATATACCCAGTGCTTTTTGCTTTCACAAGATCATGTTGACTCTGCCTGATTACCTTGTATTTTTCTAAGTGCTGTATTACATCTTTAACAAGAGTTTCTAGTACTTTCCTGTTGCAAATGTTACACTAACTGGCTTATACTTACTTGCTTTCAGTCTCCCATTTTTGAGTAAAATAGTTAAGTTTGTTATTTGCTTAAATTGAAATCTTTGAAGTTAGGGAATATTCACAAATTTCAAAAAAAGCCCATCAACTATCTCACCAGGCACTTTGTTTGGATCCTAGAATGACATCTGTCATAACCTGTAAATTGTCAGCCCACAGCTCCAAAAATTGATTCAGTCCAGCTACCCTGGTGATTGTCATTTCCCCTTAGTTACTCCCTCCCTTGCAGCTCCCTACTTGTAGCTCTTTCCAGAATCTTGTAATCCTTCGTGGTGAAAACCAATGCAAAATATCTCTATCGTTCATCTGCCACCTCTTTATTTCCCATTCCAGGCTCACTTTTTATAGCACTGCTTTGATTTCTTTATAGCTGGTGATGGAAATGGTCGTGATCTGCTTTTTCAGTTTTCTGCTCGGCTTTGTCATGTGCTCCAGAACAACAAACAATCTTAGGAGAAACATAACGGACTGAGCAGCAACTGTGGCAGGAAAAGAGTTGTCTATATGTCATATCAAAACCCTACATCAGGACTGGGACACAAAAGATGACAGGTACTGGAGTCTGTAGTAATAAGCAATCAACTGGAGGATGGGGGGAGGGAAGGAAATGTCAGGGATTTGAGTTGAGAATTGTTCAGGACTGATGTAGGATTTTGATTTAGCTCATGGACAATTCTTTCCCTCCCACAGATCCTGCCCAATCCACTAAATTTCCCCAGTAGATTGCAGTCTAGATTTCAGCATCTGCAGTCTCTTGTGTCTCCATTGTCTTATGCACTAATGTTTTTTCCTTCCTTATTAGGAAGTTCAAGTTCAGGTTTAATTGTCATTCAACCTCATCCATGTGCACAGCTAAATGAAACAGTGTTCCTCCAGGGCCAAGGTGCAAAACGCAGTACATACAGTCACACACAGTACACAATTACAGCACGTCCACCGCCCCTCTGTTTTCTCCCACATCACCTCCGCCGCCTCCTCTACTGGGTGGCTGTAACAGGCCTGAGAGCCTGGCCCGTGCAACAACAGAGCGCGAGCAGCCCCACCCCCGCCGTAGGAGTCACCAATGAACCAATGAATGGGACTTGCAGTATTTTGCATTACCAAAGTCCAACAGGGTCTTGTATTCACAAGATGCACATTTGTACCATTTGTTGGATTGCCAAGAGGTACATTCGTTATACTTGTTTTCTTTAGAATTGGTATTAGCTGCACACCTTAGAACTTCCTGCAATCCAATTTCTAATTCCAATATAGTTGCAGTGCTGCACTTAACAAGATTTTGCACAGTTAGGAAACCACGACGAGCGTATCATCCAGGCATCATGCCCAGTGCTGAGGCCCTGGTTACCCTGTGTCACCTACACTGGAAAGACCATGTTGTTTACTTGCCCAGCATCAGGCTCCCTAAGCTAAAACCATGCTGAGTAGTGTCACGATAAGAAGTGAACAGAAGGAAAAAAAAGATTTGATGATTTACTCAATGTTTCCTTTAAGTAAATCATTCAACAAGTGCAACAATCCCACCGACTTCTGTGTATCTATGGCCCATGACCATTCAAAGTGAAGAAGGAGCATTAAAAGAGGTACTGAGTTCATGTACCAGGAATACACAGAGGCCTTGTACTAAAGTCATTATGTTTACTTTGTTTACTTGCCTTGTAAGTTATGGATCATTTATATTAATTAAATTTCTGTTGACTTATATTTGTCAAGTTTATAATGGCTGTTGCTACAAAAATCTAATTTTCACAGCATTCATTTCCTGAGTATGTCTTCCTATGTCTGTAAACTTGAACTGGAACTATTCAATAATGTTATATGTATTAAATCATTACATGAGTTTGCTGTATTATGGCTATATTGTTCATCCAGTAGAATGAATGTTAAAGGCAGAGTGTAAAATGGTAAAGGCACAGGGTAGTACTTTTGTGCTACAGATTAGGGAATGAATTTCCAAACATAATGGTACTAATACAAGATTGGTAAATTCCTCTCCTGTTTCCCAGTAATGGAGCACCATATGTAATAAAATGATAATCTACAAATTGGGGCCATTTTTTGCAATATGGATCCAACGCTCAGAGATTCTTAATTCAGACTAATACAGAAGTCGTTTAAATACTTATCAAGCTTGGCACTAAATATGACAGCCTCTGAAAATAGTTGCCAACTCTGCGATACATGATTAACCCTCAGCCATTGATTACAATGCAAGTAGCATCCCAAAGTCCATTTCAACACTTGTGGAACCATCCCTGTTGCCATATCAAATTGCTTCTAGTGCAGCACAAGAAGCAGCCTCCCAGTCTCTAAAGTGTGCAGTTAAAACTCAGCCTGCTGCCCTGCAAGCTAACATAGGTCTGTTGATCTTCTGACCGACCTGAGCAACTGCCAGGCTCGAATAGCACCAGTCAGCTAGGCCTAAGGCAGTCCCATCCATGTAAAAGATCCGACTCCACAGAGCCTCCGATAGCAAGAGCTAAATCTCAGACCACACCAGGGCAGCCAACACAGAGACCTGTCCCACACTGTATATTCTTCTTGCTTCCATCTGGTAGAAGATACAGAAGCTCGAGAACATGCACTATCATGCACAATGACAGTTTCTATCCCATTGTCATAATAATAATAAAAATAGCAATAATAGTAACTTATTCACAGAACACTTTTCATACAGGTAGCATAGTTCAAAGTGCTTTACAATAGGATAAAGTACAAGCATGAAATAAAAGATAAAAAGCTATTAATTGAAAGATGTTAGTTAAAAGCAAGGTTAAATAAATAGGTTTTGTGCTGGCATTTTAAAATGCGAGCTGAGTCTGCATCCCTTATAGCTTCAGGTATTGAGTTCTATAGTTCAGGAGTATAATCAAAAACACTGATCTGCCAATTATTTTTGAGGGAGATTGTTTAAATTTAAGAGACCTGAGAGGTCAAGCAGGATTATAAAGCAAAAGTGATTCTGTGATGTACTCTGGTCCCAGACAATTAGGAACTGTAAAAACAAGTAAGAAAACTTTAAAGTCAATTCCCAAAGGTATAGGTAGCTAGGATGGTAGTGATATGCGACCTCATCCTGGTTTCAGTTAAAAGTCTAGCAGCACTGTTCTGAATGAGTTGAAGTCTGTCAATAGATTGCTTCGGAAGGCCAGTAAAAAATGGATTGCAGTAATCTAGAACAACACACAAAAATTGCTGGAGGAACTCGGATAGGAGAGGAAAATGGATCATGGGAGAAAGGAAGGGAGGAGAGGCACCGGGGGGAAGATGATAGGCAGGGGAGGAGAACAGGTAGAGATCAGAATAGGGAAATGAAGAAGAGGACACTGGGAGCGGTAAAATTACTGGAAGTTGGAGAAGCCAATGTTCATGCCATCAGGCTGGAAGCTACCAAGATAGAATCTGAGGTGTTGCTCCTCCAACCTGAGAGTGGCCTCATCATGGGAGAAGTGGAATGACATGTCATAGCGGTCGTGGGAATAGGAACTGAAGTGTTTGGCCACCAGGGAATACCCTTTTTGGCAGATGAAGCTGAGGTGCTCATCAAAGCGGCCTGCCAATCTAAGGAGGGTCTCACCAATGTAGAGGAGGCCACACAACGAGAGCACTGATATAGTAGACGACCCCAACAGAAGTACCTTGCCTGAAGAAATTTAATTCTTCTCTTTAATGAGACTTTAGTGAGACTCTCTGTCACTGCTCTGTCTGTGATCTCTGCTGCCTTCCGACTCTTCAACCATGTGCTCATCCGGACTCACTACCTCAGCCAGGAATCCTTCCTGGGAATTTGCTTTCACCACCATCTTGTTCCACATTGCTTCCAGCTCCGTTTTCAGACCATCCAGTTTGGACAGACGGAGGATCCCAGAATCTGAGTTTGATTGACAGCTTCTCCTGCCACTTCTCTCTCCATATTATACATTGCCACCCTTTCAGATAACTGCCGGCCCTGGGTCAGTCTCTGCCACTGCTCTGGGCCTCTCTCTCCTCCGCCAGTCATAGCCTCTCTGATATTTCAACCACTGCAGGATCGTTGGCTTCAACTGCCAGTTCCTTGCCCTCCTCACGTGGAAGGATTGGACGATTGCCCGTCTCCAGACCACGGATCCTACCTTCTCTAACTCTGGCTCCAGAGGCACTGGACACCACAGACCACAGATTTCGCTGCTTCCTGCCTGGACCTCGATTCGTTTAGACAGCCCCCAGACTGCGGAGCCACTGTGTCCCACTCTGGTTCTGATTGTCAAGGACACCACCAGACCACAGCCCCTGCTACTTGTTGAAGCAGCTTCCTAAGTGGCTCCTCAGAGCGCGGATCTGCGGGGGGATGGCACTGGATCCCACCCTTACTGAACCCTTTAGAATTTACTCGCAATTCAGCCAGCCCGACTGTTGCTGCCAGCATTGAAATGGCACAACAAAAAGCCACACATTTTGGACCCAAAGCTGCTTTAGGTCATGCTCCACAGGTCTCGAAGAACATTATTATGGAGTGAGGTTGAATAGGGGTCTTCTCTTCTCATTAGAGCATAGGAGAATGAGGCTGATCTTATAGAGGTGCGTGAAATTCTGAGGGGCGTAGATAGGGCGAATGCACGCAGTCTTTTCCCCAGAGTTGGGGACCCGGAACCATCAGAGGGCATAGGTTTAAGCTGAGAGGGGAAAGATTTAATGAGAGCTTGAGGGGAAATTTCTTCACCCAGAGGGTGATCAGTATATGGAATGCGCTGCCAGTTGAAGTGGTTGATGCGGGTACATTATCAACATTTAGAAGGTACTTGGATGGCTAACTGGAAAGGAAACAATTAGAGGGATGTAGTCCAAACATGGGCAGATGGGGCTAATTTAGATAGGAATCTTGTTGACATGGACCAGTTGGTCTCAAGGCCCCGCTTCCATGCTCCATGACTCTGGACTATATATGGCTCCAGGCTGCAACATCTACAAGGTTAACAGCAACCCAACTGCTATGTTGCAGCCTCTGGATGTCACCAGGGCAGGCAACGTTAGATGGAATGTGGCATTGAATTAATTCATGAGGAGACGTTGACTTTGTGATGCAGTAAACCATTATATTGTTCATGAATTAAAATTCAATGTTTTATTTTGAAGAGATAATTTTACATTTCACGTGAAGTAGCTTTCAATGGTCATCGACAGAGCATGCAAGGGATGGGACTAGATGGAGTATCACGTGAGAAAATATTGCAGAGATTATAATAACAACTCAAAATACTTGGCAGGTCAAGTGGTTTCTGTGGAGGAACAGTTAACCTTTCATTAGAAGAGTTTTGGTGGGGTTGATATTGCACTTAGTGCAGCTGACGAGACTGCCATTTGTTTTCCTCTCCAGCGCTCTCTAGCTCCACAGCCATCTTCCAGGTAGCTGGTGACAATAGACAATAGACAATAGATGCAGGAGTAGGCCATTCGGCCCTTTGAGCCAGCACTGCCGTTCACTGTGATCATGGCTGATCATCCACAATCAGTACCCCGTTCCTGCCTTCTCCCCATAGGATGATTAACAAAGGGTGATTGCTTGTAATATATGCAGCGACTGTCATGAACCTCAAAGATTGCTTTGCAGAGTATGGGTATGGGTCCTCTTAGAGTTGTCCAGGTAAAGAATTGTTGCTGCATCAACTACGTTTCCTCTGACAGAATGGTTTACAGTGGATTTACGAACGTGTACTCTGAGCCATCTGCTGTGAAACCGGTGACTTGTGAGCCAGAGGCTTAAATGTGGTAAAATGAAGTCATCACAGCTGTCGCTAGAATAGCTTCCAACAACTTCATCTTCTTGCATGTGGCTGCAGCAGTGTTCATAAATTGAGCTCGACGTTCTTGAGCAAATATACTGTTGCTTCATAGAGGGACTTTATCTCACAGGTATCTCCATTGATTTTGTTGTGAGGGCAGGATGCAATGATATTGTCCACCATTTGTTCAGGACAACTATGTCCACAGGCAGAAGAGTGTTTGATTTGCTTCTTGCTCATATCCTCTTCAGATCCTGTTTAGAACCAGTCATGGTCCTCGAGTCCGGTGAAGCCCAGAGAGCCTTGCTGTTCGGTGTCCAATGAGATTTGTATAAAGCCACGTCATCTGCTCATTATGTCTATAACCATTCTGAATATAGATCCCTGTCAGTACTGATACAGGACAAAGTTCATACAGTGTGGTTGCCTGCCTTAGTTCATGCAGACAGTGACATCCAGCACTGTGGGAAGCATGAGACCATATTGGAGCCAAGATGTGCTCTTTCCCCACCAAAAGAAATAAGTCGTGATTAACTCTGATTGAATAGTGATTTAACCTGCACATTGCTAGAAAGCAAATAGCTAAATATTTGCAGTTACTGATCAGAAGGTGATATGAAAGTAAGCTAGCCAATAAAATAAAGTAGGATACAAGGAGATTTTTCAGATATCCTGTCTAAAGAGTGAAAGAAAGAAGAGAGTGGATATCAGACCGCTGGAAAATGATGCTGGGGAAGTAGTAATGGGGAGGACAAAGAAATGGTGGATGAACTTAATAAGTATTTTGCATCAGTTTTCACTCTGGAAGACATTAGCAGTATGCCAGACATTTGACAGTGTCAGGGGGAAGAAGTGATTGTAGTTATTACGAAGGAGGAGGTGTTTGAGAACCTGATAAGTATGAAGGTAGATAAGTTACCTGGACCAGACAGACTGAAGGAAGTAGCTAAAGAGATCGTGGAGGCATTAGTTGTAATCTTTCAAGGATCATTAGATTCTGGAATGGTCTGGAGGACTTGAAAATTGCAAATGTCACTCCATTCTTTAAAAAGGAAATTATACCCTGATAATCTGACTTCAGAGGTTGGAAAGATGTTGTTGTCTATTAAGGATGAGGTCTCAGAGTAGTTGAAGGCACATGATAAAATAGGCCAAAGTCAAGATGGTTTCCTCAAGGGGAAATCTTGGCTGACAAATCTTCGGAAATGTTTGAAGAAATAACAGGCAGGATAGACAAAGGAGAGTCTGTGGATGTTGTTGACTTGGATTTTCAAAAGGCCTTTGACAAGGGGCAGGTAGTTTTGAGGAAGTGGAGAGAAGAGAGGCTACAGAAAGACCTAGACAGATTAGGAGAATGGACAAAGAAGTGGCAGATGGAATACAGTGTCCGGAAGTGTATGGTCATGCACTTCGGTTGAAGAAATAAAAACTCAAGACTATTTTCTAAATCAAGAGAAAATTCAAAAATCTGAGGTGCAAAGGGGTGTGGGTGTCCATTTAAAACAGAGATAAGCAGGAATTTCTTTAACCAGAGGGTGGTGAATCTGTGGAATTCATTGCTACTGACAGCTGTGGAGGCCAAGACTTCGAGTATATTTAATGTGTAAGGCCGTGAAATGTTATGGGGAGAAGGCAGGAGAATGGGGTTGAGAAGGATAATGAATCAGCCAGAGGGATAATAATCGATGGGCTGAATGCCCTAATTCTGCTCCTATGTCTTATGGTTTTATGGAAATACCTACTGAGGACAACTTGCCTTTGTAGAAGCTTTAAGCCAGCAAAGTATCCATTGGGTAGTTGATACTTCGCCAAATTGAGAGAGGAGCAGAAAGCATCGAAGACCCATTGAATTGTCACAGCAGTGTATTAGAAGCATCTTGTCAGTTGATATGTGGTGACTACAGTGATGCTTTTCTGACTGGATAACTCTCAATGACCCTTGCCCATACTCAGCATCCAACCAAGTGTTCTCCTTGTGGTTCAATCAAGGGATGCTGGGTGTGGTGCAAATTGCAGGATGACGGTGATTGCACGGCAACTAGCATCGTGTCTGGCTGGACTCCGTGCTTCCAGCAGGTGTTCCTTGCACATCAATATGGAATCCAAAATGATTTTCTCCAGAATGTGTGCATGAAGCTGAAGCAACTGTGGAACACAATGTGCAATCATAGCTTATAAAATAGGCATACTAATGATCCCATTTTCTCCCCCTTTAACATTTTAATTCCCTCTTGCACCAACTTAATTGAACTCAGTGTTTTTGCATAAATTTCTGTCCCTACCACTTTTATTGCAGACAAAAATTCATGTAACCGTGTTAACAAGTGCATTAAAAAATAATGTTCAGGGGGAATTAAATCCATTAAAGTAATTAGCAAGAGAAGACATTTCATCTCACCGGCTGGGTCTGTTCAGAATCCCAGGTGTAGAGAGGAGTGTGCTCCAACCTTCTGCTGCATTCAGATCCCCAATGGACTGTTTATATGTTGAAGCACAGTGAGAAGTGTGCTTCATTTGAGCAGAAGGATCAATAGTCGAAACACAGTTATGCGTTAGTCTGTTGGATTAATTTTACCTTGGACTCTGGCTTTGATTGTCAAAGTTTATCTTGGCAATTTATGTCTAGGAAAGATTGTTGTTTTTCTGCCCTCTCATTATCCTGAAGGAGTTTCAGAACCATTTGTAGCATTGTGTCTTGAAAGGCATCTAACCTATAGCCGTGGTCAACTGGCGTGAAAAGCAAGTTCCTTCCTAAGTATCTGCTGAGAGTGTATTAAACGGAAATGATAGGGTGACATATCACACTGTATTAATCAATTACTGCCTCTTATAATGGTATAATTAATATCTTGGAGCATTCAAAGAAAAGATGAAAAGCGGCTTATTCATATTTCCCTCATCTTTTTTTCTTAAATCCCTTTATATCTAACTGTTAGAGAAAAAAAAAAGGTTTTTCCATTTGATCTCATTAGACCTCCTTTAGGTCTCTAGTCCCCTTCTGAGATGCTCTAAAGCAGCTCCTTTCGTCCATGGGAGTTCTTACTCATCAACCAGCTTGGTTCAAACAGTCCCGCTGACAGTACAACAGATGCTGTCTATCCAGGTCTGCGTGTGATAGTTGGCACACAGGGATAGTGTTTGAGAGCACATAGCTCCAGTGGCACTACCTTCAGCACCAGAAATACTAAGGGACAGTGTTAAATGACTGGAAGAAAGGCAAGTTGTCAGCTACTTGAGATGAGGGAAATGCTGGAAAATCCGATCTGGCCCTTGACCCACCTGATGCAGAGAAATTCATCTGCAGTTGGCGTTGAGGGATGGCCTGTAGCAGCACAAGTGCTTCGACCCTAACTTCAAAATTGGGTCCACTGATTTTAGAGGCAAGTGAGAGCATGACTGTGTAACACATTTAGACTTCCCAACAGGGATGAGTCACCAATCGATATCCATTGTCTAAACATCTTCATGTTTGGTATGTACTGAAAAATATAGATCTTTTACCAGCTTGTGTGATGATTGCTGCCTCCATAAGTCAAGTTCAGCTTTCAGTCCTTGTTTGATAGCCAGCTGAATGCATGTCAGAGGGCATACTAACATCTGCTTATTGTTGTTCATTTCTGGATAGTGTTTTGTTAGTTTTCAGTTCCTTGAAACACATCTACAAATCTATCCAACAGATGTCACCTGTTCAGTGTTGATCCTGTATCTGTAGGAGACAGAGATCTATCTGCTGTTATCAGTTCTCTTGCATGGTCACTGGAATATGGTTTTCCAGTCATTCTATTCTTTGGCTGTTTCATTTCTAACTTGCATTTAGAGTCGTACACCAAGGAAACAAGCCCTTTGGCCTACCAATTTCTTGCTGAACATTAAACGTCCATTTAAGTCAATTCTGTGCTAACCCCATTTTGTTTTTGTTCAACCTACATCACAGTTCATAGGCAGTGATGAGCCAGCTCAAAGGACTGAGCTAGACCGTCTTGTTAAATGGTAGCGCCATAACAGCCTCATGGTTAACATCAACAAATTCATCAGCCATCAGGCTGTTGAACACCCCCACCCATTAACCCACCCGCCACTACCTTATAATGTCTTATCAATCACTTTCTGTACAGATACTCCTGTATCGAGCATCACTTAATGGACGTACAATCAGTCTATGTATATCAGCTAGCTTTAGGTATTTATATTTAGTATGCTTTTTATTCTTTATGCTTGTGATTTTTTTGTTGCATCAAATCTGGAGTAACAATCATTTTGCTCTCTACGCTTGTGTATTGAAGAATGATACAGTTTCAAATCCCTGTGTGTTATCATCTTACCTAGGGGAAACCCCGTCCGCCGCCCAACCTTGTCTCCCAGTTGCGTCAGTTGCTGTGCAATGCCACCTGATACGGCCTCAAACATCAAATATCAGCCAGCACACAACGTACGTTTTACAAATTGCGCTTTATAAATCTTACTAGGACTATGAGATTAATAGAGGTACAATACAAAAGGGAATGAAAAAAAAGCGCCAGATTTATCAAAGTTCACTTTCTTGGTGCACACAGTTGGAGCTCGGGACCTTCTCTCTTCACCCTGCGATCCACTCTGTCCCCCTCAACTCGCAGCTCGGAACCACCCAAAGTGATCAACCGGAGCGCTCCCAGCACGTCCGTCTTCCTCCCGGTCTCTCCTCCAACTCCCCGTCAAAACCCAGCACGTCCGTCTTCCTCCCGGTCTCTCCTCCAACTTCCCGCCAAAACCCAGCACGTCCGTTTTCCTCCCGGTCTCTCCTCCAACTCCCCGCCAAAACCCAGCACGTCCGTCTTCCTCCCGGTCTCTCCTCCAACTCCCCGCCAAAACCCAGCACGTCCGTCTTCCTCCCGGTCTCTCCTCCAACTCCCCGTCAAAACCCCAGCACGTCCGTCTTCCTCCCGGTCTCTCCTCCAACTCCCCGCCAAAACCCAGCACGTCCGTCTTCCTCCCGGTCTCTCCTCCAACTCCCCGCCAAAAACACCGTTTCCCAGCCATATGAGACAATATCACCCCAGAAAAGAATAACATGGACACCCATTGGTTCATTTGCTCTCTTATCAATAATATAACCCAAACAAACCGCAGCGAGAGAACCTTCTCAGCATTTAACATCACAAAGAAGCCATTTTGATTAACAAATGCAGTAACATAAAAGAAGAAACTCCTTGCAGTTGCATCAAAGCATGGGAATGCAAGAAGCTGCAGAGAGCAGCGGAGCCAATGGACCAGCACCACCTTAACCCTACATCAGCAACAGAACATCTGGACCATCTCTTACATTAACATGGATTTTTCTCAGCAATCTCTTGTTTTGCAGTCTTTTCCTCTTCGTTGTCTTGTGTAATTTATATTCTATGTGTTGCTGCTGCAAGGATTTGTAGCTGTACCTCATCGTACTTGTGCAGTGACAATAAACATGACTTCCCTTCAACCTCTCCCAGATTCTTTGACTCATCTACATGCCAAGGACAATTTGCAATGACCAATTAACCTACCTTTCTTAGAAATTTAAGGAGATTTGGCAACCCTCTTTGGGTTGTGAGAAGGCAGATCACCTGAGGGAAACCCAATCTGTCACGGGGAGAACATGCAAACTCCACACAGACATTTTGCACTCAAAATCAAACCAGTATAGGGTCAACGCCAAGAAATAAGTCAGATCAAAGCTAGATCACTGGAGCCATGAGATAGCAGATCTACTACTTGCGGCCCAGTAGTACGGTTGCATTGGTATGGTTGCACAATGTATCTTGTCTCTTCCGGTTCCTTGAGAGCATTCTTTAGGATGATATTAGGATGATAGTTGCACCATTCTCTATCTGGAACTATATCTCTCCCTTCCACTTCCATTATAGCAAAGCTTGGTGTTAGATCTTTGGCCTCCTCTCCACTGTCCAATTGTCCTTTTCCTCTCTACCCCATACCATGTTATAGCTTTGACCCTTATCACTTCCTCTCACAGAAACCATGGCCAAATTGGTACTTGGCTTTGATCCTTTACTGGTTTGATTTCATTTACCTCTAGACTTCCTTCCTCCATATTGGGATGAAAAGTGCTCCACTGTTCTCATGTAGCATGTGAATCTCATCTCACAAGCTTGACTTTTCTCTTTCTCCTATTCAGGGTACTTGGCACAATATTTACAACCTTTAAGCTATTGCTGTTCTTTGCTTCAACTTGACTGCCTTGCTGGAATGGTGCAGCCCATATCCACTCTTCATTACAGCTCTGAAGCCCAACAGGATTCCATACATTTATTTTCCAGGTCGAAATTTGTCGCTCTCAATTGATGCTCCTTCAATACTGCATCTCAGGTTCTGCATGCAATCTTGTCATGGATCAACAAATCTCTCAGATCTCTGAGGTTATAATTTCTAGCCAGCAATTTCAGTTCAGGTAAGCATGTGTACATATCTTCCTGTTCATCTGCCATTTCATGAAAAAACTTGAATCTTTCCACCCTTATCATTGAGTAAAAGGATTAATAATTCACACAGGTTTCTTTTTGGTGGGCCTGTTTGCTTGCTGAAGCTCTCTGCCATAGTGACCAGTGAAGTACAATGCTATCTTTACTTCTGTTTACTCCTTTTTATGTGGCCAAGTGGTTAAGGCATTCGACTAGCGATCTGAAGGTCATGAGTTCAAGCCCCAGCTGAGGCAGCGTGTTGTGTCCTTGAGCAGGTCTTAACCACACAATGCTCTGTGACAACGCTGGTGCCAAGCTGTATCGGCCCTTCCCCTTCCCCTGGACAACATCAGTGTCGTGGAGAGGGGAGACTTGCAGCATGGGCAACTGCCAGTCTTCCATACAACCTTGCCCAGGCCTGCGCCCTGGAGAGTGAAGATTTTCCAGGTGCAGATCCATGGTCTCACAAGACAAACGGATGCCTTTTACTCCTTTTTATCAGTCATTACCAACTGAACATAAGGAGAAAAATCCTTCTGCTCATTAGTAAGTTATTTGCTTCAAGGTTCATTTGCTGAGGTGGCTTTAGATGATTTGTGCTCCAGCATACAGGTCAATATTTCACTGTCTGATGGAAGAAAGCGAACTCCAGCATGCCCAGTCAAGTGATGGGTCACTTAGCGCAAAATCTGTCTCGTCAGATCTCACCACAGAACATCTTTTCATAGTGTTTGCAAAAGCAATTGCTCCAAACACAACCACACAAAATTGATTTAATATTCTCAATAAGTCTTCTGCCACCATGCATTCTAATGTTCCTAGTTGCAATCTTTTTCTTTAATGATACTTCTTACATTCTGGGGTTCTTGGAGAGTTGTGTGGTAAAACAGTTAGTTAGGTATTCATAAGCCTGTACTTGGCCTTCTGCCATATTGGCAACACGATCTAATCTGTAGCCTCGGACCTGGAAGTGCTTGATACTGATTATTGCAAGTCCTCTTCCAAGAATTGATCATTTTCTTAAAATCATTGACCTTTCGTATTATATTTCCTGACATTTATAATGAGTCCATTGTGCCCATTCTTTCTAGAGGTGTAGATGGATGCATTGATGTTTGATGATACAGTGAGTTGGAATCGTCCAAATATTCCAGATGTGGGGAAGGTACCATAAGCCAAAGACATGATATTTTTGTTGTTTGTCATTATTTTGTCCAACAGTCCACAACCAGGTATGGATGGTAAAACTTACCCCCCCTGAAATCATGATTTAATATCTATGTTCCTGTGTAATACAGTTCCGTGCAAACGTGTTAGCCACATAGATATAGCTAGGGTGCCTCAGACTTTGCACAGTACTGTATTTGTCAATGTCAAGTGGAGAGGGAGTTTGTAAATCTGGCTGGAGCAAAGGATGTTGGGAATGGCGAGGGACAGCGGGTGGCGCAGGTGCAGACTCACCCAGCCCTGAGACATCAGGCAAGGTCACTTGATTACTAACAATTGCGTTATGAAAATCTTACTTGCAGCAGCCGCCACAGGCACGTTGCATCGTATAAACAGAATTCACATGAAAAATGTAAGTAAACACATTTTTACATGTATGAAACAATGAGAACAAGAAAAAATAAATTCCATTTTAATGCAAAGTTTTCAATGCGAGCATAATGCTGCTAAACCCATGATCAGGGTTGTCCTGGTCCATTCAAGAATGGTATGGTTGAAGGGAAGTAGCTGTTCTTGAACCTGGTCATGTGGGACTTCAGGTTTCTGTTTGTACTGCCCGATGGTATGTGGGATTAATGTAGCTAGTTGTTAGAGGCAGTGTGTGTATTGGGGGCTGAAGGGCCTGTTTCTCTGCTGTACAACTTCATGCATAAATAAATGAATCCTTACCTTAGTGATCTGCATTGCTCTCCAGTCTAGACCCGTGCATTCTCACACTAACATATGGAGGCAGAAGTTTGATTAAAAGATGGAAAAAGGTACTTTAAAGCAGTGCAATGCATCGGCCTTCAGCAGTTTTGAGCTGAAGCACATGTTGCAATTGGAGGGACACATTAAGGTTGTCCGGAAGTGGACGAAGGCCTTTGGACGTGGACAGGGAAGGGGGTGTGGAGGTGGTGTGAAAACAGGGCAGGCTAATAGAGGATGCTACCTGACGAGAGTGCATACCTTCCACGACCAACATTACTATTGAAAATCAAGATTAAGCAAGCTTTGCCCTTCTACCGGAGGTTTCTGTCATCCCTGCGCTTGCCTTTAGACACTTGAGTTAGGTTGTGATACGTGTACCACCCTAGACAAACTCCTCACCATCAATTAAATCTGGACTCTTCAGGAGCAAGACAGACCTCTTAACTATCAGGTTAAGACATGATGCTGTGCTTGAAGCCCATAAATTGTACGATGGAGTTTCACAGTGGTGACAACCAGTGTGCATTTCATATTGTTTGATGACATTGGTATGCCCAGCATCCTTTGTGTGCATGCAGAAAATAAGCTTGGAGAATGCAGGTCAAAAATTAACTTGTTTAGTTATGTTGCATGGTAAATTCATTCAGGTAGTTGCTAAAATTCTATCACATGATACATAAGCACATTGATTGAATTCCTAGACTATAATTTTAATGAATTCTCTGTGTCATTGATCATTTTCATATAGCTATTCATTAAGAATGGAAGGATTGTCCTAACATGGTTAGCACAACATTGTGGGCCGAAGGGCCTGTAATGCACTGTAGATTTTCTATCTTCTATGTTTACTGGACTGTACGACAAGTCTAGTTGTTCTTGTTTCATATGGCGTTCACACTTCTAACTGAAGTGTGACCTGGGAGGGGCAGATGCAAGTCTGTCCATTCAGGAGCCAAGGTTGGATCTTTGTTTGTCATCTCATCCTCAGCCGTTCCAACATAGCTGGCCCTGAGGTGACATCGCCTGATGGAGTCCTTGAAGCACAGAGGCCTCCACACAATGTCAACGTGTTGATCCAGGTGGTGGAGGATAACATCTAGCTATTCCTAAATAATCAGAGCAGTGTCATTCAGACTTCATTATAACTTAATATCAGTTTACAGGTCATTATTTTATCTTTCTTTAAGAATTACTTATATTTGTGACCTCAGCAGATGACCAGCTTGTATTGGTTGGCGTTGGTTGAATTTGGATGGAAGATGTCTCATTTTTCTCAGCATAAGATGGAATATTCTCTTGTTAGTTAATGAAAAGTTTAGAAATTCCACTTGGACAGGCCATACCTTTGAGTTTTTAAACACATTTTGAAACATCTAGTTTGTTGGAAATCATTTGCATGGAGTATTAAAAAATATTAGTACTAACCAGCCACTAGAGCTAATTTCTTCCCACCAACATAAGCTGCCTGTAGCTTTGATTTTTCCATCTATGTGCCATTTCTGCTTTGTATCAGCTGTGACTCCAACCACTCATGTAATGTGTGGCCTCCCAAGATCTGATATCCAGCTGCCTGCTTGAGAATCTTGTGATGGTTGCATTGCATCCATTTCTAAAGAATGGGATGGAAAATAATCCCTCGCCCTGCCTGGTACTGCGGGCCATGGGCTTGTGGAATAAAATGAGTGATGGATGATAGCTTGAGAAATGGAAAGGTGGAGAGATTATAAGCAAAGTAATTGTGATTTATAGCAAGTAGAGTTCCATGAGTAAATTGTAAATTGTAAATTGTGCTCAGTAAATGTCACTTGCACAACTTTTATTGAGTCTGATGTGAATTCTGATGAAAGGTCTTTGACCTGAAAAGTTAGCTCTTTTCTCTTCCCACAGATGCATTCTAATGGGTTGAGTATTTCCAGGATTTTCTATTTTAATTTCAGATTTCCTATACGTGAGCAATTTTTTGTTATTTTCAGTTTTATAGAGTCATAGAGTATTACAGCTCAGAAACAAGTCTTTCAGTCCGCTAAGTTCACGCTGGCAGTCTAGCACCAATTTATACCAATCTTTGATTGATTTCATTTTATTTTTCCCACTTTCCCATTTACCTCCCCCCCACCAAATTCTACCCTCACTTTTTTTGTTGTTAATCAGGTATAAACATCAATACCTTTTCATTAATAGAATCAAACAAAGTGACAACGTCTTCCAAAAGGCAATGATATCGGTTGGGCTTGAATCTCTGATGGAGTTGCTCTACATTTGTGCTCAAGAACATAATACCATCTGTTTTGCTTGAAATATTAACACTGTCCTCATTGCTAAAGCTCTTAATTATAATTGTATAATAACCACATATTTGTTTTAAACTATTTTGCTGTATGTGGATTGGCCACTGTGTGTCCTGACGTACAATGTTGGAAGTTTTTGCTAAGCTTAAATAGTTTTGGGATGTCCTGCAGTTATAAAAGCATTATTACGATGCAAACCATTCTTTCTTTAGCTTTGACTATTCTTGTGTTCATCTTGTTTCCTCATGCCATTGGTGTTTTAGACATTCTAAATGAAAACACTTTAAATTAGATTCAAAGCATGGAATTCAAAGGTCTTTCATGATTTGAATATTTATATCCAGATTAAAATTACTCAAATCATGAAACACCTTTAACCATTCAGTGCTACATCCATTTAAAAGTATCTGGTAATAAAAGGCATAGAATTTTTTTAAAATGTCAAAGTAGACAACAGAGAGGAGATTCCAGTTTCTTCTCACCACTGGATTACAGCAATAACATGCAAGCCCCACACAGAGAGCTTTGTAGGTCAGGGTGGAATCTGGGTCACTGAGACTATCAGTGAATAGCACTAACTTCTGCACCACACGTGACTGTCTTGTTCTTCTCTTTCACTCTTCCTCGCATAAGGGTCTTCCATACTGCATCCCATAGTTCTCCAATAGCAGTTTAGTTGTAAAATAAAAGCAAGCATCCTTCAACTTTTCAATCTTTCTGTATTTCCATACAAGTATATTTCCTCAACTCTGGCTCAGGAAATGAAAATACTGGAAACACTCAGCAGGTCAGGCAACATCTATGAAGAGAGAAACAGTTAATTTTTCAGGTCCAGGAAGAAAGAAAGTAAGTTAAGTTACCTAGCAGTAGTAGAGAAGCTGGGGAAGGAGTGGGGGAAACAAAGGGTTCTGGTTTAAGATGGCACTACTGAAGGCAACAACAGCTTACTGGTAGTTCAAAAGGCAAGAAATTTGACTAAAAACATTATTAGTAGCACCTTTACTGAAGTAAATTGTGGTAAACTATCAACACAAATAATGAAGAGGTGAGCAAGTTCGAGGGATGTGCTGTGCTGTGCTGGTGCGTTGCAAAATTGCAAAGTTGAAATGAGCAGGAGTTGAGGCAGAGGAGTTTTGATGCCTGTCCAACTTGCCCGGGTGTGAGGTTGGATCGCTCTAAGCGCCAAGCTGATTTGGAGGGGTCGAGAATGGCAGCGTGGTCTAGGCCCAGGTCCTAATGCAAGGCACGATCCTCTGTTTGGACAATTTAATCACTGGCCCAGATAGATTGGAAAAGCAGTATGTGGGATCCAGAGGCAAGAGTTACTTGCTCCCCCACAATCTTCCCTCCTCTCTCTGTGGTATTCAGGCTGTGAGACTGCCCTGGCTGCTGTGTTCCATGTCTGACAGCGTCACAGTGATTCGCCTGGCCAACATGATGAACTGAGGCTGAGGCTTTGGGCCTACTGCTGGCTGTTCTGGCGATTCAGATCTAAGGATTCAATTTAGTTCATAATGCTGTTGCTTGCTCTTATTATTTGCATGATTTGAGTTTTGTCTCTCTTTCTTTGCACATTGGGTGTTGGTCTTTAGTTTTCTGAGTTGGGTTCTTTCGGGTTCCTTGCTTTGTGTCTGCCTGTAAGCAGACAAATCTCAAGGTTGTATAATTTATACATTCTTTGATAATAAATGTACTTTGAATCTTTGAATACCTCTGCTAACGGAAACCAGATGGGATAATGGGGGCAGTTACCAACAGATTATGCCTCTTTGCCTGTGTTTGGAGCAAGTTTTTTGGTAATTCTGAATTATTTCAGTCAGGCCACATTTTCTACGTGTAAACAAGGAAGCCAGCAACTGGACATCAAGTCACTGGCATTCTAGTAACTGCAGACGTTAGCAATTTATAACACACCTCTTTCCTTCCCTCTGCCTTCATGTCAAAAGTAAGAACAGTTACAAAATTACATACTAATAGTTTGGGGCATCTGTGATTTCTCTGAAATTTTACAACATGCCACCAAAGGTCAATCAGCCATTTTGTATTCATCCACTGAGAAACATCTTCAAATACTTTTGTTTGGGGAGCATAGTTGTGCTTGTTCTGTGGAGTGCTTAATGCTTTGCAAATGATTTTTGAATACTTAGCAATTTTACGGATCCAAAATTAATAGAGAAGAAACCCTTTAAGGTTGGTCAATAACAAATGCCAATTATATTCTGACTGTTTTAGCTAATAATTAGATCTTATGTTCCCATGCTGTGTATTGTGTAATTGCACTCCATCTCAAATCCCTATGTACTTAAGTCGGTTTTGGAATTATAATTAAGTACAATTTCTATAGTACTGTCATGATTGTCTATGATCCATGATACTTGCCTACAATCTCCACATTGCCAAAAATATTTAAGCTTTTGCTTGTGTTTTATATTCTAACATCCATGCAAGTCATATTGCTTGGAAAATTATAGTGCCTGTTTCAAAAGTCTGTGTCATGTACGAGTTTTGAAGTGAATTATCACCATGAGCAATATGACTGTTCATTTTGCCGTGCTCTGACTTTTGAAGCGTGAAATACCTGATCGGGATTGCACAGGCATCCACACCCTGGAGATAACAAACACCCACAAGGTGGTTCTGGATGAGGAAAGCCTTACACTTCTTTCATTCATCTATCCAGTGTGCTGCTAAACTCAAACCATTGCTGCCCAAGATTTTTGTCTCCTCTGTGACTTCAGTGTTTACCCCATACATTGATGCTCCTTTGTCACCTTGTATCTCTCATTGAACTTCTACATTTGAGTATTAATGTCATTACTGAGCCAGTAGTACAGGCAGGTTCTGGACCTCCTTAAGGCAGGCAGTTCAACAAGGTAGCTTAAAGTTATAACAAGTTTGATTAACAAGGAGAAATTTTGTTAATAACATTGTATATAGAGAGGCAAGCCAGATGTCACATAACATACAGTTGCTGAGTTATTATCAGACCAAATAAAGTGTGTTAGGTAAAGTTACTACACCAGTGTAATAAAGCACATCAGTGCCTCAGGTTCACATGGAGATTTAAGACCAGCCATTCAAATACCACAAGCTCAAGTAACGCAAATTGGGTTAAATAAAATGCTAAAGCAATGATTCACACAAAGGCCTACACCCTCCTTCCCTTATGGACTAGACACTAGCCCAAGCACATGTGGGCAGCACACTTTTAAGGCCACCTGAGGAGGAAGGTCCCATGCTATTTTTCCTCCAGCTGGAAACAACAGGCACAATTCTCTGTTCCACCTGGTTGCTATAAGTAACATAAGCATAAAGCACACGAAATCAACTTTCTAGGTTGAAGAACATTCTGCCTCCAGTCTTGCTACAGAACCTGGGCCCGGTTACTGGTGATCAGCCTTTTTGGTGTTCTCTATACTGTACTATTCTAGACCTTCTCTCCTATTCTCAATGGTCAGGACTGGATGCAGTGTCCTAGGTTTCGACTGACAACTTGATCCATATTTCCACTATCTTGAGCCCTTACTTCAGTGATGTAAGCATCTGTTGCACTCCAGTGTTTACATTGCCATGCTGAATATTTAGATCCCCTCTATTATGATTTTATACGTCTTTCTTGAGCCTGCTGCTGGAGGTTTTTGCTTCTTAAATAAGAAGATGTGTACTTTCCATACAAGATTCACCAGCAACACATGAAATGTTGGAGGAACTTGTCAGGCCTGGCAGCACCTGTACAGACGACGTTTCAGGCTGAGACCCTTCATGAAGATTCACCAGACTTGTTTCAGGGATGGCAAGTTTGTATACGAGGAGAGATTAAGTAGATTGGGCTGTATTTATTAGAGTTTGGTAAAGTGAGAGGGGATTTTATCAAACTTACAACATTCAGCAGTAAGCATGCTTGCCCTGGTTGAGGGATCTTGAACCAGAGGGCACAGTTTCTGAAGAAGGGGTAGAGGGCATTTAAGTCTGAGTGAGAAATTTATTTGCTCAGAGGCTGGTGAACCTTTGGATTTCTATACCCAGGAGATCTGTGAAGGTACAATCATTCAACTCATCCAAAAGAGAAATTGATGGATGTCCAAATATTAAGAAGATGAAGGAATATATTTATTTAGGAATACAGCGTGGAATGGCCTCTTCCGGCCTTTGAGCCATGCCGCCCAGAAACCTCCGACTTAGCCCCAGCCTAATCACAGGACAATTTACAATGACCAATTAACCTACTGATCGGTAAGTCTTTGGACTGTGGGAGGAAACTGGAGCACCTGGAGGAAACCCACACGCTCACAGGAAGAACGTACAAAGCTTTCTAATAGAGGACGCCAGAATTCAGCTCTGAACTCCAGCACCCTGAGGTATAATAGCATGGCTGCAGAGGGTTGTGGAGCTCAGCATTCAACACAATCATACCCTCGGTTCTAATCAACAAGCTCCAAAACTTGGGCCTCTGTACTTCCCTCTGCAACTGGATCCCTGACTTCCTTACTGGGCGACCACTGTCAGTGTGAATCACAAATGATATCTCCTCCTTGCTGACAGTCAACACTGGCACACCTCAAGGATGCATACTTAGGCCACTGATCTACTCTCTCTACACCCATAATTGTGTGGCTAGGCCCACACCTATAAATTTGCTGAAGACACAACTATTATTGGCAGAGTTTCAGATGATGGTGGGGAGGCATGCAGGAGTGAGATCAGCTGGTTGAGTGGTGTCACAGTAACAACAATCTTGCACTCAACATCAGTTAGACCAAGGAATTGACTGTGGATGTCAGGAAAGGGAAGTCGAGGGTACACATGCCAATCCTCATCGAGGGAAAGGGTGAGCAGTTTCAAGTTTCTGGGTGTCAACATCCCTGAAGATCTATCCTGAGCCACACATACCGATGCAATTACCAAAAAAAAGGCATGACAGTGGCTATATTTCACTCGGGAGTTTGAGGAAACTTGGTGTGTCACCAAAGACACTTGCAAATCTCTACAGATGTGCTGTGGGGAGCATTCTAACTGGTACAGAGGGGCCAGTGCGCAGGATCAGAAAAAGCTGCAGAAAGATGTAAACTCACTTGGCTCCATCATGGGCACTAGCCTCCCCAGCATCGAGGATACCTTCAAAAGGTGATGTTTCAAAAAGGCGACGCCCATCATTAAGGGCCCCCAGGACACGCCCACTTCTCATTGCTACTATTAAACAGAAGGTACAGGAGTTTGAAGACATACTGAATGTTTCAGGAAGAGCTCCTTCTCCTCTGCCATTAGATTTCTGAATGGACAATGAATGCATGAGCACTCTCTCAGTTTTTTTTTGGCTCAGTTTTTGCACTACGTACTTACTTAATTGTGCCATTCACCTCCTCCTTCACCTCCATTAGGATCCCCAGGATGTCCTTTCGGGTGATTCTGCGAATCTGCTGCGGCCATTTATTGTGTCTGGTGCTCCCGTTGCAGGCTCCTGTGTGTTGGTGAGAGCTGTTGTAAATTGGGGGAACCACTTCGTCAAGTACCTCCACCCCATCTGCCACATGCAGGACTTCCCATTGGCCAAACATTTTAATTCCCATTCCAACAATGTCGATCCATAGCCTCCTCTTGCGGCAAGATGAGGATGGACACAGGGTTGAGAAGCAACACCTTATATTCCGCAGCCTCCAGAATGATGGCACAAATATTATCTCTCCCTCCGGTAAACAAATTCCCACCCCACCTACCTCTAGTCCCCACTCTGACCTTTTACCTCTTCTCACATGCCTATTAGTTCTCCCGGGTCCCCTCCTCCTTCCCTTTCTCTTATGGACCACTTTCCCCTCCCTTCACATTCTTTCTTTTCCAGCCCTTGACCTTTGCCACCCACCCGCCTTCACCTATCACTTTCCAGCTAGCCTCCTTCATCCCCCCCCCCATTTATTCTGGCATCTTCCCCCTTTCTTCTCAGTCCTGAAGAAGGGTCTCGACCGAAACATCGACTATCGATTCATTTCCATGGATGCTGCCTGACCTGCTGAGTTCCTCCAGCATTTTATGTGTGTTGCTTTGTATTTCCAGCATCTGCAGTTCTTCTCACGTTTATTGTAATTTGTAGGTTTTTTAAAAAAAAAATTGTTATTTATTGCAAAGTACTGCTGCGGCAAAATAGCAAATTTCACAACATGTGCCAGAGATGTTAAGGCTGAGTCTGATTCTGCCACTCCATCATGGGCAACCCTTCCGATCGTTGAGGACATCTTCCTAAAGTGGTGCTTCAGTAAGTTGGTATTCACCACCGAGGATCTTCACTGTCCAAGACATGACCCTTTCTCATTACTAACATCAGAAAGGAACTACTGGCACTTGAAGACTCAGTCTCAATGATCTAAGAACAATTTTTTTTCTCCTCCACCTTCAGATTTCTAAATGGCCCATGAACCCATGAGCACCACCTTGTTATTCTTGTTCTGCACGATTTAATTATTCTTGTAATTTATAGATGTTTTTGCCTGTACTGCTGCAATAAAACAAAAAAATTCACATCATATCTCAGTGATAATAGATCTGATTCTGATTCGAGAGGACTAAGATATAAAAGCAAGGATGTAACGCTGAGGTTTTATAAGGCACTGGTCAGGCTGCACTTGGAGTAATGGGAGCAGTTTTGGGTTCCTTATCTAAGAAAGGATGCACTAGCTTTGGAGAGGGTGGAGAGGAGGTTCACAAGAATGATCCTTAGAATGAAAGGGCCATTTGATGGCTCTGGGCCTGTACTTGCTGGAGATTAGAAGAACGAAGAAGGATCTAATTGAAACCTGTCGAGTATTAAAAGACCTATATACAGTGGATATGCAGAGGATGCTACCCATAGCAGGGGAGTCTAAGGCCGGAGGACACAGCCTCAGAATACAAAGACAGACCTTAAAACAGAGTTGAGAAGGAATTTCTTGAGCCAGAGGGTGGTGAGTCTATAGATGGCTGTGGAGGCCTGGTCATTGGGTATACTGTATTTAAAGCTGAGGTTGGTAGGTTTTTGTTTAGTAAGGGTGTCAAAGGTTATAGGATGAAGGCAGGAGAATGGGGCTGAGAGGGATAATGAATCAGCCATGATAGAATGGCCTAATTCTGCTCCTGTGTCTTACGGTCTTATCCCACTATCTCAGAATGGGACAGTCCAGCATCATTCTCTATTACCCATGTGAAGATTTTCCCAGAGGCAGTTTTACACCACCAACAAAAATGTTTTATTTAAGACATTAAAAAAAATAAACTTCAATGTCAAGTATATTGTCATGTACACAAGCTCGTATATGTGCAGGTTCAATGAAAAACTTACTTCATCTGCAATTCAGGCACATAAGACCGTAAGATATAGGAGCAGAATTAGGACATTTGTCCCGTTGAGTCTGCTGTGCTGTTTCATCATGGCTGATGCATTCCTCTCTCAGCCCCAATCTCCTGCCTTCTCCCCGCAGCCCTTCATGCACTGACTAATCAAGAATCTATCAACATCTGTCTTAAAAATACCGTGACCTGACATAGCATAATATAAATGGCATTCTTAAAAAAGTTAAACATAAACATTAATAAAGAACACAATTAAAATAAAAATAAGGCCATTGTAGTGCAAAGTGATCAAAGTGGTGCAATACACACAAAATGCTGGAGGAACTCAGCAGGTCAGGCAGCATCCATGGAAATGAATAAACAGTCGACATTTCAGCCTGAGACCTTTCATCAGGACAAGGCCTGAAATCTTGACTGTTCAATCATTTCCATAGATGCTGCTTGAGTTCTTCCAGCATTTTGTGTGCATTGCTTTAGATTTCCAGCATCTGCAGAATTTTCCGTGTTTGTGGTGCTGCTACACTGATTGAAAGGAAGTAGCTGTTCTTGAACGTGGTGGAGTGGAACTTTGGGCTTCCGTACCTCCTTTCTGATGGCAACACAAGAAGGCAAAGTTCTGTTACAGGGCATTTTTGATGATGGATATTGCCTTCTTGAGTTAGCACCTCATGTAGATACTACCATATACTTGATCTGCAGATTTGGTGGTTAGACTTTGTTTTGGTCTCTTTAATCGTGAGAGTTGCCCATAGTGATCTTCAGGTGGGTCTGTATCTGTGTGAGTTAATGGACAGCAATATACTATTGGTGGCTGATATGTTCCTGCCAGTTTCTGGCTCAACAAATTGGCTTAAAGTAACTCACTCCTCTCCCAAATTTAGGAACCCCTGACCGTTTGATTGAACTCTTGGAGACAGAGCCCCCTGCTCCCCAGTTTATCGATTTCCACATACCTGGCTTTCCTATGGCAGGCATTGGAGACATTTCCTAAAATGAGGTATAATGGTGCATGCTATGGAAGAGATTACATTGCTGGGCTAATCCGGAGGCACCAGTTCAAATACAGCATGGCAGATTTACAACCATCCAGTTGACACCAGTTCACGAAGTGATCCGTTGTCCCCGTAACCAATTCTCTTACTTTCCCACACACTAAGGGCATTTTATAATGGCCAATTAACCTAGCAATCTGCTTTGTGAAATGAGAGGAAACTGAAGCTCCTGGAGAAAACCCAACCATTCCCAGGGAGAACATGCAAACTCCACACAGACAGCACCCCAGCTCAGGATTTATCAAATGTCTTTGGCGTTCTGAAGCAGGAGCTTTACTGGCTGAATATAATGTAAAGTCACTGAATAAATTTGGAATTAAATGTAGTCTCAAATAACCATGCAGCAGCCAGACTGCTGTCAAACCCACCTCTTTCTCTTTCAGGAAAGTAATCTAGTATCTCTACTTTATTTAGCTTATCTGGAGTTACTTACCCATCATTGTGGATGACTCTGAATTGCCTCCACACATCGGGGAAAATTAGGGATGGGAAATGAATTCTGGCAAGTCAGCGACAGCTGCACTCCATGTATAAGTAAAGAAATGACAAAGCAATTGTGAATAATAAACAGTAATAGTTTGGTATATTAACTGCAGAAACTTGTAGAGTGAAAAAAATGTCCAAGACATTAACCACCCAATATACTGCCTCCATCAGCATTTGTGATTTTGCAAGCTTCATGTTAAATTCCTTGCACTGTTCCTCTCACAATCCTTTAAATTATATTGCAACTTTTTTAAAAAAGTCTATCACTCTGCATCCCCTGTGTAGAAGGTTAGTATTACCAGAACATCTGACGCATAGTGTATGAGTGCAGAGTTCAGTTAAATGAGTTATAGCTTTCTGGAGCTTGATAAAATTAGTCGGTACTTAAAACATAGGCTTCAAATGAATTGGATTGAGATTTCCCTTGAGTCTCAAGTGCTTTGAGTCTCTGTACCAGGGAACATTAAATTATATGTAATATGTATTGTGACTTGTTTTTTCCAGCACGTATACTTATTAAACTTATGGAGATTGTGTTGCCTTAATGAATGTGTGCAAAGATGGTTGCCATAGATACAGGACAGGATTATGGGTTCCAAATCTAGAATCTGATGAGGTGGTAGGCCATCAGTGTAGTTCCTCAGTAGAAGTGCCTAGAGCAGGGTAAACAGCACACTAGCAGCAAATAATTGCCATATTATTATTTAAATATTATTCTAAATGGAAGACTTTCTTAGTTTTGTCTGTGCTGTATTAAAATGTTTCAACACTGATAACCCTGACAAGAGTGTTAGGATGTCTGCAAACGCTCAGTGTGCGGGGGCAATTTAATGGGTATTCCATGTCAATATATCTTTCCTGTGCAATTATGTTTAATTAAAATGAGTTGCAAGATCCTCTGATTGCCACTGAGTATTAAACTACTCTTCCAACAGCCCTGCTACTCCCTCTACCAGTAATTGCTGGTGCATCTGAAACATTATAAACTTTGATTGTCATGGTGGCAAGCTATCTCATTTGTTTTGCTCAAGTTAGTGGCCTGTCAAGCCCCGGAAGGGTATCTTGTTCTTTTTCAATTGTCATTAAATTAATTTATGAAGGAAAAATTATATTTTGCTATCAGCTTTTAGTAGCTGAACTAAAAATAGACGATACTGTTCTGTCTGAACGATGCGTCATTACGAAAGAACGATGTGCCATTTTCGAATTTGAACCCGTTACAAGTATAGATGAATACTTTATAAGAGAACACACAAAATGCTGGAAAAACTGGGTGAGGCAGCATCAGTGGAGGGAAATAGACAGTCAGTGTGTAAGCCATCAGCTCTTGTTCCCCCCAAAAATATTTTTTATACTGGCTCTGATGGGAAAAAAGAAGGGAGAAAGCATAAAGTGTTGGGGGAAAGGGTAGAGCAGGAGTTGCAGGGTGAGAGATGGATCCAGGTGAAGTGGGAAGGGGATTGATAGGCAGGTGAGGGAAGGGAAGAGTGAGAACGATGTACAAAGCTGGGAGGTGATAGGTGGAAGTACAATGGGCTGAAGAAAATAGAATCTGATAGGAGAAGATCGTGGACCATGGAATACAGGGAAGGAGGTGAAGAGAGGAACCAGGAGTAGGAATGTTGTGAGAGTTGAGTTGATTGAGAGAGTGGGAGGGGGAAGGAGATAGGGTAATTGGGCCAGTGGATTACGAGAAAAATGGGGACAGAGCGGTTAACGTTGTGAAGATCTCCCTGCTCCACTCCAATACCTTAATTACTGCAGCAGAAAGTAGGATGTGCAATCATAGAGGGACTGGATCCAAAAGGGGACTTATCCTTTGAGATTTCAATGAGAAATATTGATATTATAAATGTAGCACCATGGGATCATAAAAGCTCAAAACTTGACGTATAAATAGTGGATTGTTTGTAGGACAAAGTACAGAGTTGGATTACATTGTTCTGTTTAGGTTGATAGTTGGTGGGGTGCCACAGAGCATATTACTCAGTCCTCATTGTTATTCTTTGGATTTCCTGGTCAGCTACTTGCATATATTCAGCACAAGATAAAAAAAAAAGATTGAAGAACGTTCTTGAGGAATCACAACATCCCCACTGAGTCCTCTGAATTTATGTCTCAAAGTGGAGAAGAAGCATTTGTGATGTCATTGAAAACCTAGGGCCAGGTTTTGTGATGGTAGTGGGTTTGCTGACCATAAAGTTCTAAACCCAAATGAAGATCTTAAGCTCTATCGGACATAAATAGCTACAAGTACTCTCTCTAAAGGGAGATTATACTGTAGTTACCCAATCTTCAAAGCCTAGCTCACTTCCTTGTTTTTTCTCCAAAGCAAGTTTAGCTGTCAATGCCCTCTATTCAAGTGGCGGTTCCCCTCTACTTCCCAGTGATAGATATTTGAATCCAAACAACACTCTTAAAACACGTTTAAAACTCACAGAGAATTTCTAGCTTAAGCATTTCCAAATTACAAACCATTTTGAAAACACACATACAATTCTTATAAGCTAAAGAGACATAAAAATGATGTAGATGAACAAATCGTCCATTGCAGAAACTGAAGCCGAGAAATGGACTCCAGTTCACTGCGTGTTTCTTCCGTGCTTTTTTTTAAACTCCGCTCCTAATAAGCCTGAACTGCTCTAGATATTTATATCCTTTTTCTACCATTTTAGTTCCTCAGATAACCTTCTAACAAAAATGGTCCAAAGACCTAGACATACAGTAGATCTTAGCTAATGCTGTACATAAAACTCCCAATGTTAATAGACCAGTTATTTGAAATGCTAAATGATTGCTTCCATCTGGTCTGTCAGCTTCCTTGAACTAAACAACTTAGTCAGCTTTATTTGTTTAGAAACAAGCCAAATTAAACAACCCACTGTCTTATACTGCACTCTTGAGTAGCAAGACAGTGTAATAAGCTCTTCAGGCCTGTTTGGGGAGCCAGAGAGCATTGGGCTCCGAGGTTTTTCGAGCATCTGAATAGGTTACATGTTGTTTAATGAGAGTTGTTAATTGTGAAGAGTTCCTTGAGTTTTTTCACGAGTCTCTCCCTTTTTGTAATGCAGTCTCCTGGTACTTTCTGTTTAAATAAACTTGATAAGTTTATTTTGTTACTTGTATTATTTAAGTGGCGCCCGATTAGCGCTAATCATGGGGTCCTAGTTTTGAAAATGTTACATCTTGTGGTGTTGTTCGGTCGAGGCACTAATGTTCTGTTGGAATTTTTCTGAATAAGCTCTGGTCACCGTCTCTACAGTGGAGCCTGTCTTTCCTCTGCACTTAGGTTCCGACATTGCCAGTGTACATCGCGACAGATGGGGGCTATGTTTTTAACTTCAAGCTGATTACTGCTTTCCATTTACGTTTTAAGAACTGGAGACTGACTACCATTTACGACTAGAAGTCAAGCAAAATATTTTGTTCAATTTTTACTTCAGTCTGTTTGTGATCTAACCAGTGGCAGCTGCTGTGTTTAGAAAGCGAGCTTTCTAAATAACCATCACAGCCTTGCATGTATAGCATCCCTGGGGTGCACAACTTTACAAACTACATGGCCACCCTATCAGCCACCTCCTGCTCCATCTGTGGATGAGTTTGTGGCTTCTACATGGGCTTCATTAACTCACGTACAAAACTGGAGTGGAAGTTACATCTTTGATTCTGGGGCACTTGCTTAGAAGAAGGTTTCAAAACTAGTCTTTTGGAAGCTAACAGCACCAGCATCAGCAAAGGCAGGGGTTTGGCCCAGAGCATCACCGGGCACTCTTAAGGATTTATGTTTGTTGGATTTATGATCTATATTATATATTTTTTTAAAAGGTTCCCCAGAAGAGGTCAAATTTAATTTCCTCCACCTGCACTTAACAGAAAATAACCCTCTATAACATGTTAATAGATTGGTAGTTTTTGTATCTAGGAAGCTGAAATACATTAGGATTGGAGTACTGCTATAACTGTACAAATTCCTGCTGAGACCACCTGAAGTAGAAAGAGAAATTGGGCACCATACCTTAGAAATGGTATATTGTCCTTGAAGGAGGTGCGGTCCAAGTGTATTAGAATACAATCTGGACTTCATAAGGTGACTTCTGCAGAGAGACTGTGGGACCCAAGCTTTTCTCCTTGAAATTTAGAAAGAAAATTCTATTGAAGGTGTTAAGATGTTAAGGGGAATGACAAACGATCTGCTGAAGGAACTCAGCAGGTCGAGCCAAATAGGAATTGTTCTGGGTGGAAACCCTGCATCAGCACTGTTCATTACTCCATATTCCAGCTTCTGCAGTCTCTCATGTCCTTGTAAAGAGGATCTTATGGGGTAAAGAGAAAGTATTTTTGGTGGTTGGGGTGTTTGGGCCAGAGATCTTGGACTAAATACTAGAGTCAGACTTTGTCAGGAGTGAAGTTAGACAAGCACATGGTAGAAATTAGTACTTTCTTCTGCAATTATGATTACCGCTCAGTTAATTTTTAACATTATATATAAGATTGTTCTAACTTGATTTGAGAACTGTGAAGAAGGGGTAGGTTAATGGAGTTGGATCATATACATTTCAGCCCATATCTAATAAAATAGAAAAAAAATCTAATAATCTCAAGGAGCAATATGGCCAACATTTCTATTTTATGGTATATATTTAGTTAATGGCACTTGTGGGAATATTCTAGAGATACAGGTAGAGAAAAGTGGTCAGAGTAATATAATTGTAGTACAGAAAGCCAGAATAGAATTAATGAGCTGAACATTTTTTTTCTGTGTGGCAGTATTCTGCAGCCCTCTGAATCCGATGTTCTTGGCAAGTTTGATGGGACAATTATCTCCTTTGTAATGCTGGTGGCATTACCACAGGGTATGGATAGGGTCACATCAGAAAATGGAACCACTACAGTTAAATTTCTCCTCACTTCCTCCCTTATCAATTCATATTTTCTCTGTTGAAAAGGAAGGTAAAATATGTAATCATATCACAATTTATAAAAATGATGAGAAGCAAATGAAATTATCATTATAAACCTCAAACTTTGTTCCCATCTCTGATCCCACTGGTAATTTTGCATGCAACAGACTTTAAATGCAGGAGGAACTCAGTAGGCCAGGCAGTGTCTATGTAAAAGAGTTGACATTTCGGGCCAAGACCCTGCACCAGGCCTGCCTTTTTGCATAAATGGTTAAGAGTGCTATAATGGATTTATGGGGTATGCCCACAATAAAATGTATCTCAGGGTTGAGTATGGTGACATATATGTATTTGATAAGAAATTTACTTTTTACTTTGAACCGAGGATATTATGCACTTCTGAAAAAGTTTACCTTTTCCCAGAGTGTTTTGATCTCCCATTTGGGAGAGTAACTTGCAGAGCTTGCAGTGGCCATTCCGGTGGTGATGTCTGTTATTTATCAAGTAGGGTGCCGTGCGCAATCCTGATTTGATGGAGACGGACGTGAGAGCATGGAGGAACATCTAGTGAAACTTCTGGAATGCCTGCTTTGCTGCTGTTGCTACTGTGTGGTCCAGAATCTCCAGAGGAGAAGGCCCCGAGTCCTCGGCTTTGCTTGTTGCTCAGTGGCCGGGGGGTGTGGGGGTGCGGGGTCAAAGCGCTTGGCAGAGGATGGTGCTCAGAGAGGCTGTGTCGGAGGGGCTGGTCGGAGGCTCGAAGTTGTCGGACAGACTCAGAGTCCGCTGCGGTGGGGTTCTTCCAATGGTGCTGCATCAGCAAGTTGGCGGCGTTTGGAGGTTCATGGCAGGGAGAGTTTCTCCGTTCTGCCGCCTGCGTGAGATGATGAGTCTGTCGGGACTTTGAGACTTTTTTTTACCGTGCCCATGGTCTGCTCTTTATCAAATTATGGTATTGCTTTGCACTGTTGTAACTATATGTTATAATTATGTGGTTTTGTCAGTTTTAGTCTTGGTTTGTCCTGTGTTTTTCTTGTGATATCATTCTGGAGGAGCGCTGTATCATTTTTTAATGCATGCATTTCTAAATGACAATAAACGAGGACTGAGTGTCCTCATAATCTAATCTAACTCTGGTGGATTTAATCCTCCAGAGCTGTGAGATAGTTCTTAAAGTACTGTCCAATGCTTTGGAATAATGTTCTAGTCATATTTTTAAACTCACTTGAGTTCCTTTAAAACCAAATATCATTGTGTGGTCTGGTCTTTTTACAAATACTATGCCTCCAGTTAAAATTGGGATAATTTTGATGCAGTCTTTTGGAATTCAATTGGAATTTTAACTGAAGTTATACAAAATAGTAAACAACAGGAATTCTGCAGATGCTGGAAATTCAAGCAACACACATAAAAGTTGCTGGTGAACGCAGCAGGCCAGGCAGCATCACTAGGAAGAGGTGCAGTCGACGTTTCAGGCCGAGACCCTTCGTCAGGACTAACTGAAGGAAGAGTGAGTAAGGGATTTGAAAGTGGGAGGGGGAGGGGGAGATCCAAAATGATAGGAGAAGACAGGAGGGGGAGGGATGGAGCCAAGAGATGGACAGGTGATAGGCAAAAGGGGATACGAGAGGATCATGGGACAGGAGGTCCGGGAAGAAAGACAAGGAGGGGGGGGTGACCCAGAGGATGGGCAAGGGGTATATTCAGAGGGACAGAGGAAGAAAAAGGAGAGTGAGAGAAAGAATGTGTGTATAAAAATAAGTAACAGATGGGGTATGAGGGGGAGGTGGGGCATTAGCGGAAGTTAGAGAAGTCAATGTTCATGCCATCAGGTTGGAGGCTGGCCGCCCTGACTTCCCTCCCGAAATCTCAATGACACTCTCCCCCCTGCCCACACCTTCTGGAAGATGCCTTCTTAAAGTCTACTCCTTTAACCAAACTTCATAAGCACAAAGTATTTCCTTATATGCTGCAAATGTGGCAAATTTTGTTTGATAATACTGTTGGGAAGTATATTGCCTGTTACTTGTATCTCATTGCGAGCTGCATGTATTATTTAATTGTGAATATCTCCTCCTGTTGTCTTTTAAGTTTCTGTAACCTGAAGTTTAAGTTGGATGAGCAACATGCTGTTGCAAGTTTTGTAGCTGCTCAGGGTATTCGATGGCAAACAGCAGTGCTCAGCGGTGTAGCGACTGGTTGGAGCAGGTTACAGTTAGTCTATACCAGTCATAATCTGTGGTACAAGTTTATTGTGGACGATGCAGCAATAGGGTCACATTGTAGACCCAAAAACGCACTGTGTCTTCAGGACATGTTCCCATCAAAGATTAAATTCGAAGGGCGGAGAGGTGCATTGGATAGATTAACACTCACATAAGGCATCAATAACCAATTGCTTTACGCCATTAAAGTTCTTTCAGCCGCTTAGATATATTCGGCTGTAAAGGTTTTTCCCGTTGCACCAACAATGTCTGCTTAGATGGTTGCCTTGTCTGGCAGCCAGCTCATGTAAATATTCAGAGAGAAAAGACCAACAGGAGCCCATGGATAGCTGGTTGGAATATAAACAGGGGATGTAAGAAGGATATCAGGGCTTGCAGTTACAAATTGTCGAGAAAGGGGAAAAATTCCACAAAAATTAGTTGGCTATCACAGGTGCATGGCATTTATATCACATTGAAGTAAGACTGAATGAAGGAAATGGGATTTGTTTTGACTGATCCTCTTTGTGTTCACTTGCTGTTGACTGAATAAGGAAGCTCAACGACGCATGTTGTTCTCTACCTCACTAAAGTGTTACTTCGTTCCTCTCTCTGAAAGACTGAGGAAATCCTGCACAAACTCATGGTCAAAAGGCACATATCAGGGTTCCCTGTGAGTTTCTACTCTTACACTCCTGAGTCATGCCGTAAAACAGTATGAAATTCGCACAAGTGACCCAGTCCGAAGTTTAAGTTACTCGGATCTGTTAATGGAGTGCTGGCTGCAGTGTGGGTGGGCAGTGTGAGAGAAGCTCAGCTAGGGAGTGAATAGACTCACAAATTTTCCCTGAAGCAGTGTCCTGAGAGGAAATCAAATCAATTAGCAAGGTACAAGAATTGATGAGAATAGCTGGAAGTGACTATTTCAGGGCAAACTAAAGCTAACCAAATGTGAGAAACAAACTTCATAATGTCAGTGGTGTGTTGAATAAGTAGTACTGAGATTGAGCAAGTTGTCATTTCTATCTGTGTAGATGCCGACCCCAGGCTTATGAATGCGGCCTAGGTCCAGGCCTCGGACAATTTTATTTTAATTACAGGTGTCCCCCGCTTTTCGAACGTTCGCTTTACGAAACTTCACTGTTACGAAAGACCTACATTAGTACCCTATTTTCGCTTTCAGAAGGTGTTTTCACTGTTACGAAAAAAAAATTCAGCGCGCGATAAAAGGCAGCGCACCCCGAGCAGCCGCTCTCCCCCAGATTCTTGCTGGCATTGCTTAAACACGAGCCTGTGAGCAGCCGTTTGCAAGATGAGTTTTATGGTATCAGAAAAGCCTGAAAGAGCTCATAAGGGTGTTACATTTAAGGTAAAACGAAACATAATTAAGCGTTTTGATCATGGTGAACGAAGTAAGGACAACGTGAGTTTGGCTTGTGGAAGTTGACGAAGATGATGTTGAAGAGGTTTTGGCATCCCATCACCAAGAACTGACAGATGAAGAGCTGATGCAATTGTAAGAAAAAAGGATAACAATCGAAACTGAATGAGTAATGATAAAGTACAACTTTAGTTTTGAAGGGGTACGTCGGTTTAGGGGATATTTGCAGGATGGTTTGAGTCCTTACAAAGAACTGTGTGATAGAAAAATGCGCGAGGCTCAGCAGTCAAGCAAGCCTTCCACATCAGCCACAGCAGACGACGAACCTCGACCTTTGACATCGAGGCGGGAAGAGATAGAAGAAGATAAGCTGCCTGCTCTAATGGAAACAGACGACGAGATGACACCCCAGTGTCCCACCACCCCAACCCCCAGGCCACGGACAGATACCGATTCGCAGAGAATGCAAAGGTAGCCGGGAGGCACACAGCACATCTTTAAGAAAAAAGCCGAAATAAACATGCTAATTAATTAGGTGCCGCCGACACGTAGTTGTCAGCCCAGATCAGAGACGACGCAATCAGAAATCGGCACTGATCTGGGCCGACAATTACAGGCGGCACCTAATTAATCAGCATGTTTGTTTTGGCTTTTTTCTTAAAGATGTGCTGTGTACCTCCCGGCTACCACTGGACCCCTGCGTTCTTCGCGGCAATGTATTGCTCAGCGGCTTGGAGGGTGAGGGGCCACTGCACCACCCAAACTCCGACGACTCAGTCTAACACACCATCATCAGTGTGCTCTGCGCTGTCCCGATTCCGGTAAGTGATACTACACTGTACATACATTATTTCTACTTTATATTGGCTGTGTATTTTTACGTGTTATTTGGTATGATTTGGCAGCTTCATAGCTTAAAGGTTACTGGAGAGCGCTTGCGCGTGTTTTTGCTAACAGCGCTTGTGTGAGATTTTCTGCCGACGGCGCTTGCATGAGATTTTCGCTCCGGAGAACAGTTCAGTAATGATTGTGGAAAAGTATTTCTACTTCTTATAGGCTGTGTATTTATCATACCATTCCTGCTTTTACTATATGTTACTGTTATTTTAGGTTTTATGTGTTATTTGGCATGATTTGGTAGGTTATTTTTGGGTCTGCGAACACTCACAAAATTTTCCCATATAAGCAAATGGTAATTGCTTCTTCGCTTTATGACATTTCGGCTTATGAACCGTTTTATAGGAACGCTCTACCTGCGGATGGCGGGGGAAACCTGTCTTGACCTACAGCACAAGAAGGCCCTTCCAGCCCTTCAAGCCGCACTGCCCAGAAGTCTCCCAATTTAATCTTAGCCTAATTACGGGACAATTTACAATGACTAACTAACTTAGCAACTGGTATGTCCTTGGAGCATGGGCGGAAACCAGAGCACCCTGGAGGAAACACATGCAGTCACGGGGAGAACATAGAAACTCCTAACAGACAGTGGTAGGAAAAGTTATGTAAAGAAAAAGAGCAACTAAAATGTTTCCTTGGAGACTTCAGAGTTGATGATATGGAGCAGGAGAGACCATTGCTGGAGTTGCGGTGGAGAGGTAAGAATGAACCTAATCAAGAACAGTCCCCAAAGGTGAATAAGGTTGCATAGTCACCAGACGGCTACAACACTGGAGATGAGAGGAACAACGTACCATGGTCACATGGAGGTTGCAGATGGGAAAACAGTTCCCCAGGACAGGATAGTCGATAGTGTTTTTCCTCTGGGAGCTGTGAAGCATAGCTTTATCACTGGCTGAGGTTCAGGTAGAATGCATAAGACCATAAGACATGGGAGCAGCATCAGGCCATCATGTCTACTCCACCATTCAATCATGGCTGATCCTTTTACCTCTCTCCAGCTCCACTCCCCAGCCCTTCCCATGACCTGTGATGTGGTGTCCAGTAAAGAATTTATCACTCTACGGCCTGGTCTCCACAGCTGCCTGTGGTAATAAATTCCACAAATTCACCACCCTCTGGCTAAAGATATTTCTCTGCATCTCTGTTTTAAATGGACGCCTCTCTATCCTGAGGCTATGCCCTCTGGTCCTAGACTTCCCCACCATGGGAAACATTCTTTCCACATCTACACTGTCTAGACTTTCAACATTTGAAAGGTTTCAATAAGATCTCCCCTCATCCTTCCAAATTCCAGAGAGTACAGACCCAGAGCTATCAAAAGTTCCGTGTATGATAACCCTTTCATTCCCGCAATCATCCTTGTGAACCTACTCTGAACCCTCTCCAATACCAGCACATCTTTTCTTAGATGAGGTGCCCAAAACCATTCACAATACTCAAGGCAAGGCCTTACTAGTGCCTTATAAAGCCTCAGCATCACATCTGTGCTCTTGTATTCTAGACCTCTTGAAATGAATGCTAACATTGCATTTGCTTTCCTCACCACAGACTCTACCTGCAATTTTAATCTTGAGGGAATCCTGCACAAAGACCCCTAGTCCCTTTGCATCTCAGATTTTTGGGATTTTCTCCCTGTTTAGAAAATAGTCTGCACATTTATTTCTTCTACCAAAGTGCATGACCATGCATTTTCCAGCATTGTATTTCATTTGGCACTCTCTTGCCCATTCTCCTAATCTGTCTAAGTCCTTCTGCAGTCTACCTGTTTCCTCAACACTACCTGCCCCTCCACCAGTCTTCATATCATCTGAAAATATGGCAACAAAGCCATCTAACATGGTCAAGGAAACATACTGTAAAGACATCAAATTCAGACATCGGGAAACCTAGGATGCTTTTGAGGTGGAGGTATTATTTGGCTTAGAAACCAAATAATTCCTCCTCAGAGCTGGATCATAGGAAAGATGTTACTGAGTGAGACTTGAAGGCAGAGCAGACAATGAGGAAGTTAAAGACAAGACATCCAGGTGATGCCACTGAAAGAAAAGAAATTAAGGGACAAATTATGCCTCAGCTGATAACTGTCACCTGAGTGAACAGTGACCCAGGGAGGGTAAACTATTATTTATTCTCATTGTACGATGTTGCTTCTGTCTGGATTTTACTCTAGATCAGGGGTGCTCAATTTAGGGTCCATGGACCCCTTGTTTAATGATATTGGTCTGTGGCATAAAAAGGGTTGGGAGACCCTGATGCAGATGAACTTCAATAATTTGTCACTAGGAAGAAAGCCACTAAACTAAAATTCTTTGGTCCCAGACTGCTCATATCAAAGAGGCATGACAAGGAGAACCCATGCCGGCTTTGACTGAGATCTTCAGGGGTTCTTCTTCGAGTGCACACAGCTTCAAGAGGCTGTGTGTAACATATCTGACAAGTACCACTCTGCATGAGCATTCAAGCACATCTCAAGCACTAGAACTTGTCTTTGTGATCTCCTGGTACAGTTGAGAGAGAGGATTGAGTTGATGGTAAGTGAAGACCAGGTATAAGAAGGAGAATAAAATATTGTGGAGGAGATGGGCGGGGTGGGTGGGAATAACAGGGCGCCCAGGGAGGAGATCAGATGAGGGATGAGTAACAATACTTGGAGAGGACGGGGGGATAAGAAAGAGGTCATAGAGAGGGAGGGAGTATGTAAAAGATTGCTGGGATGAACAGGAAGAGATCTAACAACATACCTCATCGATTTTGCCTTCATTGAACATTAATAAACAAGAAACGGCATTACACGCTACTTTTTGACGGTAAAATTTGGGCACATTGATATTGCCACTAACAGCATATGCTGCCTTGAAACCCATTTGTTTTGTTAGTATTCCGTGTATATTCTGTGATGGGGAAGGGAAGACTGGAACCAAGCATCTGTGATTCTTAGGTACTGGAGATTGATGAGAACAGATATTAGATGGATAGGCCTGTGCAAAAACTGGCCTTAGAGGTTAGTTTATATGTTAAGATAGAGCCTAGCATTTATACAGCAATTCAGGCTGATTGCAAGGATTTTTTTTTTTTTGGTGCTTGTGGTAATTGTTAGGTCTACATGCCAGGAAGTTGATATTGATTAAGCTGGAACTGAAGTTACACAGAATGTGTTTAGACCTACCCTTTTGCCAGCTCGGGTGGAAAAATGCCAGTCATTTGGCAAGGGGACAGTGGCAGGATATCTGTGTGATTGAGACGGTAACTGTTCAGGCGTGGGGAGGTGGTGCTGATGTGGGGGGATATCTTTGTCCAGGTGTTGATTCCTTCCGGCACGCCGCGGGATGGGTTCCGCAGTACGCTGCTTTCAAAGCTTGGCTCATCACTAATGGAGATCGTTTACATTCTGCACAGTACGGTGGCCTTTGGCACACAGCAAGCCTATAGTGGATAGGTTTCTCTTACAGCCAATCGCTAGAAAAAGGAAATACTGTAGATTCAGTTAGGTCTAGGTGGCACTATGGAGTGAGATATTCTTACACACAATTTATTTTTCCTTCATCTTTCTAACAATACCTTTCTATTGCTGGCAGAGGTGGTCAAAATCAAGGTAGAATTCACAAAATAAAATGCCTTAAGAAACTAATTTCAAAAATAAAATGCTGTCTGAGCTTCCCTGACATAATCTTCACAACCAGAACTTCACTTGAAGAAAACTGTCTTTGTCGGTTGCAACACACACAGAACACTGGAGAAACTCAGCAAGTCGGGCAGTATGTGTGGAGGAGAATAAACAGTGCTTGTTTCGGGCCGGGAGCCTTCATCAGGACTGGAAAGGAAGGAGTTAGGAGACAGAGCAAGAGGGTGGAGGGTGGAGGGGGAGGATTACATGCTATCATGTAATAGGTGACACCAGGTGAGAGGGAAAGTGAGTGCGTGGGGAAAGGGGGGGGGATGAAGTAAGAAGCTGGGAAGGGAGGGGATAGGTGGAAGAAGTAAAAGACTGAAGAGGAAGGAATCTAATAAGAAAGGACAGTGGACCATGGAAGGAAGGGAAGGAGGAGGGGCACCAGAGAGAGGTGATGGGCAGGTGAGGAGAAGAGATGAGAAGGGAACAAGAATGACTAAAGGAAAAAGAGAGAAAGCGGAGTAAGAGAAGAAAACGCCAGAAGTTGGAGAAATCGATGTTCGTGCCATCAGGTTGGAGGCTACCCAGGCAGAATGATTTTTTGCTCTGCCAGTCAGAGTTTGGCCTCATCAGGGCAGCACAGTAGTATAGCAGCTGGCGTAACACTTCTAGGTGCCAGCGATGGTGGTTCAGTTCCTGCCACCGTCTGTAAAGAGTTTGTATGTTCCTCCTGTGATCGCATGGGTTTCCTCCCATATTCCAAAGGTGTACAGTTAGTAAGGGTCAGTAAGTTGTGGGCAAACTGTGCTGGTGCCGGAAGCATGTTCTGGGACTGTGTCGGTCACGACGCATTTCACTGTCCTCTACGCTTCGATATAAATGTGAAAAATAAAGCTGTTTTCTCTGAACTCATGGTGGTAGAGCAGGCTCTGGACAGGCATGTCAGAACGGGTATGGAGTCGAATTGAAATGGGTGGCCACCGGAAGATTTTGCCTGTGGCGGTGGACAGAGTGGTCAACCGCCTTTGTCGGTTGGCCTGAAACTCGAAGTGTGACTCTTTTCGATCGTGGGTATTTGCAGTTTGTCGCTGAGCAGCTGTCAATCAGATTTTTTTTGTCTGATGGTCTATGTTTGTTCAGTGATAGTACTGGCTGGGTATTTCCACCCCTGCGTTTGCAAACCTTATGATTATTCTCTCCATTAACATAACTGAGCTAACACTTCGGCCTGACAATTGTGTAAACAGAAAATGCCAACCTTCCAATCCTACAGGGGTATTAAATATTCCACAGCTTGGATCCTTGCCTGGATCGTATACTATCAGAAATATCCAGATGGTGAAAAATATCCACATATGCAAAGTACATCAAGTGATTTAACTGGAAAGAAAATAACACATCTCCAACAGTGGAATAAACAAAACCTTGTGAATTGGTTAATTAAAGCAATAAACAAAAGTTATTACTGATGCAAAATACACTGAATAACTTAGAAAACTGTGCTAGTAATCAAGCAGCATGTGCCTCACAATCAGCCAGAGGTTTTAAAGGGTATTTAAGTTATTTTCCCACTAAATAATTGGATAAGCAGTCAACAAGCTCTATTGTCCTGGAAAGAGAGGTTATGAGATTGTTAATTCAGAGAAATTAAATGAACAGTGGTTAATAACATTGCAATATACATTATCCTCCTTGCACGACTATTAAGAATATTAATATTCAGAAATTGTATCAAATAAAGAAACACATCTAGAAATGTGGTGACACTGCAATCAAACAAAAACTTACAGATGCTGGAAATCTGAAATAATAACAGAAATTGCTGGAAATACTCAGCCAGTTAGGCAGCATTTGTGTAGAGAAAAGCAGAGTTAACGTTTTAAGTTGAAGATCCTTCTTTAGAATTGAGAAAGGTCCGACCTGAAATGTAAATATTTTTCTTTTTCTACCCCTATTGCCTGAGCCACTGAATGTTTGCAGTATTTTCTGTTGCTTAAAACATATTAGCATTATCAGGATAAAGGCAGACCCAAGCTGTGCTAACTGTGACCAACAGCACCAGATACAAAAACTGTTCTTCACCCTATCCTCCAAGCGTGGCAGTCTAATGCGGAGCTGCCACAAGTCTGTGGCACACTGATGCACAGAAGCTGCCAGACTTCACACGTTTGGGGACTCCACCTGTGTTGGTGTTTCTCAGCATTACGTGGGTTCCTCTGGGTGCTCTGGTTTCCTTCCACGAGTTTAATTTGTCACATGGGTGGAGCAGGCTCATTGGGCCAGAAGGGCCTGTTACCAAGGTGGATTTCTAAATAAAATAAAAAAAAGAGTTTAGACCATAAGGTATAGGAGCAGAATTAGGCCATTTGGCCCATCAAGTCTGCTCCACTATTTTATCATAGCTGATCCAATTTTCCTCTCAGCCCCAATCTCCTGCCTTCCCCCCCATATCCCTTCAGACCCTGACCAGTCAAAGATCTACCAAGCTCTGCCACAAATATGCATAAAGACTTGGCCGCCACAACTGCCTGTGGAAAAGAATTCCACAGATTCACCACTTTCTGACAGAAGAAATCCCTCCTCATCTCCATTCTATTCTGAGGCTGTGTCCCCTAGTCTTAGACTCTCCCACCATAGAAAACATCCTCTTCACATCCACCCTATCAACGCCTTTCACCATTCGATAGATTTTTAATGAGATCATCCCTCATTCTTCTAAATTCTCATGAATACAGGCCAGAACCATCAACACTCTTCATAATACAAGCCATTCAATCTTGCAATCATTTTCCTGAACCTCTTTTGAACCCTCTCCAGTTTCAGCATATCCTTTCTAAGATACGGGGCCCAAACCTGCTCACAATACTCCAAGAGAGGCCTCACCAGTTCTATATAAAGCCTCAACATTACATCCTTGCTTTTATATTCTAGACTTCTTAAAATGAATGCTAACATTGCCCCAAGATACCTTTTAAATCTTTCACCCCTCATCTTAAACCTATGACGTCTAGTTCTCTTTCCTGGGAAATAGAATGTGTGTATTCAGCCTATCCAAACCCCTCATGATTTTCTCATGATTATGCCTGCCTTTTTGTTGGGTTTGTGGAACAATCTATGTTCCGTGCCTATTCTGGTATCTGTCCCCCACTTTTCCTTCGCTACATCGACGACTGCATTGGCGCTGCTTCCTGCACGCATGCAGAACTCGTTGACTTTATTAACTTTGCCTCCAACTTTCACCCTGCCCTCAAGTTTACCTGGTCCATTTCCGACACCTCCCTCCCCTTTCTAGATCTTTCTGTCTCTGTCTCTGGAGACAGCTTATCCACTGATGTCTACTATAAGCCTACTGACTCTCACAGCTATCTGGACTATTCCTCTTCTCACCCTGTCTCTTGCAAAAACGCCATCCCCTTCTCGCAATTCCTCCGTCTCCGCCGCATCTGCTCTCAGGATGAGGCTTTTCATTCTAGGACGAGGAAGATGTCTTCCTTTTTTAAAGAAAGGGGCTTCCCTTCCTCCACTATCAACTCTGCTCTTAAACGCATCTCCCCCATTTCACGTACATCTGCTCTCACTCCATCCTCCCGCCACCCCACTAGGAATAGGGTTCCCCTGGTCCTCACCTACCACCCCACCAGCCTCCAGGTCCAACATATTATTCTCCGTAACTTCCGCCACCTCCAACGGGATCCCACCACTAAGCACATCTTTCCCTCCCCCACTCTCTCTGCATTCCGCAGGGATCGCTCCCTACACAACTCCCTTGTCCATTCGTCCCCCCCATCCCTCCCCACTGATCTCCCTCCTGGCACTTATCCGTGTAAGCAGAACAAGTGCTACACATGCCCTTACACTTCCTCCCTTACCACCATTCAGGGCCCCAAACAGTCCTTCCAGGTGAGGCATCACTTCACCTGTGAGTCGACTGGGGTGATATACTGCATCCGGTGCTCCCGATGTGGCCTTTTATATATTGGTGAGACCCGACGCAGTCTGGGAGACCGCTTTGCTGAACATCTACGCTCTGTCCACCAGAGAAAGCAGGATCTCCCAGTGGCCACACATTTTAATTCCACATCCCATTCCCATTCTGACATGTCTATCCACGGCCTCCTCTACTGTAAAGATGAAGCCACACTCAGGTTGGAGGAACAACACCTTATATTCCGTCTGGGTAGCCTCCAACCTGATGGCATGAACATCGACTTCTCTAACTTCCGCTAAGGCCCCACCTCCCCCTCATACCCCATCTGTTACTCATTTTTATGCACACATTCTTTCTCTCACTCTCCTTTTTCTCCCTCTGTCCCTCTGAATATACCTCTTGCCCATCCTCTGGGTCACCCCCCCCCTTGTCTTTCTTCCCGGACCTCCTGTCCCATGATCCTCTCGTATCCCCTTTTGCCTATCACCTGACCAGCTCTCGGCTCTATCCCTCCCCCTCCTGTCTTCTCCTATCATTTTGCATCTCCCCCTCCCCCTCCAGCTTTCAAATCCCTTACTCACTCTTCCTTCAGTTAGTCCTGACGAAGGGTCTCAGCCTGAAACGTCGACTGCACCTCTTCCTATAGATGCTGCTTGGCCTGCTGCGTTCACCAGCAACTTTCATGTATGTTCCCTCATGATTTTATACAGCTTTACAAGATTACCCCTCAGTCTGCTATGTTCCAGGGAATAAAGTCCTAGCCTGCCCAACCTCTCCCTGTAATTCAGGCCTTTGGATCCTTGCAGCATTCACATAATTTGTTTCTGCTTTTTTTTTCAGTTTAACGATGCCTTTGCTCTAAAAGAGTGACCAAAATTGTGCACAATTCTCCAAATGCCTTGTACAATTTCAACAGAACATCGCAACTCCTATACTCAATGACTTTGAAGGCCAGCATGCCTTCTTTACCACCCTATCCATCTGTGATACCACTTTCAGAGAATTATGTACTTGTGTTCCTAAGTCCCACTGTTCCATAACAACAGGTGCATAGCTATTCACAATATACCAATGAGAGTCACTCACATAATAGATATGTTGTTGATGAGCTTGAAGGTTAAACATCCCATATTTGCAGAACAAATTCTGAAGCAAGGTGACTTGCAGCACAGAGTGGGTTTCCACCTTTCCTTCCATGAATGAGTCATGGGTGAATGATGTCAGTATGTGTTCACTGCTTAAGTGTCTGCCTTAGAGTGCATCACACCTGAAGGGCAAAAGCCCAGAATTTACTGGATAAGGTATTAATAACAATCTCAGTTCACTGCACTCATGCTCCAACAGAATATTTTGAATAATGCTTGAATACGATTGGTCATCTCTCCGATAGAGAATTCAAAATGCAAGGACCTCGCTGGCTGATTGGGAGAAGCCTTCAGAAAGTGATTAATCCGATGGTCATGTCTGCAGTTGGGAACAGATTATTGTATTAAATTAATAACTTTGTTGCTGCATATAATCCCAGTAGGACTTTATGAGTACTGAGAAGAACAAGGGAAATAATGGATTATAGTTGAAGATGTCACTGCTGCTGACTGACATACTAATTTGTAGTGTACACCTACACAAGGTTAATTAAAAAACTATGCTATAAAGAATGCCCCAATATTTACTAGAACTCAGGCAAGAATGAGAAGTTCTGGTCTGGACTCTGGTACCAGAGTTAATTCTTTGGCTAAACCTTTGACCATGTACCTCAATCTCTCCATATGTGGCTTAGTCCCATCTTGACTGTGTATCTGTGTACCCCATTGCAGCAACAAAGGTTTTGTTTAAACTAGTGGGTTTCTTTTTGTCGGTATCCAGGGATGATATGAAGGGAAAAACTTAGTTCTGTTTGGACCGAGTCTGATTCTGCAGGCAGTTCTAGCCTTGAAGAATTATCACAAGCAAAGCAGTGTGGCCTCTGTCAGATCTGTTGTTGAATTTTGCAAGAGCAGCTGACCTCATTAACTGCAGGTCCCCTGCGAAGAGATTTTGTGTGGATTTTGCGTGCAGTTTTATATGTCATTTAATGTCCCACGGTGGCAAGGCTAGGGACTTTTAACGAATAGAATTTTATGGAATGTAAACACCCTGCACAGATACTCAATTAAAGCTAAGTAACTTCTTTGAGACTATTGAAGTTAAAACTCTAAAATCCTAATGTTGGAAATATTTTGAAACTTGAATCAGGAAGCCTTCAGCTAGTGTCAGCAGGTAATTTCTTCAAGAGCAGGAAAAAATTGTTCTGAGCTTCAAGCTCGAGAGAGGTACACACTTGATATGAAAATCCTGAGCCAGTCAACCTGTTTCATTATTCTTTCTAATTTTATAGAATTATCATTTGGGAGCTGCTCATTTGCCACCAAAGCATGAAAATAAAAAAAAAACTGCAGATGTTGGAAATCTGAAATAAAAGCAGAAAATGCTGGAAGCACAAAGCAGGTCAGGCAGTATCTGTGGAAAATTAACATTTCCAGCCTGGGACCCTTCGACAAAACAGGGAAGGAAAGAAAGAAGGTTGATTAGACAGCAGGGAAAGTTGGGGGAGGATGAGCAAAGGAATGGAGGGAATTTCTCTGAAAGGGTGAAATAATGTGGCATTTAATGGGTAATTAAGTTCCTTTGTCTGTATGATGTGCTGCTAGTGTTCAAAGAACATTTATTATCAAAGTATGTATAATTGTATAACCTTGAGATTTGTCTGCTTACGGGCAGCCACAAAACCTGAAAGAACCTGTTGTGCTGTGTATAGTCTGTGCAACCTGGACATGGCCAGCAGGCTAAAATACTGAAGTGAAGAATTTTTTTTTTGTAAATGGTGGGAGGGGAGGAGGCAAAAATGACCAGTCCTAATACATTTAGAAAGGAAGAATTAATTTATTTCAAGTTGGCGAATTCTTTATTGAGCCCCGTTCACCATACCTAGGCTGCTGAATGTTTTGGGAACTGTAGACTTCACCCTGCCTTACTTTCATGAGGTTATTAGTTCACCAAACTTTTCCACAGTAAATCGAGTGGCGGGTGAATTTAGAGAGACTGCCTCCTCTTTCCATTAAGCCCCTGGGGAAGATCCTGTGCTGATGTACAGTATCAGAATTGATGATGAGGCAAGCAGACATAAACTAACCCCCAAGGATTAATGCAACACACATCAAAGTTGCTGGTGAACGCAGCAGGCCAGGCAGCATCTCTAGGAAGAGGTACAGTCGACATTTCAGGCCGAGACCCTTCGGCAGGACTAACTGAAGGAAGAGTTAGTAAGAGATTTGAAAGTTGGAGGGGGAGGGGGAGATCCAAAATGATAGGAGAAGACAGGAGGGGGAGGGATGGAGCCAAGAGCTGGACAGGTGATTGGCAAAAGGGATACGAGTGGATCATGGGACAGGAGGTCCGGGAAGAAAGACAAGAGGGGGGAACCCAGAGGATGGGCAAGGGGTATATTCAGAGGGACAGAGGGAGAAAAAGGAGAGTGAGAGAAAGAATGTGTATATAAAAATAAAAAACAGATGGGGTACGAGGGGGAGGTGGGGCATTAGCGGAAGTTAGAGAAGTCGATGTTCATGCCATCAGGTTGGAGGCTACCCAGACGGAATATAAGGTGTTGTTCCTCCAACCTGAGTGTGGCTTCATCTTTACAGTAGAGGAGGCCGTGGATAGACATGTTAGAATGGGAATGGGATGTGGAATTAAAATGTGTGGCCACTGGGAGATCCTGCTTTCTCTGGCGGACAGAGCGTAGGTGTTCAGCAAAGCCGTCTCCAAGTCTGCGTCGGGTCTCGCCAATATATAAAAGGCCACATTGGGAGCACCAGACGCAGTATATCACCCCAGCCGACTCACAGGTGAAGTGTCGCCTCAGCTGGAAGGACTGTCTGGGGCCCTGAATGGTGGTAAGGGAGGAAGTGTAAGGGCATGTGTAGCACTTGTTCCGCTTACAAGGATAAGTGCCAGGAGGGAGATTGGTGGGGAGTGATGGGGGGGGGGACGAATGGACAAGGGAGTCGCGTAAGGAGCGATCCCTGCGGAAAGCGGGGGGGGGAGGGAAAGATGTGCTTAGTGGTGGGATCCCGTTGGAGGTGGCGGAAGTTACGGAGAATAATATGTTGGACCCGGAGGCTGGTGGGGTGGTAAGTGAGGACCAGGGGAACCCTATTCCTAGTGGAGTGGCGGGAGGATGGAGTGAGAGCTGATGTACGTGAAATGGGGGAGATGCGTTTAAGAGCAGAGTTGATAGTGGAAGAAGGGAAGCCTCTTTCTTTAAAAAAGGAGGACATCTCCCTCGTCCTAGAATGAAAAGCCTCATCCTGAGAGCAGATGCGGCAGAGACGGAGGAATTGCGAGAAGGGGATGGCGTTTTTGCAAGAGACAGGGTGAGAAGAGGAATAGTCCAGGTAGCTGTGAGAGTCAGTAGGCTTATAGTAGACATCAGTAGATAAGCTGTCTCCAGAGATGGAGACAGAAAGATCTAGAAAGGGGAGGGAGGTGTCGGAAATGGACCAGGTAAACTTGAGGGCAGGGTGAAAGTTGGAGGCAAAGTTAATAAAGTCAACGAGCTCAGCATGCGTGCAGGAAGCAGCGCCAATGCAGTCGTCGATGTAGCGAAGGAAAAGTGGGGGACAGATACCAGAATAGGTACGGAACATAGATTGTTCCACAAACCCAACAAAAAGGCAGGCATAGCTAGGACCCATACGGGTGCCCATAGCTACACCTTTAATTTGGAGGAAGTGGGAGGAGCCAAAGGAGAAATTATTAAGAGTAAGGACTAATTCCGCTAGACGGAGCAGAGTGGTGGTAGAGGGGAACTGATTAGGTCTGGAATCCAAAAAGAAGCGTACAGCTTCTTTTCCCATTCCCATTCTGACATGTCTATCCACAGCCTCCTCTACTGTAAAGATGAAGCCACACTCAGGTTGGAGGAACAACACCTTATATTCCGTCTGGGTAGCCTCCAACCTGATGGCATGAACATCGACTTCTCTAACTTCCGCTAAGGCCCCACCTCCCCCTCGTACCCCATCTGTTACTTATTTTTATACACACATTCTTTCTCTCACTCTCCTTTTTCTCCCTCTGTCCCTCTGAATATACCCCTTGCCCATCCTCTGGGTCCCCCCCCCCTTGTCTTTCTTCCCGGACCTCCTGTCCCATGATCCTCTCGTATCCCTTTTGTGAATCACTTGTCCAGCTCTTGGCTCTATCCCTCCCCCTCCTGTCTTCTCCTATCATTTTGGATCTCCCCCTCCCCCTCCAACTTTCAAATCTCTTACTAACTCTTCCTTCAGTTAGTCCTGACGAAGGGTCTCGACCTGAAACGTCGACTGTACCTCTTCCTAGAGATGCTGCCTGGCCTGCTGCATTCACCAGCAACTTTGATGTGTGTTGCTTGAATTTCCAGCATCTGCAGAATTCCTGTTGTTTGCATTGTCCCTAAGGATTAATACCCAGCCAGTTCCCAGTGTTTCCAGATGAACTGGCAGCTGGCGCCTGCCGTATCTCCACAGCCGCCACAGTGGATTCCAGCTTCCTGCCTGACAGGTAGCTCTCAGGAGCTGACGGTTCCAGGGCAGTTCAGTTTTGAGTTGCGAAGAGCTGGGTGTCAAAGTGCAGGTTGTGTTTAGCTGAACCACTGAAGGAAGCTGATAAAAGATGGCCAGGTGACATCTCCTCTGTCATTGCTGACATTTTTTTTCTGGGGAGGTCCTTCAAAAGCTTCCAATTAAGAGTATTCATTGATTGTACCCTCATAACTGCAGGATTTGTGGCTTTAGTCACAGTGGTTTCCCAGAGTGATTGATCACATTATGTTCAATTAGTTTTTTTGTGTTTTTACATCTTGTGATGTCACTTCCTGGTAGTCCAGTGGCACCACTTCTTCACGTGCATGTGGTAGACTGATTCTTCATTGAGTAGAGACCCAATTCACGGAAAGGAATTTAGCATTGCATATTATAGCTAAGGGAACTATAACGTTTGGTAAATGTGGGGGGTCACATGGAGTACAGCCAGCTGCAAGATGGAGTAACATCCTTGTTGATCCAGTTTAGCAGATCCATGAAATGTTATTGGTGGACATTGGTCCTTGGTCCTCCTCTGCATCAAAGAGGGCAGCAGTGCCTCCTCTTGTGTTGCTGTATTGTTATGTTAATGTTGTATTATATTATTATATTTCATTTTGCAAGCATCTCTTTAAGGGTACTGCACATACAGTACTGTTAAAAGTCCTAGGCATATATATGTAGCTAGGGTGCCTAAGACTTTTGCACAGTACTGTATTTGTTAAAGTGGAGCAGAGAGTGAGTTTGTAAATCTGGCGGGATCAAAGGATGTTGGGAATGACAGGAGTGGAGCGCTCTGGGATTGGCAGAGGAGGAGCACCAGGGGCAGAGGATGGTGCTGGTAATGACACACTCAGCCCTGAGACACCAGGCAAGGTCATTTGATTCCAAACAAATGTTTCTTTGATCATTACAGAATGTCTCTCCGATGCATCCCACTCCCTCCCCTGTCCCTGCCCCCTTCCCACTCTCAGTCCATAACAGAGACCCACATCAGAATCAGGTTTATTATCACTCACAGATGTCATGAAATTTGTTTTTCTTGCGACAGTAATACAGTACAAAACATAAAATTACGACGGTACTGGACATGCCCAGTATTATGGAAATGGCAATAAAGAAAGCAGTTATGTTTCTACCCTGCTCAGCGCTGTGCTATCAATTCCCTGCATGGCGTATATCAAATGGTCTTATTTGGTGCGAATTGCTGAAAGATTCACCAAAAGAAGTTTGGCATTGCTTGTGATGCCCTTGTAGACCAGTGTATAATCAGGATCAGTAGGAGGCCACGTGGAGCATGGCCTACTGTGAAACACTAGAGCTTTTGAACAGGTGAGTCTTTGTAGCTCTAACACTAAAATAAAAACAGATGTACCTGTCTCACCTTGACAGTGCCTTTTAACCAGGAAGGGTGGCTGGCACTGGGGAGGTTACAGACGTGATTGTCAGACCTGGACACCCACTTGGAAGAAAGGATTCTGGGGAAATTTCTTTGTATGGAAAGTTGTGAAAGGCTTAGATAGGTTAAACAGGAAGGAGCAACACACACAAAATGCTGGTGGAACGCAGGAGGCCAGGCAGCATCCATAGGAAGAAGCACAGTCGACGTTTCAGGCCGAGACCCTTCGTCAGGACTTGGTCAGGAAGGATCTATTTCCCTTAGGAGTGTGGTTGTTAACTAGTTTGCATAGATGTCAGTTAATTGGTAAAAAAGATTGGAGGAGGTTTGAAAAAAAAACAATGATTTAATTCAATAAGTGGTAGGTGTCTGCCTGAAAAACTGTTGGAAGGAGAAATCCTCACCTCATGTGAAGAACTCGAATTGCCAGAACCTGTAGGGTCGTGGATTCAAGTCAGTAGGCCAAGTTAACCCAATGTTTATTTTTGGCTAGCTTGGATATGAAGGGCAGAATGGCCTCCCTTAATGTTTTAAACTTCTCTGCTTTCTACATTTATGTAGGCACCATCTATGCTTATTGTTAACCTATCTACAATGAAAATAAGCCACTTCTGTTCCTGGATTATGGTTTGTAGCTTTCTCAGATCATTATCATGACACTCCCCGACACTTCTGAGTCCAAAAGACATTGTCTTTTGTTGCATGATACTGTTCACATTTGGTATCTTCTCACTCTCTAATTTCCAAGCACATGATAAAAGTTGGCAATGAACAATAGGGAACAAATTCTGCTCCACCATTCCATCATGGCTGATTTTATTATCCCTCTCAACCTCACGGGAAAAAAAATGCTAAAGCCGGGAGTTAATGGAAAGGGTGAAAAGTGAAACTGCCAACCAATGGGTTTAAGGGAGATGTAATCAAGATATGATAATGGTGTTAAGGTACACATCGACCACCGATGTGTTTAAACACAGGGTTGATGGTCTGAATGGCCCAGTCCTGTTCCTGTGTTTGTAAGAGACAAAGGAATGTCAGGAAGTAAGATGATATGAAAGGGCAGTAATGAAATGCCACCGTTGATACTGTTCTGGCTATTAGGTGTTGGCGGAGCTGCTGGTACTAGCTGAGGAGATCCCCTGAGCGTCATGTGCATCTATTAATAGTGACAGGGGATTAAGGAGATGCTTGATAACATGTTGCAGCTGAAAGGAAAACTCCCAGTGGAATATTGCAATTTGGTAGAATGAGTTCTGCACAGGCAACCACTGCTCTTTCCTTAAGTGCACCGTGCTTTTATAGGCTGGTCTTATTTAACTACTTTTATACCAAGTATTGAATCCAGACTGTGGTGTCAAAGAGACAACAATTTCAGTCTCTTGGATTAACTACTTACTATAAACTTAACCATTTCCTCACCAGCTCTCACAATGCTCGGTTGAATTTTTGGTATCATGGGAGTACAAGGGACGGTTCATATTGCATGTGGAGGATATCGAGCTCAGTGGGAGCAGCCATCAAGAGAAATCTGCCTACATGCACATCAAACACATTCATGACTTGGAACAGGTTTCTTCAATAGCTTCACCCATGCTGGCAGCTCCCAGTCTCCATCATGTTGTGCTGAAGGATGTTATGTTTGTCTAGCTGCAGCAGCCAGAGGAGGCGGCAGCTTCTCTGCAGGTTATTTTTCAGTCGAGAGCTTGCTCGTTCAGTTTTATTTTCTGTACGTATAAAAAGGAAGCAGGTTGTTTTTTTTTCTGTAGGAATGAAAAGGAAGCAGGCTGTAGTGGAGACCATTTTGGATTGACCATTTTTGGGAGTGGCCCTGTTTGAGCTTTAAGTGCCGTGGTTCAGAATGAGTGCTGAGGTTTTGGTTCAGGAGGCTGCAGAGAGAGGGGCTGAGTAAGTAGGTGCAGGTGAGGTTTTCCTTACTGTTACTGCTCCTATTTGCAAGCTCAGACTATCTAAGAATGACTTTGAATTCAATGATTAATTTTACCTATAAGTCAGAGGCATGACGATGAGAAAGGAATTTGCCCCAGCCTATGCTAACACATACATGGCAAAGTGGGAAGAGACAGCGTTCCCTAAGTGCCCCAGGAAACCTATGTGGCTCTCTACAAGTACCTGGATTACATCTGGGGGGTGTGGACGCACTCTGAGATAGACTCTAAATTCTGAATCCTCATCACCTCGCCATAGAAGTTAAGGCCACAACAAGAAGGGAGAAAATTGTATTGAAATTAGCACCAGAAAATGGGAGTCAGAAGCTAAAGTGTTTTTCAAAACTATAGACACTCAGGGAGGAGGACTGCAAACAGGCCATTACAATCCTCTTCAATGCACTTAGACGGAGAGGCTACAACAGATGGAAGTTCAGGCCCATCAAATCAGACTTCTTGAAAGGCCTCACAAATCCCATACCACAGACCAGGGCAGCACCTAGGTTACAGTTGATAACGGGATACAGTGGGATGGCAGTCAGTATCCGTGCAGAAATCAAAACCTGCTTTGAGCAATTTACTGAGGTAGACTCACTGAGTCAGTACATTATAGTGTCAGCTTTTAAGAGTGAAAAACTTGAGAGGCATACTAGGCAGTACCAAATTAAAAATAGCCCCAAACTGTTGGGGGTGGTGGTGGTGGTGGTGGAAGAAAGAGTAGGGCATGTGAATGCTTAAGAGTGTCAAAAACCATACACAACATTGGTACTGGTATGTGGGCCCAGTTAAAGCAGAGGATAACTTGTGAATATCAGAGCTTAGTGTACACAATTCAGTGCAAACAATGCCATAATTACTTTAAATAGGGGAGACAGATGACAGCTTTAGACTCAGGCTCACAGGTCACCTTAGTAACACTACAAGAGAAGACCAGAATATTTCCAGCAGCATGGGATCCAAACTTTGGAGATCGTTGGCCTGGAAACGAATGTGAACTGATCAAACCTTCAAAGAAAAAGAGCAGAGAGGAAATGGATTGAAACATTACAAACCTCTTCCCAACTAAGCCTAATAACTAGGTCTAAAAACTACTGATTGCATCTGTAAAATTCGAGCATTAAGAATAGGGCCATATGTTCCTTGTTAATATAACCCAGACTGGGAACGCTCCCACATACCCAGGTACAAGATAGACCCCAGAAAAACTACACAAGGCAGGGGAGGTATGTCCGCTTTGAACTCACATGCACCCCTTTACATCCCTCACTACAGATCATCTAATACAGACCAAATCACATCACAGCCCACTCCATCCCGCAGGTAGATGTTTGGTAATATGGTGCTCCAGGGCACTTGCTCCCCAAGCAGGCCAGGCAAAAACCCTCTCTGCCAGCTCCCTCTCTTCTTTCAGTAGCCCCCCTCCTCTGCCAGCCCCGTCCCTCCACCAAACTCTTCTCCTGTGCAAACCCCTCTCCCCACCAAACTCTCTCTTTCAGCCCCCTCTCTCCAACATGCCCTCACCTCCATTGCCTGACTGTACCCCGAATCCTAACTACATCCCGCAGTGCAGAGCACACCCATTCACCCTGACCAACACTGAGCATCCAAGCACCTCCTGTCCCACTGCTTTCCCACAAACGCACAATTAAAGACAACCCCTCCCCCGCAGCCCTAATCCTCTGGCCCACTTGACCTCCAACTAGCACACATAAGCATACAGCAATACCTGGGACCCCCTCCCACTCCTGGTAAGATATACGATTCATAAAGATGGATTCCAAGTAAAGACAAGTGGAGTGGAATGAGGTTAATGAAGGGGTGGACCACTCCAAAGTGGCAGGGTCCATTGACCTTGAATCTCCAGTAACGAGAGCAACAGATGCAGGGGGGCAGCTGTGATGTCAGTTAGAGCTGTGATAATTATCCCTGGATTACTCCCAGTGCCATACGCTAGTTAGCTCAGGAATAGAAAGATGAAACAGATGAACATGTGGCTGAGGAGAGGGTGTGTGGGTGGCAGAGTTTCTGGCTATTGAATCTTTGCAACTTCCTCTGGGCTAGGAGTAGGCCAGGGATGGGCTGCACTTTAACTGGAGGGAAGCCAATATCCTGTCTGGGAGGTTTGCTAGTGCTACTTGGGAGGGTTTAAACTACTTTGGCAGGAGGTGTGAACCAAGGCACCAGGTCAGAAAGTGGAGAGACTGAGAGAAAGTTAGATATCATGTCAAGTAAGAACGGACAGGAGCAAGGTAATAACACAATGGGCTAGATGGGTTGAAATGTGTTTAATTTACTGCTAGGAGTATTATGGGTAAGAGTGATAAACATAGATCATGGATCAGTACATTGAACTATGGTGTTGCGGTCACAATGAAGACGTGGTTGATGGAGGGACAGGAATGGATGCTCACTGGTGTTGCGGTCACAATGAAGACGTGGTTGATGGAGGGACAGGAATGGATGCTCAATTCAATTCAATTCAAGTTTAATTGTCGTTCAACCATACAGGGATCCTCACAAATACAGCTGAACAAAACAGCTTTACTCTGGGGTCAAGATGCAAAACACAGTACCCACAGTCATACACAGCACAAAGCACGCACAAGATAGCAAGCACAAGTGGTATCGCAACCACACAATAAGAGAGACCCAAAAACTCACACCATCAATCCACAGTTGCCCCCAGTAGAGCCCCACTGGGGGTGGCAGCACCGACTCCAGGGTAGAGTGATGGGTGCCCGGAATGAACAGAGGTGGTGATGGAGAAAAATATGTTAGTGGTGTTCAAGAGGCTCTTACATGAACATGGAGGAAATGGAAAGATATGCGCATTGTGTGGATAGAAGGGCATTTGATTATTAATTTAATTAGCTTGGCACTACATCATGGGGTGAAGGGGTTATTCCTGCGCTGTACTTTGTCCTTTGTGCTTTGTTCCATGGGAGTGAAAGATTTACAAGACCTTGTGGATTTTACCGAGCTTGGAATGCATGACTTGTTTGAAATCCATGACCTAGGAGTTGGCATTGGCTGAGTCAGGATATGAGCTAGCACATGATTAGTGAACACATAACCCAACGAGTTTACCATCAAATTGATACATAGTACTGAGTCATTTATTCCATAGACAGCCAGTCAGCCCGGGGAAGTACAGGGGCATAACTGCACAAGCGCATGGAGATCGGCCAGTGAGAACAGCGAGAAGAGTTTAAAAAGAAGACGGATTTATACAGCGGGCGTCAGAGTAGAGGGAGACAGAGTAGGAAGGCTTTGGCTGGACGGGGCTTCAGCGATAAAGGGTCAAGGCGAGGCAGGTTATCAGTGTAGAATACAGACAGAAAGTATGTGTGTGAGGCTGGTTTTCTGTGCTCGGTGTCAGATGTGGGAGGTCCTGGAGACTCCCAGCCTCCTGGACGACCACATCTGCACCAGGTGTGTCGAGCTGCAGCTCCTTAGGGACCACGTTAGGGAACTGGAGATGCAGCTTGATGACCTTCGTCTGGTCAGGCAGAGTGAGGAGGTGATAAAGAGGAGCTATGCGCAGGTCGTCATTCCAGGGCCTGGGGAGACAGGGAAGTGGGTAACAGTCAGGAGAGGGAAGGGCAGCAGTCAGAGGCTAGAGAGTACCCCAGTGGCTGCCCCTTAACAATAAGTACCCCTGTTTGAGTACTGTTTGGGGGGGGGGGCGTGGATGGCCTACCTGGGGGAAGCAACAGTGGTTGCACCTCTAGCACAGAGTCTGGCCCTGTGGCTTAAAAGGGTGGGGAAAGGAAGAGGACAGCAGCAGTGATAGGGGACTCTATAGTTTGGGGGGTCAGACAGTCAATTCTGTGGATGCAGGAAAGAAACGCAGATGGTAGTTTGCCTCTCAGGTGCCAGGGTCTGAGGTGTTTCCGATCGCGTCCATGATATCTTGAAGTAGGAAGGAAAACAACCAGAGGTCGCGGTACATATTGGTACCAACGACATAGGCAGGAAAAGGGAGGAGGTCCTGAAAACAGACTACAGGGAGTTAGGAAGTTGAGAAGCAGGACCTCAAAGGTAGTAATCTCGGGATTACTGCCAGTGCCATGTGACAGTGATTATAGGAATATAATGAGGTGGAGGATAAATGCGTGGCTGAGGGATCGGAGCAGGGGGCAGGTATTCAGATTTCTGGATCATTGGTACCTCTTTTGGGGCAGTTGTGACCTGTACAAAAAGGACAGGTTGCACTTGAATCCCAGGGGGACCAATATCCTGGCAGGGAGGTTTGCTAAGGCTATTGGGGAAAGTTTAAACTAGGATTGTTGGGGGGTGGGAACCGAACTGAAGTGACGGAGGAAAGGCAGGTTGGCTCACAACTAGAGAAAGCTTGGAGACAGTGCGAAAGGGAGGATAGGCAGGCAATAGAGAAGGGATGTGCTCAGTCTGATGGTTTGAGATGTGTCTATTTTAATGTGAGGAGTATTATGAACAAAGCGGATGAGCTTAGAGCATGGATCAGTACTTGGGACTATGATGTTGTGGCCATTACAGAGACTTGGATAGTGCAGGGGCAGGAATGACTACTTCAAGTGCCATGCTTTAGATATTAAAGAAAGGACAGGGAGGGAGGCAAAAGAGGTGGGGGCGTGGCACTGTTGATCAGAGATAGTGTCATGGCTGCAGAAAAGGGAGAGGTCATGGAGGTGTTGTCTACGGAGTCCCTGTGGGTGGAAGTTAGGAATAGGAAGGTGTTAATAACTCTACTGAGTGTTTTTTATAGACCACCCAATAGTAACAGGGACATCGAGGAGCAGATAGGGAAACAGATTCTGCAAAGGTGTAATAACAACAGGGTTGTTGTGGTGAGAGATTTTAATTTCCCATATATTGATTGGTATCTCCCTAGACTGAGGGGTTTAGATGGGGTGGAGTTTGCTAGGTGTGTTCAGGAAGGTTTTTTGACGCAATATGTAGATAAACCTACAAGAGGAGAGGCTGTACTTGATCAGGTATTGGGAAATGATTGTGGTCAGGTGTCAGGTCTCTCATTGGGAGAGCATTTTGGAGATAGTGATCACAATTCTATCTCCTTTACCATGGCATTGGAGAGGGATTGGAACAGGCAAGTTAGGGAAACATTTAATTGAAATAATGGGAAATATGAGGCTATCAGGTAGGAACTTGGAAGCATAAATTGGAAACAGATGTTCTCAGGGAAATGTACAAAAGAAATGTGGCAAATGCTCAGGGAATACTTATGTGGGGTTCTGCATAGGTACGTTCCAATGAGACAGGGAAAGGATGATAGGGTACAGAAACTGTGGCGCACAAAGGCTGTTGTAAATCTAGTCAAGAAGCAAAAGAGCTTACGAAAGGTTCAAAAAACTAGGTAATGATAGAGATCCAGAAGATTATAAGGCAAGCAGAAAGGAGCTTAAGAATGAAATTAGGAGAGCCAGAAGGGGCCATGAGAAGGCCTTGGCGGACAGGATTAAGGAAAACCCCAAGGCATTCTGCAATATCTGAAGAGCAAGAGGATAAGATGTGAGAGAATAGGACCAACCAAGTGTTACAGAGGAGAAGTGTGTATGGAACCGGAGGAGATAGCAGACGTACTTAATGAATACTTTGCTTCAGTATTCACTATGGAAAAGGATTTTAGAGATTGTAGGAATGACTTGCAGCAGACTTGCTTGAGCATGCAGATATTAAGGAAGAGGATGTGCTGGAGCTTTTGGAAAGCATCAAGTTGGATAAGTCAGCGGAACCGAACGGGATGAATCCCAAGCTACTGTGGTTAGCAAGGGAGGAGATTGCTGAGCCTCTGGCAATGATCTTTGCATCATCAATGAGGACGGGAGAGGTTCCGGAGGATTGGAGGGTTGCGGATGTTGTTCCCTTATTCAAGAAAGGGAGTAGAGATAGCCCAGGAAATTATAGACCAGTGAGTCTTACTTCAGGGAGGATCCTGAGAAGCAGGATCACAGAAGCACTGTGAGGGTCATGTTTTTTGACTTCTCCAGTGTGTTCAATACCATCCGCCCTGCTCTGCTGGGGGAGAAGCTGACAGCGATGCAGGTGGATGCTTTCCTGGTGTCATGGATTCTTGATTACCTGACTGGCAGACCACGGTACGTGTGCTTGCAACACTGTGTATCCGACAGAGTGATCAGCAGCACTGGGGCTCCACAGGGGTCTGTCTTGTCTCCCTTTTTCTTCACCATTTACACCTCGGACTTCAACTACTGCACAGAGTCTTGTCATCTTCAGAAGTGTTCTGATGACTCTGCCATAGTTGGATGCATTAGCAAGGGAGATGAGGCTGAGTACAGGGCTACGGTAGGAAACTTTGTCACATGGTGCAGAATTATCTGCAGCTTAATGTGAAAAAGACTAAGGAGCTGGTGGTAGACCTGAGGAGAGCTAAGGTACCGGTGACCCCTGTTTCCATCCAGGGGAGTCAGTGTGGACATGGTGGAGGATTACAAATACCTGGGGATACAAATTGACAATAAACTGGACTGGTCAAAGAACACTGAGGCTGTCTACAAGAAGGGTCAGAGCCGTCTCCATTTCCTGAGGAGACTGAGGTCCTTTAACATCTGCCGGACGATGCTGAGGGTGTTCTACGAGTCTGTGGTGGCCAGTGCTATCATGTTTGCTGTTGTGTGCTGGGACAGCAGGCTGAGGGTAGCAGACATCAACAGAATCAACAAACTCATTCGTAAGGCCAGTGATGTTGTGGGGATGGAACTTGACTCTCTCACGGTGGTGTCAAGTTGCACGCCATCTTGGACAATGTCTCCCATCCACTACATAATGTACTGGGAGGGCACAGGAGTACATTCAGCCAGAGACTCATTCCACTGAGATGCAACACAGAGCATCATAGGAAGTCATTCCTGCCTGTGGCTATCAAACTTTACAACTCCTCCCTTGGAGGGTCAGACACCCTGAGCCAATAGGCTGGTCCTGGACTTATTTCATAATTTCCTGGCATAATTTACATATCACTATTTAACTAGTTATGGTTTTATTACTACTTATTATTTATGGTGCAACTGTAATGAAAACCAATTTCCCCCGGGATCAATAAAGTATGACTATGACTATGACTATGACTAGAATTTATGAATATTTGGAGAGGCATAATATGATTAGGAATAGTCAGCATGGCTTTGTCAAAGGAAGGTTGTGCCTTATGAGCCTGATTGAATTTTTTGAGGATGTGACTAAACACATTGATGAAGGTAGAGCAGTAGATGTAGTGTATATGGATTTCAGCAAGGCATTTGATAAGGTACCCCATGCAAGGCTTATTGCGAAAGTAAGGAGGCATAGGATCCAAGGAGACATTGCTTTGTGGATCCAGAACTGGCTTGCCCACAGAAGGCAAAGAGTGGTTGTAGATGGGTCATATTCTTCATGGAGGTCGGTCACCAGTGTTGTGCCTTAGGGATCTGTTCTGCGACCCCTACTCTTCCTGATTTTTATAAATGACCTGGATGAGGAAGTGGAATGATGGGTTAGTAAATTTGCTGATGACACAAAGTTTGGGGGTGTTGTGGATAGTGTGGAGGGCTGTCAGAGGTTACAGCGGGACATTGGTAGGATACAAAACAGGGCTGAGAAGTGGCAGATGGAGTTCAACCCAAATAAGTGTGAGGTGGTTCATTTAGTAGGTCAAATATGATGGCAGAATATAGCATCAATGGTGAGACTCTTGGCAGTGTGGAAGATCAGAGGGATCTTGGGGTCCGAGTCCATAGGATGCTTAAAGCAGCTACACAGGTTGACTCTGTGGTTAAGAAGGCATACGGTGCATTGGCCTTCATTAATCGTGGGATTGAGTTTAAGAGCCGAGAGGTAATGTTGCAGCTATATAGGACTCTGGTCAGACCCCACTTGCAATACTGTTCTCAGTTTTGGTCGCCTCACTACAGGAAGGATGTGGAAACCATAGAAAGGGTGCAGAGGACATTTTCAAGGATGTTGCCTGGATTGGGGAGTGTTCCTTATGAGAACAGTTTGAGTGAACTCAGCCTTTTCTCCTTGGAGCGATGGAAGATGAGAGGTGACCTGATAGATGTGTACAAGATAATGAGAGGCATTGATGTGTGGATAGTCAGAGGCTTTTTCCCAGGGCTGAAATGCCTAGCATGAGAGGGCATAGTATTAAGGTGCTTGGAAGTGGGTACAGGGGAGATGTCAGGGGTAAGTTTTTTCACGCAGAGAGTGGTGGGTGCGTGGAATGGGCTGCCAGCAGCTGTGGTGGAGGAAGAACGATATGGTCTTTGAAGAGACTCCAGGATAGGTACATGGAGCTTATAAAAATAGAGGGCTATGGGTAAGCCTAGGTAGTTCTAAGGTATTGATATGTTCGGCACAGCTTTGTGGGCTGAAGGGCCTGTATTATGCGGTAGGTTTTCTATGTTTCTATCTTTCTTTCCTGGATTAGTCCATTTTCAGTCAATGAAATAAACAGAACTAAACAATCACGTCTAGTTCAGGCAACAGTATTCACCGCCAAAACTTGCCTCTTAATCAGAAGCAACATCTGACAACAGTTTCCAATCTAGATGGATGTGGAGTCCCTCTTGGGTTATTAACCATATATTACCATTGCACACTTCCTTTGGGATCAGTACAGTGTGATTGACTACTCTCAGCCCCACAGATCTTCCTTCTCAAACGTATTGATCTTTGCCTTTTAAATTTATCAGTACACCCTGGCTTTGGAGATGTTGTTAACATAATGAAGACTTGTGGGGTAAGCTGCAATCCTTAAAGCAAAACGTGCCCATTATTTTATTGGAAAGTTACAGTGTAGTATTTACGTTTGTGCTATTTAATACTTGAATCAAGTCCACAATGTTGATATGCTAGTAATCCTGTTAGAAATTGTACAAGCAATGGTGTCACGTAATCATCTATTTTAAACCTAACAAGAACTTTGAATGTCATGGAGGTCATTTTCTCAGGTGTCAAACAGGAAGCCTTTGAGCGGCTGTAATTCTGTATTAGAATGAAAAGCCCAGTTGCTCGTGGTCAGATTGTGTTACTGAAGTTTTAGCTGTGTTAACACCAGCTGCAAATTAAACCAGTGAAACTGTTCTTGCGCATCTGCCAGTATCCTTTGCTTCCTTTTACTGAGCTGATACTCCATAAATCCAAGAGCTTCCACCTTTTCAATGTGTCTCTGTGGTAGGACTTTGTGAAATGCCTCGTAAAATTCTCCGCTGGCATCAACTGTGGTACTTTGATCGACTCTCTGTGAAGTGGCATTAAGAAGGTACAGTCTAATTAATTTGACTGAATATACACTGGTTCTTATTTTTAACTCACACCTTCTGAATATAAGCTTATCTTGCTCCTATTGATGATTTGCAGTGACAATTGTTCCACCAATGTTTGATCGGTAAACCTGTGGTTTCTTGATTATTGCCCTCTCTGAGAACAGCTTAACGTTAGCAACCCTCCCCTGCTCTGCAATCCAGTTTTGAGATCAGAAATTTAGTCCTGTGCCTCTATTACTTCAACCCCTGCTCCTTTAGCAGGCTTGCCTGTTGACCCTCCCTACCAATGATCCTTTTAACGTTTTCCCTTTTACAATTCTGTCTATAAACGTGTAGAGCAAAAAAAAAGCAGGTACTGAAAGTCTAAAATAAAATTAGAAAAGTGTGGGGTAACACATCAGGTCAAGCCAATGAGATTTCACCTTCTGCATGAAAGGTCATCAACTTGAAACAGTAACTGTTTATCTTTCACAGCTACATCCTGGCCTGCTGCATATGTCCTACATTTAGTGTCCATAAATTTATTCTCTTTCTTTGTAACCCTCACATCATCCGGATCCTCTCTGAAGACTCATGCTCAGTTTTGCCTTCTATCTTTGCAGGAACATTTTCTTTAAGAACTTTAATAATAGCCCATTTTTCTCCCATTATTCTCTTCTATTTTGTTTTGTATATAAATTGTTTCAAAGTTCAACATTGCCTTTTCATCCTTTCTCATATTTTTTTTGCCTTCTGCACTTGGATTAAACTTCTTGGTTTTAACTTACTCTTACTGCTGATATTTGCCACAAGGCTGCATTTTTTTTACTATAATGTTTAAATTTTTATTTCCAGGGCAGATTAACTTTGGGTAATCTTCCTTCCGCTTTGAAAATAATATGCCAAGTTGTATCCAAACTCTCTCTTCCCCGAATGTCTCTTAGCTCTTACCCTGCATTCACCTTTTCTTCACTATCACTCCGCATACATGCTTGTCACTGATATGTTCCGACCTAATTAACACAAACTGTAAAATGCTGTGTTCACCATTCGCTTGAAAGCTGAAGGGCTGCATCAGGGCATACTGTGATTTTTCCAGTCTGCACTGAGATAATTAAAGCCTCCTAATCATGCAACTTAATTTTTATTACACTTCTTTGTAATGTGCCAACCGATTTGCTCAACCATCTCACTGTTTGGAACTCTAATAAATAAAAACAACCTTCCTCTCTATTCATCATATCCAGCCAGATATTTTCAATCCTCTTTCAATACATGTATCCCTTTTATTGATAACAGAAACATCATTCTTAACATCCTGTCAATACTCCCTCTGCTTCCTTCTTGGAAACAGGATTATGAAGAAACTATTCCTGACCTTGTTTGAGAAATTTATGCTGCAGCTCTGATAATCTGTGTAATTTAATACCTCCTTTACTGAATTAGATGTTTTCTCATTCTGATCTTCGTACTCTGTAGGAGGTTATTAATTTTTCCACAAACCTGATGGCAGGAATATTGATTTCTCCTTCTGGTGAACAAATGTCTTCGCCTACCCCTCCATCTATTTCCCACTTTGACCTTTCACTTCCTCTCACCTGCATATTATTTCCCCTGGGTCCCTTCTGCTTCCCTTTCTCCTATTGTCCACTCTTCTCTCCTGTCACGTGCTTTCTTCTCCAGCCCTTGACCTTGCCCACCCACCTGACTTCACATATCACCCTCTGGCTATCATCTCTCCCCTCCCCCCCAGCTTTTTATTCTGACATCTTCCCCCTTCCTTCTCAGTCCTGAAGAAGGGTTTTGGTCTGAAATGTCAACTGTTTATTATTTTCCATAGATGCTGCCTGACCTGCTGAGTTCCTCCAGCATTTTGTGTGTGTTGATTCTAATTTTTCTCCTGCTTCTATAATACCTGAAGTTAGGATCACAGAATCAAAAAGCATAAAAAAAAAACTTTCAACCACTCAGTCTGCACCATCAAACATTCATTTATCCTGTTCCGGTCCCATTTTATTCTTTCCAAATTTCCCATCAGTTCTCCTATATTCACTACTTACTTCTATACATTGGTGGCACTGAGGCTGTCTACAAGAAGTGTCAGAGCCGTCTCTATTTCCTGAGGAGACTGAGGTCCTTTAACATCTGCCGGACAATGCTGAGGATGTTCTACGAGTCTATGGAGGCCAGTGCTATCATGTTTGCTGTTGTGTGCTGGGGCAGCAGGCTGAGGGTAGCAGACACCAACAGAATCAACAAACTCATTCGTAAGGCCAATGATGTTGTGGGGATGGAACTGGACTTTCTCACGGTGGTGTCTGAAAAGAGGATGCTGTCCAAGTTGCATGCCATCTTGGTCAATGTCTCCCATCCACTACATAATGTACTGGGTGGGCACAGGAGTACATTCAGCCAGAGACTCATTCCACCGAGATGCAAAACAGAGCGTCATAGGAAGTCATTCCTGCCTGTGGCCATCAAACTTTACAACTCCTCCCTTGGAGGGTCAGACACCCTGAGCCAATAGGCTGGTCCTGGACTTATTTCATAATTTCCTGGCATAATTTACATGTTACTATTTAACTATTTATGGTTTTATTACTATTTATTATTTATGGTGCAACTGTAACGAAAACCAATTTCCCCCGGGATCAATAAAGTATGACTATGACTATGACTTACCATGATCAATAACCGACCAACCTGCATGAATTTGGACTGTCAGAGCACCCAAAGGAAATCAATTGTTTTAGGAATCTGATGCAGAACTATCCACTGGGCCTGAGTGTACTTGAAGCCTTGATGCTCAGGAAGTTGCTGTGAGAAAAGATGCTGATGTTGAATTTAGAAGTTTTGGTTGTATCTCTTCAATCTTTTGACTTGTCTGATATAGGTTCCATGGCTATCACAAACACAGGCTTATTGGGATGACAGCCCAGTAGACTGAAGTTTTGTACCATATTAGAGGACTCTGGGAGTAATCTGGGAGCACTCTATGACAGGCATTCCCTCAGTACTCCCCACTCCCCACCCCTCCCCTCCCTGCAACCTAATATGCTTACTTCCTTGCTTTTCCTCTTCTGAAGGGGGTTCTGAGGGTGCTAGTACTGCTTTACTATTTGATTTGATGATTTAATTTGTTTTTGGTTCTCTTGATAGGCTAGTCACAATTTAGCCTTAGGGATGTTATAAGAGTACGGCTGAATTCAAATATATTGTAAAGGTCCGGAGAGGATATTTGTTTTGCTTACCTGCAGTGGAACAGCAGATTGCTCACTCCTGAGGCACTAATTCACTACCTGCATAATGTGAAGCTTGGTACAAAGCGTGTTCTGTTATGTGGTGAGCAAGAGTAAAGAGACAAATTGCAGCATTCGTAGCCAGCTGTCCCTCGTGTATCCAGCTCTATTACCCCACCTGACAGATCATCCCAAAGACGATTTAGAAAGGGTAAGGCTCATTGAAAACATGTGTGAAGTTATTAGTGCCCCCGTAGTTGACTGCTTTAAATTGAGTTAAAATAATCTATAAACATTACACTCAAAAAAGATTAAGCAGTTGCACTCCAAAAATGAGAAGGGTTAAAACGCAATTCATTTTAAAACCATGTGAGTGAGAGTTATTGAGAGAGAGAGAGAGAGAAAGAGAAAGAAAAAAATCTCATTTTCAGTGTCATTTTAACCTGGCTCCCCTGCGGAGAAAGCATGAAATTCAAATCCAGTGAGCTAGAACACGAGGGGAGATGCCAGGGAGTGCTATTCACAGTATCCCAGCCCAGGAAGCTCTGAAGCTCAGCAGTTTCTCTAGCTCGGATTTGATGCTCATTGTTGTAGATTGATGGAAAGTGAACAGAGAGTATGGCAGAGATTCTGCAACAGGAGGGAATCTGCAGATGCTGGAATTTCAAGCAACACACATAAAAGTTGCTGGTGAATGCAGGCCAAGCAGCATCTCTAGGAAGAGGTACAGCTGGCCTGCTGCGTTCACCAGCAACTTTTATGTGTGCTGGCAGAGATTCTGTATAATTTTCTAACTGGCATTCCTGGCAAGAACCGTTCCTTGTTCAGAACGCCCCGAAAGAAATCAGCCATCCAAACTCAAAGTTCAAAGTAAAATTTATTATCAGAGTACATACACGTCACCACATACAATTACTACTACTACTCTGTCAACTCAGGCCTAGGGGGCAGGCGTCGGGCACAATGACGGACTCTCCACCTCTCCCTCTCCCTCATCAGTGTGTTCAGTTCATCTACATTAGCCGCGCCACTGTCTTCTAGGAGCGTGTTGACCATAGTCTTGGGAGGGGGCCCAGGGTTCATCCTCCCGTGCTTGGGCTCCCATATGATGACTAGGCTGGCAGGTAGCTCGGGCTGGCATAGACAGTGCCCCGCTAGTTGCAGTCTTCTCGCCTGATTTTAGTGGTATGCATCGGTAGGTTGTTATAGAGCTTGATGTTCATCATGTGCTGTTGTCAACTCACATCAAGAGCCATCCGGAGCATTCGTGTATAGCAACCATCCAGAGACTTTCGCATCCCCGAGACGTACAACCCCAAGACACTTCCTGCAGGCATATTTAGCAGATCTATAGAACAATAACTGTAAACAAGATGAATAAACAACCATCCGCACAAATGCAAATATAAATAAACAGCAATAAATAATGAGCATGAAATAACAAGATAAAGAGTCTTTAAAGTGAGGCCATTGGTTGTGGGAACACCAGAAGTAGAATGAGTGTACAATAGTTATCCCCTTTTGTTCAAGAACCTAATGGCTGAGGGGCAGTGACTGTTCTTGAACGTTGTGATGCAAGTCCTGAGGCTCTTGTATCTTCTACCTGATGACAACAGCAAGAAAAGAGCATGGCCTGGGTGGTGAGGATCTTTGATGATGGATGCTGTTTTTCTATGGCAGCATTTCATGTAGATGTGCTCAATGGTTGGGAGTGTTTAACCTGAAATGTACTGGGCCAAATACACTACCTTCTGTAGGATTTTCTGCTCAAAGGAAATTGGTGTTCCCATACCAGACCATAATGCAGCCAGTCAGCACACTTTACACCACACATCTGTGAAAGTTTGCCAAGGTTTCTGATGACATGCCGAAGCTCTGCACACTCCGGAGGAAGCAGGGGCACTGCCGTGCTTTCTTTGCAATTATATGAAATAATGGGTCCAGGACAGGTCCTCTGCGATAGTAACACCCGGGAATTTAAAGTTACTGACTCTCTCCACCTCCAATCCTCCGTTGATTAGTGGCTTATGGAGCTCTGGTTTTCCTCTCCTGAAGTCCACAACCAGTTCCTTGGTCTTATTGACATCGAGTGAGAGGTTGTTGTTACTACACCACTCAGCCAAACTTTGAATCTTGTATGCTGATTCATCACCACCTTTGACACAGCCCACAACAGTGCTGTCATCAGCAAACTTGTACAGTTCCTATAAAAAGTATTCACCCTCCTTGGAAGTTTTATGTTTTAAAACATTGAATCACAATGGATTTAATTTGGCTTTGTTGACACTGATCAACAGAAAAAGACTCTTTCGTGTCAAAGTGAAAACAGATCTCTACAAAGTGATCTAAATTAATTACAAATATAAAACAGAAAATAATTGATTTTATAAGTATTCACTCCCCTTCAATACGACTCACCAAATCATCACTGGTGCAGCCAATTGGTTTTAGAAGTCACATAATTTGTTATGTGGACATCACTGTGTGCAGCCAAGGAGTTTAAATTGATTGTAGTAAAAATACACCTGTATCTGGAGGGTCCAACTGCTGGTGAGTCAGTATCCTGGCAAAAACCACAGCATGAAGACAAAAGAACACTCCAAGCAACTCTGTGAAAAGGTCATTGAAACACTCAAGTCAGGAGATGGATACAAGTCCCAAATCACTGAATGTCATCGGAGTACAGTTAAGTCAAATCATCAAGAAATGGAGAGAATATGGCACAGCTGTAAATCTGCCAAGAGCAGACTGTCCTCAAAAACTGAGTGACCATGCAAGTAGAGGACTAGTGAGGGAGGCCACCAAGAGACCTATGATAATTCTGCTGGAGTTACAAGTTTCAAAAGCTGAGATGGGAGAGACTGCACATTCAAAAACTGTTGCCTGGGTACTTCACTAGTCATATTGTTATGGGAGAGTGGGAAAGAGAAAGCCAGTGTTGAAAAAAACTCACATGAGATCTTGGCTAGAGTTTGCCAGAAGGAATGTGGGAGACTCTGAAGTCAGCTGGAAGAAATTTCTATGGTTTGATGAAACCCAAATTGAGCTTTTTGGCCACCAGACTAAATGCAATGTTTGGTGTAAGCCGAACACCACACATCATCAAAGACACACCATCCCCACCGTGAAGCATGGTGGTGGCTGCATCATGCTGTGGGGATGCTTCACTGCAGCAGGCCCTGGAAGGCTTGTGAAGATAGAAGGTAAAATGAATGCAGCAAAATACAGGGAAATCTTGAAGGAAAACTTGATGCAGTGTGCAAGAGAACTGCAACTTGGGAGACGATTTGTTTTTTTAGCAGGATATTGACCCCAAGCATAAAGCCAAAGCTACACAGGAATGGCTTAAAAACAACAAAGTTAATGTCCTGGAGTGGCCAAGTCAGATTTCAGACCTCAATACAATTGAGAATTTGTTGTTGGGCTTGAAAAGGACTGTTTGCTCAAGATCCCCATGCATTCTGACTGGGCTTGAACAGTTTTATAAAGAAGAATGGGGGAAAAACTACAGTATCCAGACTTGCAAAGCTGACCTATCCACACAGACTCAAGGCTATAATTGCCAAAGGTACATCTACTAAATACTGACTTGAAGGGGGTGAATACTTACACAATCAATTATTTTGTGTTTCATATTTGTGATTAATATAGATCACTTTGTAGAAATCTGTTTTCACTTTGATATGAAAGAGTCTTTTTCTGTTGATCAGATTCAAAAAAGCCAAATTAAATCCACTGTGATTCAATGTTGTAAAACAATAAAACATGAAAACTTCTGGGGGGGGGGTGAATATTTTTTATAGGCACTGTATATTATGTTGGAGCTGTACTTAGCTACACAGTCACAAGTGTACATAGGGGCTAAATACGCATCCCTGTGGCGCAGCTGTGCTGATGGAGGTTGTGGAGGAGATGTTTTTGCCAATCCGAACTGACAAGTCCAGGATCCAATTGCACAAGGGGGTATTAAGGCCCAGGTCTTAGAGTTTACTGATTAGTTTTGAGGGTATTATGGTATTAAGTGCTGAGCTGTAATCAAGAAAGAGCATCCTGACTTATGTACCGTAGCTGTCTAGATGTTCTAGGATTGTGTAAAGAGCCAATATGATGGCATCTGCTGTAGACCTGTTGATTCAATAGGTGAAATAGAGCGGATCAAAGTCAGGACTCCGACAGGAGCTGATATATTTCAACACCAGCCTCTCAAAATACTTCATCACTGTGGATGTAAGTGCTACTGGGCAATAGTGATTGGGACAGGTTACCACTCTCTTCTTGGACACCGGTATGTTTGAAGCCTACTTTTAGCAGGTGGGTACCACACACTACCGGAGCGAGAGGTTGAAGATATCTGTGAATGCACCAGCCAGTTGGTCAGCACAGGTCTTTAGTACTCGGCCAGAAACTCTGTCTGGACTGAATACTTTCCTTGGTTTCACTCTCTTGAAGGCAGCCCATGTGCCATCTTCAGATACTGAGACCAAAGGATTATCAGGAGACATGGGGTGAATGATGGTTCCTCCCTGTTCTGGTGATCAAAGTGAGCGTAGGAGGCTTTGAGCTCATCTGGAAGCGAAACTCTGCTGCCCCCTATGTCGCAAGATTAGGAGGTAGGAGGTTATGATATTCAAACCCTGCGACATCTGTCAAGCATCCCTCGTTGATTTCAGTCTAGACCAGAAGATGCAGGTAGATCTCCACTTGGTGCAGAGATCACACCTGCACTTCTTGTAGCATTCTTGATCTCCGGACTTGAATGCCTCTGATCTGGCTCTCAGCAAGTTCTGGATTTCATTGTTCATTCCGGACTTCTGAATGGCGTAAACCCTGAATGATTTTGTGGGGACACACTCATCCACAGCTGTTTAAATAAAGTCTTAATAAACTTTTAATCTGAATGCTTCTCAGCGCTGTTTAAAATTCTTGCCTTCTCTCCCCAACCCAACACACAAACAGAAGCCCTTTGCCTCAGCAGGATTTTATGACACTTGGGACTATTTGATACCACATTGATCAGCCTGCAGGTACTAAGCCTCTAATTTGCTTTTTGGCAGTTAGGATGGTTTACTGGTGAAAGAGCAAACCTGTGTTCGTCAACAGGGAGAAACAAAGATGTTCTGGGGCAAACTAAGATGCAGGATGAGTTTCACCCTGCTGTTAATTGAAATCTGCCTTTGGAACTGCCATAATTTCATCTTGTGGTTAGCTTAACATGAAGAGCTGTTGGATATCTTATGAAAATGAGTTAACCTTTAGTGAGGCAACCAAGATTATGTTTTAATCAAACAGGAAGAGAGAAGACAAAAGTTAATTACTTCCCTCAATATATTGCATTATTAAAAACGAGCAGATTTACTGCTAAATGCAATATATAAAATATAATTGTTACTATTTTCTTCTATCAATAGATAACCAATGGGCATTCATGTAAAGGTATGTTTCAATATTCTCAGTGAATGTGCTGTAGTTTGCAAAATTGAAAGCAGCTGGAGAAAAGTGGATCTATCCGTAGCTAACTAAGAACACAGGAGAGGATTAGATTTGAGTAAGATGCAGTAGATAACATTTGAGGAAGCAGCAATAAGTATTCAAAAATAATAGGTTAGATTGTGAGAACAAATTATCAAAAGCTGGAACAATAGATCGACACTTGCTGATTTACTCCCACAATCTAAATTTAAGAGTTTGTACAGCTTAAAAAGGAAGATCAGCTAAAGGTACACAAAAGCCTCTTCAGATAGTTGATAACATTAATAAAATATAAATTATATTTTCAAATTTACTGAAGAAGCTTATCAGTCTTCAAAGAGGAATGCACTTAACTATACTCAACTTCACTTGCCCTATCATTGAAATGTTCCCACAACGTATACACTCACTTTCAAGGATTCTTCATCCATGTTCTGAATATTTATTGCTCGCTTATTTATTTATTATTATTATTATTATTTGTTTACTTTTGAATTTGCATCATTTGTTGTCTTTTTTCACCAAGTTGGTGCAGTGACAATGTGAACAGCGAGGTGAAGATAGTGGCGCGACGCAGCGCGCGCAGCCGTTCCGAATGATATCGTATGTGTTAACTAGGGGGCCGTGCACAATCCTGATTTGATGGCGACAGCCGTGAGAAGCACGGAGGAACACCTGGAGAAACTTCTGAAATGCCTGTTTCGCTGCTGCTGCTACTATGCGATCGAGAATCTCCGGAGGGGAGGGCCCCAAATCCTCGGCTTTGCCTATTGCCTGTTGCCGGGAACGGGGTCGAATCACTTGGCAGAGATGGTGCTCAGTGTCGGAGAGCTGGTTGGAGGCTCAGAGTTTTCGGACGGACTCGGAGTCGGACTGTGGTCGAATGCTTCCAGGATGCTGCATCGGCAAGTTTACGGCGCTGGAGGTTCACCGTCTACGTGAGATGATGGGACTTTCGAGAGACTTTGAGACTTTTTACCGTGCCATGGTCTGTTCTTTATCAAATTACGGTATTGCTTTGCACTGTTGTAACTATATGTTATAATTATGTGGTTTTTGTCAGTTTTTCAGTCGGTTTGTCATGTGTCTGTGATATTATTCTGGTGAAACATTGTATCATTTCTTAATGCATGCATTACTAAATGACAATAAAAGAGGACTGCATGTCCTCATTATCTAATCTAATCTAAACTTTCATTCATTCTGTTATGGATTTATTGAGTATGCCCTCAAGAAAATGAATCTCAAGGTTGTGTGTATATATAGGTTTACTTTGAGCTTTGAACACCATGTTATATAAGCAACATATGATACATATATCATTAATAAACGTGGGCTGCTCTTCCTTTTCTTCTCTGGAGCCTGAAGAATGGGCTTGTGAAACATGCCAGGCTTACTAACAGAGCATCCAAGAGCAGATCTCCCAACATAATTACTGAGGAAACTCAGCATCATCCGGCTGTGCCAATGACCTCCATGGGGAACTCAACTGGGAAATGGCTGGAGGATCTTGGCCAAAAGTGCTGAAACTATCTAGTAATTAGGATGACAAATATCAACAGTTCCACATAGGAAACACAGTTAAAAAAAAATCCTGGCCTGCGATTAGAAGTAAGTGGGCTGTATTCATATTGGTGGATTCATTGGTAGGGTACCACAAGGGATTAGTTCAGGCCCATGAGGTATTCAATTTTTATTAAATTATTTAGATGAAATGGCAGATTGTATCAAGGTTGTTGATGAAAGAAAGCTGAGCTGGCTATCGAGCTGAGAGTCTGCAAAGGGATAAATGCGCATTAAGAGAGTGCAATGTGACAATAGAGTACAGAGTGGGGAAATGTGAAGTTATGCACATTGATTGGAAGATCATACAGTGAGAAACGTGACATTGAAATGAATAAAGACACAGATACAGCAAGCAATTAGGAAAGCAAGTGATTTGTTGGTCTATACTGCAAGGGGTTGGAATAAAAGTTAAGGAAGTCCTCCTGATATTGTTGAATACTGTGCAAAATGTTTGGTGTTTTCACATAAAGAAGGATAGGCTTGCATTAGAGTCAGTGCAGTGTAGATTCATTAGATCAATCCCTGGGTGGGATGAGGAGGTTGCCCACTCTGAGAGATAGAGTAAAGGCAGTCTACACATTAGAGTCCAGAGATGAGAGCTGAGATCAATGATAAAAGACTGCGAATAAACTTACTTACTGGGCAGGTTGTCCTGAGCAGGATGTCACTGGATCAGCTATTCATGGTTTACATTCAATGATTTAGACATGTTTCAGAGGAACCTAGACAAACCTCCTGGCACTTATCCCTGCAAGCATGACAAGTGCTGCACCTGCCCCACATCTTCTCCCTCACCACTATTCAAGGCCCAAATAGTTCTTCCAGGAGAGGCAATGCTTCACTTGCGAGTCGGTTGGGTGTTCCTGGTATAACCAGTGAGTCCTGGTGCAGAGTGGGGGACCATCTTTTGCACATCTTTGCTCTGTCCACTGCAAAAGTCAAGCTCTCCCGGTGGCTACCCATTTCAATTCAACTTCCCATTCTCACACCGGCATGTCCATTCATGACCTCCTCTACTGCCACAATGAGACAAAACTCAGGTTGGAAGAGCAATACTTCACTCCATCTGGGTAGCCTCCAACCTGATAGGATGATTTCTCTAACTTCCATTAATAACTGCCTTCACCTCCCTTCTCTTTTTCTATTCCCCTTTCTAGTTACCCTCTTACTGTTTTTCTTCTCCTCACCTGCCCATCATCTCTCTCTGGTTTTCCTCCTCCTTTCCTTTTTTCCATGGTGCATTGTCCTTTCCTATCAGATTCCTTCTTCTTCAGCCTTTTACTTCTTCTACCTATCATCTCCCAGCTTCTTACTTCATCCTCCCCCTTCCACCAATCACCAATCTTCTCACTCACCTGGTCTTAACTATCACCTGCTAAATTGTAATCCTTCCCCTCCCCCACCACTTTATTCTGATTTCTAACCACGTCCTTTCCAGTCCCGACGAAGGGTCTCCACTCGAAACATTGACTGCTTATTCCCCTCCATGGATGCTCTCTACCTTGCTGACTTTTTCCAGCAGTTGTGCATGTTGTTCAAGATACCCTGCATCTGCTGGATCTCATGTCTACTGTCCTCTTCTATGCTTTGAAGTAACACTTTAGCGGCATTTGAATGTAGTAATTGTTTCTGATTCCATCACCTTCTCTGACAGCTATCAATCACCCTTTTAGTAAAAAGTTTCTTCTAATATACCCTTTAAATCTCCTACACCTCACCATAAGATGATATGTTCTTGTTTTTGACAGCTCTACCATTGTCTATTTATTATATCCATGCCTCTGAAAGTCTTTTATACTTTAATCAGATCACTCTTCAGCTTTCTTTGATCCAGGGAAATCAAACACAGCTTATCAAATCCCATCCCATAACTGAAGTCCTCCAATCCAGGAAACATTCAGGTGAATCTTCTCTTCACTCTCTCCAGAGTTACAACATTCTTCATATAATGTGGGGACCAGAAGTGTACACAATACTCCAAGTATGTCCGAACCGGTTTTTCCCAAAATAGTAATTTAGTGTCCCAACTCTTATATTTGATGCCCCAACTTAGAAAGCCAAGTATGCGTCTTTACCATCCAATCTATCTGCATCTATCTTTCAGTGAATTACAGATTTCGAGCCCGAAGTACATTTGCTTATCAATATTCCTTAGTGCACTACCAGTTATTGTATATGTCCTACCTCTATTTGACATCCAAAGTGCATCACCTTGACTTGACAGGTTCAAATTCCATTTGCAAATGAAACACCCAACTTTCCAACTGATTTCTATCTGTTGTAGCCTTAGGTAACTTCCTCACTGACTATAATATCACCAACTTACAGTGATGTGGGTTCAATTCTGCCGCTGCCTGTAAGGAAATTCTCCCTGTAACTGTGTGAGTTTCCTCAAGATACTTTGCTTTCCTCCCACATGCCAAAGGCAACACGTTAGCAGGTTAATTAGTCACATGGGTGTAATTGCCCCAGGCTCATTGGACCAGATAGGCTTGATACTGAGCGGTATCTCTAACTAAATAAGCTTTCATATAATCTGCATATCTAATAATTATTCCTCCTACATTCACATCCGAAACTTTACCATGTATCACAAACACATTATTGATCCCTTTTGTATACCACTAGTCACAGACTTCCTATCAAACAAAAATATCCTTCTACAATTACCCTTTGCCTCATATCACCAAGTCAATTTAAGATACAATTAGTCAGCTTGCCTTGAATCTTATTTCTTAATCTACTGGGCCAGGTGAGATCTTCTGAAATGCCTTCATAAAGGTAATATAGACAACATTTGCTGCCTTTTTTCACAAATCTTCTTGGTTAATTCATCAATAAACTATCAAATTAGTGAAAGAGGATATTCCCCTCACAAAGCTATGGTGCCTTCCTGATCCAAATGAATTTGAATGCTGTTCCTTAATATTTTCTACAATATTCCCTATCACAGATCTAAGTAGGGCTCACTAGTTAGTAGTTTTCTGGCGTACTGCTGTTGCCCGTCTCAAGTAAAGGAACAATTTTAGTTATCCACCAGTTTACTTGGTGCTTTGCCTCCGTCACAATGTGCGCTGGCAATGTTGTTACTAAGTACGGAGGAAAGAGAGACACCAATATAGGGATGACAACCAGAGTTTATTCATAAGAGTTCCAACAGAACATTGATGGCTTGGTTAAGTGACACGTAACATTCTTAAAACTAGGGTCCCACGATCAGTGCTAATCAGGCATCCGCTTAAATAATACAAGTAACACAGAATCCCTAAGTTTTTCAAAATAAACTTAACAAGTTTAAGTAGACAACACCAGGAGACCGCATTGCAAAGAGTGAATCGCTTGAGAAAAACACAAGACATTCTAAATGATTAACAACTCTCGTTAAACAACAATTAACAAATTCAGGTGCTCTAAAAACCTCAGAGCCCAATGCTCTCCAGCTTCCCGCACAAGCCCGACAAGCTCATTACAGCCTATGGCCAACAAAAATGCAAAATCTCCATCAGGGCCCCATTTATTTCCTATCTCGTTTCGCATAGCTTTGTAATGCTTCAAGAATTCACAAGATGAGTGGTTGTTTTCTACAGCTAAGGAATTCGGAACTAGGTTCCAATGCCACAGGATAAGTGACCAGTCACTGAGGATTGAGACAAGGAAAATTTACTTTATTCAGATTTGTTTCCCTGGATGCTCAGTCATTGAGATTGCAGAATTTCTGGATGGGGGCAGGGAGACCAGCGGGGAAGATGAGAGGGTAGGGATCAGTGAGGAGAATGGACTTGATGCACAGAATCAGCCATGATCTAAATTGAATGGCAGAATAAACTCAAGACACTGTATGACATAGCCTTGTTTGTAGTTGGTATGAGATTCTGATCGCTACCCTCCACACTTCCTCACACCCATCATCTCTTGCTATCCCTAGCTCGAGTATTCTTGCTACCTGTGCTGCCAGGGGTAGTGGTAGAGGCAGATACATCAGGGTGGTTTAAGAGACTCTTAGATAAGCTCATGGATGAAAGAAAAATGGAGGGCCTTGTGAGAAGGAAATGTTAGATTGATCTTTGATTAGGTTAAAAGTCTGGCACAGCATTGTGGGCCGAAGGGCCTGTACTGTGCTGTGCTGTATGTTCTATGTTTTATGATATTCATTTTAGGGCACTCTTCAGCTTTCCTCGCTCATCTCCTCCACACTCCTGAGCGTTTCTAATGAAGAGCAATGTACCTTTCATGGCCTCCGACCATCCCAGAGCATTCTACAGCCAGCTGTCTTTCCGAAGTGGAGTCGGTGTTGGAGTGAGGCACACATTACAATCAATTTGTAAATGCAAAGCTCTCACAAACAGCAATGGGATAGTGGCAAATAATCTGTTCTGTGATGGAGACGGGAGAGTAAATATTGGCGGGGACATAAGGTGAATTCATCACCTCTGCATTGTGAAACTTCAATAAAGTGATACCATATACAATATTTCCTCATGACTTAAAAAGTGGCCATTTTGATAGAGACTCTGCCTGTTCACAGAAGTATCCCATTCCTCCTTTAATTTACCCTGTAGCTTTCCACCAGCTCTCTCTGCATTCTACCATTCACCTACACTATTGGCATGCCTTCAATGTGTGGAAGGGAACCTACATAGTCTGAAAGAGAACAATGCAAATTCAGTGCATACAATGGTCAGGACTGAGCCTGGGTCACTGGAATGTGAGATAGCAACTCTGTTAGTTGTTTCACTGATTCACCCAAATGCATTGTATGTGGGTTTTGCACTTCAAGATAGAATTTTGTCTAAAAATAATATAATTAAAAAAGGAGAAGATAAAATATACAGCCTGTGGTAGGATAGAAGTTGGGGAAGTTTAATTGACAAAAATGATGATCCTGGAAGGTGAAACAGGGTGGGGATGCATCAGGTAAGGAAACAGATGAGTTGACTGTTAAATGTGTTGACTTCAGAGTTTCTGAAACACGTGACAGAAAGGTGAGACACTTCTGCACAAGTTTCTGTTGCACTGGATTGGAGGAGTGTCAAATGCCAAACTCAAGAAGATCAGAGTGGTGGTGTGACCAGAGAATTAAAGAGATGAGTGACTATAAATTCGAGGTTGCACTGAAGGCTCATCCATTGAATACCTTGAGGAGTTGAAGGTTAATTATTATTATGATTCTGAGGACATGCAGTCCCCTTTTATTGTCATTTAATAATGCATGCATTAGGAAATGATAAAAAAATGTTTTACCAGAATGATATCACGAAAACACATGATAAACTGACTTAAAAACTAACAAAAACCACATAATTATAACATATAGTCACAACAGTGCAAAGCAATACCGTAATTTGATAAGAACAGACCATGGCACAGTAAAAGTCTCAAAATCTCTCGAAAGTCCCATCATCTCACGCAGATGGTAAACCTCCAGCACCAAGAACTTGCCGGTGCAGCATCCTGGAAGCATCCGACCACAGTCTGACCCCGAGTCCGTCCGAAAAACTCCGAGCCTCCAACCACCTATTCAACACCGAGCACCGAGCACCATCTCTGCCGAGTGCTTCGACCCCGGCCCCGGGAACAGGCGATACGCAAAGCCAAGGATTAGGGGCCTTCATCTCCGGAGATTCTCGATCGCACAGTAGCAGCGGCAGCGAAGCAGGCATTTCAGAAGTTACTCCAGATGTTCCTCTGCGCTTCTCACGGCTGTCTCTATCAAATCCGGAGTGTGCACGGCCCCCTAGTTAACACATATCGATACTCATCCGGAACAGCCGCGCGCACTGCGTCACGCCGCCATCTTCTCCTCCCTCCTTTCACACTGTCTGATATCTCGGAGCACCAATAAGCATCATGATGATTTTCAGGTGTCACAGAGGGAACGTGTAACATGCCTTCTACTTTTAATGCATTGAGTGCTGTGCATGAAATGGATTTGAGTAAAGAAATAAGTGATAGAAAGAGAGTCAGCCATGAATGATGATGTTAAGTATAGTGGCTTGAGAAATAAACATGGGTGGGTTATGCTTTAAAACATGATCACTAAAAAGCCCATCTTTTCATGGTTTGTCATAAATTGCTCTCATGTTCACACCAATAGGTTGTTCTAATGAGATTTGGGAATAAATTCATGGTTTAAGCTCATTTGATTGTACATTTGATAAAGGCAAAACATAATGTGTAAAGAAATGTAATTTTGAGACAGTTCTATGGAGTTTCAGAAGGTAGGTAAGTAGGTGGGCCTGATGTGTAAAGTATTAGTAAAGTCTGTTTCATTTACTCCACCATCAAGTGTTTTGTACTCAGTTTTCTCCCTTGAACCAGAAAGGCAGAGAGTTTACTGACAGTTCATTCTTAATATATAACTTCAGAGGTTAATCAAATGCACAGAGTATCTGAGCAATAGATCAATTATTGCTGACTTCACTTTGGAATACCTATAAAATCTATGAACTTGCTGCAAGTTGAAACTGCAATTTCTATTTCTATAGATCAAGTCACTTTGAAAAACTTCCAATAAACTAGTCAATGCTCTTGCAGTTGACTTAGGAGAAGGGACTGTCAATATTTAATGAATGTAATAAAATAGTCATAAAACAGCAAGAGCTTAGGAAAACATTAACTGCAGAAGGTCACAGATGAATCTATGCACTTTCGGAAGGTTTTAATCCTGGGTTACAAGAAAGGAAATACGAATCAATTCCTTAACAAATTGTAAATACAGGTCAGAGATTATTTTGAACTGAAGAATATACATGAAGGATCACAATGGAGGGCAACATTAAAAATAAAAGCGTGGAATCCAAATCAGGTCAATTGGGATTGAGGTTTATTTCAAGTTCAAGGTTAATGGTCACGTAACCATACATGAATACTAATCCTCCTTGAGGAGTCAGCAGTGGAAAGAGTGAGAAGATTCAAGTTCCTGGACGTTAACAGCTCAGAGGATCTATCCTGGGCCCAAGCCATCGATGTAGTCAGGAAGAAGGCAAGACTCTGGCTTAACTTCATTAGGAGTTTGAGGAGATTTGTCAACAGTACCTTGTACAAATGTATATAGATATACAGTCAAGAGCATTCTGACTGGTTGCATCACAAACTAGAGTGGAAGCAATGCACAGTTTCCTGAAGAGGCTCAATCAGTTCTATCACAAGCACAGCCCTCCTCAACATCAAGGATTTCTTCAAGAGGCAGTGCCTCAAGAAGGCCCTATCCATTATTTAGGACCCTTGCCATTCAGGGCATGTCTTCTTTTTATTACTACCATCAGGGAGAAGGTGTGGGAGCTCGAAGACCCACCATCACTGATTTAGGAGCACTTTTTCTCCCTTCCCCATCAGATTTCTGAACAGTTCATGAGCTCACAAATTCAACCACCTTATTCCTTTTATTTATTGATGTTTTGTAATTTCTAGATTTTTATGTATTTGCATAGTACCACAACCAAGTTCATGTCATATGTTAGTGATAATAAATCTAATTCTGACTCTGAAATACCTTAAGATCTATGGTAGATAGTTGCAGTTATTGCTTCTGCTGCAGCTCCCCATTACCCTGAAAACTAATACCATTCACAATAATTTGCTTTGTAGAGGTACTGGTAGGAGTAGTGCAATGCTATGGGGCTACCAGGAGATATGGTGTGGTGCAATGTTACTAGAAGAGTGATGTTACCAGATAATGCTACCAGTAAGAAAGAAGGTGCAGGGTGGTGACATTAGCAGGAATAAGACCATAAGACCATAAGACATGGGAGCAGAAGTAGGCCATTCGGCCTGTCGAGTCTGCTCCGCCATTCAATCCTGGGCTGATCCACTTCATCCAATCATCCCCACTCCCCTGCTTTCATCCCATACCCGTTGATGCCCTGGCTAATCAGGAACCTATCTAACTCTGCCTTAAATACACCCAATGACTTGGCCTCCACCGCCGCTCGTGGCAACAAATTCCACAGACGATGCTATAGGGTGTTATCAGCAGGTGGAACAGCACAGCGTAATGATGCTACCAACTACACTTGCATGCCGGGCAGCACCTACCCGTGTGCCCATTAATGTGTGAGTATTAATTCTCCTGCATCAAAGCCGAGCATCTAGAGATCTTAGACCACCTTGCCACTGGATCAGACTAGAGCTCTGTAAAGCCTGTGTGCACAGAAGCCCGTGAAAAGAAGCAATGCACAGGCAAAGGAGCAATGCACTCTTCAACATGGTTTTGGACCCAGAGTGTCAGGACCATCATAACAATTGCAGACTTGTATATCTTAAGAGCTTGATCACTTTTTTACCAATGGTGCTGTACTGAGTGATACATTTCAGGCAGGAGCTGGCCAATTTTCAAGCAGAGCAGTGGCTAAACCTTCTGGAGGACACTCTAGTGCAGGGCTGTCATCTTCATGAAGCCATCAAGAATTAGCTTGACTGGTGTCTTAGCAACACTGCCCAGAGTCTTGGTAAACGCCTCATGAATTTTCTGCTGTGAAGCCCATGGTGGACCAGCTGTATAGCAGAAGGTTCACAGTGCCACACAGACAAATCCCTTCAGTCGTCTTCAGCCCCATCTGTTGAAGAGTCTGCAGATGCCTCATCAGCAACGCCAGAGCTCACAGAATTGGAGTGAAACCAAGACATTCTTCATCCCGAGAGTCCGCCTGAGAAGAATGAATTTACAACCGTATTGTTGCTGTGTGGAGGTACCAGCTGGAGTGGTAGGGTGGCAGTGACACAAGTAAGGATGGGGCTGCAGTTCAGTCACACTCTACAAGCAGAAGTAACGTTGTGATGAAATCAGCAGGAGTGGCAGTAGATCAGCCTTTATCCCTTGGGCTTCCTAGGAAGAGAAGAATAATATTTGCAGCAGAAGAGCATTTCTAGCAAGCATGACAGTTCAGTATAATGACACCAGCAGGAACAATGGTGCATTTCAGTGATGGCGGCAGAGTTAATAGTGATCCTAGCAGGGGTGGGATGTGCTGTCTTCGCGAGTCATACACCTATGGACAGTAGCAGGATATATGGCGGGTTTTGGCGATCCTGGAAAGACTAATGATGCAATCTCAAACTACTAGGAGTAATGTTCTGGTGTAGTGAAGCTAACAGCAGTAATTGCATGGGGTAATGATCTAGATGGATTCACAGTGTAGTATGGTGACAGTTGGTAGCTGCAGCAGTACAGTGTAATTACACCAGCTGGAGTAGTGGTTTGGTGTTGTGCTTAGTGACTTGATCAGCCGAGAACACCTTGTTACACTCACAACACGCTGGAGGAACTCAGCAGGTCGGGCAGCATCTGTGGAAACGATGAGTCGACGTTTTGGGCCGGAACCTTTCGTCAGGACTGTAGAGGGAAGGGGCAGAGGCCCTATAAAGAAGGTCGGGGGAGGGTGGGAAGGAGAAGGCTGGTAGGTTCCAGGTGAAGAACCAGTAAGGGGAACGATAAAGGGGTGGGGGAGGGGAAGCAGGGAGGTGATAGGCAGGAAAGGTGAAGAAGGAATAGGGGAAAACACAATGGGTAGTAGAAGGAGGCGGAACAATGAGGGAGGTGATGGGCAGCTGGGGGAGGGGGCAGAGTGACATAGGGATAGGGGAAGGGAGGGGGAGGGAATTACCAGAAGTTGGAGAATTCTATGTTCATACCAAGGGGCTGGAGACTACCTAGACGGTATATGAGGTGTTGCTCCTCCAACCTGAGTTTAGCCTCATCATGGCAGTAGAGGAGGCCGTGTATGGACATATCTGAATGGGAGTGGGAAGCAGAGTTGAAGTGGGTGGCTACTGGGAGATCCTGTCTGTTGTGGTGGGCAGAGCGGAGATGCTCGACAAAGCGGTCCCCCAACCCTGATAAAGGGTTCCGGCCCGAAACATCGACTCATCGTTTCCACGGATGCTGCCCGACCTGCTGAGTTCCTCCAGCGTGTTGTGAGTGTTGCTTTGACCCCAGCATCTGCAGAGTATTTTGTGTTTACGAGAACACCTTGTGATTTCAGAAGCTTTGATGTCAACAAAAATCTTCTAATCCCTGGCACACCATGCTCTGTATGTCACCTTTAACAGCTTGATGGATGTTTAGAACCATCAACCATGCATTGAACCGAAGCAACACACCCCACTACTGAGTTATTAACGAGCCGGATAGTAATGGAAAATAGCTTTATGGAGGAACATCCTGTTGCTAAACGCCTGCTTAGCTCTTCATGATTAGCACATAGCATAGGCGATGTCTTTGACGTCCAGTTTGGTAGCATTGACATAACATTCACGTTACGTGCTGATTGTCACCAGTGCCTCTATTCCGCATGTTGTCAGCTGCTAATGTTACTGCCACGCTCTGAATGCCTTTCCCAGCAATGCAGCTGGCGTGATCTATCCTATAAGTGATGCATGAGCTGGATATCTTGCTGAAAACCAGTCGGCGCTTATTTAATTCAGCAAGGGAAAATGGACTTTTCCAGAAGTGAAGTGAGGTGACACCCATTTCCGGGTGGTATTACTCCAGGAATTTACCTGTTTTCCAGTGAATTCTGACTCTCATTTGAGCTCAGAATCAGGTTTAATATCACTGGCACATGTTGTGAATTATGTTATTTTGTGGCAGCTGTGCTTTGCAATGCATAATAAAAAAACTATAAATGACCGTAATATATTACAAATAAATTAGATAAGTAGTGCAAAAAGAGATCAAAAAAAGAAGAAAAATCAGTGAGGTAGTATGAATGGATTCATTATCTGTTCAGAAATGTGATGGTGGAGGGAAGAAGGTGTTCCTAAAGTGTTGAGTGTGTGTCCTGAAGCTGCTTCTCCTTGATGGAAGCAATGAGGAGAGAGCATGTCGTGGGCGATAGAGGGCCTTCACGATGGATGCTGCCTTTTTTGCGGCATTGCCTTTTGAAAGTGTCCTCGATGCCGAGGAAGCTGGTGCCCGTGATGGAGCTGGCTGAGTTTGCAGCTTTTTGCAGCTTGCATGTCGCAGGATTTCCGCGTCGGATATGCAAAATTCTCTATGCAATTGTAATACTCCCTGAAAGGTGTGCACGTGATCAGTGAGGTCCCAGACTGCATCCGAGGAGCAGATTAACTGAGATTGTCCGAGACCTGCCTGTGGTTGTGTCATTCCTGGGGTAGCAATGTTTTCTGAATCCCACCCCAGTTAAGGCAAAATTGATTGCATCAGCACCCTAATAACCCATTGATAATATCCACATTGCTGTGCTGTTTCTCTGCAATAATAACAAATTGCATCTCTCCATCACTCCAGTTCTATCCCTGCTCCCTAAGTGAGTTCTCCTTCCTACACAGAAAAGATGCAGGCTTGGCCACCAGTTCTAGACCCTAATCCACCCCTTGGTCTTTCCCACGGTCCCACAATCTCCGCAGCACCTCACAGACTTGACACGTTCCTTCTCATTCTCCATGGTGTTCGAAGATCAGTGGCTCGTGCCTCAGGCTTCATGGAGGTTTGTGGCAGCAGATCAGCCAACAATATGATGGTCAGTGCACTGCGTCATCACTGAGTGGTGAGCCCTTTGGTAAACCAGTGTGTCAACTCCCTTTTCCACATTTGCTCGTTCACCAACAATGATGAGATAGCATTAGAATGGAAGTAGTTCTCAGCAGGTAATGTACTGTCTGTGCTAGTTTGTGTGTGTGTGTACAACGTGCACGAGGCAGATGAAAGTAAGCGTTTAATAAATCTATTACTTTTTTCAAACACACAGCTTCCAGCTAGAAAAGTGCAAATAAAGTCTGTGAGCGTTATACATACAGTAACTCAGGGCTCTGGTGGTAACGTATTGCCGTCACAAGACTATGTTGAGTCATCACAGCTGTGACTAATCTACTGTAGTTCTTGCAGCTGGGAGCTGACGTGACTCCAAGTGGCGTCAGAGAAGCTTCAAGGAAGCCCAGGCTGGGTCCCGGGTGGGAAGAGGAGGAGCAGGCAGCCACTTAAGCCTCTAAGAAGGGAAGTGAGAGGGCCTGATTCAGATACACAAGGGTCTTCCGAGTTGTTGAATTTCACTCTGAGAACAACATTTATTTGATATGAAAATGCTACCCTCTGCACAATGCCTATCATTCAGTTTAGTAGCAAGACCAGGCCAATACATTGTGTAAATATTGGGGGAATAGTGTCAAAGTTCAAAGTAAAATTTATTATTGGAGTACATACATGTCACCACAGACAACCCTGAGATTCTTTTTCTGTGGGCATACTTAACAAATCTATAGAACAGTAACTGAACAGAATCTGTAAACTATAAACATCAGGAACAGTAAACAATCTGTGCAAATGTAGTTAATAAATAAATAAATAGCAATAAATAAAAAGCATGTAATAATAAGATAAAAGAGTCCTAAATGAGTGTAGTAATCCCCTTTGGTTCAAGAGCCTGATGGTTGAGGACAGTCACTGTTTTTGAATGTGGTGGTGTGGCTCCTGAAGGTCTTGTATCTTCTATCTGATGGCAGCAGTGAGAAAAGAGCATGGCCTAGGTGGATGAAGTTTGCTGTTTTCTTACGGCAATGTTCCGTGTAGATGCGCTCAATGGTTGGGAGGGTTTTACCCCGATCTACTGGGCCGAATCCACTACTTTATGTAGGATTTTCCACCTAAAGGCATTGGTGTTCTGTTACCAGACCATAATGCAACCAGTCAGCAAACCTTCCAGCACACATCTGGAGGAGTTTGCTGAAGTTTTAGATCACATGCTGAATCTCCACAGACTCCTGAGGAAGCAGAGGCACTCTTGTGCTTTCTTCTCAATTATATTTATATGATGGGTCAAAACGGGTCCTCTGAGATAGTGACACCCAGGAATTTAAAGTTACTGACCCTCTCCACCTCTGATCCTCCGATGATTACTGGCTCATGGACCTCTGCTTTCCCTCTCCTGAAGTCTACAATCAGTTCCCTGGTCCTTTTGACATTGAGTGAGAGGTTGTTGTTATTACACCACTCAGCCAAATTTTCAGTCCCTCTCCTGTACACTGATTCATCACTGCCTTTGATACAGCCCACAACAGTGGTGTATCATCAGCAAACTTGTATATGGTGTTGGAGCTGTACTTAGCCATACAGTCATAGGTGTAAAACGAGTAGAGCAGGGGCTAAGTACACATCCATAAAATGGATCAGAACCCCAGATGAATCTGGTGAAAGACTGCCCATGTAATGATAAACAGGCAATTATTTATCATGCTTCTCAATTGTTTATAATGACCACCGCGGAAAGGTTTTGTCATTATTGTACCTGTGTGCATTTGCCACCAGATTAATTAGGTAATACAATCCCCACCTCTTACACAACAGTGAGTGTGTGTGTAAATATGATTAGGTAATACAATCTCCACCTCTTACAGAACGGTAAGTGTATGTGTAAATATGATTAGGTAATACAATCCCCACCTGTTACACAACAGTGAGTGTGTGTGTAAATATGATTAGGTAATACAATCCCCACCTCTTACACAACAGTGAGTGCGTGTGTAAGTATGACTGGGTAATACAATCCCCACCTCTTACACAACAGCGTGTGTGTGTATAAATATGATTAGGTAATACAATCCCCACCTCTTACACAACAGTGAGTGTGTGTGTAAATATGATTAGGTAATACAATCCCCACCTCTTACTTGTGTCCAAGTATAATTTGTACTGACCAGTTTCAATGTGTGAACAATGATTTTGAGGTAGTGTAATATTTTACAGCACAATTACAAATCTGCCTCGGGGAAAATACATTCTGCATTTGTAAGAGGGAAATTGTGAGAGAAATAAGTTTTGTCAGTCAGTCAGTCAGTGAGTGCCGTCCCGAATCCAGGGTTGGCGGCTATGCACCTCCATCTTCTTCGATCTTGCAACAGCACCGAGTGCAGCCTCTCCTCCAGTTTGTTCTCGCTAGCCACCTTGGCACCGCCTGCCGCCGCCCCCGCCAAACTCGAGCCCGAGGCCGTGTCGGCCTCCAGCCGCGGCCGCTTCTTCGAGCTCGGCCCTTCCTTAGACGGAGGCCTTGGGCAGGTCCAGGCACACGGTGCAGCGCCCAAGTTCATCATGTCTCTTCTAACTAGGTGCATAGCATACGATTCGTAGATACGTGGCGAGGCTTTAATCTCTTCCATGGAAGATGGCCGTCGGCTCATAAGGAGCTCATCCGCCCTTTGTCAGGTCTTGTTTTTTTTCAGTCCTGCTAGGTGTCCTCACACCCTCCTTACCAGACTAAGTCCGGTGGGGGAGCCGGCCCAAATTGCCAAGTTTTGACAACATTGGAAATTAATAGTAAATAGAAAGGTATAGTTTGTCCTACCACCTGTTTCCTACCTTGCTTTGGTGGGCTTCTGTGTTTTTCCTCAAGAGCTGTTGTTCCTTTGGAGACGTCAGCTTTCGTAGCTGGCACTGCGGTATTTCAACCAAAACTCAAGGGAAGGATTTGACTGTATTTAATACTTTATATTGGAACAAGTAATGGGACTTAGGGCAGATAAATTTCCAGGATCTAATGGCTTTCACCTCAGAGTGCTTAAAGGAATAGGTTGCAAATTTGTAGTCACATGAGTAGCTTTCCAGAGTTCACGGAAGCTTGGTACATTTCAGGTACCAGCTTTCGTGCAGGCAGCTTTGTAGAGAACTGAATCCTAGTTGCAGTGTGTCAGCCAGTGGATCCCTAACATTAGCATCAGCGCTTCACCACATGAAGTCAGAACCAAGCAGAGGCAGTGAACTTGATCTCCAATTCTGCTGCAGGAATCAAGAATACGCAGACAATTGTCACATCCTGGGCCGAGTGGATAGATGCATTTGATATTTAGCTCCTCATATTTATGCCGGTCGTGGCTGGAGAACCCTCTCTTATGATTTGGTCTGGCAGCCCTGACGGTTGGACAAAGTGCTGGTTAGTGGCTGTGACGGCAGTTTGTGACAGAGCCTCAGGATCCACTACCATAGACCGGGTCATTAATGGCAGACTGTTCCACCTCCTAGGGCATCCATGGAAATAAGACTTGGAGGATATTTTGGGCCAATTTCAGCACAAAAACTAAATGCGGCCTCAGGAATAAAGGAACAGACAAATGCAATCTGCTCCAGAAGTGAAATCCGAAGCCTAGCAGGTGCTCTGGCATATGCGAGAGGTGGCATCATTGTGATACGTAGCATTCAGTCCACAAAATGTATTTTAGAGACAAACGGAACACATCTCTCTGACCAGATTCGTTTCGTGCAAGTAACACTTCTGACTTCCAATTGACTGCAGTTTGGAAGGCAGCTGAAAACTTTGAGGAATAAGGAAGTATTGGGTAGATATCTATTCCTAGGTACAATCTGGAATCCGATCACAGGCTTATTCTACTGCAGAGGCAGTAACATGCTGTGACCCAAAAGGAGGCTAAAAAGATAAATTCACCCAGATTGTGGAGAGTAATGAATAGGTCAATAGCAGCTTACAATGGGACAGTAAGTCTTCCGGTTCTGTGTAGCAACACAGTCCACATACTTATGTGGAGCCATGGTACTGCAGTAAAGAGTGGATATGGTGCACAGAAAACACCCTTATTTATGGTGTTGCTTTACATTAGCTTTTATTTATTCCTTCATTATTCCTAATCCTTCTGTGAATTTATCTTTCTGCCTCCTTTATATGATTTCTCAGCTCTGCCCTTTCTGTAGTACAATAAATCCCTGCTGTAAGATCAACGGCTTCAGTTTAATAAAATATGAAATATGTTGATCTCCAGATTTCAGCTTTCAGCAAATAAAATCATTCCAGTGAATCACTACATATATATCATTTGATGGAAATTAATGTATAGTTTTACTATTTAAACTGAGGGATCAGTATTGGATTGGATTTCTGGTTTTCTCCTTTATCTTCATTTGGCATGCCATCATTGAACTGGCTGATTAGACTTGTCCAAACCAATTTTACAAATATCCCCATCCAGGTCCTCTAGTGAACAATCTCTATGACTAGCAGATGACACTTAGCAACATCACCATCAAAGAATGTTCAACAAACTTTCGTCTTGTCAAACACCAATTGCAGAGCGGCCACTGGAAAATTCTATTGCATCGTGTGAAAATGCAATCATCTCATCAATGCTGTCATGTTTACGTTCCCAAGTGCCAAGTTCCACTCTTCTATGGATATTGAAGTTGTCCCTCCTCAACCCGAGATCAGAAAGGAATGGCATCTTAGCTCATTCCACTGCTCAGAGTACCTAGGAGATTCACCAGGATGTTACCTGGGATGGGGTGTTTCAGTTATGAGGAAAGGCAAGATGGGTTAAGTTTGTTTTCCTTAAAGCAGATTAGGCTGATGGGAGACTTAGTTGATGATTACAAGATGATGAGGTGCAGAGATAGTGCTGATGGTAAGAAACTTTCAGTTTAGTGGAGATGTCTAAAACCAGATAGCAATGCTTCAAGGGAAGGGGTACTTGGCTTGGATGGGATCTCAGGAAGCCTTTTTTCATTCATAGGGTAGTTATGAATCTGCAGCACACTGCGTGAAGGAATGATGGAGACAGGGACTCTCACAACATGTAAGAAGTAGCTGGACTACCACTCTAATCACCTGGACGATGGCCTTGGGACAGTGTTGGAAAATTGCATTGGAATGGAAAGTACTTGATGATGAGCATGTATATAGTGGGCCAGAAGGCCTGTTGCTATACTCTATAACCTGATAATCATGTCTTTAGCTGCACTGGCAACATGACTGGATGAGATTTGACAATATTCAACAAACATTAGACCTTTCACCATTATTTCAAGCTGGCTGTCGATATCTATTACAAAAAGATAAGAAAAACATAAGATCTTCTGGTAAGATGGAGGCGTGCTCAGACACAGTGGCTTCTACAGGGCCAACCAAAAGTAGTATTGTCTTTCTAAAATATATTTTTTATGATTGCAAGACCCTGCCGGACGTTAAGAACTTAAGGTACCTCAGGTGTGCCCTGTCAGTTCATTGGCTGAGAAGCTGAAGGAACTGGACGGTGCAGATTGTACTGCTGCCGGCGTCAGAGTGGGTCACAAAGGAGGTGTGCAGTTTAACAGTGAGTGATCGTCCTGGTCGCTTTCCTAGTGACACTGTTGGATGTCGGTGGTGTGGAATGCTGCAAGTCCGATTCACTGGTTTATTGGTGAACGGTGGCGGGGGTGGGGGGGAAGCAGACAACGGCAAAGCTTCAACAGACTGGAGTTGGTGCTGCCCTCTAGTGTTCACTCGGCAGAAGACAAGGAGTATTGTGTTCGACTGTAGATTGCTGCAATGTTCATGGACTCAGGGAGTTGGACTATATATTTTTTGTGTGACACTATTTTACTGGTCCCTTTTATGTGCTATTTGTGCCTGGTGCTGCAAATGACTGTTGGTTCTGTGTTTTGCACGTTGCCCCAGGTTACCACTGTTTCGTTTGACTGTATTCATGAATGGCTGCATGACAATTAAACTTGAACTTGAAAACAGCAGTATCCCCTATAAAATAGGTGGAAGAATAGGTTAAAACAGCAGTATGTTTGTCTTTTGAGATCCTGGTAGTAAACAGGCTCGCATGTGATCTTAGATGTAAGCGTGCTTTGTCAAAGAAACTTTGATTCCTATCTCCTGATATCTGTAGGCTGTACAAACTGCCCACAGATTGGCAATTTGAGAAGGAAGATTGGTGTGCAATGTGGAAAAAAAAGGTCAAAACAGTTTAGTAAGAGTGTGATGTGAAGTTCTTGCTGAAAAGTTAGTTTCTTAAGTCACAGTGGAGAGCATTGTGCATCTAATCCTGGGTACAAAGCAAGGCTGGGAAACGCTGGGAGCAATGAGTGTACAGCAAGAGCATTGTAAATCCTTCATATGGGATAAACAGACCCATGGGCTATATGGTGTCTACAACGTTTGTTGCTCTCAAGCCAACAGGTTGCTTCTTGGATAGTGCTGACAGGTAGGGGGCACCTTCCTCAGCCCTTCTCCACCTGCCTTGAGTTGCAATAACATGACACTATAATTACACGCTGTCAGTTCCTGGCAGCTCAGTCCACCCTATCAATAAATATCTCAGGAGTTACTGGTGAAGGAATCCTCCTGGAAGTGTCATGTCAGCTCACTGCTGAAAAGGGAGAACAGCCACCCCCAGCTGTTAAATTAGCTTATTGCATACTTTTATAGCAACAAGAAACTCTTAAACACAATCTAGTCTCACTTTGCCAGTACAGTTAGGAACAAGATTAGTCTCTACAAATGCTAAGCAGCCCATATAGATATACCTCTCTTCTTTCCAAGAGTATATGTGCTGAGATCCAGCTTTGACCAATGAATGGATTGGTTACTTTTCTGTTATTTTTAATGTTAATTATAAATCAGTAATTAAGTTTTTTATTTTGTATACCAAATTTCATTTTTTTTAATACAGAAGTACTGGCACGCTATGATACTTCTCTGTAATGCAGGGAGCTATAATTTCTGGCCCCTTTGTTTTCCCTGGAATTCTTTCATTCCAAATGCCGATCTTTACACACAGTGGCATTGAGAATGAAAGAGTTCCGGAGAAAACAAAGGGGCTGGCAATTACTGTTTCCTGTTTCCTGACACCACAATTCGGATGGCCGTTACATTGCCAAATTGGTACATCCACGCTTTTGCTTCCTGTCAAGGGCACTAATTTGCAGTCAGAATTAAGGCCATGGTAGATGTAGAAGTAAGGAACCTTGCAGCTATTCAATCTTGCTCCTTTTACAAATGGTGTAAACTTCCTGACAGTATCGCCTTGTTATTCAGAAGGAACTCTGCTTTACAATGATGTAACTCCTCCATGCAAATTGTAAATAATGTTGAAGAATAATTAAAAGCCTCAAATTTGATTGTGATTAAATCTGTGATGACATAGAGCAGTTTTTTTATGATTTTGGTCCAACATAACAAGCTAGATGTGGGGGGGAAACAGGACGGAGGCCTTGAACTGTTATAAATGTATGCTGCAAATTCAGTGAGATTTTAGTGATTTCTGATTTCATCGAAACCTGATCAAACTCCAGTCTGGTAATTAACACCTCTTCTGTGGATATTTTTGTGTAATAAAGGGAATCTATGCAGAAGTTAACATTTGCAAAATGAAATTACCTTATTATTTCAAGTAATAAAATGCATGAAAACATTGGGATAGCATATTTTTATTTTATTTCAAATTTTATTTTTACTTTTTTTAACTGAAGTGAAATTTATCAGAGTGAATAAATACGTCAGCTTTTATCTTGTGTCAGCTGCAACCTCTGAGAGCCATTCTAGTGATCACTGTGTTGAGTTGTGTGTGTTCTGAATCACTGGCACCTTTACCATTATTACCCTGAAGAGGCTTCATGTCATTGTAATAAACGTGTTAGTATGAAACTCCTTTGGCGTCTTAACACGGATCTGAGCTTACATATTTTTTGACATTTAAAGCAACCAGCAGGGCTATTTCATCCAGTCACTTTACTGCGATGGTTAATAATACACAAAATGCATCCAATTACCAGGGTGAAGCTTTCCAAGTTTTGTATGTTATTTATCCACAGGTGTAGTGCACCTCCTCCCCAGCAATGCAATCTCTGCTCTGCAGTATTAACAAACTGCCCTTGTTGGGCAGTGCTCATCCATCGCTGCACCCACAGTCCCACCCTCTCCCTCCCCACCCTTTGCCTCCCTCCCCTGCTTCCTTTCCCTTCCCTTGTGACATTATTGTTTTTCATTTGCAGCAAAAGAGCTCAGATCAAAATAATTGATGATGAGGAGTATGAGAAAAACAAGAATTTCTTCTTTGAGCTGAAGGAGCCACGCATGGTCGATATGAGTTTACAGAAAGGTGGAGTACTCACCAGAATGAGCCCCTACTGAAGGCCTTCCTCTCTCCTTTCTTTCCCCTTTGTCTCATTTCATCCCTCCTCTTCTCTTTTGTCTTGTTTGAATGCTTGATTCCCAAGAGACACTTAACACTGGGGCCCTCCCCGCAGTCAGATTGGTGATGTGCCACCCATTTCAGTCTTGGCTTGTTAGTGAGTTGCTAATCAGGCCCATCTCCATGGCTGCAGTAACCTGCCACCCCCAAGCCCCTGTTCTTGACATCCTGCCCCTTCCTGCTGCTAACAGCTAGTATCCCAGTAGCCTGTGGAACACATGAGGACAGGTCTGGTTGTGTGCTAAGTAACATGCTCTCTTGTTATACCCGGACTGCTTTGACTGGTGTGGGGAGTCCATTCCATGACTTCTCCTAAATGAATTCTACAGAGAAGCTAGTGAGGAAGAGCTACCAATTACTTGTGCAGTATGTACATTATATGTTGCGAATTGTGACTTTCAGCTCTGGGAGAGGTGATGTATGAATGTAGGTGAGCCACATTTGTTATGCGAAGCTCACCATTCATTGGTAGCACTGTATTTCATAGAGGCACATGGCCTTGGTGGCGAAGATATGGCATGAAATGAAGTCTCTACCCGCCCCCCCCCCCATATTCAGTAAAAACAGAATTCTCTCAACTATGCAATATCAGGCAACAAATGCCCGTAATAAATTCAAAAGGAGTATACTGATGAAGAATCTTATCTCAAGAAGTATTGAGTCGGCCCTTGCAGGCATCACCATCTTGCTCGGAATTGGCACCTGTATTCTGCCACAGGAACAAATTACCTGGCCCCAGTGTAGGTGATCTCCTTCTTAGACTAGAAGTATCACAGAATCCATCAATAAATACTGGAAGGCTGCACACGCTCTGGTGACTCCATGAAAAAGTTCCATGCCCTAAACTCTCTGGAAAACTGCTACATCCTCCCACCTCCTTCTGACTATTGTAAAAAGACATGAGCAACTTTTAATAGTGTTTAAAAAATCACTGTACCATTCAGAGGCATCTGAAAAGAATTGAGTTGAACCAAGTAATTTAATAAAAGATAAACATGATTTTAAAGTTGAATAATGAATCAAAAACACCAAATTTAAAGTGTTAAAATATTCCAAATTCTGTGCGATTTTAAACTGCTGATTAGACAACAGAGAGGGAGGAATAGTTAAAAGGTAGGGCTATTGAGGAAGTGTGAAATAAAACCCGAGAGAGCTGCAATTACTCAGCTGATCATGCAGGTTCAGTGGAGCAAAGGACAGAGTTAACTTTTTAGATC